>NC_083592.1:41783213-42425713 GCF_027579695.1 Neoarius graeffei | reverse complement strand
GGCTGCTCTGGGCTCCTCCCACCATCCAAAGACATGCAGATTAGGTAAAAATACCCAACCACTGGGGTTGCATGAGCCAGTACCGGTCCCAAACTTGGATATATTGGGGAGGGTTGTGTCAGGAAAGGCATTCTGTGTAAAAACTATGTCGAATCAAATATATGAATCATGATGATCTGCTGCCTGGCGACTTGTCCAGGGTGTACCCCGCCTTTCGCCCGTAGTCAGCTGGGATAGGCTCCAGCTTGCCTGCAACCCTGTAGAACAGGATAAAGCGGCTAGAGATAATGAGATGAGATGAGATGATGATCTGCTGCCTGGCGACTTGTCCAGGGTGTACCCCGCCTTTCGCCCGTAGTCAGCTGGGATAGGCTCCAGCTTGCCTGCGACCCTGTAGAACAGGATAAAGCAGCTAGAGATAATGAGATGAGATGAGATGATCTGCTGTGGTGACCCTGAACAGGAAAAAAAAAAGCTGAAAGAAGAAGATTCTGGGATACTGTAGTGGTGGAACTAGCTCCATGGCAGAGGATCTGCTCCTTATGTAGATACAAAAGGCTCAGTCTCAGCTTTTGAAAACACAGTGTTTTGTAGATACAAGTGATTACACATTAATGAAAACATGATTATGATATACCATCCATGCACTATCTGTAGCGGCTTATCCTGTACAGGGTCACGGGCAAGCTGGAGCCTATCCCAACTGACTATGGATGAGAAGCAGGGTACACCCTGGACAAGTTGCCAGGTCATCGCAGGGCTGACACATACAGTGGTGCTTGAAAGTTTGTGAACCCTTTAGAATTTTCTATATTTCTGCATAAATATGACCTAAAACATCATCAGATTTTCACACAAGTCCTAAAAGTAGATAAAGAGAACCCAGTTAAACAAATGAGACAAAAATATTATACTTGGTAATTTATTTATTGAAGAAAATGATCCAATATTACATATCTGTGAGTGGCAAAAGTATGTGAACCTTTGCTTTCAGTATCTGGTGTGACCCCCTTGTGCAGCAGTAACTGCAACTAAATGTTTCCAGTAACTGTTGATCAGTCCCGCACACCGGCTTGGAGGAATTTTAGCCCGTTCCTCCGTACAGAACAGCTTCAACTCTGGGATGTTGGTGGGTTTCCTCACATGAGCTGCTCGCTTCAGGTCCTTCCACAACATTTCGATTGGATTAAGGTCAGGACTTTGACTTGGCCATTCCAAAACATTAACTTTATTCTTCTTTAACCATTCTTTGGTAGAATGAATTGTGTGCTTAGGTTCATTGTCTTGCTGCATGACCCACCTTCTCTTGAGATTCAGTTCATGGACAGATGTCCTGACATTTTCCTTTAGAATTCGCTGGTATAATTCAGAATTCATTGTTTCATCAATGATGGCAAGCCATCCTGGCCCAGATGCAGCAAAACAGGCCCAAACCATGATACTACCACCACCATGTTTCATAGATGGGATAAGGTTCTTATGCTGGAATGCAGTGCTTTCCTTTCTCCAAACATAACGCTTCTCATTTAAATAAAAAATTTCTAGTTTGGTCTCATCCGTCCACAAAACATTTTTCCAATAGCCTTCTGGCTTGTCCATGTGATCTTTAGCAAACTGCAGACGAGCAGCAATGTTCTTTTTAGAGAGCAGTGGCTTTCTCCTTGCAACCCTGCCATGCACACCATTGTTGTTTAGTGTTCTCCTGATGGTGGACTCATGAACATTAAAATTAGCCAATGTGAGAGAGGCCTTCAGTTGCTTAGAAGTTACCCTGGGGTCCTTTGTGACCTCACTGACTATTCCAAGCCTTGCTCTTGGAGTGATCTTTGTTGGTCGACCACTCCTGTGGAGGGTAACAACGGTCTTGAATTTCCTCCATTTGTACACAATCTGTCTGACTGTGGATTGGTGGAGTCCAAACTCTTTAGAGATGGCTTTATAACCTTTTCCAGCCTGATCAGCATCAACAGTGCTTTTTCTGAGGTCCTCAGAAATCTCCTTTGTTCGTGCTATGATACACTTCCACAAACATGTGTTCTGAAGATCAGACTTTGATAGATCCCTGTTCTTTAAATAAAACAGGGTGCCCACTCACACCTGATTGTCATCCCATTGATTGACTGGAAACACCTGACTCTAATTTCACCTTCAAATTAACTGCTAATCCTAGAGGTTCACATACTTTTGCCACTCACAGATATGTAATATTGGATTATTTTCCTCAATAAATAAATGACCAAGGATAATATTTTTGTCTCATTTGTTTAACTGGGTTCTCTTTATCTACTTTTAGGACTTGTGTGAAAATCTGATGATGTTCTTGGTCATATTTATGCAGAAATATAGAAAATTCTAAAGGGTTCACAAACTTTCAAGAACCAGTGTAGAAACAAACAACCATTCACACTCACATTCACACCTACGGTCAATTTAGAGTCACCAGTTAACCTAACCTACATGTCTTTGGACTGTGAGAGGAAACCAGAGCACCCAAGGAAACCCACGCAGACACAGAGAGAACATGCAAACTCCACACAGAAAGGCCCCCATTGGTCACTGGGACTTCTCTTCCCTTCATTCAGGACATTGCACCAAGGTGCTGCATGTCTCGAGCCAGAAACATCATCAGTGACCCCTCACACCCTCACTATGGACTGCTCTCCCCTCTGGCCTCTGGAAAGAGGTTCCACAGCATTCGGTGCAGGACCACCAGGTTCTGTAACACCTTTTTCCCCCATTAAAAAGCTGTTCCCCCAGGTCACCAGACTGTCCATCCACCCATCCATTATCTATAGCTGCTTATCCTGTTCTACAGGGTCGCAGGCAAGCTGGAGCCTATTCCAACTGATATGGGTGAGAAACGTTATTGCAGGGCTGACACAGAGACAAACAACCATTCAAACTCACATTCACACCTACGGTCAATTTAGAGCCACCAATTAGCCTAACCTACATGTCTTTGGGGGAAACTGGAGGAAACCCACGCAGACACGGGGAGAACATGCAAACTCCACACAGAAAGACCCTCGCCGGCCCCTTGGCTCGAACCCAGAACCTTCTTGCTGTGAGGCAACTGTGTGTGCTAACCACTACACCACCATGCCAGCCTGTCACCAGACTGCTGAACTCCAAATCCAAAGTCTAAACTTCTATAATAACTTGAACATTTCTTAAGTCCACAGGTCACTTTATAATATTGCACTTTATAATATTTTTGCTGCTGCATAATTTAATTTAATACACTTCATATTTAATTCTCCGCTGAACTAAATTGCAATGAAATTTCATTGTGTACACTTGTTGCATACCGAATGACAATAAAGGTTGTCTAAGTCTATCTCTCTATCTATCTTGCACTTTGTACTAAAAAGCTGAATGGTCATCCCTGTCTGTTAGAAGATTCACTCATTGGTTGACTTTTATTTATAAGGCTCTACTTGGTATGGTCCCATCCTATCTCGGAAATTACCTTGTTAGGAATCATGGACATTATAGCCTACGATCCACTGGCTTTTTTATTCTGACTGTCCCTCGTGTCTTCACAGAACTGAGGAAAAAGGCATTTCGCTTTGCTGCTCCGTCTGCATGGAACTTTCTGCAAGATGAATTAAAATAGTCAGATTTGATTCCTCTTGATAGCTTTGTTAGAATTCTTAAAACTAAGGAACTCGAAAGCATTGGGCTTTGTCACTGTTTTTAATTCAGATGTTAAAATGTGTTACAGATGTTAATCTGGGCGGCACGGTGGTGTAGTGGTTAGCGCTGTCGCCTCACAGCAAGAAGGTCCTGGGTTCGAGCCCCGGGGCCGGCGAGGGCCTTTCTGTGTGGAGTTTGCATGTTCTCCCCGTGTCCGCGTGGGTTTCCTCCGGGTGCTCCGGTTTCCCTCACAGTCCAAAGACATGCAGGTTAGGTTAACCGGTGACTCTAAATTGACCGTAGGTGTGAATGTGAGTGTGAATGGTTGTCTGTGTCTATGTGTCAGCCCTGTGATGACCTGGCGACTTGTCCAGGGTGTACCCCGCCTTTCGCCCGTAGTCAGCTGGGATAGGCTCCAGCTTGCCTGCGACCCTGTAGAAGGATAAAGCGGCTAGAGATAATGAGATGAGATGAGATGTTAATCTATCTCTGATATTTTTATGGAGTTTGCATGTTCTCCCCGTGTCCGCGTGGGTTTCCTCCGGGTGCTCCGGTTTCCCCCACAGTCCAAAGACATGCAGGTTAGGTTAACTGGTGACTCTAAATTGACCATAGGTGTGAATGTGAGTGTGAATGGTTGTCTGTGTCTATGTGTCAGCCCTGTGATGACCTGGTGACTTGTCCAGGGTGTACCCCGCCTTTCGTCCGTAGTCAGCTGGGATAGGCTCCAGTTTGCCTGCGACCCTGTAGAACAGGATAAAGCGGCTACAGATAATGAGATGAGATGAGACATTCAATACAATGCATATCCAGACATTCTACAACTAGCATCAAAGTATTCTCTATTTATTACTTACTAAGAAAGCAAGCAAGCACAACTTTATTCACCACACACTTGTGAGAGTTCCTCTCTGCATTTGACACATCTGACGCAGTGAACACACACATTACATACCTAGAGCAGTGGGCAGCCATGCTAACAGCACCCAGGGAGCAGTTGGGAGTTAGGTGCCTTGCTCAAGGGCACCTCAGCCTAACCGTATGTCTTTGAACTGTGGGGGGAAACCCACACAGACAACATACAAACCCCACACAGAAAGGCCCTTGCCGGCCACTGGGTTCGAACCCAGAACCTTCTTGCTGTAAGGCGACCATGCTAACCACTTACACCACCGTGTCGCCTGGTGGTGTACTAGTTATTATTCCTTGCTGTATGATTTTATTCTATATTTTTAGCGTTCTATATTTATTTAATAATTCAAGTAGTTTTATATGTATCCCTTTAAGAGATGTTTCTTGACTAACAATTTGAAATCTTTTTTCCTAATAGTTTGCCCAAAGTGTTTGGGGAGTAAGTTCCATGCATACATCACCATTCTTTTACTGTAGTTTGTTCTTATTTAGGTTGCTTTTGAAAAAGAGATGTTGTATCTCAATAAGCTTTACCTGGTTAAATAAAGGTTAAATAAAATCTTAATGAAAGCTATTCTGCTTTCCTTAATATCCTTAGCAGCTGCCCAAGAGCTTTGGGCATATATCCTTAGCAGCTGCCCAAGAGCTTTGGGCGAGGGACGCTACCGCTGGCGCCATGACCAAGTGCTAAGGGCAATTGCGAATACCATCTGCAACGGAATCAACCAGTGCAAGTACCTCCGCCCTGCAAAGCAGACCATCGCTTTTGTGAGAGCCGGGGAGAAACCACTAGCTGTGGCCAGGACCAAGTATTCTGGTTTGTTGGCAACAGCTCAAGACTGGGAGTTGAGAGCTGACTTGGGAAGGCAACTTAAGTTCCCGGAAAAGGTAGCTACAACAACGCTAAGACCAGATCTAGTCCTCACCTCAGAAACCATCAAACAGGTGGTCCTTTTGGAGCTCACTGTCCCGTGGGAGGAGCGCATTGAGGAAGCTAATGAGAGGAAGAGAGCTAAGTATGCTCAACTAGTGGAGGAGTGCCGTCGCAATGGGTGGGGGACAAGATGTGAACCCATTGAGGTTGGATGTAGAGGGTTTGCAGGCCAGTCCCTCTGTAGGGCTTATAACATGTTGGGCATCACAGGGGTAAGGAGGCAAAGGGCCATAAAGGAAGCCACTGAGGCAGCTGAAGTTGCCTCACGGTGGCTGTGGATCAAAAGAGGAGATCCGTGGGCAAGGTAGCGCTACCTGGACACAAGCTGGGGCTTGATCACCCCTGGCTGGATCGCCTGGGTGAAAGTGTACACTACCGTTCAAAAGTTTGGGGTCACCCAGACAATTTTGTGTTTTCCATGAAAAGTCACACTTTTATTTACCACCATAAGTTGTAAAATGAATAGAAAATATAGTCAAGACATTTTTCTGGCCATTTTGAGCATTTAATCGACCCCACAAATGTGATGCTCCAGAAACTCAATCTGCTCAAAGGAAGGTCAGTTTTATAGCTTCTCTAAAGAGCTCAACTGTTTTCAGCTGTGCTAACATGATTGTACAAGGGTTTTCTAATCATCCATTAGCCTTCTGAGGCAATGAGCAAACACATTGTACCATTAGAACACTGGAGTGAGAGTTGCTGGAAATGGGCCTCTATACACCTATGGAGATATTGCACCAAAAACCAGACATTTGCAGCTAGAATAGTCATTTACCACATTAGCAATGTATAGAGTGGATTTCTCATCTCATCATCTCTAGCCGCTTTATCCTTCTACAGGGTCGCAGGCAAGCTGGAGCCTATCCCAGCTGACTACGGGCGAAAGACGGGGTACACCCTGGACAAGTCGCCAGGTCATCACAGGGCTGACACATAGACACAGACAACCATTCACACTCACATTCACACCTACGGTCAATTTAGAGTCACTAGTTAACCTAACCTGCATGTCTTTGGGCTGTGGGGGAAACCGGAGCACCCGGAGGAAACCCACGCGGACACGGGGAGAACATGCAAACTCCGCACAGAAAGGCCCTCGCCGGCCACGGGGCTCGAACCCGGACCTTCTTGCTGTGAGGCGACAGCGCTAACCACTACACCACCCCTAGAGTGTATTTCTGATTAGTTTAAAGTGATCTTCATTGAAAAGAACAGTGCTTTTCTTTCAAAAATAAGGACATTTCAAAGTGACCCCAAACTTTTGAACGGTAGTGTATGATGTTTGAAAGACCCGAAACACTCGAAGACACTGAAGATGTGTCCAGGTTGCATCACTTGCTGATGTATGGTATAAGTGCGAGTTGGCCAGCAGGTGTCAGTGTTGCTCGTGTTTTGGCTGACAGACAGGCGGCAGTGTGTGGAAGCGTTCAGCGCTCTCACACAGGGAGAGTAGTGGAGCTGGGATGAGGCGCTGTGTTTTTGGGATGGCGAGGATTAAATATGGCCACTAGCTGATTTTTACTCTAAAACAGTCGTCACTACACCGCGCTCTGGGCTCATGATGCGTCAGGTATGGATGGGAAACGGAACAGAAGGCTGTTAATCCAGTGAAGTGAGACCCAGTCGGTTAAACGGCCCGGTTTTCCCGACCTCAGCCTCGGCGTTAGCGGTAAGTGGTCCATTGATACCGTTCACACTAGCGGAGTGCTAACGAGCTAGCTTTCACTCTGACACCGAAAAACACTTGGTGTGTGTTGATATTAAAATAACTTTAACTCTCTGTGTTGTAAAACGGTTTGTTGTTGTTGTTGACTTCACGGGAATTACAGCTCCCAATGTTTTGAAGTGCTTGGCTAGCCTGCTAATGCTAACGCTAGCTTAGCATCCTGTGCGCAGAGGGAACGGACACACAGCGGGACTGAGGGACTCATTCTCTCTCTCTCTCTCTTTACTGTCCCACTCGTGTTTTTACACAGTAAACACCAGGCCCGGGGACTAACAGCTCCTGAAAGCCCTCTGATCTGAAGGTGAGACGGCTGGAGCTGAGTGATGGAGCTAATGGTGTAGCCGCCACCTTTATTACTGCTGTGTGCTTTTAACGGACCGGTTCCGAACGCTTTCCGCTTACAGATCACATTTCTACTTGGTGAAATGTTTATAGCGTCTAAAAGAGCAATTCCGTATCCCGGGGCTTCCACAGACACTCGGGGCCCTGATGGGCCGGTTCCTGTCCGTCTTTACTGCGATCCTGAGCGCGTGCTGGTGAGCACAATTGGGTTCTGTTTTGCTTGTTTATTTTCTCGTCGTTAAACAGCTCTGTGTGTGTGTGTGTGTGTGTGTGAGGGATTGAGAAACAAAATGCAGCTGTTCACACCGAGTAAAACTTAAGCTATGTGCAAGTCATTGGTCGAATCCCAAACGGCTGGCTGCTCTCTCTCTGAGTGCACTCACTACATCCCATCCGGAATAATGGGCTCTGCATCCGAGCTCGTGCACTGACTGACCAATAGGGAGGCGTTTGGAAGTCGGCCATCGAACCGAATCCGTACAGAATCATAACACTGGCACGCGACCAGCAGAGAGCAGGTCATGACCTACAGTAGGGAGAGAAGGAGAGGGAGAGAGAGAGAGACAGGTGGAGAGGTAGAGAGACAGACAGAGGTAGGGAGAAAGTGAGACAGGTAGAAGGAGGGAGAGAGAGAGAGACAGACAGGTGGAGAGAGTGAAACAGAGAGGAAGAGAGAAACAGATTGAGGTGAAGAGAGATTGAGAGACAAGTAGAGGGGGAGAGAGAGAAAAAGACAGACAGGTAGAGAGAGACATGGAGAGAAAAAGACACAGACAGGTGGAGAGAGGGAGACAGACAGGTAGAGAGGGGGAGAGAGAAACAGATGGAGGTGAAGAAAGAGATTGAGAGAGAGAGACAGAGGTGGAGGGGGAGAGAGACAGAGGTGGAGGGGGAGAGAGACAGAGGTGGAGGGGGAGAGAGACAGAGGTGGAGGGGGAGAGAGACAGAGGTGGAGGGGGAGAGAGACAGAGGTGGAGAGAGACAGAGGTGGAGAGAGACAGAGGTGGAGAGAGACAGAGGTGGAGAGGGAGAGACAGAGGTGGAGAGAGAGACAGGTAGAGGGAGAGAGAGACAGACAGGTGGATAGAGTGAGACAGAGGAAGAGAGAAACAGATGGTGGTGAAGAGAGAGATTGAGAGACAAGTAGAGGGAGGGAGAGAGAAAAAGACTGACAGGTGGAGAGAGAGAGACAGAGGTGGAGAGAGACAGAGGTGGAGAGAGTGAGACAGGTAGAGGGAGAGAGAGACAGACAGGTGGATAGAGTGAGACAGAGGAAGAGAGAAACAGATGGAGATGAAGAGAGAGATTGAGAGACAAGTAGAGGGAGGGAGAGAGAAAAGGACTGACAGGTGGAGAGAGACACAGAGAAAAAGACAGACAGGTGGAGAGAGGGAGAGACAGGTAGAAAGAAAGACAGACAGGTGGAGAGAGTGAGACAGATGGAGGTGAAGAGAGAGATTGAGAGAGAGACAGGTGGAGGGGGAGAGAGACAGAGGTGGAGAGAGAGAGAGACAGAGGTGGAGAGAGAGAGAGACAGAGGTGGAGAGAGTGAGACAGGTAGAGGGAGAGAGAGACAGACAGGTGGATAGAGTGAGACAGAGGAAGAGAGAAACAGATTGAGGTGAAGAGAGAGATTGAGAGACAAGTAGAGGGAGGGAGAGAGAAAAAGACAGACAGGTGGAGAGAGGGAGAGACAGGTAGAAAGAGAGACAGACAGGTGGAGAGAGTGAGACAGACAGAGGTAGAGAGGGGGAGAGAGAAACAGATGGAGGTGAAGAGAGATTGAGAGTCAGACAGGTAGAGGTGAAGGAAGAGATTGAGACACAGGTGGAGAGAGTGAGAGCTAGAGAGAGAGAGACAGGTAGCGAAAGACAGACAGAGGAGGGGGGAGAGAGATGAGCAGACAGAGGTGGAGAGAGTGAGACAGACAGGTGGAGAGAGAGAGCTAGAGTGAGACAGACAAATGGGGGGGGGGGGGAGACTGTACAATTTTATTATGGCTCTCTGTAGTTCTTGACACTGCATCTCTCTCTCTCGCGTGCGTGCGCGCGCGCACACCAACCTTTATCATTAAATCCGGTGCGAGTGTACGTGATCACCTAAAGTCCATCATTTAAAAACGACACTCGTTCAAAGCGTCACCTCACTCCTATTAGGATGAGATTAAATTTCTCTGGGGTCCTGCAGTAATTTCCTGTTTTACAGATGCTCCAGTGTGATTTTATTTCTGTCCTGATGGTCCGTGGCCCTATTCGGATTGGATTCGTTTATCAGGCCGATGTCTGTGATAAATTTTCATCCAAGTCTCTTCAGTGATGAAACTCTCTCACATCCGGACAGCAATAAAAGGACCACAGGAGGGACGACTTTCCAGCGGGTTGGATTTTCTATCAACCTGGATGTTTGGGTCACATGGTCTGTTCATATCTGGGCACACCAGGTATAAACATCTGTCTCGAGCGATCCCATCACAGCGCGTCTCCTGTGACCGTTCGTGTTCAGATTTCGTATGTCGTTTTGATTGGAGGACGAGCGTCATGTTTATTTCAGCAGCCTTCCACTGTATTTGTTTTCAGGTAGAAATTGGCATTTTGGCAAATCTTTTGTGCATGTACGTGCTGTTTCAGACGCTTTGTTCACACGGTCAGTTAATAAAACTTGTAAACGAACAGCAGACAAGACGAAGAAAGAAGCGGAAAAGCAGCCGTTTTCGTTTCTGCTGTTTTTGCCGTGAAACCCTGGAGAATGCAGCGGTGGACGCTGCAAGTGGATAGCGGAGAGTTATCATCAGTTTAACACCATTTCCAAACAGTCGAGGGCAATGATGCGGTCGAGTCGGGTGTTTGGGATGCGCTGAAATGCGTTCGTGTTCATATTACAAACGTGATGTGGTCATGTGCATCCCGGACCACCTCTGAACGTGATTTGAGTGATCAGATTTTTGAGATGTATTTGACCCCGTTCACACCTGTAATTGGCGCCATCCACTCAGGATCAGATCACCCAGGGCACATGTTAATGACCGGTGTGAACGCGGCCCATCGCACTCCATTCACAGTATGGCGTCCAAGTGGTCAAAGAGTCGCTGGAGTAGAGAAGACATGCTGGCTTTTTTTTTTTTTTTCTTCTTCAGTTTAGGGTGAACCAGACTTGCAGCAACAGATTGAAAATACAATAAAATCATAATCGCAAAGTTTAAAAGAAATACGCGTCCGTGTATTAGGAGCAAAGTAGCAACAGTCAAACATTTTTTTTTTCCCCCCAATGTGAGGCAGCATCTGCGTCGAAAATCACCGACGTGTATTTGAATAAAACGATCAACTGCCTGCTCAGTTTAATGAAATTGAAAAACAGTCAGTACTTTGGCCTGTAATTTTCTTAGAGGACGACGGAGAAAAACGTCAACATGGCTGATCCTGACAAATAAACTCGCAGAGCATATTAATTATAAACATTATTACTTATTACATTATTGTAACTTTTTTACAATTTAATTATTAATCTACGCCTTAATTTTTCATCATTTCTTAATACATGTAAACACTAATATGTATGCTTTTTGTTATTTATGATTTGTTCATATTTTTATTGTTAGAGAACTGAGAGACTGAAATGCTTTGAAATAATTTATTTATTATTATTAGTGCTGTCAAGCGATTAAAATATTTAATCATGATTAATGTCGCAACAGTCATAGTTAACTCGCGATTAATCGCAATTTAATCGCACATTTTTGTCACATAAAAAACCATTGTAATTCTCTTACCAGCATAAAGTGAATGGGCTTGCTTTGTACCAATGTTTTTTTTTTTTTTTTTTTATTGCAAAGCATAACACGTCTTGACACAGCCACTGCAAAGTGAAACCTAAGCCGAGCACCGGCGCGGGGCTAGCAAGAGAACCATGAGTGAAATGATCTACTGTTTGAGTTAGTCTCTAATCAGAGAGACAGGTTACACAGTGACGGTAGGCTTGACATGCTTGATTATAATATAAAGTACACTATTATATTAACTTTAAGTTGTTTGATAAATATTGCATTGAATCTGATCTTTTTTTTTTACTTTAATTTTTATTGAAAATTTTTCTTTACAAAGGAGGAACAACTCAATAATAAATTACAACAAGTAAAAACACGTTCAGAAATACAACAAATGGGAGTCTCTTTACGTATAATCTGTCCATATTCTTTTTTCTTTTCCTTAATCAAGTTTTTTAGTTTTGTCGTTGTTCAGTGATAAATATTGTCCATCTCTTCCATTTCTCTTTGAATTGGGCTTCCTGTAGCCTCAGGCGGTGTATCATTTTTTCCATTGTGTATATTTCCTCAACCAGGTGAGTCCATTGATCTTGAGTGGGGGTGTCTTCCCTTCCCCATTTCTTCGTGATGGCTTTCTTAGCTGCTGTTAGTAATATTTTTACCAGGTATCTATCTTTCGGTCTAATATTTTCTTCACATAGGTTACACAAATACAATACTGTACAAGTCATTGGAATCTTATATCCAAGAATTTGCAACAATGCATCGTGTACCATTTTCCAAAACAATCTGATTTTATCACATTTCCGGAAAACGTGCGAGTGATCCACATTCATTACTCCACAGCCTCTCCAACAAGGCATATTTTTGTTCACCTGTTTACTCTTGACTTTGGGTGAGATAAAAAAACGTACCAGATTTTTCCAGGAGAACTCCTCATTGAATCTGATCTTTACTGTTTCAGCTCACTTAACACATTTTGTACTTTTACACTTTCTGCCTGTTGATGCGTCGCGCTGTCCAATCAGAGGCGGCCAAATTTGCATATTACAGGAAGGATTTCTGGGATAGCATTGAGTTTACAGTTCAGAGGGATCTGGCTTCTTTAGACGCTGTCTTCTTAAAACTGAATAAATATTTAAAAAGAGCCAAATGAGCCAGTCTTTTGAACGGCTCTTTTCAAAGAACGGATCACAAAGATGCGGATCCCATCAAAGAGGCATAAATCCCATCTCTACTAGCGCGCCCTGCCCGCGCTGGTTCTTTGGGGAGGGCAGAGGACTCTGGCTGTGCGGAGCATTACAGTCTAGCTGCTATCGGTTTTTTTTGCAAAGTCTCTGTTCCAAGTTCCTGGCAGTTTCAAAAGCTTATGAAAAACCTACATCATGTCACAGAGCGTTAATCTCGCGATAAAAAATTATCGCCGTTAAAATTGAGTCAAGTTAACGCGTTAATAACGCGACATTTTTGACAGCACTAATTATTATTATTATTATTATAATATAACACAGGTTTTATCGACTGTTTCTCACCAAACTCATCATTTGTCTGATAACACATACACATGTTTGTAATTGTCTATGCACAAATCACCTCATGCTGGAAAAGGTGACGCTTGACTGTTAGCCATATAACAATTCGCCCAATTCATGATTTGATTCGATTCATGGTATTGGGTTCACGATTTGATTTCGCCAAAATATTTTTGAAAAAGAAAATTTCATTACCAAAAAAGGGAAAAATTTTTTCGTATTCTTTATCAAGTTCAATATTCCTTTTGTTAAATATAGAAAAAAAATAAAACCTTTCATTTTCTTAATAACCAACATTCATTTTAAATTTACACACATTTGGTAAGGTTGGAGTAAAATATAATACTTGTTAACTAAAATATTCCTTTTATTAATTTTAAATTTTTTTTTTTTTAAGTTCATAACACACAGGCCTTTTTCTTGGTTGAGCATGGCTATCGCCCATGTAACCGGCTAGTGGTAAAGTAAACAAACACCCCATGATCATTGCCAAGTGGTGCACACACTTCTGCATGCCGGTCTGGATCCGTCTGTGGTATATTATCGGTGTCTTACCTGGTGAATTGTAATCGGTATTCCGATGCGTTGAGGCTCTTCAGCGTATATGGGTACAAAGAAAACACAGACGTTAAAGAGGAACTGAAGTCATTTTTAAACTTGCTTTATTTCTTAATTAACGTGTTATTCAGTTACATTTTTGGTTTTAGTAACCTTATATCGTGACTTGTATTGGCAACTATTTGCAATTAAATATTATACTTATCAGTCTATTCGGTTTTTAGCCATGTTGAATTTAGTTCGTTTGGTCCACGGCAGGCGTCGCTTATCCACGCGATCTTCACGAGACTTGTGCGAGACTTCGAAACGTGAAGTGTCAGCCAGGTGTCAGTGCCGCCATTTTGAAAACTGTTTTCCAAACGAAACGTTGCACAAAAACGAGTTTAAACGACGATTACTGCCGACTTTTTTCAAACTTTCCTGATTGCTATCAAAACAAACACAACTTCCGGCTTGATTACATCAGCATTCGAAAGAGGGCGCGCGCCTCTTTGGACGACGTTGGCAGATGTTGGTCGCTTTGATTTCCACTGTACGTTTTATTTCCGTCCTACGATGTCTCGCACAGGTCTCAACGAAGCTCGTTTACGGCCATTGCTTTGACATATGGACTGATATATATTACAGAGCATATTTCAAACACTCATAACTTGCTATAGCAGTGACAAAATAGCGATCAAAAATGCATTCCGATATTTAATAAAATGAGAAATAGAATTTTGATGATAAAAATTTGCCCTCTGTGCTCCTTTAAAGAATAATTACCGGTTGATCAAGAGATGGCTCATTCCATTGAGCTTCAGGTACGGTCTACTATACTCCAGATAAGAGAGTTACTCAGAACGTTTTGCATGAAACTCACTCATTTGAAATTTCCAAAGTTTTATTTCATGGTAGTTTCATTTTCATTTATGTGCTCGGAGCGTGAGTTGACCAGAAAGAGGGATATTGTTGTCTTTGAAGACAAGATTATCCAGTGTTCTTTGTTGGGAGATGAAAGCGTCTCATTAGACGATTCATTCAAACTCTACTAGCAAAACTACGATATAAGCAGAGGATATAAACAGCCGAGTTGCTCCAAGCTTCCACTCCGCCACCAATCGCATCCATCACTTCCACAGGAGGCCCATCTGGTATTTTATTAAGAATGCATTTTTCTAGAACACTATTTGGTCTCCGAAAATAAATGTTTGACTGTTGAAATCTACAAATACTTTTGCTTAACATACATTTAAGAGTAAATCCGCTGGAGGATTCCTTTAATTGTTTTCTGTTCAAGCTGATAATTGTTTAATTTCTCAGCATTTAATATCAGATATTGAAAGACTTGTCTGAAAGGTTTGAAAATACAGTCCAGTAGAAAGTTGCTCCTTTTCTGGTCATTTTACTGTTGTCTGGATGTGAGCATTAAAAAAAAAAAATATATGACAGACATCCTCCTGATAAACGAATCCAGTCTGTTTCCGTAGTTTCTCAGTGACTCCTGAATAAATCACTGATTACACCACTGAACTGTTGACTTCTCAATCGTAACGCTGCCTGAGGTCATTCAAATCTGTAATTCGTCATTTCTATTAATGTTACTGTTTCTATAGTAACAGCTCATGCACATGGGCTTGTATCATAGAGGCACGACATAATCGACAGTTTTCCTCCACGGGAAAGTCTTCAGGACGGATGAGTTTCTGCTTTGTTTTTTTAGTAGCATGACAAGCTGCATATTTTCGTCTTAACTTCAGTTGAGAGGGAAAAAAAAAACAGACGAGTGAAGCAGTGAGGAATTTCTGTCTGTTATAATGCACGTAATAACAGGAACTCGCTTGTCTTTTGGACTTTCCAACTCCACTGAAAGACACCAGCACACTGATCGTCTAAAAATAACTGATGATTATGGATTTGACATTTAATTTAATATGTGATGATAAACGTGACCGTGTTTAGACTAGTCTTTATTCTTAGCAGACAGACTACAGGCTTTGAGGAAGTCCTGACGATCGAGCAGCTGTTATAGCAGGAATAACCTTTTTATTTTTCAGAAAGACACATCTGAGACATTGAGAATGTCTGTCTGATTATAGGTGCTTATTGATTAATTTTTGTGGCTACTGCGACTCCTAGAGGCGGAGCCACGATGTCATCGTAATGTAAGAATGAGTGTATTCTTATTAAAATGGCCGGTGAGTGTATACAATTTTTGGTTCGCCATTTGAAATAAATGGACTAGACTAAAGAAATTAGGGGTCGACCGATAATCAGAATGTCCCATTGGAGCATTTTTCAAAGGCTTTGCACGGCGGGGGGGGGGACAACCGGCACCATCCCCCCCGCTTCGCTCCCTTGCCATGGTGAGCGCCCTCATACTAAATTTTTCTAGAAAAAACCCTGGATCCAGTTACGGTAGAATCTGCCATATGCGTGTGTGTGTGCAGGGTTCACTTTTCAAAAAATGCTAAATCATTTTACAAAAAATTACCACATTCTTACTGCACATATCATCTTTGTCAATGTGAGACTCATTTGACATTTCAGTTGAGACTGATGTGCCTGTTGCACATCCCTTAATTGTTTTTTTCTGTGTGCAAAAAATAAATGAACTTCCATGCATAAACAAAATACCCAATTGCAATAAATGCATGCATTTTTTACAGTACACATAATTAAAGTCGGTAAAAAACACTCCAAGCCCTTTACCGTCCCTGAGCACGTCGGACAGTGTCAGTAATACAGGGGACGGTAAAAAACACTCCGAGCCCTTTACCGTCCCCGAGCACGTCGGACAGTGTCAGTAATACAGGGGACGGTAAAAAACACTCCGAGCCCCGACTGTCCCCAAGCACGTCGGACAATGTCAGTAATACAGGGGTCGGTAAAAAACACTCCGAGCCCCGACCGTCCCCGAGCACGTCGGACAGTGTCAGTAATACAGGGGACGGTAAAAAACACTCCGAGCCCTTTACCGTCCCCGAGCACGTCGGACAGTGTCAGTAATACAGGGGACGGTAAAAAACACTCCGAGCCCTTTACCGTCCCCGAGCACGTCGGACAGTGTCAGTAATACAGGGGACGGTAAAAAACACTCCGAGCCCTTTACCGTCCCCGAGCACGTCGGACAGTGTCAGTAATACAGGGGACGGTAAAAAACACTCCGAGCCCTTTACCGTCCCCGAGCACGTCGGACAGTGTCAGTAATACAGGGGACGGTAAAAAACACTCCGAGCCCTTTACCGTCCCCGAGCACGTCGGACAGTGTCAGTAATACAGGGGACGGTAAAAAACACTCCGAGCCCCGACCGTCCCCGAGCACGTCGGACAGTGTCAGTAATACAGGGGACGGTAAAAAACACTCCGAGCCCTTTACCGTCCCCGAGCACGTCGGACAGTGTCAGTAATACAGGGGACGGTAAAAAACACTCCGAGCCCTTTACCGTCCCCGAGCACGTCGGACAGTGTCAGTAATACAGGGGACGGTAAAAAACACTCCGAGCCCTTTACCGTCCCCGAGCACGTCGGACAGTGTCAGTAATACAGGGGACGGTAAAAAACACTCCGAGCCCTTTACCGTCCCCGAGCACGTCGGACAGTGTCAGTAATACAGGGGACGGTAAAAAACACTCCGAGCCCCGACCGTCCCCGAGCACGTCGGACAGTGTCAGTAATACAGGGGACGGTAAAAAACACTCCGAGCCCTTTACCGTCCCCGAGCACGTCGGACAGTGTCAGTAATACAGGGGACGGTAAAAAACACTCCGAGCCCTTTACCGTCCCCGAGCACGTCGGACAGTGTCAGTAATACAGGGGACGGTAAAAAACACTCCGAGCCCCGACCGTCCTCGAGCACGTCAGACAGTGTCAGTAATACAGGGGACGGTAAAAAACACTCCGAGCCCCGACCGTCCCCAAGCACGTCGGACAATGTCAGTAATACAGGGGTCGGTAAAAAACACTCCGAGCCCCGACCGTCCCCGAGCACGTCGGACAGTGTCAGTAATACAGGGGACGGTAAAAAACACACTCCGAGCCCTTTACCGTCCCCGAGCACGTCGGACAGTGTCAGTAATACAGGGGACGGTAAAAAACACTCCGAGCCCTTTACCGTCCCCGAGCACGTCGGACAGTGTCAGTAATACAGGGGACGGTAAAAAACACTCCGAGCCCTTTACCGTCCCCGAGCACGTCGGACAGTGTCAGTAATACAGGGGACGGTAAAAAACACTCCGAGCCCCGACTGTCCCCAAGCACGTCGGACAATGTCAGTAATACAGGGGTCGGTAAAAAACACTCCGAGCCCCGACCGTCCCCGAGCACGTCGGACAGTGTCAGTAATACAGGGGACGGTAAAAAACACTCCGAGCCCTTTACCGTCCCCGAGCACGTCGGACAGTGTCAGTAATACAGGGGACGGTAAAAAACACTCCGAGCCCTTTACCGTCCCCGAGCACGTCGGACAGTGTCAGTAATACAGGGGACGGTAAAAAACACTCCGAGCCCTTTACCGTCCCCGAGCACGTCGGACAGTGTCAGTAATACAGGGGACGGTAAAAAACACTCCGAGCCCTTTACCGTCCCCGAGCACGTCGGACAGTGTCAGTAATACAGGGGACGGTAAAAAACACTCCGAGCCCCGACCGTCCCCGAGCACGTCGGACAGTGTCAGTAATACAGGGGACGGTAAAAAACACTCCGAGCCCTTTACCGTCCCCGAGCACGTCGGACAGTGTCAGTAATACAGGGGACGGTAAAAAACACTCCGAGCCCTTTACCGTCCCCGAGCACGTCGGACAGTGTCAGTAATACAGGGGACGGTAAAAAACACTCCGAGCCCTTTACCGTCCCCGAGCACGTCGGACAGTGTCAGTAATACAGGGGACGGTAAAAAACACTCCGAGCCCTTTACCGTCCCCGAGCACGTCGGACAGTGTCAGCAATACAGGGGACGGTAAAAAACACTCCGAGCCCCGACCGTCCCCGAGCACGTCGGACAGTGTCAGTAATACAGGGGACGGTAAAAAACACTCCGAGCCCTTTACCGTCCCCGAGCACGTCGGACAGTGTCAGTAATACAGGGGACGGTAAAAAACACTCCGAGCCCCGACCGTCCTCGAGCACGTCAGACAGTGTCAGTAATACAGGGGTCGGTAAAAAACAAAGTGAAAGTGCTGTCAGCCGACAAGCGACTGAAGGGAGGTGTGTTTCGAGGGCATGGCGTGTTGAGTCCCCGTGGCTAATGTATGATGAAAAACACGGTGTCATTCTGTGTTCGGTTTATAAATTGACGGGAAATTCAGGTTCCTTCACTGTTGGTTGGTCCAAGACTCTTCACGACTCTGTTCAATTGTAAATCAGGTTTTGTGCTGAAGTAAAGGCTAAAGGGAGTCTGAATACCTCTTCTGGATAATTTCATGCTAAAATAACCTTCAGTAAGCTCAAACTACAGAGGTTTATTTTAGCTCGATGGTGCACAAGCTGCCCAAAATCAGAGTCTTTCTTATTAGAGTCTGGAGTGAAGCCCAAATTTTACATGTCATGGAGAAAGCTGTATCTTTACAAATATTTGAATTGCGCCAGTTTGGTTGGTATAAACTTGTGTTAAGTTCACGCTGAGAAGTTGTAACTAAGAAAAAATACAGACTAAGAGAACATGAAGAATACTTGTTTGAAGATATTTTTTAAGGAAAAAGTGGTGAATATATTTCAAAACCCAGGTGGAACACTGGTTAGTGGACTAATAAAACCGTTTTTATAAACTCATTTTATATGAAACTGTCTTGAATATTTTCTGTAAAGTGCGTTTTAGTAAATAATCCCACATTTTTTAAAAAGCATATTAAAAAAAAAGCGCTGGATAAAAAAAATCCATTTATCTTATGGAATTAAAGATAAAAATTTTGTTTTCCAGTGGTCGAGTGTTTGAGAGACGTTGCCTTGTACTTGTGATCGCGTTCCTTGTGGCGGTACGCAGATGTTGTACGGTCGCAAAAATCAGGTTGCTGGATTACCATATTCGCTTAAGTATGGAGCTTCGCTCTGCTATAAAATGCTGCCGTTATAAAAAAGTAATCAGCAACATTGATATTGATTATTTTCCTATAACAGCATGTCCCCGGGTGGTTTATTCCTTTTAGGTCAACTACATTTAGAGTCCATAACCGACTAATTAAACTAGAGCTGTCTCAGACCTTACACTTACTGTATCTATTCCTCTCGACAGTTCTTGTTACGATTCCTGTTTTTATTTTTGTATCTCGTCTGTCTTTCTTGCTTATGTGCTACCTTTTGTCCCGATAATTCTCAGGAATTGTACTCATCTCCCCTGTATTTCAGTTTTGTGCGTTTCTTCCTGATTTAATTCCAGTTAAATTTCTGTGCATGTAGAAAAGACGCGTGAACGCTTAAACGCCTCCCCGAGCTCCCCTTCAGCACGAGCTTGCCGAGGTACAGTAGGCGATAGTTTGGGGTCGTGTTTGTGCCAAGTGTACTCAACACAAAAGCAGACAGGACATTCACTTCCTCCTTTCTGTCCATGCTTTCAGTAGTCAGTATTCTGGTGTGTTTTCAGAGCTCAGGACTTTGCTCTGGATATGTGAGTTATATTATAACCTGCATCACTGTCAGGGTTAAAGAACTGCCTACAGTCAGTGAGTTATTTCCATTTTAAAAACTCAGGGCCTGAAATCTCATGGTGCTGATAAGGATGCATTAATAATGGCACCTGCTGTAAAAATGCTTTATGGGTTTCAGAAAGTGATCTCGTTCTTGTAAAATACGGGCCTCCACTTGAATGTTGGTTTTCTTAATGAATGCTTGGCACTGAGGGTTGTGTTTTTTGTTTTGTTTTTTCCAGCCCTGTGTAGGAAGATCACTTCTCACTTCTGGTTTCTGTAAGAGTGCTTTACGAGGGGAAAAAAAAAAAAAAGCTTTGGTTCATATCGTCATCTTGCTGATTAAGAGTTTGATACAAGCAGTCATTTATTTTTGGTTAAATTGGTGTGTGTTTGTGTGAGAGAGAGAGAATTTTGGTTAATTGTTAAAGATACAAACATGCTCGTCCAGCTTGAACTGCATTGTGAGTTGTCTCCACCACTTGGATGTGTTTTTTTTTGGGGGGGGGGCAGGCTCAAATCTGCCCAGGTGGGAGGAGCTAGAACAGGTCTGACTCCACCCTGTGGATTTTTTTAATTAATTTTTTTTTCTCCCCTCCCGCAGCAAGGAGTACTTGAATGATTGGGCCTGTTCCTTTCATATGTAAGCAAGAAAAAGCAACCGGGCATGCTGTTGGAGGAAAATAGTCCACGACTGCATGGTGCAATGAATCCTGATGTGAAGCAGGGGGCAAAAAATTTTGAGGCCATTAAGGTGTCAAAAGTTAATGTTGAGGCCTGTAATTGTACGCCTCCGTGCTTTTGTAGTTCCTTAGCTCCTCGCCATCAACGCCCTCACTAGGAATAAAATAATTGAATGACGTCGGGTAGGGCTGAACGATATATCGTTATCGTATCTATATCTAGATATGAACATTCAAGATATTAATATCGAAAAAGCAACGATATAGACGATATAGATTTCCCCGCCCTGCATGTACAGCTCTGGCAGTCACAACAAACTTCGTTTTTACGATTGCCCTTGAATGCGCCACTAAGGCCAGCCAGCCACAAACCTTATTTCACACAAACCTTGCTGTGGATCAACAGCTGAAGCCAACCAATGACAAACATATGAGGGCGGGAGTGAGGGAGACGGAGACTGACGCGCGCGCGCACACACTACAGACACAGCGGGGAAATTAAAAAGAAAGAAAGAAAATGAGTGCGAAAGAAAATGCGGCCGGTGGCGGTGCAGAATCTGACTTGGTGCCAAAACATAAATCATCCTCCATTATTTGGAGGTATTTTGGATTCAAAAAGGACGACGTTAACCAGAGTGAGGTGTTGTGCAGGTCGTGCTTAGCAAAAATTGCGATGAAGCAAGGTAGCACAACAAACATGTTTCACCACCTGAAACAACACCATCGCGTGCTGCACGAAGAGTGTATGACAATGAGAGAAACACCGGGGACTTCAGCCATCCCAAAATAAGCCAAAGCAAAGTTTGATTGCTGATGCGTTCAGTAGCGTTACACCGTACGAGTCGACGTCCACCAGACGTAAAGAAATTACAGACGCTATAACATACCACATTGCAAAAGACATGGTCCCTGTGTACACAGTCTTGAAAGAGGGCTTTAAAAAAATGGTTCGGACGCTGGACAAGCGTTATAAAATACCATCCCGAACACATTTTAATCAAGTGGCCATTCCGAAACTCTGTAACGAGTGTAAAATGAATGTTGAATCCGAGCTCCGTGAAATCGATCATTTCGCCACAACCATGGACCTGTGGTCGAGCCGGACAACCGAACCTTACATCAGTTTAACGGTCCATTTTATTACAACAAACTTCGAACTCAAGACCCGCTGTCTGCAGATGTCCTTCTTCCCCGGGGAGCATACCGGGGATAATATAGCGCAGGAGATGAGAAGTGCGTTAGCAGACTGGGACTTGAAGGAGGACCAACAGGTTTGCATGACGACTGATAACACATCAAACATGATAAAGGCTTTGGAGGTGAATGGAGCAGAGCTGCAGTAAAATGTTTGATTTGTAATTTATTTATTCGTAATTTATGTTAATGTTGATGACTGGCAGTGAGTTCTTAAAAATAAAACTGCACTTCCCACATTTTTTTGTATTATGTTTTTATTTTTCTGAAAAATGCTTGGTTTTCATCGAACCCGTAGTCATATCGTATCGATATCAAAATATCTGGCATGAATATCGAGATATGAAATTTTGTCCATATCGTTCAGCCCTGACGTTGGGCCACAACTTCATGTTGTCTGTCCGCTCCGTGAGAGGAGGCAGATGGGGCACTTTGATCGTATTGCCCCCCAGAACACGTCAGAAAATCGGACCCGTGTAACCATCTTTGATCTTACCTATCGAGCAGTTAGCGTTAGCTACAAATGTCAACACAGAGCGGAAGAAAGATCCCAGCTTCTGCTATGATGCAGCAGTGAATCATGGGAAAGGTTAAAGAGCGGGACAAGTCGTCAGGGTTTTCATTAGTAACCGATTGCTGATCGAAATCATCGGTTGTAATGACGTCTGAATCGGTTGTTTTTCGGCCAAATGCAATTTTTCCGGAATTGTTTGAACTTTGTCGTCGGACTTATTTGATAAGGAACGCCGTTACTTGCGCACCGTTTGGTTGCTGAGGCTGTGTACATGTGACTAGTCAAGTTTATTTGTATTGCGCTTTTAACAATAGACATTGTCGCAAAGCAGCTTTACAGAATTTGAATGGCTTTAAACATGAGCTGGTTTTATCCCTAATCTATCCCCAATGAGCAAGCCTGTGGCGACAGTGGCAAGGAAAAACTCCCTCGGACGACATGAGGAAGAAACCTCGAGAGGAACCAGACTCAAAAGGAAATCCATCCTCATTTGGGCGACAACAGACATGACTATAACATTAGCAAGATAAAAGGTGGGTACCGATTGGCTAATCCTTCTTATACCGTCCAATCATTTAGCGCATATTAAATTATAGCATATCACGTGGTTCCCACATGGTAAGATGGCGACACGATCCTATATGGTATAGCGTGATGGCGACCACGAAAAAACTTGTAAGTCTCGCGGAAAATGCCCAGCAGTGTTCATACACAGTGACGGTAATCATATAACAGCGCGCACACACACTAGTTAAGTTCAGGTCTTTTATTTTACGTATCTGTGATTGTGTAGGCGAGAGCTGCATTTTCCTGTTGCTTCACTGTGGTTGTTTACTGCAGGACTTCCGGGTTCCTGGGTCAAAGGACCTGAACTACGGAGGCCGGGGTGGCTTTGTAGTGCCAGTCTCGGGCACGCGCACCAGCTCGTGCATGGATTGGAGTGGTTTCACCCAATTAACATTAATTATATGTGTATTGTCAAAATTGTATGCATTTATTGTAATTGGGTATTTTGTTTATGCATGGAAGTTCATTTTTTCACACACAGGAAAAAAAATTAATTCAGGGATGCGCATCAGTCTCAACTGAAATGTCAAATGAGTCTCACGTTGACAAAGATATGTACAGTAAGAATTTTTGTAAAGTGATTTTAACAATGATTTAGCATTTCCTATCCATTTATTGGCCAGTTTCACTGTCAAAAAAGCCCAAAGTCCGTCAGCTTCAGGGCGACTTCGCCCCCCGGCCCCCCACTGGGGCCCCGCCCCCTCCACCACCTTTTATTTTTGAAAAGTGGAGAACCCTGCCCAGGTTATATTTTAAGTTATTGCTATTTTGCATGTTTGTTGTTATACATTCGATTTCTTCATTCTGCAAGCATTCGTGTCATGTTCTGATTTCCGGAATCTTGATTGGGCTTCGTGGCATGCGAACTGTAATTGCCATGAGACCCAGGAATGAAATCTACCGTTAATACAGCAGTGTCGGTTCCTGAACTGATTTGGATGATCACAGAAATCACCACAGCACATTGCATACACAGATATTCTCATTGAAACTCGGCCCATTGAAGTGAAGCAGTGTCAAAATTACTCGACGGGCAGACTGCGAAGATTTCATTGTTAAAATTCTCACTTTTTTTTTTTTTTTTTTTCTAGTTCTTTTACTGTTTGTTTGAAGTTCCATAGTTCAGTGCTTGGTTGTTGTAGTGTTTGTTTTACTGAAAAAATTGTTTGGAAGAAGGTATAGTTTTTTTTTTTTCTGTTTAAGAATTCTTATTATAATAGTAAATGATGGATAACAGTAATTTATTATTCTTTAAATGAAAAATACAATGTTAGGTCTTATTTACTCAGCACTGTGTATACAGAATTATATATTTGTAGAAAAATCTATTTCAGATGGACCATGGAGAGCTAACGACTGGCTGTTAGAAATTGCGAAATTCATTTTCAGCCGGGGGGGGGGCTTTGCTCCCTTGACCCCCCCCACCCCCACCAGGGCGTTGCCCTGGACCCACATGGGAGTCTAGGCGGCCCCCGTGACCCCCAGCCTAATCTCTCTTACTTTTCACATTTCATCTGTGGTTTTCCATCCTAATGAAAACCCTGAGTTGTGGATAAAGCACTGAAACTGTTTAGTAAGCGTCTCCCTTCAGAAAACTTCACCTTATCATGATTATTATATATTTTATATTTTTCCTTTGTTAAACATGTCTTGACGCATTGTGGTTTTTTTTTTTTTTTTTCCATTTGTTAGTCTGAGCATTTCTTTATTAGTCCCTGTAACTGAGCCGTTACTGAGCAATTCCAGCATTATGGACGTGACACTTGAACTCAAAATGGCAACAAATGGCCCAGTGCATGTTTTATTGTCTCCCAGTATTTAAACAGGTGTTGCGTATTTTAAGGCTGTACCATACTGGAGAAGTGATAGAACAAGAACAATTCCCATAGTACATCTAGGGCATGCCAGAAAATGCCAATAAAAGATGCGTTATGGATGTGACAGAAAAAGTATCACTTTTCTTGGGTGACTGTACATTTTTATCAAACTCTGTGAAATTGTAAACCTAATGTCGAAATGGAGATATCCATTTGATAGAGGGGTCCAAGGTGAATATTAAAAAATGTTTGTTTAAAATATTTTGTATTTCATGCAGAGTTTCAGAAGGAAAAGTCAGTGTTATGGATGTGACGAAATTCCGTTATGGATGTGACGCGTCTGAAATAGACATGGCGTATGCTTAGAAAATCAGCAATTTAACCACCATAACCCTTTGAAAAACTCTCTAAATATCAGCTAAAACTATCAAAGTTCTTAAATAATATTTAGGATGGCTATTGTTTTGCTGTTTTGTGGATTTTAGCATACATTTCTGTGGCTTGTGGCAATAATATAGAATTGTACATGATCAAAGTTGATTTTAGCTTGGGTTTTACATTATAAGAAAGAAAGGCTGACAGTGACATTAGGTTGGTTACAAATTGGTTCAACTTATTCACATCTGTAAAATACAGGCCTAGGTGAGATCTCTGGGAGTGGTTTTGATGTATTACATGTTGCTTTATTTTTGCATGGTGAGGTTGACATTTACATGGAATTGCCCTACTGTAGTATAAGAATGAGTGTTTGCGTTTAATACAAGCTTCTCATTTCACTCACAGTTAAAAGCCGTGGTGTTATCGAACATTAATCCACACCTTTAGATATGAGGATTGAACAGCACCGTGGTATAAATCGGGTTATTTACTGCTTTTGAGGATTGCGATAAATAAAGGAAGACACAATAGGACGAGTTTAAAAATCTGCATGTTTTTGATGGAGTGTGTATCTCTTTGCTCCCCCACTGTGGCACCCAGATGGTATCTCCTGGTGTGAAAGAAGCGCCCCTCCCATTATCCACCCGCGTGGTACAGCTGGTGACAGGGGGGCATCAGCTGTGCCAGTCCCTGCAGGCTGGCACTCGAGTCGCCTGGCAGTGCCAATAAAACTCTCCACTCGCACCCATAACGCCTCATAAACGCTGAGCCGTCTTCCTGTACGGGAAAAACAAGGATCGTTATCTCCCCGGTTCCTTTCGGCGTGCTTTTCCATCGATGATACCAAGGGATGCTGGCAGAGCAGCAGGAGAGCAGTAGGTATGGAAAACACAATCTCCATGGTGACAAACGGGTTTGTTTACACGCCTTTTTTTGTGTGTGTGCGCAGTTTGATCTGCTGCCATGGTGGTCCTGAAATAGCTGCTTCGTTACAGACTGCTGGTGTCTCTGACCAACCTTTTCTTACAGTCTGTTTTGTGCATTTTTCATGATGTGAGAGATGGCAGGACGAGTATCTACAGCGTAAGGATGGTGCTTTGTTTTCTTCAGATACCGTAATGTTGGATTATTAGACCGAACCGGGGAGGATGGATGGATGTGATGAGCTGATTTTACATGGTTGTAGTGAAATAGGAAACACTTGTTCTTGATAAGGGGTTTATTGTAAGAACTGGTTTCCTGTTTAGTCCCCGAGTGCACAGATAATACTCTGGATCAGCTGTGTTTATTTTCCCAGCGTGTATTTAGACTGGAGTTCTTCAGTAGTGTGATTGATTATTTCTAAGGGAGAGATATGGAGATGGAAAATGTCAGTGATGATGGACGTTTTGCTTCTGAAACGTGGTGTTCGTTGGAGATAATTTCACACCCTGTTGATGTTGGTTTGCTTGGATGTTTCTTTATTGAAGGAGTCAAAATAAGACTCCTTCAGTGATGACTAGAATTTGAGCAAACCAAAATGTTTCTTCCGTTCGGACGGACAAAGGTGAATTTAGCTTTAGGAGGCAACTGGTTTTGCTTCAGCTTCCTTTTTTTTTTTTGGTATTTGGAAATGTTGAGTCTCGGTTCCCTGATTTTGTCACACATGAAGTGAGGTTTCTGTGATTACATCACACAAAGCTCACAAGCTCTTTTAATCCTCAAAGAATTTGTTCAGCTTGTTAAGAGTAAAGTATGAGAAGCTGAACCACAGTTTCCTGGAATTAACATTCAGCAGTCATGGACTAACTAGTTGTGTTATAACACACAACAACCATAAACAAGCTCCAT
Source organism: Neoarius graeffei (assembly GCF_027579695.1). NCBI lineage: Eukaryota > Metazoa > Chordata > Actinopteri > Siluriformes > Ariidae > Neoarius > Neoarius graeffei. The sequence goes on along the minus strand of NC_083592.1, from coordinate 42,398,731 downwards.
TCTTTATTGCTTTTTTGTGTGTGTGTGTGTGTGTGTGTGTGTGTGTGTGTGTGTGTGTGTGTGGTTGGTCATGACTGTGCTGTGAAACGTGTAGTCTAAATAGTTATTCCACAAAATCGAGTCGTACATTAGCTGATAGCCAACGAGGTGCGTAGCACCGAGTCGGCTATAGACCCCTTTCACATGACGTCACCGTGCCGCGAGATTTTGTTAGGCGCCATATTGGAAGACCAAGTACATGCACTCACAATATAAAACAAAGTACGAGCGAGAGTAAAGTGACACGATGGATGATAATTCGGGTTATGTGAGTACATTACCAGTTGCAGAAAGGGCACGGTATGTGGAGAAACTGGCTGTGATTGATGGGTTTGACCCATATGATAAGACTCAGAAAAAATTATGTGAATCCAAGCACACAGTTTAACGCAAAAGTTTGTTTATATCCCGACCTTGTCAGCTGTCAGAGTTATGTTAATGGACCCGGTAAGCTGGTAAATAATATATATTTTTTTTCTTTACCAAATTCTAACAGAAAACGAGAGTGCCCGAAAGGGAAAACCGAGCCGAGCCGCCTCACGGCTGTAATGCAAATTGCTTTCCTCCTCGGTATACAAGTGCGCTTCCATGGCAGGGAAAAAGAAGCTACATTCTGCCGCCTATGTAGTCCCCTATTTAAACAAATAGGAGTCATTCAGGATTCAGCCATGTTTTTGCTCCGTGCTTTTACTCGACCAAAGTTATACAGTACTATGAGCTTTAAATTGCATAAATAAAACCATTTGGTGAAACTTTGAAGAAGAGATTGTACTGGTTTAAAGTTTTTACCGAACGTTTTCATGTCGACTCCAATTGATACACGAGTAGAATCTATGACTAATTTAGTAGGCCAAAACTTTTTTTTCAATTTTTGACTGTACCAGCCTGAAAAAACTTGCGAAAAAAAGCAAGCTGGTCATGTTGTACTGGACTAATCTATGACTGATGAGTATAGTAAGTGATACTAGTACTGATGCAATAAAACAGACGACTGTAATCTGGTAGGCAGCATGATTTATATTATTTCTCCGTGTCAGATACACAAGGAGGACCGGACACCAATTCTGCCATCTGTTTGCTACCCAGACATTGTAAACTATTTGTTGTTTACACCCAGTGCCTACACTGCTGATGACTTGAAAGCCTACAAAGGGCTACAGGCTTACAATTATGTTGTTAGCGGCTTGGTTCGTGATATTACAGCTGTTATTAAGAATAACCTACACATAGTTATTATTATTAAATTGTAGAAGTCTGGGAGGCTTGCTGCTCATACAGTTATCAACTTGGGGCCAATTTAGCATGTTTTAAATCTGAATTTCTTGCGTTTGCTTACCTCAAAGTGTCTGCAGATCATGCACAGACTTATCCATTATATCCACAGTTTTTTGCCAAGTCTCACACAGGTTTCTTTCAAGTCTACTGTTGGGCCAATAAATCATAAATAAAACAGCTCAGATTTGTTTAAGTCGTTTGCCACTCCACTTTATTCTCGTGGGTTCACATACCGCTGTCGTTTTCAGGAGTTTGTTGGTCTTCCAAAATGGCGCAGGGTCTGTTTACTTCCGGTTTCGGGTGACGTCAGTGAAAGGGGTCTATAAGCCACGTACAGCAAGATTGAGTGGAATAGCTGTTTTATTCTATCCACATTCACTGGATTTTGAGAAACTGAGCATTTTTATTTTTTGCAAACTTTATACAAAACGTCTGACAAAATAATTTCCGCTTCTTAAAGGCGGTCGTCTTAAAAACCCATCGATGGCGGCACGAATTGACTTTAGTGTTGTTTTTTTGTAGAAAGTGCCATCTTGCTGTCGTGCCGAGGTATAGAATAGCTTTAGACATTTATTTAATTCTTCCTTGGACATTTCAGGTCTGTAATTTTCAAACAACTTTGAGCTTTTGAGCCAGTCTAAAAAAAATTCAGCAGATTTTAATGCTTAAAAATGAATGTGAACAAACCGGCAAAATGACAGGAGCAATTTGTGAAAAATACTGCTATAATAATTCTTGTAAAATTAAAAAAAAAAGATGCATTCTTGCCATCAAATACTTTTATTCCATTTTTTTTTTTTTGTATTTTTGAATAGTTTTTATTTCGTCCTCGGTTGGTTCAGCAACATGCGCCGCCATTTGGTTTTCCTCTACTAACCGCATATGAGCTGATAGCCGTAGCCAATCAGCGCATGCGATTGCTCATATCCAGTGAATGTAGATAGAAAAATAACTATTTTCAGCCTGTGATTCTGCATTTTTATCCCTTTTTGTTTTTGTAAACACACCGACTTTCCAACCTTTTGCGCGGTTTGGATAAGAGCTCTGCAATTTAACGTCAGAGTACGCTGTTATGAGTTATTATTCAAAATACGCCTTAGTCTTTAAAGATAAAAATGACACATGAGTCGAAAAACACAAGTATATGGAATGATGGCAAGTTATGAATATGTTTTGGGCTTCCTGATTTTGATGCTGTGTTAGCAATTCCAGACATCCGAGGAAAGTCAAACGCAGCATAACGGACACCCCTGGATGCCCCGCCCCCTTCCCCTCAGTCTCACATTAATAATCATTTGGCTCAACTCCATTTTCCTGCTTGATGCAGCTTCACTTTCTATCAAGTTAAATGGAGCTCATTTAATATATCAGTACAGTACCAGTCAAAAGTTTGGGCACATCATCTAATTCATTGGGTTTTCTTTATTTTTATTCGTCACTTCATGTCTTAAAGTAATGATGGATGTCGTTTCTCTTTACTTAGTTGAGCGGTTCTTGACATAATATGGGTTACTACAGTTGTGGAATAAAACTATTTTACTGCATTTTTATTGTTTACTGTTTGATCTCAAATGCATTAAAAAGGCAAGAAATTGCACTAATTAACTTTTTTGACGAGGCGCCTGTTAAATGAAAAGCATTCCAGGTGACGACCTCATGGAGCTGGTTAAGATAACGCCAATAGTGTGTAAAGCATTGTCAAGGTAAACGCTGGCTGCTTTGAAGAATCTAAAATATCAAACACTTTGTTTAACATTTCAATTCCATACTTGTTCCATGTATTATTTCATCGTTTTGATGTCTTCAGTATTGTTGTACAATGGCGTTCCAGTTCATCCCAAAGGTGTTCAGTGGGGTTGAGGTCAGGGCTCTGTGCAGGACACTGAAGTGCTTCCACTCCGAACTTGGCACACCATGTCTTCATGTAGTTTGCTTTGTGCACAGGGGCATTGTCATGCTGGAACAGGTTTGGGTCTCTTAGCTCCAGTCAAGGGAAATTGTAATCCTAGAGCGCACAAAAATACAAAGAAATTGTGTTCTTCCTTTTTTGTTGCGACAGTTTGGGAACGAACTACATGAGAGTGTCACGGTTAGGTGGCTACAAACTTTTGGCCATGTAGCTTACATACATGGAATCTTACAAATGTTTTAGTTAAAGCAGATACACAGAACCTTTATTTTAAAATCAGTTTCTGAGTGGATAGTATCTCCATCCTTGACTCTTGTATGCTGCATAAATGGGAATTAAAAAATATATATATTTTTGAGTTAAGATCGACCGCAAAGTTGGCATTCGAGCTGCCCCGCTGAGCCAGCCAGCCCTGAGTGCGTGACGTCACAGCGGGAACCGGTTTTAAGGCCGAGGCCTTTTACAGCTATAGACCAAAGTCATATAAATAAAAATTTATGGTGAAAGTAAGAAATATCGTCACCAACTTGCTCAATGTTACCTATATTTTTATTATAAACAGACAATTTCATATTATTTGCAGTGTGTCATTGTGTAATCCGTGTATGTATAGTTGTTTTGTTTAGTATTTATTAGATGTGATAGAGTTAAACACTAGGGGGCAGTTGTAGAGTTAGAAAAAAGACTGGTTTCCTGTTGGACACGGAGTGCACGCGCCTTTTTGGCGTCTCCTTCTACATCGTGGTCTCGCGAGCGAGCAAAACACGAATTAATTTCAGCCAGACGCCTTCGGAATACACGGTTTTATCAAGTTGATCTGCGGTCTCACGCTGCCACTACTCATCTCTTGTTCCTGTAGCTCGCGCGCATGGCCGGTGACCATTTTAGGAGCTGATGCAACACGCATTTCGTCATTACGCAATCGGCTGTAGGAGTTACACACCCTGATACACGTCAGGAATAATCCCTCTGGATTACATCATGGATTCACCTTATCTCTCTGGACTCACCAACTGACTCGAGTCAGGCAGCTCAGGACATTATAACACTCACCAGGCCTGTTGATGTCTTACTAGTTGATAATTATAGCACATAATTATAAACATTTGTGTATATTGTAATTAGCAAATATTGTTATAGTTAACTTTGTACAATATAATTTTTGTAAATTTGTTCAAAATATAAAGAAGGTCCTGGGTTCGAGCCCCGGGGCCGGCGAGGGCCTTTCTGTGTGGAGTTTGCATGTTCTCCCCGTGTCCGCGTGGGTTTCCTCCGGGTGCTCCGGTTTCCCCCACAGTCCAAAGACATGCAGGTTAGGTTAACTGGTGACTCTAAATTGACCGTAGGTGTGAATGTGAGCGTGAATGGTTGTCTGTGTCTATGTGTCAGCCCTGTGATGACCTGGCGACTTGTCCAGGGTGTACCCCGCCTTTCGCCCGTAGTCAGCTGGGATAGGCTCCAGCTTGCCTGCGACCCTGTAGAAGGATAAAGCGGCTAGAGATAATGAGATGAGATGTTCAAAATATATTGTTTTGCAAATATTACATATTATTTTGTTATATGTCTGTTGGTTACCAAATTCTTTGTTACCGAGCTGTGATTTTCCTATTACTACGAAAAGCTTAAATAATTACATTGTACGTAACACTCAACTAAAGCCTAGGTCACGACCGGACGTACGATTTTTTTGGCCGTGCGATTTTTGGCGTTTCCCAAATCGCTGTGGTTTTTTTGCTTGTGGAGAAAGATGCACGTTGGCCGTAAGTTTGTCTTGCAACCTGAAAAAAACGTAAGCGCCCGTAGAGTTTGTTTGACATGACAAAGAACCTCTGCGGCCAGTCTACGGCTCGAAAATCAGCACGTCACACGTGCGCCCTCCGTGCGTTTCTTGCATGTAGACCGGCCGTAGGAGCACGTACGGTCGGTTGTGACCGAGGCATAAGACTGATTTGACTTCACTGATTGTGGGTTGACTCTCATTAAAACAGGACGGGTGTTCTAACTTATGCAACATGCATGTAAATGCATGCATTTTCACTGATAAAACGTAAAAGGATAATTAAATAAGATGAACTGAGACGATCACATTCTGAAGCAAATTAAATAATCTTATACTGGTAACTTAAACACACTATTGACGTATTTCACCCACGTGATCAAGTCACGTGATGCAGCCATTTTGGACGGCACGCTTAAGTCCTTCAGTGCAAGGCGGTATGAGATGGTGGAGAGCTTTGCACATTTTAACAAGAAAGTAAGCTGTGATTCGTGTTAAATTGGATCTGTCTTTTATCACAAACACTGTACCCAGCCTTGGTATGGAGCCCTGTTTATTTATTTCTGTGTCCCGTTTCTTTCTAGCTTCTGTAATTGCGTTTTATGTCTGTCTGCTACATGCAACCCTAGACAAATTAACACTGCCTTGTTTCACTGCTCAGATGGGTTAACAAACACTGACCCATTTACTTTTTGCTATATAGTTTATCAAAATTGCGTTAACTGGGGGGCGTCGTGGCTCAGGTGGATAAGGCGCCATACCATAAATCCGGAGACTCGGGTTCGATTCCGGCCCGAGGTCATTTCCCGATCCCTCCCCGTCTCTCTCTCTCCCGCTCATTTCCTGTCTCTACACTGTCCTATCCAATAATAAAGGTGAAAAAAGCCCCCCCCCCAAAAAAAAATTGCGTTAACTGATAAACTAACCTGAAATGAAATGATCACTGCAAAGTCTGGAGTACTCTGTTGGCTCCCAATCCTGTCTTTTCACAGCTGCAATCCATTTGTCCCTCTGGTCTGGGTCAGTAGGAAACCGGTAGTGATGTGTCGGTCGCGAACGATCCGGTTCAAAGAGCCGGCTCTTTGAAGTGAACGACGGGAGCCGGCTCTTCGGTGGGAGCCGAGTTGGGGAGCCGAATTAGAGAGGTGCCTCAGAGAGAGAGACTTTCACAAAAAAAAGTTGCTGTCCGATTGCGTCTTTGTGTTGTCTATTACCATTCAAAGGAAAAAAAGTAGCATGGTGTACGCCTACTTTTTTTGGTTGGGGGGGTTGATGTCATTCACAGCTGCGAAAATACGAAAATTGGTGTAATGCTTAAAGCTGTGGAGCGCAGGGGAGAGGAGTCTGTGAGGCACCTGAGGAGGGGAAAATCAGCTGCGTATTTTATATTGATAAATATTAATAACACAGGATATTAATAACACAGTTTTGCATTATGTTTGTGAGAAAATAATTTATTAATTGGTAAGTAAGTTTTATTTCTATAGCTAGAACATTGTTACACTGCTATACTTTACAAAGCTTTACAATGGCTACAAAAACTAAAAAATAAAATGGAAGACATCCTATTGATAAAATATAAATAATAATGTAATTAATTAACTAGTTAATTGCAGCAATTAAATCAAAAATAAAATCTCAGGAGCCGTTTGGGAGCCGAAAGAGCCGGCTCCTTATAGTAAGAAGAGCCAAAAGAGCCGGCTCCCGAAAAAGAGCCGAAATTCCCATCACTAGAAACGGGTAAAAGGAGCGTCCTGCACGCTGTCCCTGTCTGTTGTGGCAGCCCACAGCACAACAAGCAAACACCATGGTTATTTATAGAGTGCTTACTGACACATTAATCTATTCTAGGTGTCTGTAACACGTTTTTTTTCCAAGCCGGTTCTCCCTCTTTGTCTGCAGCGTTAGTATGTAGCTTGACATTCAAAATGGCGAACACCGGGGAGTCACGTGACCCTGTGACGTCAGGTGAAATACCTCAATACAAGTTACATGTATTACATGTATTAATCTAAATGCAGGTAAACAACTTTGTTTTGTTTTTTTATCCAAATGAGAGTCGGAGCTTACCCGTCTGTGTTCTCACTTCTTGAAGGCTGACCTTGTGGCCGATTGTTTTGAAATAATCTGACTTTCAGTTGTTCATTCAGTTCTTCATTCATTCGCTTCTTCCATGTAAGGGCGAGATGGCAGCAATATCCAGTTTAGAAATCAGATGGTTGCTCCACTCATTCACTTTTCTTCATACTGTGTATTCCGCCATTACTGCTCGGCTCAGGCAATTACTAAAACCCGGGACGGAACAGGATGTCACCGGTTTTAGCAACAACTGCAGGGAGGTCACTGCCTGAGCGATATGTCCCGTCCTGTCTTGGGTTTTAGCAATAACCCTCAGCTCACGCTCCAGGAGGACTGGTGCAACTGAACTCACTTAAAAAAATAAAATAAATACTTTCCTTTTCTTATTTTATTTTTATTTAATTGTTGGTTCTGCATCTTCTTTCAGTACGGGCTTATAGCCAACGCTCCTCAACAGATCAGAGGTCTCGTACGAGTCTTCAGTAAAATGTGCAGAGCAGAGGAGAGACCACTTCATAGGCGCCCAATGTGCCCGTGAACAACTCGCGAAATGCATCCAAATCTTTGCAGTTTGAACATTTTTGGACTATGAATGCAACGTAAATCCACCTTCTGTCGTGTTGCTGCACTGGCCAAAAACACATCTACGTGTCATGGCGATAAATTAGCTCAAAATGGAGGATCGGAGTTGCAGTCAGCTCTGTGTTTTAGTATCGCGGAAATGGCGATGAGACCGATAGACTTCCTGTTGTGATGTTAAGGACGTCAAGATCATTCACTCAGACCGCTACCTATATAAATCACTTTAATCATAAAAATTACTATATTAGATTCATTGTTAACGCTTAAAACTATTCCTGTGCCATTCTTGAGGTCTCAAGGCATTTATAAACGAAAGTGAGGCCATGGCTCTGCGTATCTGCTTTAAGCTGTAGACACTAGAAATGCTTACGTATACACTTTATTAATCACCACTCTGTCCTCGGTCATTTACTTTTAACACCACGTGCTTTATTCTTTACATAAAGAATTTGAGTTGTTGTCATGGTTACTAAACAGATAAGCTATTACATTTAAAGGGCTGATGACACGAACATGACTCTATGCAATTTCTTAAATAAACTATACAACATGGCAAACATGTTAGATTTCTGTTATAATTACGTGAAAAGAAGCTGTTGTTACGCAAATATCCAACTTTTAATTGCACAGAGCAAGAAAACTGGGTCCGTGGCTCGCGGCCATGCTGTGATGTCAGCGGAAGAACACGCTGCGGTTCACTGGCTGTTCTACTCTGGTTCTACTCAATGGAAATGGCGCATGAACTCTCTAGTGCTAGTTCTTCCTCTTCTGGGAGTCTAGAATTGTGTTGATCTCTTCCGAATAGAATCTATGATAGCCTACCCTCTTTACCCTTTGCCTCTCGTTGCTAGGCGGCAGTTACATGAAAGCTGCAAGCTTTCACAAGCAAATACATGACTGATATCACGCCGACTTTATGATTGCATTTATGATTATCATGTAGAATCTATAGCTCTACGTACCTTTATTTTATGTCGTTTCACAACACATGTTCTGACAGGAGGACTGTCTTTGGATCCGGCATAGCTACTAGTAGACCCCCTCTGGAATACTGGCAGTGTTGCCAGATTGGGAGGAATCCCGCCCAGTCGGGTGGTTTCAAGTGCATTTTGGTGGGTTTTGAACATATTTTGGGCTGGAAAACTTCAGCAGTATCTGGCAACAGATTTGCCCAAATAGCCGCGTTTTTTATCATAACTTGTAAAATAGGCGCCTTCGTGAATTAATATATGGATCATCGGGAATTACTTTTTATGTTATAAAACATCGCCAAAGATGTCAAAAACGTGTCATCAGCACTTTAAGACATTTCTGCGACGTGGTCCTTGAGTGTTTTCAAGCTGCTTTTGGCATTTTGGGAAATTAGACCCTATAGACTTCCTCCCTATAGATCTCATAGACTTCTGTGAGGCATAAAATGCCGGAATGCTTTTTCGAAACTCCAGTACACTTTGAATACAGAGACGTGAGCTAGAACAGATGCTGTCCTCTATGGACTACTTGAATGTTGCAGTTATGAATGGGTTTGAGCACTTCCACGTCACTGCGTTCGCATACAGGACAAAATGGTAACATTGTGCTATCGCAAAGTGCTGAATGACAAAAGTTTCCATCCATTCCAACACAGTGATTCAGAGGTTTTATTTCCCAGAAGACAGAAAGACACCACTGTGTGCATCACAGCTCATAGATTTCTGTATATCGAGGATTTGCAGGCAGTCTGAATGGAGAATTTGACTTGACTTAATTAAAAAAAAAAAACTACTTCAGAAGACCAGCCATGTTATGCAGAAACCAGACCGCACCATTATTTTGTGTGGAGCTGCTTTTGTTTTTGGCTTTCTCTCTGAACAAATGCTTCAGGATGATGTAGAATGAAGTCTTATCGACGTCTGGAGGCTGCTTTTTATTTGTACAGTACCAGGTCCAGGGTTTCCCATACATAGACCATTGTGTGGCGCAGCGCCACATAATCAGACTCGCGATTTTGAAAAAGAAAAAATTCCGTTGCGTATCATTCCGTTCATTCATAGTGCTCTTTCTTCTCATTCACGCACGCACGCGCGTGCACACAGAGATGGAGAGAGACGGAGAGGCGTGTACACAGGTCTGCCGTTGCGCATATGACAGGTGTCACGGTCTGATCGTGCGCTGGTATAAATTCACCATGCGCAGACCAATATCCCCCCCCCCTTCCTGGTCAACTTCTGGGAAGTCTAAATTTACCATTTCTTACTGCGATTTTGTACCGAGCATTTCAACACATTTGTGGACTAATAGAACGCGAATTGTGACTACAATTGTGAGATTTGATTATCAGTAGACAAGCTGTTGAATATGGATGAGGAATCAATGAAGATCAGCAAAACACACAGTCCAAAGAGGCACGAGACCAGCAAGTCGCCATTTTCAAAAGAAAGATGACCCAATTCTGACTAGGTCCAATGACAGGAGTCTAATTATACCAGGTTGGTAAATTTGACAGAATAACTATATTATAATCATGATGAGTCTCACTCAAACAAATCAATATTCATCAAGATAAAGTGAAAATAATTTATTTGTGGATCAAGTATGATCAGGGCGGCACGGTGGTGTAGTGGTTAGCGCTGTCGCCTCACAGCAAGAAGGTCCGGGTTCGAGCCCCGGGGCCGACGAGGGCCTTTCTGTGCGGAGTTTGCATGTTCTCCCCGTGTCCGCGTGGGTTTCCTCTGGGTGCTCCGGTTTCCCCCACAGTCCAAAGACATGCAGGTTAGGTTAACTGGTGACTCTAAATTGACCGTAGGTGTGAATGTGAGTGTGAATGGTTGTCTGTGTCTATGTGCAGCCCTGTGATGACCTGGCGACTTGTCCAGGGTGTACCCCGCCTTTCGCCCATAGTCAGCTGGGATAGGCTCCAGCTTGCCTGCGACCCTGTAGAACAGGATAAAGTGGCTAGAGATAACGAGATGAGATGAAGTATGATCATAAATCTCCTATTATATTGGGCTGGTAAATTCTGACTTGGCCCAATGACAGCAGTCTAATTATACCAAGTTGGTAAATTTGAGAGAATAACTAAATTATTATAATCATGAGGAGTCTTACTTAAACAAATCAATATTCATCAAGATAAAGTGAAAATAATTCAAGTATGAACATAAATCTCATATTAGGCTGGTAAATTCAGACTAGGCCCAATTATACCAAGTTGGTAAATTTATACTGTGGTAAGGTTGGACTGTGGCTGCTACAGTTTAAATTTACCTGGTAAATTCAGACTGGTGGTAAATTCAGACCGTGGCTGCTACAGTATAAGTTTACCTGGTAAATTCAGACCGTGACACCGGACTGCAAGTAGGCCTGTTAGGCTAATTAAAAATAACGCAGCCTTCCCGATTCGCCTTCCGACCCCTTATTTTAAAAGGTAGCCTACGTCGTGCTCGTGATGAGCTTTATCATAGCCTTCTTGGCTTACATGAAACGGACATCCCTGAATCAGGCTATAAACCAATTTTGATGCAGACAGTAGCAGCTTGATGCGAGGAACCGGCCTTATTGCATTATCCCGTTTATCCCGCTTCAGCATTCATGCAAGTTATTAATAATGGCTTGACATTCACAATAAATAAGGATATCCCACTAGCCTAAATAAAATGTTATACTCGCGGGGATGCCTAGTTAATGCTGTCTGAAGCATCAAATCTGAATATTTTAAGAAACAATGTGGTAGTTGAGAGAGGCTACTGTAGGATGCCCATAGGCTAATAATAACTTCGTATTTATTTGACTATTATAATTTCATTGACTCTCAATGTTTGCTGCTTTAACTCAGATGAGTATTGAAAAGTTTTTTCTGAATTGCGAGCGGGATTTCTCAGCTATGAATAGGGTAAGCACATAGAAATTCAGTATTCCTTTGTATATTTTTTTGATGTAATGGAAAATTTTTAGTGCTTTGATGATGAAGAAAATTTACTTTTTTTATCCATAGATTAAAACAGATCTCAGGAATCGGCTCCAAGGGGAACACCTGGCAGCCTGCTTACGAATCTCCATAAATGGTCCCGAACCCAATGACTTCCCTTACGATAGGGCACTTGAGGTTTTTTTTTTTTTTTTTCAGGAAGCCACGCAGAATTAAATGTTCTGATAGGGCATGCAGGCTTTGCACCAATTAGGGTAATGCTTTTTCATTATTGTTAGTTGCCTTGGTGTTACCTTAAGTGGTTTCTTGCATCTAATTATGATATTTTATTATTATTTTGTTGTTACATTATACTATTTATTTCATTTTAGTATTGGTTGAGGTAAGTGTTGAGTTCAATATTTAAAATAAAAACCTCCAGCTTGTTTTTTGCAATTTATTCCTTGAATGTCAACTAAAGAATGATTGAAAGATTGCCACCAAAAAGGCAAAAAGCTAAGGTGAAAAACTTCAATTTTGGTGAGTAATTTTCATAAATTTAAAAGACAGGTTTTCCACCAACATCAAGCCCAGCAAACTAATGGCCTGCCCTGTAATGTAAAGTTGGGTCGAGGAATGAAACCAGGCAGCGTTCTGGTAAAAATTGTTTTAGCTGTCTTCTCTTAAAGAACTTAAAAGAATTTAGACTGAACTGAATAATCTCAAATGCTTCTTGTAGCTTTAAAATAGTCCCAGCAGGTGACTCTGAAGAAAAATACTGTGTGTTTGAACACCGCCCGCTGTAAACACTTTGCATACACCCCAATGACCGACTCCCACGACACCACCGTGCACAATTCCCTCATCGGCACAGTGGAGCACCACAAATTGCTACCTGGTCTGTGGGAAACACTGAGGTCCTTTTAAAGAATCTTTAAAAGTATAGACCCCTTTCACATGACGTCACCGCGCCGCGAGATTTTGTTAGGCGCCATATTGGAAGACCAAGTACATGCACTCACAATATAAAACAAAGCACGAGCGAGAGTAAAGTGACACGATGGATGATAATTCGGGTTATGTGAGTACATTACCAGTTGCAGAAAGGGCACGGTATGTGGAGAAACTGGCTGTGATTGATGGGTTTGACCCATATGATAAGACTTGCGGCAAGGGAGAATGGAAACATGAGGACCGGACACCAATTCTGCCATCTGTTTGCTACCCAGACATTGTAAACTATTTGTTGTTTACACCCAGTGCCTACACTCAGTGTTCGAACTATGCCGATATTTTCGGGGGGCCCCTTTTTTTCCCTTGGGGGTGTGTGCGCTTGCGCTTGTCTCAGAGCGCGGATCTCCAAACACATGAGAAACCTATCTTACGCACATATCACGCGGACTCCACACCTCCACACACGCATCGCGTCTGAAGTCATAACTCATCAGGGGAAATCGTGTCCGCATTGGCATGTTCAAAAAACAACCTTGCGTCAACAATGATACCACACGCAAGAAAAAAAAAAAAACAGTCAGGCTACTCAACAACCAACCTGGCAGCAGCGAGCAAGCCCCAAACCATCCTAAATTATTATTATTATTATTATTAAATTGTAGAAGTCTGGGAGGCTTGCTCCTCATACAGTTATCAACTTGGGGCCAATTTAGCATGTTTTAAATCTGAATTTCTTGCATTTGCTTACCTCAAAGTGTCCACAGATCATGCACAGACTTATCCATTATATCCACAGTTTTTTGCCAAGTCTCACACAGGTTTCTTTCAAGTCTACTGTTGGGCCAATAAATCATAAATAAAACAGCTCAGATTTGTTTAAGTCGTTTGCCACTCCACTTTATTCTCGTGGGTTCACATACCGCTGCCGTTATTATCCCCTTATCACGAGTTTGTTGGTCTTCCAAAATGGCGCAGGGTCTGTTTACTTCCGGTTTCGGGTGACGTCAGTGAAAGGGGTCTATACTTTGGTTCGAATGAGAGCATGTTAATCTACATAGTTACCACAAGGGAACCATCAGGGCGTTCGAAGCCTTCAGAGAGGGCCCAAATATATCAGCGTTTCCAATGTTATATTTAATTTCTTTCATTCTTTTATAATTTCATGATAATTATTCTCTTTTAATTTGGACTCATTTTCTATCAAATTTGCTTCAGAAATGAAAGGGTTACTGTTCTGGAAACATTAGAGTTATCCAATGAGATTTATTTGTTTGGCTGAGAAGAGTTTAGAGCCGGCTCATTCATTGGTTAGGACTTCATTGCCGGGACAGAAGGCCATGGCAGTATATGTTTATGTAGGAAGTGGGAGATGAATTAACCAATCAGATTTTGATTAATAGAGGGAGGGACCAAAAATGTATCACCCTAGGCCTGCTTTTGGAGCCCAACGTGAGCTTAATTGCAAATCAGCGCAGCAGTGAAGTCACCTTCTAGCCGGTGTAGCGTTCATCAGTAGTATTAGCGAATGCTAATAAAGCGGTCAAGCCAGTGCTATCAAGAGCAAATAGTGCAGGCTAACGACCGAGAAACTAAGATTTCTGTCTCCAGACTCTTCTTCCATGCACATGCGCTCGCTTCTGTATTTTTCACTCTTACTTATGCCGCTTTTCCACTACAAATGCGGCTGAGCCGTGCCGTGCTGAGTCGAGCTGAGTCGAGCTGAGTGGGGCTGTTGGAGTTGCATTTCGACTACAACCGCGCTGAACCGTGCTGGCTGGAAGTGGGTGGACACATTGGGTGGAGTTAGCGAAAGTGGGTGGACGTCATGTGATGTCGTTAAGCAGCGCAAACAGTGACATCAGTGACAGTGGCGGAACAAGTCAGAGCCGGGCCGGGGGCGGGGCAAATGACCGGCCCCTTTATTAAAGCTTATCATAACATCATTTTAGGCTACAAAATGTCCGCAACTGCGGTGTTTACCAATTTCAACACTACCGGGTGCAACTATGTTATTTAGTACATCAAGTCCTTCAAACGAACATGTAACTCAGAAACAAAAAACATTAGGATACTGTACATGGCTCATAATAAAACATCAATAGCCTATACTGCGCACATTATTTGAAGGGCATACGAATGAGCGCTCAGAGGTTGCAACGGTGACAGGAAGAGTCAGAAATAAAAGGAGGGCGGTGCAAACCTCACTGAATGCACTGTGTTTACCAATTTCAACACTACGGGGTGCAACTATGTTATTTAGTACATTAAGTCCTTCAAACGAACATGTAACTCAGAAACAAAAAAACATTAGGCGACATACTGTACATGGCTCATAATAAAACATCAATAGCCTACTGCGCGCATTATTTGAAGGGCATACGACGAGCCTTGCGCTCCGCGAACTCGTCCACGATGCTCTGTATGTCACTGATTCAGTGATCTTTTAAGCGGTAGTCTCACGACCCGAATAGTAAACAATAAACATGGAGGACATGGAGTCATTAGTGTTGCTGGTCTTGGTGCTGTGGCTTGTTGCCACCGACAACGCCAACAGATACTGGCAAGAGCGTATAGATGAGGCGAGGCGCATAAGGCTTCAGAAATTCTCGTAATTCGTAATTATTATTCTTCCGGGTTTGCGGTGTTTACAGATCCCAGCGCGCTCGCGGGGCGTGTGTGGGCATGTGAGGACACGCCTCCTCACCAATCAGTGCACAGGGGAGTGTCTGCTCACGCCCCCAACCTCACTCGGCTTGCTTTGGCTCGCTTCAGCCCCACTCCAAAACGGTGCGAGTTTTAGGGGCTAAGCAGGGCTGAAACGAGCGGAGTCGTGCTGGTTTTTGGTAGTCGAAACGCGAGCCGTGTCGGGCTGAAGTGAGCTGAAGCGAGCTGAAGTGAGCTGAAAAAGGGTAGTGGAAAAGGGCCAATAGTTACTTTTAAAATCAACACCGACAACTGCACACAACGGAGTGACCCGACAGCCTGCCACTAATCCCTTGCAAAATCCTTTGCCCTGTTGCTTTTTTTTGGTGTCTGGCTAAGTTTTGGCTGAGCTCAAGTCCCAGCTCTAATAGTAACGGTTCGGCACTGCTTGTTACCACAGTGTACTCACTTTTTGTTTCACTGCTGGCTTTTTTAAAAATTCCACATTAAAATGCATTTCTGTCAGTTACCGTCTACATGCAACATCTCTGTTATGTCTTATATGTTGTAAGACAAATGATTTTATCACTGAATCCACATCCCTGAGTGTTGCATCGTGATGCATGGAAAAAAAAAGTTCTGTCATTCATCCAGGTTCATTTATTCAGCTAGTATAAATACAACCCCAATTCCAAAAAAGTTGGGACAAAGCACAAATTGTCAATAAAAACGGAATGCAATAATTTACAAATAAAAAAAACTGATATTGTATTCACAATAGAACATGGACAACATATCAAATGTCGAAAGTGAGACATTTTGAAATTTCATGCCAAATATTGGCTCATTTGAAATTTCATGACAGCAACACATCTCAAAAAAGTTGGGACAGGGGCAATAAGAGGCTGGAAAAGTTAAAGGTACAAAAAAGGAACAGCTGGAGGACCAAATTGCAACTCATTAGGTCACTTGGCAATAAGTCGTTAACATGACTGGGTATAAAAAGAGCATCGTGGAGTGGCAGCGGCTCTCATAAGTAAAGATGGGAAGAGGATCACCAATCCCCCTAATTCTGCGCCCACAAATAGTGGAGCAATATCAGAAAGGAGTTCGACAGTGTAAAATTGCAAAGAGTTTGAACATATCATCATCTACAGTGCATAATATCATCAAAAGATTCAGAGAACCTGGAAGAATCTCTGTGCGTAAGGGTCAAGGCCGGAAAACCATACTGGGTGCCCGTGATCTTCGGGCCCTTAGACGGCGCACATACAGGCATGCTTCTGGATTGGAAATTACAAAATGGGCTCAGGAATATTTCCAGAGAACATTATCTGTGAACACAATTCACCGTGCCATCCGCCGTTGCCAGCTAAAACTCTATAGTTCAAAGAAGAAGCCGTATCTAAACACGATCCAGAAGCGCAGACGTCTTCTCTGGGCCAAGGCTCATTTAAAATGCACTGTGGCAAAGTGGAAAATGTTCTGTGGTCAGACGAATCAAAATTTGAAGTTCTTTATGGAAATCAGGGACGCCGTGTCATTCGGACTAAAGAGGAGAAGGACGACCCGAGTTGTTATCAGCGCTCAGTTCAGAAGCCTGCATCTCTGATGGTATGGGGTTGCATTAGTGCGTGTGGCATGGGCAGCTTACACATCTGGAAAGACACCATCAATGCTGAAAGGTATATCCAGGTTCTAGAGCAACATATGCTCCCATCCAGACGACGTCTCTTTCAGGGAAGACCTTGCATTTTCCAGCATGACAATGCCAAACCACATACTGCATCAATTACAGCATCATGGCTGCGTAGAAGAAGGGTCCGGGTACTGAACTGGCCAGCCTGCAGTCCAGATCTTTCACCCATAGAAAACATTTGGCGCATCATAAAACGGAAGATATGACAAAAAAGACCTAAGACAGTTGAGCAACTAGAATCCTACATTAGACAAGAATGGGTTAACATTCCTATCCCTAAACTCGAGCAACTTGTCTCCTCAGTCCCCAGACGTTTACAGACTGTTGTAAAGAGAAAAGGGGATGTCTCACAGTGGTAAACATGGCCTTGTCCCAACTTTTTTGAGATGTGTTGTTGTCATGAAATTTAAAATCACCTAATTTTTCTCTTTAAATGATACATTTTCTCAGTTTAAACATTTGATATGTCATCTATGTTCTATTCTGAATAAAATATGGAATTTTGAAACTTCCACATCATTACATTCCGTTTTTATTTACAATTTGTACTTTGTCCGAACTTTTTTGGAATCGGGGTTGTATTACGTGACAGATCGTATCTTCAGTTTGTGATGATCTATTCCTGTGAAATATACACCAACCCTGAGTGCTGTAATATCTCCTCAGAAAGATTCTTCTTCTTCTCTTTCAACGTGTTGAACATAACCTGCTTCCACCACAGCAAACTATAAACAAACAAGATAGCAGGACATGCAATCTACTTGTCCCAGGGCCCAAAAGAAGCACCTTCAAACCATTTTAACAATTCTGAAAATGCTTTCTCAGGTTTAGAGTCGGTATTCTTCTTGACTCCTTCCTAGTAAGCGTTTATAGATGTATTTGGATGAGGGTTTAGTCACTTTACACCACGTTCCACCCGACTCAGCAAACAGACATGCCCTACTTAACCCACATGCACGTAGCAGCCAGAGCAGATGATGGAAACCCTTGTGGTGTTTCTGTTGTAACACCCAAGACACAGCCTTGTTTGTGTAGTCTTTATTGCTGGATTAAAGATGTCATTGTGTGTGGGAATCAGCTGCTGCTGCTGAAGATTTTTAATGTACAAATTATACTTGTAATTAACATTATATTACACTTTTTTTAAAAAAAGAATAAAAATCAGGATAAATTGAGTGCACTTTGTAGAGCTGTCGAGCTCCATATTTGGCTCAGAATAAATAAAACATTTCAGAAATGTTCCTTTTTAGATTACACTGTGAGGAAATGGCTGATGTGCCTGTGGCTTCTTGAGTGTTTATGCCAAAGAATAGATTGTAATGGCCTTTTGAGGCTGAATCTCTAGGTATTTCAGTGAATTCATTCTTGTTTTAAGAGTCATTTGAATTATTTATATATATAAAACACACCTTTTTTTTTTTTTTTTTAAACCCTTCCCCTTTCTTCCTTCCCTCTAGTTTTCTCCCTAATTTGGTCCTGGTCAATTCTCCCTCACCAGTCATATCTCCCTGATTATATAACAGCAGGGTGGAGGCTAACACATGCTTCCTTTGAGGCACAAGAAGCCAGACAACCAGATCTTTTCAAAACGCTGCTCATTCTGCGTCGGAAGGCAGCGTAACACACTCGGAGTAAGGTGCTGTCTGCCCACTTCCGCATACATGAGTTCACCGATACAATGATTGACTAATGTTGCTGTGATTGACAGGAGAGAGTGAGTGCACCTTCTGTCCCACCCACCCAATTTTGCTGTCTTGGGCTTCCAGGGGGAAATATAAATAAATATATCCCCATTCATCCATAACCGCTTATCCTGTGCAGGCAAGCCGGAGCCTATCCCAGCTGACTATGGGCGAGAGGCGGGGTACACCCTGGACAAGTCGCCAAATCATCGCAGGGCTGACACACAGAGACAAACAACCATTCACATTCACACCTACGGTCAATTTAGAGCCACCAATTAGCCTAACCTGCATGTCTTTGGACTGTGGGGGAAACCGGAGCACTCGTACCCCTTTTCCACCAAATCAGTTCCAGGGCTGGTTTGGAGCCAGTGCTGGTGCTGGTTCACAACTCGTTCAACTTGCGAGGCAGCTGAGAGCCAGTTTGCTTTTCCATAGCTCGGGGTGCTAAGGGGAGCCACGACAGTTACGTCGCTGTATACATCAGTTACGTCGCTGCGTTTGCATAAACCTTGGCACGAACATTGAAGCAACAACAACACGGAGAAGAAGCAGCAGCAACAACAATAATAATAATGGATGACTTTGCGTTTGTACAGCTGCTGCTTCTCGTCGCTTAAAAATGGCGACCTTTCGCGGTCTTGCTATGATTGTTGGTCTTAACAACTCCCCCCTGCTGACATAAGCGGTTCTTTCTTCTGGCCCAGCAAAGAGTTGGTGCTAGCCTGGAACCGTTTTTTTCTGGCCCCAGAGCCAGTTCTTTGTCAGTGGAAACAGAAAACCCGGTTCCAAACCAAGCACTGGCACCGAACCAGCCCTGGAGCTGCTTTGGTGGAAAAGAGACAACAGAGGAAACCCACGCCGCAACAGAAAAATTTACTGGTAAAACCTGTTGTTAAACAAAGTGTGGTGAAGCAGCTTTTAGTTACTATGCAGTACAGCTATGGAACCAACTGCCAGAGGACATCAAAAATGCTCCTGCTGTTGGAGTGTTCAAATCTAGGTTAAAGACCAAGCTGTTCTCAGATGCTTTCTGTTAAATAATTAATATTGTCTTCTTTACATGTTTTATAATCTTTACTTTTACAGTCTCTGCATGTTTCAAATTTTACTTAACTTTTATTCTATTTTATTCTGCTGTTTTTTCCCCCCTATTTGAACTTCTACTTCATTTTATTATTTTATTTCTACTATTGTTTAATTCTTATTATATTTCTTCCCCATTTATTTTATGTAATTTTATTCTCTATTGTTTACTGTTTTGCTTTTACTTCTGTGAAGCACATTGAACTGCCACTGTGTATGAAATGTGCTATATAAATAAACTTGCCTTGCCTTGCCTTCTGTAGCCTGCGACAATTTAAATACGTGACGCGTTCAGGGTGTTGGGTAGAGCCAGAACAGTGTGCTTCTTAAGAATGCACTGGCAAACAGATCCAAATCGTGAGGCCTACGCAGTGTCGGTAAACAGGCAACGGTCAGGCAAGGCACAAGCAGAACGTCCAAGGCAGAGAATCAGAACACTATAATCGAGAATCAGAACACAAACGGGATCAATGATCAGCACAAACTATAAAGGCTTGGTCGTCGGCTGTCCATCGCTAGGTGATGAAGGTAACCATGTAACTGGGAGTCCTTTTATATTTGAGTCATGAACAAAAACTGGTGTGTCTGATTAGAATTCCGGAAACTGGGAATGGTGCGATGCATGATGGTTGTTGTGGTCTGCTTCGGCTATATTTGAAGGCTGCTTCGAATTCTGGGACGTGGAGTCCTGAGTGTGAGCAAGTTAATACGAATGTTTGGAACTCTTAGTGTTTTTGTACTGACTCGATAATGCAGAAGTCATAAAATAGAAATCTGTAACAAAGTTTTTATGAAAAAAATAGGGTGACCAAGACTTCTGCCCAGTACTGTATATACTGTACTTCTAAAATTCGATGGAGAACGAAAGTTGGGGTTTTAATAGTTTTTGTTGCCCTGAGAGAGAACGAAGCCACACAGGACTTAATGTCTTGTTAGAGTCGTCGTCTAATGACTGTCATTAATGTAGCTTGTGGAAGCCAGAGCTGTCATTTTGAAATTTTCATTTATTTATTTATTTTCTGTCTTTCAGTATTTTATTTCTGGTTAGTTTCGGTTCGTTTTAAAAGTCCATAAGTAGATTTTTTTTTTTTTTTTTTGAGGAATTGATGAGTTTTAGTTTTCGTTTCGTTTTAGTGTTCGTTTTTCATGTTTTGCACAGCCAGCATCATCTTTGATGTTTTCCAGCACTTTAAATGACTGCCGTCTACTAGGACTATTCTGTTCCTGTCTCGAGGGGGAACAAAACAAACGAGAGACTTCTGCAGGTCTGACCTCAGCCTTTGTCTGATTGGGAGATGGAAGCAACAATACGTAAATAGAAAAAAAAATAGCTTGCTCAGAAATGCGTCGATTCCAGGATTTGAACTGACGTTGCGAAAGCTGTTCCTTTCCTGGACATCACTATAGACTGCTTGGTCACGGAGGATTACATCGCAAACTGAGGTTATGTAACACACCGCAACTGTGGAATCGCTACCTGAGGCTACCCAATTACATTCTTAAAGGAGATACGCAGAGCCTTTATTTTTAAATAAGTTTCTAAGTGGATAGCATCTCCATCCTTGACTCTTGTATGCTGCATAAATAGGAATAAAACATATATTCTATTTTTGAGAGTTAAAATCGACCGCAAAGTTGGCATTCGAGCTGAGCCAGCCAGCCCGGAGTGCGTGACGTCACAGCGGGAACCGGTTTTAAGGCTGAGGCCTTTTACAGCTATAGACCAAAGTCATATAAATAAAAATTTACAGTAAAGGTAAGAAATACTGGCACTGACTTGCTCAACTAAGACTGATTTGACTTCACTGATTGTGGGTTGACTCTCATTAAAACAGAGGATGGGTGTTATAACTTGTGCAGCGTACATGTACATGCATGCATTTTCACTGATAAAACGTAAAAGGTAATTAATAAGATGAACTGAGACGATCACATTCTGAAGCAAATTAAATAATCTTATACCGGTAACTTAAACACACAATACAAGTTACATGTATTAATCTAAATGCAGGTAAACAACTTTTTTTTTTTTTTAATCCAAATGAGAGTCGGAGCTTACCCGTCTGTTCTCGCTTCTTGAAGGCCGATTTGTTTTTGAAACAATCTGACTTTCAGTTGTTCGTTCAGTTCTTTGTTCATTCGCTTCTTCCATGTAAGGGCGAGATGGCAACAATATCCAGTTTAGAAATCAGATGGTTGCTCCACTCATTCACTTTTCTTCATACTGTGTATTCTGCCATTATTGCTCGGCTCAGGCAATTACTAAAACGCGGGACGGAACGGGATGTCACCGGTTTTAGCAACAACTGCAGGGAGGTCACTGCCCGAGCAATATGTCCCGTCCTGTCTTGGGTTTTAGCAACAACCCTCGGCTCACGCTCCAGGAGGACTGGTGCAACTGAACTCACTTTCCTTTTAAAAAAATAAAATATATACTTTTCCTTTTCTTGTAGTTTTCTTTTCCTTTAATTGTTGGTCCTGCACCCTCTTTCAATACAGGCTTATAGCCAACGCTCCTCAACAGATCAGAGGTCTCGTACGAGTCTTCAGTAAAATGTGCAGAGGAGAGACCACTTCATAGGCGCCCAATGTGCCCGTGAACTACTCGCAAAACGCGTCCAAATCTTTGCAGTTTGAAAATTCTTGGGCCATGAATGCAATGTAAATCCACCTTCTGTTGTTTTGCTGCACCCGCCAGCAACACATCTGCGTGTCATGGCGATAAATTAGCTCAAAATGGAGGATCAGAGTTGCAGTCAGCTCTGTGTTTTAGTATAGCGGAAATGGCGATGAGACCGATAGCCTTCCTGCGATGATGTTACGGACGTCAAGGTCGTTCACTCAGACCGCTGCCTATATAAGAGCAATTCCAGCGTTATGGACGTGACACTTGAACTCAAAATGGCAACAAATGACCCAGTGCATGTTTTATTGTCTCCCAGTATTTAAACAGGTGTTGCATATTTTAAGGCTGTACCATACTGGAGAAGTGATAGAACAAGAACAATTCCCATAGTACATCTAGGGCATGCCAGAAAACGCCAATAAAAGATGCGTTATGGATGTGACAGAAGTAGTATCACTTTTCTTGGGTGACTGTACATTTTTATCAAACTCTGTGAAATTGTAAACCTAATGTCGAAATGGAGATATCCATTTGATAGAGGGGTCCAAGGTGAATATTAAAAAAATCTTTGTTTAAAATATTTTGTATTTCATGCAGAGTTTCGGAAGGAAAAGTCAGCGTTATGGATGTGACGAAATTCCATTATGGATGTGACGCGTCTGAAATAGACATGGCATATGTTTAGAAAATCAGCAATTTAACCACCATAACCCTTTGAAAAACTCTCTAAATATCAGCTAAAACTATCAAAGTTCTTAAATAATATTTAGGATGGCTATTGTTTTGCTGTTTTGTGGATTTTAGCATACATTTCTGTGGCTTGTGGCAATAATATAGAATTGTACATGATCAAAGTTGATTTTAGCTTGGGGTTTACATTATAAGAAAGACTGACAGTGACATATTAGGTTGGTTACAAATTGGTTCAACTTATTCACATCTGTAAAATACAGGCCTAGGTGATATCTCTGGGAGTGGTTTTGATGTATTACATGTTGCTTTATTTTTGCATGGTGAGGTTGACATTTACATGGAATTGCCCATAAATCACTTTAATCATAAAAATTACTATAGTAGATTCATTGTTAACGCTTAAAACTACTCCTGTGCCATTCTTGAGGTCTCACGGCATTTATAAACGAAAGTGAGGCCATGGCTCTGCGTATTTGCTTTAAACACGCTCAGACTCGAAGTTGAATTTACCTGCTGTTCTATTCTTTGTTTGTGGTCACGTTACTTTTTACCTCCTGGTTCACTTCCGGTTTTCAAGTGACAGGCAACGATCAAAGATGGCGTCCAAGCCAAGTACGCACCCATCGTCATCTTGTGGAAAGCATTCTACATCTGACGAACTAGAACCAAAAGCAAAATCGAGATATCAAGAAAAACATTTATTTATGCGATGGATTGGACCCCTACAGCTTAAAGATTTTTCAAGCGATTTTAGCAACTTTCCAGGCATACAGTTTCCGGACATTTCCAACGATCTGGTAGTCCAAACATCGTTTGACAAAGTATCAAATGAAATCTTTCAAGTGTCTCGAAGCCAGTAACATTTTTGTTTGTGGCTGGGTTAGAATAAGATTTTGAAAGGACAATAATCGTCGTCTTTTTTGCAAGGGTGAGTAACATAAGCCGAAGTGTAGTATGCAATTCGAGTCGGAGCTGCTGTAGGCATTTTTGCAACGATAACTTCCATTTTATTTCATGACGTTTCCAACGTAGCTCAGACTTATGAATTGACCTCATTGGACAACCTGAAAAAATGCGTAAACGGTAGAGTTTCATTCGAGACCGACCTACAAACTAGTTTCATTGTTTTTCATCAGCAGTTTGTTTTCCGGCATCCAAAACTACTTTTAACATTAGAAGTTTTGATTTTAGAGCATCATGATGTACTTACCTTTTTAACTAAACAATTGCTCCAAACATGAGCATGTGGACTGACCTCTCAGTTCCTTTGGAGTACCGTTAAAGGTTTGCGAGCCATTTTTCACAGTTTTTTTTTTTTTTCGTTATTTTACCCTTGTGCACGACTTTGTTTTGGTATCCTATAATACCCTTTGTCTTGTTCGATTTGATCAGTTTGAACATCCAAATACAGAGAAACAATCTAGCATGTTTGGAGGCGAAGCACAAGAAACGACTGCAAAGCGAAGGTAAACAAATATGATTCTTGTCTGCCAGCTGGAAATCTAATGAGGTGGATCACGACCAGAAGTGACGTCTGTTGCGAACAAAGAATTTCATTTGTTTGTGTTACATTGTTGGCTCACCGGCCATAAGGCGATGAGCTATTGCCATCATGTGGCGGCTGGCCGGCTACAATTGCTGGGTTTCGGTCATGTGACTTTTTTCTTATCAGTTTTACCGGAAGTGAAATAGCTGGTGGTCTAAACGGCTGCCGTAGTGCAAACAACTAGCGATAAGTTATCAGAGTACGCTCGTAATCTAGAAGCCACTGCTGGCTTTAGATATATTCAGAAGATTGCCATGTGCAATGGAATCGACCCCTACAGTCTGGGAAAGAAGGGTTTGTCATACGATCTCGAAAATGACCCTTCAGTCGAGTTCCCCGACATCTCGAACTATCTGGTGTTGCAGGAGTCCTTCTACACCGCAAAACGGATGAAAGTGTGGAACAGTATGGAGGCTTACAACTTTTTTGTACGTGGCTGGGTAAAGGACCACGGGATCAAGTCGCTGCCGAATGAATCCTGTATTGTTTTTGCCCGTGTAAGGTTTTTTTTTTTTTTTTTTTTAAGCTTTTCGTTCGTGTCTTTACAACAAAGCGCTGCAAGTTCAAGTGTAAACAAACAACAGTTGGCTTGATTATCACCTGTGCTGGCTCTTATCGCTCAGGTAACTCATTCACAAAAATCATCAGAAACCCTTTAAAGACCTGGATCTTAGTTCAACAAGACGGAGAAGTGATCACGGCGCATTGTAACTGTACGGCTGGGGAAGAATTCTGTAGCGACCTTCACGCATATGGACTTTGTGAGGAGGAAACAAAGAAACAGCTGGGGACTTTAGCGCTTCGTGACAAATTCGTGACGACACATAGCAAGAAAAGTACTTGGAAAACACTAAGGCCGTAGCTGAGAGGGATATACAGTACAAACCTTTCACCAAGAGGTCACCGCAAACTCGAGCATGCTTCGACTCGGCTCCTTTCGATTTCAGTCAGAGGTTCAAAAGCCACCTTTCTCGACGTGTTTTTGTGAAATCCTGTGTTCGTTCACCCTTTATTAGTTCACGGGGAAACTTTATCAGTTTGATCAATTTGACCAACCTAAAATGACGCAAGCATAAGGCATTTTTCATTCGAGCAGTGAACCTTCTCCGTACAAACGCTTTGTCAACTGAGCTTTGGTAGACCACCGGCTCAAGTTTTGGATAACTAATGAGGCGGATGTGACGTCACGTGAAACCCAGCAGTTGACAAAAATCGCTGCACCTCCCTGAGTTTTCATTGGATTTTGATTCTAATTGTTTTGTTTGGAAGATTTAATCATTCTGCACAAAAATTACTCCCTGGTTTTGTGATTTTCTTCTTAATGAGTCACTAATTAGGACGGTTAACGAACTTTGAGGAAAATCACTGCTCCTCCCTGAGTCTTCAATGGATTTTGATTGTTTTGCTTCTCATGAACAACAACTTGGCTGTTTATAAACCGGTCTGGTTTCTCATGGTACGGCCGTGTGAGCTGTTGCGTCGCTGACGCTCTGGTTTGTAGATTTTTTTTTTTTTAATGGAAAATTGTGATGATTTTTTTTAGTTTTATTTCCGTGAGCAAATTTTTTTTCGCTTTTAGTTTTAGTCTTGGTTTTCGTTAACTATATTAACCCTGGTGAAAGCATGCGTGAAATCTTTAAGGCCCGTATGTACAGCATCCTGACTTCATCCTCCTTTCTGAAAGGATGGACCCTAACTGTGCGCTGTAATGGAGTTGGGAGCAGTCGTACAAAGCAGCAGGAGTCGGCCATGTGCTGTTTTTCCTGACCACACATGCAAATTTCTTTTCTGCAGCTTCTCAAGAATGCATTAGGCTTGCATTTTACCAGAAAAGCAGCTCATTACTCATTCACGTCATGCCAAGGTGGCAACCAGTTCACACTTTTCCCAAGTTCCAGGAGTCTAGTGAGGCCCAAGTGAAGGGATTTGGCCTTTTTCTAATAAGTGTGTTGGTGAACCACAGACTTCTGCTCTCATGCTGGAGTTAAATATAGGCTGTGATTTCTTCCAGTTCACTTGTGCTACCTCTCAAACTTGTATCACTTGTTTAAAACTTGATCAGCATCTTCTGAAATCCCTGGAGGCATTAGTACTTGTTAGACATGCTTTGGCGATTCTCTGCATGAAAAAAATCTTACCGTTTTGGTGAAACTGTCCTCCTTTTCCTTCATTTTGGTTCAGCGTCACTGGCTGGACCTGCTCAGGCATGCTGTGAGAATTTAAACTCGGACGTTGCAGTGGAAGAAAGTGGAATAAAACGCAGCAGGACATGCTGCTGTAGGAAAATAATCAACAGCGAGGTGGTGTGATGCGGCCCAATGTGAGTCATAGTTACGGTTGCCACCCTGAAGTAAATAATTTTCCTCAGGCCTCAACGTTAACATTTGACACCTTTTGCCCTGCAGGGAAAATGGCCTCAAAAAGTTTTTGCCCCCCTTAAAGTACACAGTTCAAGGCAATACGGATATATGTTTTCTAGGGGTATAATTGAGTTATTTAGACGACATTACATGGTTTTTTTAAAAAAAAATCATTTTAAAAACATTTATTTCTGCAACAGAAGAACAAGACAAGCCCTGAAAACATGAACCATAAATCAATATCGGTACTAGTACGCAATACGTCTTTTTATATAGAGTTTAGGACACAAAACACACTTGGTTTTGCCGATAACCATGACGAGCAATCTTGCAAAGATGAATTATAAAACTAAGGGCGTATTCACACCTACGTTGTTTGGTCCAGACCAAACGAACCAAATTTCCCTTGGTCCGGACCTTTTGGGTTGGTCTGAATACAAACCACCGAACTCTGGTCCGGACCAAACAAGCGGACCGAGACCGAGCTGCAAGGTCGGACTCGGTCCGGACCAAAGGAACTCTGGTGCGGACCTTTTGGAGGTGTGAAAGCAGACCGGACCTAATCCGACAGTTTTGCTTTTTTTTGTACCTCGGGAGCTTCCGTCGTTTGTCGAGCATTATGGGAAACAGAGTCTTGACGCTCCACCGCAAAGTGCAAACACTGTTTCGGTTGTCAAGGGAACCTTACAACAGTCGTTCAGTCATTCAGACCAGTGGTAGGCTAGACTACAGAGTACAAAAAATGAGTAGGGGGCAAACGTGGGCCGAGGAAGAAACGCGTACCCTTGTGGATATATGGGCAGATGTCCACATATCTGAGCTTTTGGAGAGAAGACACAAAAATGCCGACGTGTTTGCTGTATTCAGTGAGAAAATGAAGGAGAAGGGGTTCACACGCTCCCCAGAACAATGTCAGCTAAAAGTGAAGAAACTCCGTCAGACCTACATTAAAATCAGGGACATTCTTTCAAAAAGTGGCGGTACTAGCGACGCAAAACAGAAATTCATCTATTACGATGGATAAGGCGAATATCCCGACACATACCTCCTCCGTCTTGCGTGAAGAGCCAGAACTGTCACATGATGTGCGCTCATCAGCGCTATCCTCCGTAGCCGCCTTGCCCTTTGAAGTCGTCGTTGATAAATTACTTGTACAACAGCATAGTAATCGCACAATTGTGAAAACAGTAAAAACTGGAAAAAACATATAGCTTTGATGACATTAAAAAGAATAACAGCACGGAAAGCCTCCATGACTACTTTTGAACTTAACGCTTTGTGCGCGTGTCGTCTCTGACCAATAGCTGAACGACCTCAGGGCGCGTGGCTTTGTTGACAGATTTTGGTCCGCTTACTAAAACGTACAGTGTGAAAGCGAACCGCACCAAAATGAAAAAATAAAAAAAACATCTGGTTCGGACCAAAGCAAGTGAACTATCGAACTATCCTGGTCTGAATACACCCTAAAACCATTAGTACAGGAGTCTGTACTGCAGTACTGTCTTATCATTCAGTTCGCCGTTGCATTTAGGAGGAAATTAAACAGCCTTTATGGTGTGGTTTACTATTTGAGACACAAGCATGTCTTTCCATTCATTGAATGTCCTTACTGCTAGCTTTTTTACATATGTAGAGCTCTTTTCCAAAATGCTATAAATCCATTTTGATTGTTTTCAGAAAAATGACATTTATTTACCCAGACCCATAAATTTTGCAAATATTTAATTTATCCTGTTATAATAGATAGTTGGTTCAGTCTGAACATTTTCAACAATAATTGACAAATCTAACAACAATGTTATTGATTATAAATCCGAAGTTTTATTTTTATATATATATATATATATATATATATATATATATATATATATATATATGAATGAGTGATTCCAAGCTTATGGGTGCTGAAATGGGGACATGAACTTATTTTTAAAAATTCACCTAAAACCATTTCTTTTTTTTACCATCAGGTCACAAAACATGTAATCTTTAATGAATGATATGTTAAAAGATAACTTTAATTTTCTGAGATGTAATAAAAACATATTTATATGCCAAAGTCA
This sequence comes from Neoarius graeffei, assembly GCF_027579695.1. Taxonomy (NCBI): domain Eukaryota; kingdom Metazoa; phylum Chordata; class Actinopteri; order Siluriformes; family Ariidae; genus Neoarius; species Neoarius graeffei. The sequence continues at coordinate 42,369,832 of NC_083592.1, read as the reverse complement.
GAACGTAACAGAAGTGTTGTGGACATATATATTCTCAATTTTAACAATGTAGAATTACTTTTTGAAACATAGGAAGGTGATGTTTTAGCAAATATAATTAATAAACGTGTGTAGTAGAATAAACATACACATTCTTTCAATAAGATTAACATGGTATATAGCTAGATTGTAATTAATTTGTAACAGACGCGAGATGGACAATCGTAACAGAAGTAATGTAACAGACATCATTTTGGAACTCATAGGCTTGACTTTGGCATATAAATATGTTTTTATTACATCTCAGAAAATTAAAGTTATCTTTTAACATATCATTCATTAAAGATTACATGTTTTGTGACCTGATGGTAAAAAAAGAAATGGTTTTAGGTGAATAAGTTCATGTCCCCATTTCAGTACCCATAAGCATGGAATCACTCATATATTATTTTTTTTTTTCAAAATGCTATAAAGCCATTCATTTTTTCTGTCTTTCTGTTTTTAAAACAAGAGAACATGCTGTAGATGTATATCAGGAACTTTCATCATACAATTTATAATAAAATCAAATAAATTGTATAAACACTTAAATAACATTAATTCATTTATGTTTAATCTTACATTTTAAGACTGTCCACCACAGAAAACAACTAACTAAATAACAAATGGCCAGTTAGTTCAATTTTTTTAAATGCAATCCATTCAAAGTGCCACCTTAAATAGCATGACAAAACCACGAATTAAATAATAATCAACATTGATAATACATTCAGTAGTCAAGTTATTCAGTAAAGTGTTGAACCTGTAAAAACAGCAGCATTGCCCGCTACATAAAACAAATAACTTCAAAATAACACACATAATAACCCTCGTGTTCAGTCTTGAATTCAAGACCTTTCAAAGTGCCACCCTGCATGACAAAAACAATTATCAACTTTGATTTAAAAAAAAAAAAAACATTCAGTAGTCAAGTTATTCAGTAACGTGTTGAACTTGTAAAAGTAGCACCATTACCCGCTACATAAAACAAATAACGTGGCGCCACCCTCGTTTTCGTCTCCATGTATCTGGCTAATCCAGTATCGCCGCGCCCAGGGAAATGGCCCAACGGACTGTTAGAACTTCAACAGTTTTTTAAGCTAAAGTCCGCTTCATTTTTTTCGACTCGAGCATTTTGTATTAACGTATAATGACCTTTCATAACCCTGTAATTTCAAGATTTTCCTGGTTAATCACTTTAAGTAACGATTTTTTTTTTTTTTATTAAGTCCTTTTTATTAGAAGCTTAAAGTGCACATCACGGGTAAATTCAGGAGCAAGATCAATGCAATTTTCCTATTTTATATTAAACTTGGGTCAAATATCTGTAACATTCTGCATTCTCTGCAATTTTTTTTCCCTTGCGCAATACCAGAAAAATTCAGTTGAAATCAAGCCATTTGAGGCGAATTGGTCCGCCTCTGAAAAAACTTGGCATTTGAATTTCCCGGCAAACATTGATTTTCATGACGTCGCGTGCGGGACGCCTCCCTCTGAATCCTACGTCAGCGCTGGTTTGTTTATGAAAAAACGACCTGGTGGTTTTCTGCAAATTTCTTCAACGTTATCACGTAATTATTAAAATGGTTAACAGATGTATCGTAGGAGGGTGTAGCAACACCAATCTTGATGGGATTAGTACTCATCATTTCCCAAAAGACCGGACAATGAGAGAGAAATGGGAGCGCTTGGTCTACACAGGCTGCGCACTGAAACCGTGCAAAGCTCGCGCAGATAACGTCACGAATCTGGCTCCAGACTCCCTTGGGATTTTTCCAGATGCGTTTTGTTATTTTATTTTTTTCTGCTGTAGACAGATGGCCTTGTGCAAAATTACCCTTCTGGATGAGCGTGTAAAGGGACATACTTTCATATAAAAAAAAAAAAAAACACGAAATTGGTCCAGATTATGCCCTTTAAGACTGAGTCCCCTATACAAGTCTCTGTGAATGTATCAGACAGAGCAGTGATTTTAAACCTGTGAGTCTAAGGCTACGTTCACACTGCAGGCTGAAGTGACTCAAATCCGATCTTTTCGCCCATATGTGACCTGTATCCGATCTTTTATTGACAATATGAACGACACAGATCCGATTTTTTAAAATCCGACCCAGGCCGTTTGGATATGTGGTGCTAATTCCGATTCCTATCCGCTCTTTTCATATGCGACTTCAGTCTGAACCGCCAGGTCGCATTCATCCGACTTACACGTCATCAACAAGCCACAAACGTCACTATTCTGTGCTGAAGTAGGCGGCGGGTCTCTCAAAAAAAGTTACAACAACATGGCGCATAATCACAGGCGCAGATAGAGGGGGGGACGAGTCATATTTAAATTCACCTCGTTCGGTCCCCCCCCACTTATAGGGAGGAAAAAACGTCTGTGCTGTCTTTCTTTGCATAAGGCAAACCTCACGGAAAAATCAAAAGACTAATTACCATTCGGTTTATTGAGGTGCACAGCAGTGTATACATATAGTTGCAACAACTCACATAAAACAAAACAAAGACTGATATTTGGTTGGTTGAGCTGCGCAGACTGCACAGGTTGCGAGCTCGAGCTTGGTTGCTATGGTTACTAACAACAAGTTTGACAGGCATGTTGGGGTTGGTTTGCTGGCAGCTTTGTCCCCCCCCCCCCAGTTTTTTGTCCCCCCCCCCAGTTCAAAAAACGTATCTGCGCCCCTGCGCATGACATCAATGCGAGGGACGCTTCGGGCTGTGAAGGTTCTGAATCTTCTCAATGGAAGGACGCAGAGGTTAGGGAGCTGATTTCCATTTGGGGGGATGCAGCTATTCAAGCTAGATTGGATGAGTCATACCGCAACCGGGCGGTTTTACTTCCGTAAACACTGGCCATGCTCACTGCGTGTGACGTCGTCGTATCCTGCAGTGCGCATGCGGAACACTTTTAGGTCGCTTTTCGTTCATACTGAGGATCACATACAAGTCGCATATATTTGTTAATGTGAACGACCTCACAAAAAAATCGGATTTCACAAAAAAATCGGAATTGAGCATTAAGCCTTGCAGTGTGAACGTAGCGTAATAGGTTGTGTTAGTCACGTGACTTTTACTTGCGAGTTTGCTTCCAGTGAATGAAGTGGTGGTCAGGCAAACCGATTTGGCCACTGGCATGCAAAGAGCGAGTGAAAAACATCTCCGGCTGTTTTCGCAGTTTAGAGGCCAATACACAATGAATACATCTTCAGAAAGTTGCTCTTTGCGATGGGATAGAGACGTACACACTCATAAAGAAGGATTTTTCTTATGAGTTGAAAAATTATCCATCTGTTGAGTTCCTTGACATTTCAAACTACCTGGTGCTGCAGACATCATTCTACACGGATAAACGGATGAAAACCTGGAACAGTATGGAGGCGTACGATTTTAATTTTTTTTATTTATTTATTTTTTAAATATGTGGCTGGTTGAAGATCTAGGGATCAGGATACAAGAAGATAAACGAAACAGGATTTATGCCCGGATAAGGAGGCCTTTTTGGGCATTCTGTACTTGTCTTTGCAATGGTTGATAGGACGCTACAAGTTTTAGTATCGGGTGTAAGCAAACCTGAGCTGCTTTTACAAAAAATTAATCAACAATTCAACAACATTATGGTATAAAATTCAATAAACACCACATTGTGTACTGTGGTTTGTCAGGATAAAGCGTGACTTGGATTAAACATCATTAGAGGGATCATACTCGAACACCATGGACGTGCACAGAATACAGAACATCATCGTCTCTTTACCTGGATGAAATGATTGTGCCAAAAAACAGCAAGCAGAAAATTTGGAAATGTTAATACAAGTAATACTCAGACAAGTGACGTGTGTGTGTGTGTGTATATATATAATATATATATTAGGCCTGTAACGATACACCCAACTCACGATTCGATTCGTATCGCGATTTTTGACCCACGATTTGATACGCCCACGATTTTTTTAAAATGTTTTTTTTTAAGTAGTAAATTTGACTTATTAACATTTACTTACTTACTTACATTAACTATTTAATAACAAATAATTCAGACCACTGCAGAGAATGAGTAATATGTATGCAAAAATGAACAAATGTATATCCAAAGATTGTTTTATTTCTCAAAATAATACTGTTGAGCCGGAAGCTCTGTTTTTTCGGTTCTGAGAAAGTCATTTTTCCAAATCGTGTAAATCTGTTAAGATTTTTTTTTGGGGGGGTGGCTCTCTCACTGTCTCACTCTCATAGGGCCAATGATTTTCTGTGATCGCGGAAAACAGGTGGAAATTACGGAATTTTTAAAGATTTTTTTGGGCTTTTTTTTCACCTTCATTGGATAGGACAGTGCAGAGACAGGAAATGAGCGGGAGAGAGATGGGGAGGGATCGGGAAATGACCTCGGGTCGGAATTGAACCCAGGTCCCCGGATCCATGGCACGGCGCCCCATCCACCCGAGCCACGACGCCCGCGGAAATTACGGAATTTTTATGGTGAAACATTGCTCGCGTGTCAAAATGTAACTACCGCAGAAGGCTTCCGCCCAAGCAGACATGCCTTCAGTGTTGCCAGGTATTGCTAACGTTTTCCACCCCAAAATATGTTCAAAACCAGCCAAAAAGCACCTAAACCTGCCCAATCTGGCAACACTGCATGCCTTTCCGGTCAAGTGATTGTGATTGGCTTGTGGCACACCTAGCCAGCCAATGAGCTGCTTGTTTACAGATTCGCTCCCCACGTCGCAACCAGAATGGCGACCGCTTAAAAGAAATGAATGCTCTGCCAGTGGCGAGTGTGGACGTTGCATGACTCGCAGAAGATTGTCGCAGGTCGGCGAAAAAATGACTTACTAATAGATATAAAAAAATAAAAGTAATTTAAGTAAGTTTAAAATGTAATTTAAATAAAAAGTAAGGTATTCATAAATTGAAGTTTGGAAGTGCCTCTGTTTTTGGGCTGAGGAGAAGTTTGAAAGGGTGTACCGTGATTCTGCCTTCTTGTATCGCGATACGGATCGTGGCTCTGCGTATCGCGATTTTATATATATATATATATATATATATATATATATATATATATATATATATATATATATATATATATATATATATAAAAAAGCGGATGTACTGATGCCAGTAGCGATGGTAGTGAATAAAGATGTTGATCGTTAGATACTGAATGTAAACTTTCAGCCTACATAGTAAACTACATACTGACATACTGCTTAGTCATCTAGATAGTGGTTTGGGATGGAGCCAAAACCAGATGATTTTAATTATTTGCTGCTGTTATTGTCATGCGAATAAAATCACATCAATATGCACAATAGAATTCTGCACTACATGAATGAGTCAACTTTCTTTTGACCTTTACCTCACATGCTAACGTTAGCCAGTCAGATCACAGCTTTATCGTGATCCAGCAGCGCTGAGTTTGTGGATCTGCCAACCTGATCGCTGATGCTGTGAACACAGTTTTCATTCTGTTGAAAACGCTTACCAATCCAAACCCAGCACCTCAGACTGTGCAGTAATGTAAATTATTATTATTATTATTATTATTATTATTATTATTACAGGATTGTCAGCAGCCTCAGGTACATTATTTCCTCCTCCTGACTCAGTATCGCGATTCAGTTCACGATACTGGCTTCAGTATTCAATTCAGTTCGATTCTCGGAATGTTTTGAACAAACTTTTTAAGCAAGAAAATTTGACTGAAAAGACTCATGTTTTTAATTTCTGAATCACAGTAATGCAAAATGTTGCATTTCTGTCTGCATGAAACTAAAGTCAAAAATAGCTACAGAGGTTTAATATTGTAAACAAAAACTGGTGCAGCATATCTTAAATAAATGTGTAAATTCTCCAAACAATTTGATGGAAAAAAACAAAGATTTTGACCTGGGGACCAAGAACGATTGAAACATGATAAGCTGAGGCATCATTTTAACCAGAAATAGAGCTCTAAAGTCGGCTGAACTGACCGTCTGCTGCAACCTCTTTGCAACAACATGGTCTTGTGTTGGTCCTTGTGATCCAGAGTTATTGAGTCTAGCATGTGCTTGTTATATTTTAACTCTATGGATCTTGCAAATTGGGATGTCTGATGTTCAAACAGTGCAATTGCATGAGAAGCATAAATGAGAATAAAATTGCACATTTCCACTATTTGTTGCATCGGGAAATACTGCGTCATGAGGCATAGTTACACCTCTAGTTTTAAATGAAGCCGACAACTAAAAATGCCATTCTGCAAATGAATATAGAAAATAAGAAACTTTTATTTCTAACTGATGAGATGAAAACTGACTTTTGTAGAGCATTTATGTTTTTGGACTCGTTATCCTCGACTTGCAGGTGATGTCAAAGCAAAATCGAAACCCGGATGTCGGCCATGTTGGTGTATATTCAACTGCGGGGTCAAGCAACATTCCATACAAAACATAGTCACGCGTGCGCAACTCCTTTTGTTTTTCCACTGCTTTAAGCGTTCTTGTAGCTATGCCAGATCTTTGTGCTGTATATGGTTGTGGTCACAACAGTACTCGTGACCGTGGCACGTTCCGATTTTTTTAGAATTCCGTCCGTGATTCGGAACGAGGGCGAGGAAACTCTCTGTACGGAGAGGAGACGAGCATGGCCGAACAATATTGGTAGGTAGGGCTGATCTAACAGAGGCTAAAACCAAAACAGCTCGTGTTTTGCAGTGATCATTTTATCTCAGGTGAGATTCAAAAGCTTTCTCGCTAATATCATGGAAGATTTTATTTTGTGTTGATAGAATTTTGTCATAAAATTAGCGTTCTGTTGTCATAGTTCACTCGGTCGTTGTTATAATTTTAACATGTATATTACCATTTCGTGTCTAGGAGTGCCAGCAAAATTATATGATAGAAACAATCCAGACTGGGCACCCATTCAGAAAATGGGCTACGTTTCGTCCAAGGTCGGACTTGATTTTTTGGCAGCCAAATCAGATAGAATGCGATATCTGGGTACTTGATGGTCAGTAGAAGCGTCTTATCTTCAGAAAAGTCTGACTTTTTTAAATGATTATGATGATGATGCCCTTTGTCACTAGTCACATGTACCAGCGAAATTAGCCATCAACCTGTCCGTACATATACAATTGACATAGGGTAGACAGGACAGGAAGACAGGGATAAAGATAAAAAGGAAACACAACATGAGGAGAGATAAGGGAAAGAAAAGAACAACCCCCCCCCCCCCCCCCCCCCATGCTCCTGTCAGGAGTACAGTGCGGGAACATTTAAAAACCTTTGCACATAAGCACACAACAACACAAGTACACTTTAAACACGGGACTTGAGGGGGGGAATCGGGGTAAGGGGGGGAGGGGAGGAGGTAATCCAGCGCAAGCAAGCAGCCATGAAGGCGCTGGTCACGCACCTGCTTGTCACACTCGGGGTAAAAATGGCGACCGCGGAGAGTTAGAGAAGGAATGCGAGAGTGTCTCCCGGCAGTGACCTTCAGGGGGGAATGTTGCCTCAGCAACAGCCTGAACCAAGGCCGGTGCTGTCTCAGGGCACCGGATGTCGATAAGATATGAATTGTTTGGTCTTTCCAGACGCAGTCTTTGCACGTCCACACCGCTGGTCCATATCTGTCCATTCTATTCAAATTGATCTCCAAAAAACGTATTCCTTGCAAAGCTGAAAGCTGCTCCGAGATGATAACCATTTTGTGGTTAAAGTTCTGAATGTCCACAGTGTGAGTGCCAACAGCTTTGCCCACCACTCCAATCATATCGGGCAGCTTTGTGGGGCTTTGAACAGCTGTCACTGTTGTCTGATTTCCTCGATGTACCAGGGCAATGCCTAATCCAATCAGCAAAAGTCCTGTAATCATGGTTCCGAATAGGTAGATATCTTCAATGTCCTCCACAGAAAGAATCGCCAGGCACACGACTTGGCACCACTCCCACGCGTCCATCGTGTAACCTGCCGCAAACGTTCCGGCAGGACAGACGGGTTCCCCCGAACCCAAACTTCTCATCGAGAAAACTGTCAATTTTGTTAGGAGACCAGTTTATCAATTCCATGCTTTTTTTTTTTAGTTTAGAAAGTAATGCAGGAAGAGTCTCTTCAAAAAGTACAGCAGACGAGACAAGACACAGAAGCACAAGCAGGGAAACAAAGGAGGGAGAGGGAGAGCAGAAAATGCGACCGCCTTCCGTGGAAGCACGGAGAGAAAAAGTTTTAATATGGATCGAAACCACACGTATCTGTTTTCTTTTTGTATCAAATCTTCACTCGACCGTTCAAATCATGATAATACGGAGGAAATTCAGCATTGTTTAGGCGTGCTTTCAGCAGCTGCCATCCCAGTTGCTTTGTATAGCTACCATCATGGCGGATGCTCATGACGTAGCACGTTTTGATTACGTGGTGAAATAAAATTCTCCCAGTGGAAAAGCCAGTTCACCGAAAGGGAAAGGATATGGTGTGTGAAATACGTTTGATTATTTTAGAGGCTTCTTTTACTTTGCACCAGCGTTATCACGGTGAGTTTGACCTGTGAATTCACAAGCTTTGGTCTTGTGAGCCAATAGGAAACCGGTTTTGGTTGATATAAAATGGAGGAGCTGTGTGTTATGTGGTGCTCACACACACTGTACCTTTGTTTTGTGCATGTGGGGGGGGATAGCTTTCTCTTAGACCAATATACACTAGGGCCTTTGTTGTAAAGTTCTGTTTTCTGCTCTCTCTCTCTCTCTCTCTCTCTCTCTCTCTCTCTCTCTCTGAGGAAAAAACATTCCAGACTGTCAGCTTCTTTAAGTGTCAGGAAGGCCAATCTAAATCCTTCATTAGAGCTCTCGGACCACAAATGAGCCACCTAATGTGACTTGTTTAGGCTTTTAGATTTGCTCCGAGAGAACAGACAAAACCAATACTTTTTTTTTTTTTTTTTTTCTGGTTACATTTTGCACATATTGTTTGAAATAGACGATGTTTTTTTTTTTAAATTTTTTTTTAAACTCAGACTGGCCGTCACGTCACATTTGTTTAATTGAGCCGTAACTTGTTGCAGTGATGAGAATAAAATGGCACCTGAATAGAGCAGGAAAGAAAAATGTCCCACAGTACTGGGTTTCCGAGTAGTTTTAAAGGTGTGAAATAAAAATTGGGGAGGGAAAGATTTAACAATGATTGCTCGAACGTTGCATGAATATTTTATGCGCATCTGGAGTTTGTCTGTAATAAATGTAAATGCAACTAGCAGAAGATTTTACAACATGTTTATATTGTGTGAAGATTTTTATGCTTGATTTTTAAAAGTAGAAAAAGAGATTCTGGGATAAAGGGTGATGGAAATGACTGGCGCTTTTTAGTTTTTTTTTTTTAATTGTTATTTTTTTTTTAAATTGTTGTTGCTGCTTGCAAAACTGTTACTTAATATACAAGTTCAATTTATATAGTGCCTTTCTCAAAACCCAAGGTCGCTTTACAATTTTTTTTTTTTTTTGGGGGGGGAGTCCACCAAATAGGTCAGGATGTCATTCTAATGGTGTAGCAGCCACAGTCCCACCAAAAGGCGCACGAAAACAAGTCCCACACTGCCGGGCAACATCACTCGGAACACCACGCCATGGATCCACAAAGCGAGCACAGACACACCACCACATCCCAAACCGCCTGCATAGCCGCCGCGACGCCACCGAGCAACATCGCTCAGAACGTCATGCCAAGCGCTAAAGCACCGCTGCAAAGAGCGCTGGACAACCACGATGTTAAAATGAGCAACGAGCTCACTGCAGTCCATAGCGAGGAGCACAGGCATCACCCACGGTGAACCAAGGCCTGGAGGGAACCGATGCCCAAAACTGGGTCCAGAGCTATGCCACAACCGAGCTCTCGGACCACAAATGAGCCACCTAATGTGACTTGTTTAGGCTTTTAGATTTGCTCTGAGAGAACAGACAAAACCAATACTTTTTTTTTTTTTTTCTGGTTACATTTTGCACATATTGTTTGAAATAGACGATGTTTTTTGTTTGTTTGTTTTAATTTTTTTTTTAACTCAGACTGGCCGTCACGTCACATTTGTTTAATTGAGCCGTAACTTCTTGTTTGTATTTGTATGCTCTGTGTACACCCTATAGCAGCACACATTATAGTTGCTCGCAGGTTTTCACATGAGCACTGCAAAGCAGGATTTCGATTCAGAACCATACCATGTTTGCACCATGTCACGCTTTCCTGTTGACTGACTGGCGATTTTAACTGAAAGACTGGGAGATATTATTGTAGCTCGTTAGATTTGATGTGCCACTGCAGTTTCCTCATGAGTTTCTCTCAATATCTCAATTAAATTCAAGCGTAAAACTTTTTTTTTTAATGTATGTATTTCTTTCCAGAATTAAGAAGTATGGAATAAGGAGTATTTGTTTTCCTTAGTTAATTTGAAATTTAAATCAAAAAGCACTCAACTTGATTAACTATGATTTAAACCTAAACAAGGTCCAAGTTCAGTTTTCAACGTATTATGAATATTCTTGGTAGATAAAATAAAAAGAATAATTCAGTAAATGTTGGACCTGCTACCAGATGTTGCTTTTGTAAAATACACAGTAGATTGCCGAACATGAATGTCATGGCAATATTTATTTAAAAAAATTATAAAAAAAAAAAGGATTTGGTCTGCAGGTTTTAATTAATTATAAACCTATTAGTGATCATGATCGTCGACAGCTAGTAGCTTCTCTGAACCAATGTTAAAAGGGGTTTGTTTGATAGCACTCACTGCATTGACCAATACACAGTACAATGGGGAAAGTCCAAGGAGCTCAGTGCAGATCTGAGGAAGAGAATCATAAATTTACACAACAGTAAGGTCTCATGGAGCCATTTCTAAACAACTGCAGATTTCAAGAACATCATTTCAACCAGTTGTTGGGAGGTGTAGCCACCTTGCTGAAAGAAGACCCAAATTTACTGTAGATGATGACCCTTAGCTGAGAGGAGCTTGGTTTGGATGGTCAGCAACCACCAAGGCACAAGCTTGCAATGAACTCAAAGATCCCAGACTACTGTCTACTGTCAAGTGTCTTTACATTGCCATGGACTGAGAGGCGTCTGTCCAAGAAATAAGCCACTCTTCCAGAATCAACACGTTCAAGCTCAGCTAAAGTTTATAGAAGACCACATGGAGAGAGAAAGAAAGAAAGAAAGCCCTCTGGAGGAAAGTTTTATGGTCAGATGAGACAAAGAATGAGTTGTTTGGCATCAGTGACCAGAGGTACAGAGGAGCAGCGTAAAGCATGGTGGTGGTAGCATCATGGTCTGGTGGAATGCACAAAGTGGATGAAATAATGAAGGAGGGTGACTACTTCAGAATTCTTCAGCATAACCTCAAACTATCAGGACAATGACCCCGAATACACATCATAGCTGGTTGTGGAATGGATAAAGCAGGCAAACGTTATGCTTAAAACAAGTCCTGACCTCAATCCTATCGAAAATATGTGGGCTGTGCTTAAGTCAGGTCTGTAACAGGAAACGCACACATTTAACTGAACTCGACTAATTTTCTACCAAGAAGAGTGGTTCAATATCCAATCAGAATTCTGACAGAAGCCTTTTGATGGCTATCAAAAGCCTAATATTTAATAAAAATATTTAACCAAATATGAGATGAGCTGTGTAGGCATCATTTTGACCCTGTGCTGATTTGGCGTTTTCTTAAAATCAAATTAAAACGTGACCCCTGGATTCCTTCTTATTTTTTATCTATTTATTTTTTAAAGATGCATGTTTGTACAATCATTCTGTCACAAGAAAAAGAACAGATCAAAGAAATCACTGAAAGCCCAATATTGCTGTGACGTTCATGTCTGTATATTTAAACTGCTGCAGGCTTTCGTCTAAACGGGGGAACAGGGGCGCTGCGCCCTCTTACTCTCGGCGTGCGCCCCCTTACCGACTCCGTGAAAACATCCCAGCAACACTACGTGACAATGTGTCTGATCATCAAATACGTTATAATTGCTCCAAAAATATTCCAATCATAGTAGATACACTGCCAGACGGTGCAAAAACAATCCGAATTGGCGTTTTCCAGACTGAGGCGCCATGTTGTTTAGTTGTTTACTTGTCGCGGCTGCTCTCGCGAGATTTGACATGGGTTACATACAAGGTCAGCTGACTTGTAGAGTGAGATTTCTCGAGACTGAATGACCTTTCACCCACCGGCGCGGGAGCTTTTGACAGAAGTAGTTCGCGAGTTGTTTTTGTTGACACCTGGGCATTTAAAGATGTCATCCCGCGGCACGAAGCGGAAGAAAGCCAAAGACTGTCCGGGGCAGAAGAAGATTACTTCTTTCTTTTTCAATGTTGACAGACAATTTGTTCCAATTTCCCTCTCAGATACTCAGAATGTCCCATTGGAGCATTTTTCAAAGGCTTTGCACGGCGGGGGGGGGGACAACCGGCACCATCTCCCCCCCCGCTTCGCTCCCTCGCCATGGTGAGCGCCCTCATACTAAATTTTTCTAGAAAAAACCCTGTGCTGACCACAACTGTATAACATCACACATTTACATACATCTAAGAAAAACCGAATAAATTATTCGCCTTGTCCACTGATGTACACTAGAATATTTGTTGTTTATCTCTGCCTGTTAGGATTTTCTTCCATAATATTCCGTATGTTGTTGCGTTTTCCATGACTGCTGTGGACCTTTTTGAAATTAAAGCCGCCAATCATATTTAATCAGTTAAGTAATTTAAATGGGACGTCAGCCAGGTTGGACACGGGTATGTAGTGTAGTGCAAAATGTGCTGAATTAAACATAGCTATAAATACATGATGATGATGATTTCTGTCATTTCTACTCATGTTATTTTAATCTGTTGACAGTTCTATTCTTTTTGTTGAGCAAATGACTGATTATTTGGTTCTTGTTTTTGTTTGTTTGTTTGTTTTTCCTCCCCCTCAGGGCCAGCTTTGGCCTGAAGAAGCCGTTGAAGATGAACATGGTGAAGAGGATCATGGGGCGGCCGCGGCAGGACGAGTGCAGCCCTCAGGACAACGCGCTGGGCCTCATGCACCTGCGCCGCCTCTTCTCCGAGCTGTGCCACCCGCCGCGTCACATGACCCAGAAAGAGCAGGAGGAGAAACTCTACATGATGCTGCCCGTCTTCAACAGGGTGAGGAAAAAGTGTGAACCGTTGCAGTGATGACAATAAAATGGCACCTGAATACAGCAGGAAAGAAAAATGTCCCACAGTACTGGGTTTCCGAGTAGTTTTAAAGGTGTGAAATAAAAATTGGGGAGGGAAAGATTTAACAATGATTGCTCGAACGTTGCATGAATATTTTATGCGCATCTGGAGTTTGTCTGTAATAAATGTAAATGCAACTAGCAGAAGATTTTACAACATGTTTATATTGTGTGAAGATTTTTATGCTTGATTTTTAAAAGTAGAAAAAGAGATTCTGGGATAAAGGGTGATGGAAATGACTGGTGCTTTTTAGTTTTTTTTTTTTAAATTGTTGTTGCTGTTTGCAAAACTGTTACTTAATATACAAGTTCAATTTATATAGTGCCTTTCTCAAAACCCAAGGTCGCTTTACAATTTTTTTTGGGGGGGGGGAGTCCACCAAATAGAGGTCAGGATGTCATTCTAATGGTGTAGCCGCCACAGTCCCACCAAAAGGTGCACGAAAACAAGTCCCACACTGCCGGGCAACATCACTCGGAACACCACGCCATGGATCCACAAAGCGAGCACAGACACACCGCCACGTCCCAAACCGCCTGCATAGCCGCCGCGACGCCACCGAGCAACATCGCTCAGAACGTCACGCCAAGCACTAAAGCACCGCTACAAAGAGCGCTGGACAACCACGATGTTAAAATGAGCAACGAGCTCACTGCAGTCCATAGCGAGGAGCACAGGCATCACCCACGGTGAACCAAGGCCTGGAGGGAACCGATGCCCAAAACTGGGTCCAGAGCTATGCCACAACCGGCGGACAAAAACACTCAAACATCAAACTACACGAAAGATGAAATAAAATAAAAAGCTCTGGTGAGAAGCGGCAGCCAGAATGTGCATGGCGTACGCTCAACCAAAAACAGAAATGACGTGGGGTTATTTTTTTATTTTTTTTATTTAAAAAAAATTTTTTTTTAAACATAATATTTTACACACAGGGTGGCACGGTGGTGTAGTGGTTAGCGCTGTCGCCTCACAGCAAGAAGGTCCGGGTTCGAGCCCCGTGGCCGGCGAGGTAAGGTATTAGGCAGAGACCCGTCCACCCGTAAATTTGACGGGTGATTGCCGATTTCAACGGGCAAGTATACACACAGACGGATACTGAAACGGACGATAATGCCGAAAATTTTCGCACATGAATACTCCCACATGTCATCCGATAAATCCAGTTATGTTCCGCCCACACACGGACTGGCCATCGGGAGTAGCGGGAGTTTTCCCGGTGGGCTGGTGGTTCAGCGTGGGCCGGCGGAGAAAAAAAAAAAAACAAACAGTTGCGCGCTGGCCTTTAATATGATAAGCAATGTTAACAGTTTCTTTAACAAACTGTTAACATTGCTTATTACAGTTGCGCGCTGGCCTTTAATATGATAAGCAATGTTAACAGTTTGTTAAAGAAACTGTTAACATTGCTTATCATATTAAAGGCCAGCGCGCAACTGTTTTTTTTTTTTTTTTTTCTCCGCTGGCCCACACTGAACCACCGGCCCACTGGGAAAACTCCCGCTACTCCCGATGGCCAGTCCGTGTGTGGTTCCGCCATCATTTACAAATCGTAAGAAACACAGTTTAATACGAAAAATACTGAAAACTTGAAATGAAAAATCAGAATATTTCATCGTTTCCGCCATTTTGGCCCGCACTGAATCTTGTAACATGCGGACTGAATAAATCGCGAATTCTGATTGGTCGAAAATTGCCAAACACCCTGCGTTGTAGTTTCCTCTTTCTTGGCGGGAGAACCGCATTTTTTTTTGCTGACTCACTCTTCTGGATCAAGATGAATCCCAACAAACGCCCCAAATTGAATGTGACAAAAACTGATTCGTTTTTCCACAAAAAGACAGAAAAGGTATGTGTGATACATAGATTAACAAGGGGGTTTCATTGGGGTATGGTAAAATAGAATACTGTTGGTTTTTTTTTATTTATTAAATACTGTAACTAGATCAAAAGATTATATACAATTCATTGTTGTTTATTTTCTTTTCACTTTTGTTACCAAATCAGACACCATACATACATCTGATACATTCAGGAGTGAAACTGAAAAAAATACAAAGTAAAAATATGCAATATTTCTGATCAAAAATTACACGCCATTTCACCCTGAAAATGTCCTAGAATGCAGGAAATGAAGTCTAAATTTCAAAAATTTTCTGGGGGGGCATGCCCCCAGACCCCCCTAGAGGGACTTCGCGCCTGCGGCGCTCGTCTTCGCACCTGCGGCGCTTATCAGGATTATATAAAATATTATTTTTGACTGGTAAATTTCTTTTTCTGCCTAATACCCTACAGCGAGGGCCTTTCTGTGTGGAGTTTGCATGTTCTCCCCGTGTCCACCACGTGGGTTTCCTCCGGGTGCGCCGGTTTCCCCCACAGTCCAAAGACATGCAGGTTAGGTTAACTGGTGACTCTAAATTGACCGTAGGTGTGAATGTGAGTGTGAATGGTTGTCTGTGTCTATGCGTCAGCCCTGTGATGACCTGGCGACTTGTCCAGGGTGTACCCCGCCTTTCACCCGTAGTCAGCTGGGATAGGCTCCAGCTTGCCTGCAACCCTGTAGAACAGGATAAAGCGGCTACAGATAATGAGATGAGATGAGGTTTTACACACACACAATATTTTATATTTATTATGTGTGTGTCTATAAAATAAAATTGTATGTAATATATATAAATTTTATACACACAATACATATAAATAAAATCTGTGTTTTTATTTATATATAAATAAATAAAAATAATTTTACACACACAAAAAAATAAGTAACAGTTTTGCATATTACCAAAACTGTATTTTGGCATCGAGATGTATGGACTGGTTTGGGGGTCGTTTTTATCACTAATCTTTCGCCGCCTGTTTAATTAAGAACTAGGAGGTCTGGATGGACGAGGGTCGGTGATTTGGGGGTGGGGTCATTTGCGTGCTGGAGATATATGAGTGATTCCACGCTTATGGGTGCTGAAATGGGGACATGAACTTATTTTTAAAAATTCACCTAAAACCATTTCTTTTTTTTTACCATCAGGTCACAAAACATGTAATCTTTAATGAATGATATATTAAAAGATAACTTTAATTTTCTGAGATGTAATAAAAACATATTTATATGCCAAAGTCAGAACGTAACAGAAGTGTTGTGGACATATATATTCTCAATTTTAACAATGTTGAATTACTTTTTGAAACATAGGAAGGTGATGTTTTAGCAAATATAATTAATAAACATGTGTAGTAGAATAAACATACACATTCTTTCAATAAGATTAACATGGTATATAGCTAGATTGTAATTAATTTGTAACAGACGCGAGATGGACAATCGTAACAGAAGTAATGTAACAGACATCATTTTGGAACTCATAGGCTTGACTTTGGCATATAAATATGTTTTTATTTTCATCTCAGAAAATTAAAGTTATCTTTTAACATATCATTCATTAAAGATTGCATGTTTTGTGACCTGATGGTAAAAAAAGAAATGGTTTTAGGTGAATTTTTAAAAATAAGTTCATGTCCCCATTTCAGTACCCATAAGCGTGGAATCACTCATATATATATATATATATATATATATATATATATATATATATATATATATATATATATATATAGTGTGTGTTGTTATTTTTATTTATTTCCTTTATCAGTAGTTTGTATCTTATCATTTTTTTTGTTTGTTTTGTTTTTTTTGTTTATTATTTGAACTCCTAGTATAGTTGTGCTGACTTGGGAGTATAGTTAGTTATTAAAGATTAAAGGAGGGAAGCTGGTTGAGATTTTGTCCTCAAATTTCACAGTGGTGCTTTATAACTGACCATAACGCCAACAAGCATTTCTAAATGTTCATGTGTTATGTAAGACTAGATCTCCTGCCCTATATAGAAAGAGACAGGTTGTATAAGACTATTTTTACATGGAACTTTGCCTCTTATACTAATTTGCTTTAATATGATATTCTTGCAGTGGGTTAAAATGATTTAAACTCTTCCCAACCCACACACAAAACAATGCCGTTGCATCTTATTATTGCGGTTTTTATTTTAATATTTTATGTAATTCACTTTTAAGAATAATTACTGTGAATTCTATTTTAATTAATTTATTTTAATATTTGATATTTTATATTACTATCACTGTTCAGTTTGCCGTGTTATTTGCCGTGATGTCACGGTGCCGGGCTCTTAACGCGATAATTCTAAATATTATTCTTATATTATGAGTATTGAGATTTTATGTAATGTCCTTGAAGAATAAATTATATATTTGTTTTCACCCTTTCTTCCATTTTTAGTTGAAGATATATTTTAGCTTCTGAAAACCTCCGAAATTAGTTATTTATAACAGTTTTGGTCAACAAATTTGTTACTCAATAAAACAATTTTACTGAGTGTAAACTTTATAATTTATAAATGTATTGGAATAATTTCAGGTATAATACTTTTACTGTATTTCTACACATGGGCAATCCATTTACTTTTTGAAAGTGATGAATGATTTTGAAAAGTCAGAATTCATATGGCGTGCAATTCTAAATAATAAAAACCATCTGAAGACCCTGCATATGTTTTTAAAATACAGTTGGGTCTATAAGTATTTGGACAGTGAGACAGTGTTCGTGATTTTTGCCTCTGTACACCACCGCAATGGATCTGAAATTAAGTTTTCACCAAGGAAAGAATTCTACAATCATCCATGTTGGTTGTTTTCAATGGTCTCCCAGGCCTTTTGGTATTGCTGAGGTTGCCAGTGCACTCCTTTTTAAGACTGTACTAAATTGTGGAGGTGGACAAAGTACCCAACTTCATTACTTAAGTCAAAGTACAGATCCTGCTGGTTACAAGTGAAAGTTGTTCAGTCAAATTTTTACTTAAGTTAAAGTACTGAAGTGCTTGCTTTTAAAAATACTTAAGTATTAAAAGTACATTTTCTGTCAGTGCATCATTGTATTATTGCCACAACGCTTACAAAACCGAATGCTGTTACCAAAGACAGAAATGTGAATTCACAAAATTAACACATGCTGTGCCATCATGGTGGTTTAACGTTAAGCTAGCTAGCTAGCTAGTCAGTGAAGCGCCACCTCTTTTCAAACTTGAAATCATATTGAGTAGCTAACGCGACTAGAAAAGAAAATGTAGAAATTTTATTTGGCAAGATTGTGCTAAAACATATTTCTGAAAGGACTTTAGATAAATTAACGTTATTCATGTTGGCGTAACTCCGTGTTTACATGCTAACTAAGTGTCCAAGTTAACTAGCTATGTGTTAACGTTAGCTGTGGACAAGGCGATGGCAACTTAACGGGCACATCCACAGGAAGTCATTTGACTAACCAGACTGCATAGTTATTGCAACGTTATCGCTCGCTCTAAAAGCACAGACAACTTCACTGCAAGCTTTCTCTTGGAATAAAACGTTTACAGACCTCAATATGCTTCCGCAGGTTGGACGGCGAGTTTTTGTAGGTCGTGATGTGGTTCGTTTTCGGCAAACATTTAAAACGAAACATGGGTTCTAGGTATGGCCACGGGTGCGTGCATTCTCCAGAAGAACCGCCGCCTTCCATTCTGCCATCAACTGATTGTGTTAAATAACGCTGCTGAGAAATTACTGAACTCGATTTTATCCAGTCTATGGATGTGACTTGACCCTAGTGATTACTGATCGGCTGTCTCAGGGTCACCTGGGGGGAAGAAAACATCATGTTTTAGAAAAGAAAACAACATCCACTTTCAAAGCCGCTTCATAGTAACGAGGACCTTGATAGTAATGTAGTGGAGTGAAAAGTACGATATTTGTCCTTCAAATGTAGTGAAGCTAAAGTCATAAGTTTCCAAAAAAATACTCAAGTAAAGTACAGATACTCAAACAGTGTACTTAAGTAAATGTACTTCGTTACTCTCCACCTCTGCTAAATTGTTGAATTGGCCGCTCGTAAAGTTTCTGTTGTCTTGTTTTTTCAGCCTAATGATGGCCTCCTTCAGTTGCTCAACACCTCTTTGGATCACATAGTACGTTTACATGCACGTCCAAATCGAGCTACTGTCGGTAATCGAGCAAAGGGTCCCAGCAGGGGTGCCAGAGAAATCCAATCCTACATGCACAAGTGAAATCGGGCTATTGTGCAAGGTGCATTGTGCACCCGAGCCACACGTGGCGCTACACGCCCCATCGTGTTGGTACACTTCCGGTTGTCGTCATGAAGAGGAGCTATAGTGTTGCCAGATACTGCTGACGTATTCCAGCCCAAACCTGTTCAAATCCACTAAAATGCACTTAAAACCCCCCAATCTGGCAACACTGGCAGTTCCGTGTTCAAGCTGTTAGGCTTGCTCTAACAGACTGTATGGCTACAAACTGTCCAGCGCAGACCAGTGTTTTGTAAGACAACTTATTTTGCACAATAATATTTTTCTAAAGTCCATTTTTTGCTTACAAAAATTTTTTTTATTTTTTTTTGCTTACAATTTAACTTATGTCTTAATAAACACACAAAAAGTTCAATTGTTTTTGACATTCTTCAGATGTTGGACATACATACATACACATATATATATATATATATATATATATATATATATATATATATATATATATAAAATATATATACCCCACACACAAATACAATGACTTGTTTATGTACACAATTCACAGCTATGCAACAGCTGTACAGATGTATTTGGTGATACAGTAAGTGAGCTAAATTTTAACAGTGCAAACAATGCCACAAAAAGAAAAGATTCATGCCGTTGTCATGATTCGTTGTCATGCCGACCGAGGCTGTTGTGTTTCCCTTGTGGTCTCGTCACTCGTCACTTCCGGAAGGGGCAGTGCTGAAGTAAGTAGCTCGACTACGTAGCTCAATAGGGTTTACATGCACTAAGTAGCTCGGCAGAAATCGCATAATCTAGGTCGTGTAGCTCGATTCCGAGAAATCAAGTTCGGTTCAATTTCAGCCGAATTAAGGTGTATACATGGCATTTTGAACTTCGATTTCAGTCGAGCAACGACAGAAATTCGGTTCTCTCTATGTGCATGTAAACACACTGACTGAGAGTTCTCATGAACAGCTGTCAAATGCAAATTCAACACTTGGAATCAACTCCAGACTTTATCTCCAAGTTGTCGTGAAATAATGAAGAAACTGGCCGTGAAACTGCCTTTCAGTCAATTGTCCAAATACTTTTGGCTGTAATTCATAAATAATTAATCCAGTATTTTTGTTTAACCCCTTGAATTAAAGCTACAAGTCTACACTTTCATCACATCTTGATTGTTTCATATCGAATCCATTGTGGTGGTGCACGGAGGCAAGATCACAAAAATTGTTGCGCTGTCCAAATACTTCTGGACCAGACAGAGATTAATCTACGAAAGGGTTATTTTGTTAAACGGTGTGTCAGTGCTATGACTCGACTGCGGGTCATGATTCAATAAGTTTGCGCAATGAGACCCAGCTGATTTGTCTGTTCACAAAAATGCTGTTCGTTTATCAGAGCTTGATGGAAAATCATCTGGAGCTTTAGATTTAGAGCTGACTCACCTTTTTTTTTTTCTGTACATTTTCTATTTACTTGATGTCTCGTCCTTTATCCAGGAAGGTTAGTCATCATGAAATCAAGAGTCTCGGCGTGGTCAAGTGTGCCGTTATTCCTCTCCAAGCTCTGATTATACAGAAACGCTGCTAATGTTCATTATCACTGATCATAATTTCATGAGGAGTGTGGTCAGGAGGATTTGAAGAGTACTCGAAGCGGAATGGAGCAGGCACAATGATGGCGAAAGCAGAAACTGGTTTTAACTGCTTGAAATGTGCAGAGTGCGCGTTTGAGATCATGTCGGATTAAAACTGGCGATTACTTAAATTTGCATGGCATTAGTGGAGACGAACCCTGATTTGTTTTCGATTTTCTTAACATTATCGATGGTCATGGATCTCAAAATAGGGTCTGGGGACCTCCTGGAGACTGGGAAGCATTTTTTAAAAATGAGTTTGTTACAGTCGTGAAAATTGTAAGCCGTCGTTATCCAAGTTAATCACAACCTTTATTAGCTCATCTGGCCATAAGCAGAGGCGTGATATATCTGGAACTATTTTCGGCCACAGCACAGGCAAAGCACCGCTTATTGACGGAAGTTGTGGTGCTGCGTGGTGTCTTTGCGCCTGCAGCGGTGCTTTGCCTGTGCTGTGGCCGAAAATAGTTCCAGATATAAATTGGTCTAGTAAATCCCTTCGTGTTAATTTGCATTGATATGTGTATTCGATGTGAATGTACAGGTCATGAGAAATAATTATAAAAAATCTTGAGTTATTTGATTCACTTTTGCAACGACAATGCTATCTGGACACGCCGGATTACAGCGACTACGCTAAGCTAAGCTAACCGGGACGTTTCCAGATCAGGACAATGGCTGGGTCGGCTACAAAACGTTTGTTTGGCTCACTCATCCAACTCTAGGGACTGCAGGGACTGACTCAATTTCACTTGGGGTGGCGTATTCCTTTAAAAGTGATCTCAGTGTTGCTCTGTCCCTGTCCGTCACAGCAACACACGTTAATTTTGTGTGCGTCTGTGAGCTAATGTATGAGGAAGAGGGCAGATAGCGCTCTGCTTTGAGTGTGTTGTGAACGAGCAGCATTTTGAAGGGCGAGATACAGTATGCTTAGCTGGCTGTCTTGTAAAAAGCACGCATTAACCTTCATTCTTTTCATAATAATGATTAGCGCCAGACTCACAGGAAGTGATTTTAGTGTTTGATTTTATCCTCCGTGATATTGAACAGAAGGTAGTTTTTGTGAAATGGTGCACTAATAGTGTTGTGTTCATAGACATCCTGATACATAGACGGAGCATCCAATGTAAATTCTAAAAGCGCTGACGAGACGCGGGGCCGCCATCTTGGAGTGGTGATCCGCTGCACTCGGTGTAATACTAAATACATTAGATATGAACAGCTTAACGTTTTTCTATCGGCCACAACCACCAATCTGTTGCAAATAAAATGCGGTTTTAACAATCTAAATCCATTATAATGATTCAAATGTGTGTATGTTTTCTTTAAATAGATTAAGAACATATCAAAGGGGAAATTAATCTAGTCAGTGAATTTATAAGAGATGGCGAAGTGTAATCTTGTAGCATTTCCTCTACTGTTATTTACAGGTTACTTTAACCAACAAACTTTTTTTTTTTTTGAAACCGAGAAAAATTAGACTGTACATTTATACCCGTTGGCGTTCACAATCATCATAATTTCTTCATCATTTATTTCGACTTTATCATATTTAATTTCATTCATGTCTATTATTGTCATACTCTTATGTATTAGACTAGTGCTACCTGATGACGATTTAAGTCTCTTAGCTCCTTCTCAGCTCTGGTAATATACTATTTAAAAAAAAAAACAACAAATAGTACGGTAATGTTAAATCTTACTTGTGAAAAGTAATCCCCCTGCTTCTGTTTGAAGCGGTTCGCTCGTTTGAGCAGGAGTACGCTGAGCACCAGCCTGGCATCTTGTCTCGTCGTCTTCAGTCGTGCTGAAGAAGACGAGACAAGATGCATAGACGGTACTTTTTTTTTAAAAATTATTTCCCAAAACATTCAAAATACAAACAAATAGAGCCCAATATATATACAGATCCAAAAACATAAAAATAGTAAAACACACACATAGCAATAAAGTAAAAAATATGAAAAAAATGATCTGGAAAAACTAATACATGCCTTCATCTCTAGTAGGGTTGATTACTGCAATGGCCTTTTCACAGGCCTGCCAAAAAAGACCATCAAACGACTTCAGCTGGTTCAAAATGCAGCAGCTAGGGTTCTCACACGAACAAAAAGAACAGAGCACATTACCCCAATTCTAAGGTCCCTTCACTGGCTTCCAGTAAGCTACAGAATTGACTTTAAAGTATTGCTGCTGGTGTACAAATCTCTAAATGGTACAGGGCCCAATTACCTCTCTGATATGTTGCAGCGGCCTAACCCAATCAGATCTACCAGATCGCAACAGAAAAATTTACTATTAAAACCAGTTGTTAAAACAAAGTGTGGTGAAGCAGCTTTTAGCTACTATGCAGTACAGCTATGGAACCAACTGCCAGAGGACATTAAAAATGCTCCTGCTGTTGGCAGCTTCAAATCTAGGTTAAAGACCAAGCTGTTTTCAGATGCTTTCTGTTAAATAATTAATATTTTTTACATTTTTTATAATCTTTACTTTCTCTGTATGTTTTAAATTTACTTGAATTTTATTCTATTTTATTCCACTGGTTTCTTTTTCTTTTTCTCCTTTTTTTTCTTTTTGGCATTTTATTATTTTATTTCTACTATTGTTTAATTCTTATTATTTTCTTTTAATTCTTTTAATTCTTTTAATTGTTTTAGATTAAAAATAAAATTATTTTATGTAATTTTATTTCTCTATTGTTTACTGTTTCTGTTTTTGCTTCTGTAAAGCACATTGAACTGCCATTGTGTATGAAATGTGCTATATAAATAAACTTGCCTTGCCTAAAGTAAAAAATATGAACAAGAAAGGGGTTACTTAACTATCTTTACATATGTTAATCGAGTAAATCAAAGTCATCCAAAAAAGATATAAAATAACCAACATCCTTATTTTCAACTAACTTTAGAGATTTGGCAAAAAGCTTGAGGTCATTCTTCCAGTGTGTAACATAAAGTTTAGTTTTTAAAAAACGACATTTGTGAATAAAGTGTTTACCTAAAAGTAGTAAATTATTAATACCATATTCAATTTTGTTATTATTTAAAAACACTCCAAATTTAATTTCTTTAATGGATAAAGGGGCAAACTGAATCCCCCTGGACTAATAGACGGTACCTTGATATCTCGCGCTTTCTCACCACTCCAAGATGGCGACCGTATTTCTCGCGTCAGAACAGCCAACTCTCCGTCTATGTATTAGGATGTCTATGGTTGTGTTCACATTTATGTCTTTGTAATTTATTTATTTATTTTTTTTGCGACAGGTGTTCGGGAACGCTCCTCCAAGCTCCATGCATGAAAAGTTCTCCGACCTCCTGCAGTTCACCACTCAGGTGTCCAGACTGATGGTGACCGAGATCAGACGGAGAGCGTCGAATAAATCTACAGGTGTGCCGACACCCCCCACCCCCGCGTACACGCACGCATACATCACATCCCGTACGCCTACTTTGTTCTTGAGTGTTATTAAAACTATTCTTTTTGATGTTCAGAGATGTCTTTAATCTGAAGAGTTGATCTTTTAGCCACACGGCGTTTCCTATGAACAGTCAGCACACTATATTGTTATTATGCGCCTTTAATGCTAGTGCTGATGTCCATTACTGGGAGTGTGGATTTGGTGAAATAGTGTAGTAGGCACTTGGAGATCATCAAAATGTGATCAGCGCGCTCAGTTTAATGAAGTTTTTTACCATAGTGTTATCACCTGATCCTGTTTTAAACTAGCCAGCTGATATCATGAGTTGTACCAGTTAGAAATTTTTTTTTTTTTTGTTCTTCATGCCGTTTTGTCTCTGTTTCCAACTCGGAACCTTCAAAAGAACTTAGGAGACTCGTACATGAGTGGTTGCGTCGTTTCATCTCTGAAGCCTTTGAATGAATTATTGCTCATGGCTTGTTTTGGTGCCGGATGAAACTTCAAAGTTCTGCTCACATCACCTCAGAGCATATGTTACCCAGTTCCTCAGAGGATGCTCAACATCTGGACTTGTGCAAGAAGTAGACTTGTTGAAGGAAGGAAGTCCACAGAGTCATCGGAGTTAGTTGGATGTTTGCACGAATGGACCTTAAAATCTGTTCGTGTACAGCATAATTAAAAGCAGTTTTTTTTTTTTTTGGTGCTGCTGTAGCAGCGTGGCTGAATGTTACAGGACATAATAATCACCAGTCATCCCAGTTTAGACCTGGTGTTAGCAACTGTCTGAAGTGATACGATCACCAGAGGACAGCACCAAGCTAGAGGTCTGCGCGCGACAGAATTTTCAGTCCCGCTCCCGCATTGTGCAGTCCCGCTCCTGCAAAGAATGATGATTTTCAGTCCCGCTCCCGCCCGCGCCTGCCATATTTTATCCCTCTCCCGCCCGCAAATCCCACATGATGCAGACGTTTGCGTTATTTCTCACGAAAGTTCTTGTCATTGGCTTGGGGAATTAAACATGCTGAGCTTAATGTACATGTAAATGTACCTCTTTTTAAAGCAGCACTTACTTCTGAAGCACTGTGAGCTTCACTAGAGGAGCTCTGCTCTTCTGCCATGATCGGAGATCTCAAACACGGAAGAGCGGAAAGGAATCGGAAACGTACGCGAGATTAGACCACATCCGCAAATTTAGGCATCTTAAAATGTTTTTATTAACGCCAAATAAAATATCCAGCACAAATTACAGTGGGGCAAAAAAGTATTTAGTCAGTCACCAATTGTGCAAGTTCTCCCACTTAAAAAGATGAGAGAGGCCTGTAATTTTCATCATAGGTATACCTCAACTATGAGAGACAAAATGAGAAAAAAAAATCCAGAAAATCACGTTGTCTGATTTTTAAAGAATTTATTTGCAAATTATGGTGGAAAATAAGTATTTGGTCAATAACAAAAGTTCATCTCAATACTTTGTTATATACCCTTTGTTGGCAATGACAGAGGTCAAACGTTTTCTGTAAGTCTTCACAAGGTTTTCACACACTGTTGCTGGTATTTTGGCCCATTCCTCCATGCAGATCTCCTCTAGAGCAGTGATGTTTTGGGGCTGTCGCTGGGCAACACGGACTTTCAACTCCCTCCAAAGATTTTCTATGGGGTTGAGATCTGGAGACTGGCTAGGCCACTCCAGGACCTTGAAATGCTTCTTACAAAGCCACTCCTTTGTTGCCCGGGTGGTGTGTTTGGGATCATTGTCATGCTGAAAGACCCAGCCACGTTTCATCTTCAATGCCCTTGCTGATGGAAGGAGGTTTTCACTCAAAATCTCACGATACATGGCCCCATTCATTCTTTCCTTTACACGGATCAGTCGTCCTGGTCCCTTTGCAGAAAAACAGCCCCAAAGCATGATGTTTCCACCCCCATGCTTCACAGTAGGTATGGTGTTCTTTGGATGCAACTCAGCATTCTTTCTCCTCCAAACACGACAAGTTGAGTTTTTACCAAAAAGTTCTATTTTGGTTTCATCTGACCATATGACATTCTCCCAATCCTCTTCTGGATCATCCAAATGCTCTCTAGCAAACTTCAGACGGGCCTGGACATGTACTGGCTTAAGCAGGGGGACACGTCTGGCACTGCAGGATTTGAGTCCCTGGTGGCGTAGTGTGTTACTGATGGTAGCCTTTGTTACTTTGGTCCCAGCTCTCTGCAGGTCATTCACTAGGTCCCCCCGTGTGGTTCTGGGATTTTTGCTCACCGTTCTTGTGATCATTTTGACCCCACGGGGTGAGATCTTGCGTGGAGCCCCAGATCGAGGGAGATTATCAGTGGTCTTGTATGTCTTCCATTTTCTAATAATTGCTCCCACAGTTGATTTCTTCACACCAAGCTGCTTACCTATTGCCGATTCAGTCTTCCCAGCCTGGTGCAGGTCTACAATTTTGTTTCTGGTGTCCTTTGACGGCTCTTTGGTCTTGGCCATAGTGGAGTTTGGAGTGTGACTGTTTGAGGTTGTGGACAGGTGTCTTTTATACTGATAACGAGTTCAAACAGGTGCCATTAATACAGGTAACGAGTGGAGGACAGAGGAGCCTCTTAAAGAAGTTGTTACAGGTCTGTGAGAGCCAGAAATCTTGCTTGTTTGTAGGTGACCAAATACTTATTTTACTGAGGAATTTACCAATTAATTCATTAAAAATCCTACAATGTGATTTCCTGGATTCTTTCCCCCCATTCTGTCTCTCATAGTTGAGGTATACCTATGATGAAAATTACAGGCCTCTCTCATCTTTTTAAGTGGGAGAACTTGCACAATTGGTGGCTGACTAAATACTTTTTTGCCCCACTGTATATATGATAGACATAAATTAATAATTTATAAATTTTATTTTAAACACGGTTTTAGTTAGCGGGACTGCAGCTTATCACCTCTCCCACCCGCTCCCGCATTGTGCACTCCCCCTCCCGCCCAGGCCCGCAATGAGCTTTCAAAATTTGTCCCGCGCCGCACTGCTTTGCGTCGGGTCCCACGGGACTCCCGCGGGAGTGCAGGGCTCTACACCAAGCTACGCTACATATTTTTTATGATTAAAATGACATTTGCAACGACAATGAATTTAAAATGTTAATTAAACGGATGCCATTAGGACTGATACGCTGCCTTTTTGCTGCTGGAAGTGACGCAAAAACAAAAAGGAATCCGTGCTCACATATACCATTCCGAATTTCAGTCCTAACTTGGCGACGTGTGTTTGAGTACTCAACTGAGAAAATGAACAAGTACACAAATTATTTGGTTTGGTCTTCCGACGACTTTATAACCGAGCTCCCTGCACAGAGCGAAACTCCATACTTGAGAGAATATGGTAATGCACCGACCTGATTTTTGATGCCGTTCGTGACCATACGAGCAACGTACATGCACCATGACCAGGCTTGTAGTACTCGAGTCCAGGACTCGTGCCCTAATTTTAAGGACTTGTGACTCGACTTGGATTTGAGCACTGAGGACTCGGAGTCGTGTATTAACTGCATTCAGACTTGGAAAATGGAGACGAGAGAGCAACTGGACTTGCTTGAAGATTCTTGAAAACGTTTCGCCTCTCATCCGAAAGGCTTCCTCAGTTCTGTCTGACTAATAGGGAGTATAAAGTATTTATCCTCTCATGGATCATAGAATCCGAATCAGAATTCTGATGGCTGCATTGTAGGTGGCTGATAAAAGATGTCTTAGACACCCAGTCCACTTGCTCTCTTCTACCAACCACAGACTACTATGTACCTGGATGACTGAGAATCTTCACAGATATGTTTCTACACACTTTGGGATGAGATCCCTTTGACTGGCGCGGGAGTATGAGAGGACTTCCAGAAAACTGGCAGACATCTTAGCCAGAGAGGATCGTTCATTTTTGTCAACCTGGAACGGCCATCACTGAACAGAGGTGGGTGTCTAAGACATCTTTTATCAGCCACCTACAATGCAGCCATCAGCATTCTGATTCGGATTCTATGATGATCCATGAGAGGACAAATATCTGATACTCCCTATTAGTCAGACAGAACTGAGGAAGCCTTTCGGATGAGAGGCGAAACGTTTTCAAGAATCTTCAAGCAAGTCCAGTTGCTCTCTTCTACCAACCACAGATTACTATGTACCTGGATGACTGAGAATCTTCACAGACAAAATGGAGACAAGGACTTGGATTTTTTCTTTTTCTCTTGTAACATGCCATAATCTCATCTCATCTCATTATCTCTAGCCGCTTTATCCTGTTCTACAGGGTCGCAGGCAAGCTGGAGCCTATCCCAGCTGACTACGGGCGAAAGGCGGGGTACACCCTGGACAAGTCGCCAGGTCATCACAGGGCTGACACATAGACACAGACAACCATTCACACCTACGGTCAATTTAGAGTCACCAGTTAGGCTAACCTGCATGTCTTTGGACTGTGGGGGAAACCGGAGCACCCGGAGGAAACCCATGCGGACACGGGGAGAACATGCGAACTCCACACAGAAAGGCCCTCGCCGGCTGCTGGGCTTGAACCCAGAACCTTCTTGCTATGAGGTGACAGTGCTAACCGCTACACCACCGTGCCGCCCATAAGATATTTATATCTACATGAATTTTTGTGCAAGAGTGTCACACCTGCACGCCTTGTCTCGTGCGTCGGATAGACTCTTGGGCGCGCTCCGGACAGCACACGCGCGCCAAGCGGACTCTCGCACGTGCACTGTAAACAACTCGCACCTGCACAGGATTAAGGTGCAATCAGCACACCAATATACTGTAAAAACTGTGAAAACGCACGCACTTTGTGAAGTATTGCAATGAAAGTATTTGATGGTAAGGAAGTTATCTTTTATTTTTCAAGAATTATTATGCATTTTACACAAATCGGTCCTGTCATTTCTCCAGTTTGTTTACGTTCTTCAGATTTAAGCATTAAAGTTACACATATGTACAGTTTGTGACAAGTCCGCTAAGTGGAAATGATTTTGTCGGTCGTTTTGTATTAAGTTTTTATTTATTGAATTTGCAAAAAATAAAAGATCCGTTTCTCAAAATCCAGTGAATGTGGATAGAGTAAAAGAGTTATTCCACTCGATTTCGTCGTACACGGCTTATAGCCAACTCAGCGCTACGTGCCTCGTCGGCTTTCAGCTCACGTACGACTCGATTTCATGGAATAACCGTTAAATATGACAGAGTTGATAAAATCATAGCAGTCACCGTCTGTAATAGTGAAACGGTGTTGTCTGGATAGAGTGTAGAAAAAAAGTTGAACGCGTGCACTTTGGAGAAAACAAAACACAGAAAAGTCCGTGTGTCACACATGTTAATGATTCAAGTAGAGCAAACTCAGCAACCGATTCTCAGTCCAGGCAATTCAGCAGAAAATAGGCGTTGAAACCAGCAGTTAAAGCAAGACATACCGTGTGTAAGGATTCACATGCTTTTCACATTACCTGACTTCATTATTTGAAGCAATATGTGTAAATATGTACATAAGTGTGTGTAGTAATGAGTAGTTCTTAATAATAATATGTAAAGAGCAGATTTTAGGAGCCATCCATGTATAAACCTATAAATCCACATCCAGATAAACCTTTCACGGGTATTGTAGGGGGCCAAGCATCGGCTGAACACAGACTTGAATGGAAATAATAATTAATAGGACCGTTTTGATTTCAGATGATCTATAAGCGGCGGCTTAGCCAAGATTGGGAAGGTCGGGAGTGTTTTTCTGAAAGTCGGGAGTGTCACTCGGTCACAACCGGTGGGGCAATTTTGAAAAATTTTGAAAATTTCGTTTTTTTTGGTGCAATCTGGAGCTAAAATTAAGCCTTAAAAAGAAATGAGACAAAGCATTAATTTTAAGTGTGAATTATATTTTATTAGGCATTTAACACAACTTTTATTTACTGACTTAAAGTGCCATTCCACCATTGGATGTATTCTTTGGCATACAATACAATATATTTTGACAACATATATAAATGGTATCACTAGATAGAGAAATCTTTTAGCTTCAAAATGATATATCAAACATAATTTTTTGACAACGACAAGTATATTAATTTTGCGACCAAAGTCACCTACCCTTTTAATTTCTGCGCGTGATGTCATCGGCAGGTTCCCCTTCTTGTGTACCACGTGACGTGGCACATATCAGCAATGGTGGATAGAACGCGATAAAAATAATACCAATAAATCTAGCTAATACCAATAAATCTAGCTAACTGAAAGATTAACTCAAAATTTTTCGCAATTTTTTTGGCCCCCATATACGAGGAGAAATGACTCTCACTTTGGGGGTTTCCTGGTCTAAAAATGGACCGACACGTGGTAATATACTTGTCGTTGTCAAATTATGTTTGATATATCATTTTGAAGCTAAAAGATTTCTCTGTCTAGTCATGTTGTCATAAAATATATTGTATTTTATGCCAAAGAATACATCCAATGGTGGAATGGCACTTTTAATGTTTAAATTGAGTTCCTTATTCATTAACCAGAACTTTACAGAACACTGTAATTATCAATAAAATCTTCTCCAAATTTCTGCAGTAAAGCAGAAACCTTAAATTATAATTTCTCGTGCACTTAAGACAAAAAACAAAGTACAAATTGCTGCAATTGAGTCGTATTACACAGAATACATCTTTACTAAATACAACAAAGACAATAAATGAGATTCAGCCGACTCTGACGATTAATATCGGGTCATTCCACGTCAGTTCAACCGGGGCCCGCGCACTTAAGGCCAATTTATGCTGACAACGCAGTCCTCGCAGATGGCGTCGCAGATGGCGTCTGCATAGCCCCCCCCCCTCGCAGACGCTCTGCGCGCACCTCCCAAAAATTGTGACCACCGCAGAAGCCTTGCAGACAAGAGGGCTCTGATTGGTCCACTCTACATCCGCTGTACACGCACTTCCGCTTCCCTACTTTCCCGGTTTGTTTTGTTTTCACTACCGCCATTTTTAAAAACACGAGCGAAGATGGAGCAGCACGAAGAGCGGTTGATCGAGGAAGTGAGGAAGTACATACATCTATACGACTCCAGTTCTAGTCATTATAAGTAACCGGAGGATAAACACTCCACTAACCACACCCACCAACTACTCCTAGCGATTTCGCGACGTCGCGCCCCCTTGCGTTGTGGCGGTGAATAACATCGCGCACGCCTATTACTCCCCGCTCAACGATAAATTACAACTGTCTGCGAAAAGCTATCTGCGAAAGCCTTGTCGCAAGAGCATGCAGAGGCCTTTAGGTCTCAGAAAATTCTGAAAAAATCACCAGATGTACCCATGTTACCTAGGAGAAACACGGTAAATTTATTTGAATGTAAGATGTATACTTTCCATGTTACAGCCAGTTTTACTGGGGGAGGGGGTGTCAATTTTGTTCAGGCTTTTTTTTTTTTTGTCAAAGTTCACAAGCCCATAGCTCCAGAACTAAACCATGTAGGAGGTTCAAATTTTGCATGCTGGTACATAAATAGGAATGGTATGTAGCAAAACTGTCATTTTGGGTCTGGATGATCCTGCATGGTCATAGCACTCCCTCAAAGATGATCAAAATTTTATTGGAGTTCTTGGCTGTGCTCTGTTTAGGCCTTCAGAAGACATATTTTTACCCAGCAGAGGCTCTTGATTTTTTTTTTTCCCTTATTGAGATAAGTAGAAACACTCTCAAAAAAAGCAATAAACAGAAAGGAAACTCTATCAGTGTTTGAACAGAAGACCTCACAAGTCTGACAAATCATTTTGGATGGCATTTCCAGAGCACCGTAACACCTTGTGGGAATGTGCGCAGATTTTTAAAATATTTTTTCTTTATTCTCCATGATCCCTTCTTTTTAAAAACACCAATTTGGCTTGTCTTACTCGAATCTTTCTTTTTTTTTTATTTTCCACCCTGAATATGGGCAAAATGCACCATTGAGAGCAATATGTTTTCTATAACATTAATGTAAAGAGTCAATAACCAAAGGCCAATTTTGCCCTGACATGATCACCTGTGCAGGGGTGGAGGGATCCTTTTCAATTTCAGTGATTTCAGTGATTTTAGGGGCACCTGTGGTTACTCTCAATATTGACAGCACGGTGGTGTAGTGGTTAGCGCTGTCGCCTCACAGCAAGAAGGTCCGGGTTCGAGCCCCGTGGCCGGCGAGGGCCTTTCTGTGTGGAGTTTGCATGTTCTCTCCGTGTCCGCGTGGGTTTCCTCCGGGTGCTCCGGTTTCCCCCACAGTCCAAAGACATGCAGGTTAGGTTAACTGGTGACTCTAAATTGACCGTAGGTGTGAATGTGAGTGTGAATGGTTGTCTGTGTCTATGTGTCAGCCCTGTGATGACCTGGCGACTTGTCCAGGGTGTACCCCGCCTTTCACCCGTAGTCAGCTGGGATAGGCTCCAGCTTGCCTGCGACCCTGTAGAAGGATAAAACGGCTAGAGATAATGAGATGAGATGAGATATTATTAAAAGATAAATATCAACAAGATTACCTTGGCCATAACTATGTGTAGGTTATTCTTAATAACAGCTGTAATATCACGAACCAAGCCACTAACAACATAATTGTAAGCCTGTAGCCCTTTGTAGGCTTTCAAGTCATCAGCAGTGTAGGCACTGGGTGTAAACAACAAATAGTTTACAATGTCTGGGTAGCAAACAGATGGCAGAATTGGTGTCCGGTCCTCCTTATGTTTCCATTCTCCCTTGCCGCGAGTCTTATCATATGGGTCAAACCCATCAATCACAGCCCGTTTCTCCACATACCGTGCCCTTTCTGCAGCTGGTAATGTACTCACATAACCAGAATTATCATCCATCGTGTCACTTTACTCTCACTCGTACTTTGTTTTATATTGTGAGTGCATGTACTTGGTCTTCCAATATGGCGCCTAACAAAATCTCGCGGCGCGGTGACGTCATGCGGTAGCCCTATATATATGGAAAGCACGCGCACTGGGAAACCGCTGACCTTCGACAAAAATGTCCACAGAAACGCACAAAATTATTTCACAAAACATTTTGGTTAGTACGGGTTAGTATAAAATTTATAGGCTGCGTTTTGGGGATTTATAGCCGTGTTTTTTAAGAACTGGCTGTGTAAAACATGGCTGCACGGCTCGCTAGGTCAGCCTATGTCTGTAAGGACTGTTGGGTTTTTTTTAGCCACATATAAACAAGCCTGAATTATTTTTGCTCTTGACCTAATTTGCATATATTACTCATTTAGTGCGTACTTTGAGAATAAGACCCAGGAGGAGCAGTGATGCAGGAACGACTCGTAGCTTTAGCATGTCATCATGTCTAATTGACTCACTATACACCCACAGATGAGCCCGGACACAGACCGGTGTGTGAAAAATGAATTATGTGTGTGTGTTTCAACACAGAGGCAGCCAGCAGGGCCATTGTTCAGTTTCTGGAGGTGAATCAGAGCGAGGAAGCGAGTCGTGGCTGGATGCTCCTGACCACCATCAACCTGTTGGCTTCCTCCGGCCAGGTACGTGTTCCTACAACCTTCAGGCCGCTTACACAGTGCTAAAACTGTTTGAGCCGGTCACCGTTCTTGAAATAGCACAGCACGTCCTGTAGTGGGAACACTTTCGACGTTTATACTTTAGCTACACACTGGACAATCTAGTAGTTCAGTTTAATAGTTCATTACCTCATTTCCTGTTTTCTCTCCGCAGTTCTCTCTTTTTCTCCGTACTGTTCATGACGTTACCATTGTTACCACAAATTTCAAAACTCGGGTTCAGGACAATGAGAAATCAGTTCAATTTTACGCTGCAAGAAAACGGAAGTAAATGTGTTTTGACATGTCAGAAATCCAACAAGCTTGGTCAGCTGTTTGGGAAATGAATCAGTTCTTCTTTTCAAACGACAGCTGAGATTCTGAGAAAAAGGGGGGATTTAAATAGACTGACTGTCTGTATCTGTGCTCGGTGTTTCACAGAGTACATTAAATAGCAGACCTGAAAGAACTTTCTGCATTGTTGTGTAGGAAGTCTGCATTTTAAGATCTGGGTACGCTGCTATGAGTGATCACTCAAACGTGCAAAAGGAGCATTCTTCTTTTCGCACCAAATAAAACCAGATGAGTTAATCATCATGTTAATAAGGTAAGCCTGACCGGTGTTTTGAGCTCGCGAGTATTAACAGACACCCAGTTGAGAGAGAAACTGGTGTGTGCGTATAAACTGGGCTTCAACACCAGCCTGCTGGTAATTCTGTTCTTTATACAGTATATA
The DNA here is from genome assembly GCF_027579695.1 of Neoarius graeffei. Taxonomy (NCBI): domain Eukaryota; kingdom Metazoa; phylum Chordata; class Actinopteri; order Siluriformes; family Ariidae; genus Neoarius; species Neoarius graeffei. Next base: position 42,335,143 of record NC_083592.1, on the reverse strand, counting down.
TTCCACGAAATCGAGTCGTCCATGAGCTGATAGCCAACGTGGCGCATAGCACCGAGTCGGTTATAAGCCATGTATGATGAGATTGAGTGGAATAACTGTCTTATTCTACCAACATTCACTGGATTTTGAGAGACGGAGCATTTTCATTTTTATGTTTTGCAAACTCGATAAATAAAAACTTTTATACAAACGTCCAACAAAATCATTTCTGCTTAGAATGTAAACAAACCGGCGAAATGACAGTAGGAGTGTGTGAAAAATGCGATGATAATTCTTGAAAAATAAAAAAAAGATACGTTTTTACCATCAAATACTTTTATTCAATATTTTGTTGCTTTTTGGGGTTTTGTTTTCCAGTATCGTTTTTATTTCGTCCTCGGTTGGTTCAACCACACGCTCCGCCATTTTGTTTTTCTCTACTCATGGTGTATGAGCTGACAGGCTAGTAGTAGAGTAGCCAATCAGAGCACACAATTGCTCATATCCAGTGAAATAAAATATATTTTTTTCGCGGTGCGGTTTCCATCAAATCCTGCGTTCTGATTGGCTGGCGAGCGGGTCCGTATCCTACGGTACAGACCCCGGTTATGGACCTCTGGCGACTCGCTCGTTCACAACAACAAACATAGTAGCAATTTTTGTCAACATTTATTTTCGTATTTCTCAGGAGAATAGCATTAATTTTACAGCATGGATAGCGATAACGACAGTGTTCACAGCGAAAGCGAGTTTTACTACCCTGAGGAAGACGAAATAAAAGAAAACATTTCAGGAGAAAGCTAAAAACCTCTAACTTGCTAACGCCGAACAAAAACATGGCTGAATGACTCAATTTTGTATAAATAGGGGACTACATAGGCGGCAAAATGTAGTTTTTTTTTTTTTTTCCTGCCATGGAAGTGCACTTGTATAGACCCTTTTCAGTCACGTGACCTTCGTAAATGCGACCGCCATTTTGGACATGTAGTGGACTTCGGCTCGAATCAGTTTGAATGCGAGGAAGGCGACAAACGAAAAACATAAAAGAAAAAGGAGAGAGATGCAGAAAACACCTTCACTATCCAGTGACGTAGGGCATTTACTGGGCGAGCAGAGGGAGAGGTATTTGCAAAAATTGAGGTTAGCAGGCTTAGAGAACGACGTTTACCTGCTTCCACCAGGATTGTTCACTGACGTTCGGAAGTACACGAAGCCCTCGTCTTTACCTGACTTCGGCCCACATGATCTGTATACCTATGTCGTTAAAAACCCATCGACATACACGCCAACGTCCGAGGTTCCAGAGCGCGCTCCGGATTGCTCCCGGAGTGCTCCGTCCGAGGTTCCGGAGCGCACTCCGGCTTGCTCCCCCTCAAATTGAGCAGCGCGCTCCGGCTTGCTCCCCCTCAAATTGAGCAGCGCGCTCCGGCTTGCTCCCCCTCAAATTGAGCAGCGCGCGCCGTCTTGCTCCCCCTCAAATTGAGCAGCACGCGCCGGCTTGCTCCCCCTCAAATTGAGCAGCGCGCGCCGGCTTGCTCCCCCTCAAATTAAGCAGCGCGCTCCGGCTTGCTCCGGAGCAAGCCGGAGCACGCTGCTTAATTTGAGGGGGAGCAAGCCGGCGCGCGCTGCTCAATTTGAGGGGGAGCAAGCCGGAGCACGCTGCTCAATTTGAGGGGGAGCAAGCCGGAGCGCGCTCCGGAACCTCGGCTGGAGCACTCCGGGAGCAAGCCAGAGCGCGCTGCTTAATTTGAGTGGGAGCAAGCCGGAGCGCGCTGCTTAATTTGAGTGGGAGCAAGCCGGAGCGCGCTGCTTAATTTGAGGGGGAGCAAGCCGGAGCGCGCTGCTTAATTTGAGGGGGAGCAAGCCGGAGCGCGCTGCTTAATTTGAGGGGGAGCAAGCTGGAGCGCGCTCCGGCAGCTATTTACACTGGATCCGGTGTAAATAGCTGCCGGATCATAATTACAGTAAACTAGTAAATATACAGTAAAAGAAAAACTTGAGACTGAAAGGTTTTAACAGTCATCCAAATGACTGAACGTAAACATTGCAACAGTAATATACCAGCTACTTGTTGACATTAGCTAGCCAACAATAGCTACTACAGAAGAACAAAGAGGTTACAATGGGTTATTTTAGCCTATTTGGTTACACACTCGCCGCCACAGAATGTTAACAGCAATGTCATGCCTTTTCTGGCTAATTTTATTCATCTTACCTCCAACAAAGTGGTCACTACACAAGCGTTGGTATGCCGAGGGCTGCCAATCTGTTAATGGCTGCTATCCATCTTCTCCGTCAGGATCTGATAAAATGATAAACCTTGCCTTGTTTGTTGATGGTTACTACATCCAGGTGCACAACAATATAGTGGCATGATGGAAGTCTTGCTGAAAGTAAAAACTTTCTTTGCTGCCGTTCCTCAATGTTGGCTGTGGTAAACTACTGGTAGTACATGTCCAAAATGGCGGCCGCATTTGTCGTGACGTCACGTGAAAAGGGTCCATACCGAGGAGGAAGCCATTTGCATTACAGCCGTGAATGAGGATTCAAAATGGCGGCTCGGCTCGGTTTTCCCTTTCGGGCGCTCTCGTTTTCTGTTAGAATTTGGTAAAGAAAAAAATAAATGTTATTTGCCAGCTTAAGGTCGGTCCGTATGGTGAAATACCGTGACCTCGGCCTTGAATACTGACCTCGGCCCAGAGGGCCTCGCTCGGTATTTTCAAGACCTCGGTCACGGTATTTCTGGTAAATATGCATACTTGATTTGTGTAGACAAGCCCTTTCAATAAAATGTGACTCCGTGCACTCCAGCTTTTCTTTTCCATCGAGTCATTGTGCATTCGCAGATAACTGCACGACTGTTTTCCTCTCGTCTCTCCATTGACCAGCGATCAGGTAGAATTTGTCCCTGTCATGTGTGTAAACTTGACCTTTAAGCAGCGGGTCTGCTGTGTGTCATTAGCATTCAGGTGCAGTCCACGCCGAGAGAGAGCTATTCCTGGCCTTGACCGTCTGCCACTACAACGCCTCCCCCCACTGAGATCAACCCAACCATCGTTCTTATTCTCACACACGGGCCTGTAAACCACAGCCTTGGGTTTCTTACACTAATTAGAAATAAAACAAGTCCCCAAGAAAGGACTTTGACGTGCCAGACAGCATTTCCAGCCTCGGTTGGAAATAGTTTTTTTTTTTTTTCCACACTTGCATTGCAGGGTCAGATGTATTTTGTGTGTGGGTTTTTTTTTTTTTCTTCCCCCTAGATAATCTGCTGAATATACATTGTGTTGTATTGTGTTCTACAGCTTCTAGTTCATTTTTGCAGTCTTAATATAGTCACATCATCTTCAGAGTGTTCATTTGTTGAATCTGCTGATGGATTGACTCAGGGGTCATCAAACCCTGTGGTCTGAGGGGTGTGTGTGTGTGTGTGTGTGTGTGTGTGTGTGTTTGTTTCTGAATGAATCATCTGCCTGACTCAACAGCATGCCGTCCCCAAGACAGATCCTTTTTTTTTTTTTTTTTAATCGATCTACAGAATGTATTTCTTTCTGCCATCGCTGCTGTTCCACGCCAGTGGTCTGATTTAGCCATAGTTAAGCGTCACAGCGGTGACTAACGCAGGTGCTCATGCTGAGCTCGCCTTTGTTTCGTTAAAACCCACCTGAGCCTCAGGCTAAAGTCATCTTTCTTATCCCAAATTTGGCCACACACTCTCACAGCACATTAAACCATCAGAGTGGGTGTTAGCAGTTAGATTGATAGCCGGCACAGGACACGCACGACCTCATAGCAGGATCGCAGAGGCTCCATCTCCCGCTTTAGGGAACATTTAGAAAATCCTCCTGACCTCCCGCTGACGAGATAAAAATCTCCCGCCCGCCCTTAAAATCTTAATTTCCCTGAGGGAACCTGCCCAAAGGGATCAATAAAGTTTAATCTAATCTAATGTACTACACATGATTAGAAAATATATATAACTTGATGCGTTTATGTTGACGAAAATTAATAGCTGACTTTCCGCTTTTCGTGTGTCTGACATTGTATGGGTGGACTCAAGTGTGTACCCCGTGGTATATGCCATAATGGGGGGATTGGAGTGAATGCCGGAGGCATCCACGTGCAGATCAAGTGCGCGTATGAATCAAGCAGAATTCGGTACGCCGCAGCGTACACACTTGAGCCCACCCAATGTCTTAGCAGTTACCGATGAAGCATACAGATGGCGCTATTAATGATACGCGCGAGAGAACGAGAAAACCCGCGACACTCAACCATTTTGTTTGTTTTTTTGCGTCTGCATTTATCGCCTGCTCGTCTTTAACTTTGTGTTCTCTTGAATGAGATAATGAAACGAAGTTCCGTTGGTGGAAATGGCGAAAGCCGAACTACGAAGAAAAAATATCAGAAAATCACCAAGATAAAGTTCGTTTCGCCCGTCGCGATGGTCGCCAGGGACAAATGGCAGACTATTTTGGACGGTAGCAAGACGACCCTATATCTGACAAGGCTAGATCACCAGACCAGACGTAAGATTCTAACGAACTTGTCTGACTTTTTTTTTTTTTTTGTCTGACTTTTACTAAGAATATGATTAGAAGAACATTATCATCTACCATTGGCAATTTATAATATTACAGTATATACAACCCCGATTCCAAAAAAGTTGGGACAAAGTACAAATTGTAAATAAAAACGGAATGCAATAATTTAAAAATCTCAAAAACTGATATTATATTCACAATAGAACATAGACAACATATCAAATGTTGAAAGCGAGACATTTTGAAATTTCATGCCAAATATTGGCTCATTTGAAATTTCATGACAGCAACACATCTCAAAAAAGTTGGGACAGGGGCAATAAGAGGCTGGAAAAGTTAAAGGTACAAAAAAGGAACAGCTGGAGGACCAAATTGCAACTCATTAGGTCAATTGGCAATAGGTCATTAACATGACTGGGTATAAAAAGAGCATCTTGGAGTGGCAGCGGCTCTCAGGAGTAAAGATGGGAAGAGGATCACCAATCTCCCTAATTCTGTGCCGACAAATAGTGGAGCAATATCAGAAAGGAGTTCAACAGTGTAAAATTGCAAAGAGTTTGAACATATCATCATCTACAGTGCATAATATCATCAAAAGATTCAGAGAATCTGGAAGAATCTCTGTGCGTAAGGGTCAAGGCCGGAAAACCATACTGGGTACCCGTGATCTTCGGGCCCTTAGACGGCACTGCATCACATACAGGCATGCTTCTGTATTGGAAATCACAAAATGGGCTCAGGAATATTTCCAGAGAACATTATCTGTGAACACAATTCACCGTGCCATCCGCCGTTGCCAGCTAAAACTCTATAGTTCAAAGAAGAAGCCGTATCTAAACATGATCCAGAAGCGCAGACGTCTTCTCTGGGCCAAGGCTCATTTAAAATGGACTGTGGCAAAGTGGAAAACTGTTCTGTGGTCAGACGAATCAAATTTGAAGTTCTTTATGGAAATCAGGGACACCGTGTCATTCGGACTAAAGAGGAGAAGGACGACCCGAGTTGTTATCAGCGCTCAGTTCAGAAGCCTGCATCTCTGATGGTATGGGGTTGCATTAGTGCGTGTGGCATGGGCAGCTTACACATCTGGAAAGACACCATCAATGCTGAAAGGTATATCCAGGTTCTAGAGCAACATATGCTCCCATCCAGACGACGTCTCTTTCAGGGAAGACCTTGCATTTTCCAACATGACAATGCCAAACCACATACTGCATCAATTACAGCATCATGGCTGCGTAGAAGAAGGGTCCGGGTACTGAACTGGCCAGCCTGCAGTCCAGATCTTTCACCCATAGAAAACATTTGGCGCATCATAAAACGGAAGATACGACAAAAAAGACCTAAGACAGTTGAGCAACTAGAATCCTACATTAGACAAGAATGGGTTAACATTCCTATCCCTAAACTTGAGCAACTTGTCTCCTCAGTCCCCAGACGTTTACAGACTGTTGTAAAGAGAAAAGGGGATGTCTCACAGTGGGAAACATGGCCTTGTCCCAACTTTTTTGAGATGTGTTGTTGTCCATGAAATTTAAAATCACCTAATTTTTCTCTTTAAATGATACATTTTCTCAGTTTAAACATTTGATATGTCATCTATGTTCTATTCTGAATAAAATATGGAATTTTGAAACTTCCACATCATTGCATTCCGTTTTTATTTACAATTTGTACTTTGTCCCAACTTTTTTGGAATCGGGGTTGTATTATGTATTATAAATTGCCAATGGTCTACCGTTGGCAATTTATAATAGTCATTATTGACATTAACATTGACTTTAGGCATACACAGCAAATTCCTCAGTGTTGAATTAACACTGTCAGAGTTAATTTGTGTCCAGTTGGACATAAACATAGTAGGGTGTTAAATCAACACTGGGGATTTTGCTGTGTATTAAAGTTTGTTCTATAGTCACTGAATTTATCTAGATCTGTTACTATTAATAAGATTTAACTGACAAGAAATGTGGTGAATCATTCATGTAATATATATATATATATATATATATATATATATATATATATATATATATACACACACACACACACACACACACACACACACACACACACATTACATCATTTTATGCACAAAAAAAAATATATATATATATATATATATATATATATATATATATATATATATATATATATATATATAAAACTCGCCTTCGTGTCTACTGCGCTCAAACTTGTCTCCCTCTGAGCTACTCGCAGAGAGGGAGAGTCTCCCTCTTTGCAATTTCCCCAAGTTGGAGCCTCTGGGATCGGATGTGGTTTTTGTTTTTTGAGGTGATATTATGGGATATATATAATTTTTTCACTGAAAACGATCCCTACTTTGGGTAAATGATTGAAAGATTACTAAGAGCACTCAGTTTTCTGTGGCCAAGAGTGACACGCTGATTGGGAACGTATCCCTGTCAGAAACCTGTCATGATTTACTGAACTGAAAGAAAAAGAGGAACCCACATTTTTCCACTATTATGCTACCTCGGCGTCAGCTGAATTAGAGTTCTGCATATGCAATGTATTTGGAGAAAGAGCTCAAGATTGAAAGGCCGTGGACTTGTTTCAGATTTTCTGTTTCGTTCTGCGCTTGTTACCATTTTCACATCCCTACAGACAGTAGATCTGATGGTCACTTTACTGTAGTTATGTGGGTGTGACTGGTTATGAGGACACAGAGATCTTGACGTTGCTAGTTTCGTTTAGGTCTATTTTTTTCATCTCTTGTAGCATATCTCCGAACTCAACATGGAATCCGTGACCTTAGATTAACATTGCATGCTGATAATGTGGTGGCAGCGATGATTGATTTGATTCTCGACTGACCTCAGAGAAGCCGAGGACGATGCTTGGTTTGTCTGTAATCTTAATAACCCATTATGTTTAGCTCTCATGAGACTGTAGTCAAGTCAGCCACAGTACGGTAGATGCTGGAGTGTGCATATATACAGGGTTTTACGGTAAACCCCGGGCACTTGGGGAAAGAAGCTGCTGCTCTTTTTAGTTTTGGTTAAGAAAATTTTACATGCCCAGATTCTTATTAATTACTGTCCAGAATGTTTATCCTGTGAGTATGGTATTCATTACAATAATGAACATCTCAGTTCGGTAATTTTACAACGAGGCCACCAATGACGGCGTCGCTCACTCCGGCCCCGTCTAGTCCAGAAGGAACAATCTAAAGTGCGCCACCTTGCACAGTAAATGTTTCAAGCTATATATGAAAGCTATATACACCCTTGCAATACCGACCTATTTGCCAGAAAGAATCCAAAACAGCGAGGAACTGTCCGAGAAGAAGCGATTTTTGCTGAACTGCTCATTAAGACTTAATTAGTCCGTAACTTCATTAATAATTGTAATTCAGCAAATCTGGGTAGAAGTTATGTGCACCCTAGGTGCCCCTACCTTCATGCCAGAAAGAAGAAAAATCAGTGAAGAATTGAGAGAGAAGAAGCGATTTGTGTGAAACGTGGACGATGACAGATGACACGAGGGCGTAAGCTCATCGCCTGTCGGCCGGATGAGCTAATAACTAGATAACGTAGATTGCAGACTTCACTAAAGTAAACTGTTTTAACCCTGGTTACAACTCGCTCTGGTGCAAAGCTGAAATGAAGAGCTCTCACCCACTCACTGTCAAATCAGGTTATGTATCTCAGGCTGATCTGTCTGTCTCTTTTCATCCTGCAGAAAACAGTAGACTGCATGACCACCATGTCCGTTCCCTCCACCCTGGTGAAATGTCTGTATCTGTTCTTCGACCTGCCTCACATGCCTGAGGTCCCCGGCGCCACCCAGACCGAACTGCCCCTAGCTGACCGCCGAGCTCTGCTGCAGAAGGTCTTTGTTCAGGTGAGTCATTTGGACGTAAAAGTTACTCAAATAATACTTTCTCTCATGGCGGAATGTTTTATCCTGGTGATGAGAGATGATGAAATTGTGTCCTGTTCAAGGTTTGGTTAAAGAGGAAGCTCCGTACAAAGCAGCAGACATGGATCTTTTATACCAAGACTAGGTCCTCGTTAGAGATTCTTCATTCCTGTTCGACAAACTCTCTTCGGTCGTGATTTGCAGGAAGAAAAAGAGTCCAAGCTGCAACAGGCTTTCCCTTCAAAACCCAATTGAATTATTCGTTCATAAATCTTCAGTAAACACCTTTATTCTGGTCCAGGGTGTCTGCGGATCCTTAAAAAGTCTGATATACAGTATATGGCGTTTAAGGCCATATTTTATATGTTTATAGCCTTATATTTTGCTAATATTTCGAAGTGTGGCATTCATTTTCATATGGGTGGCATTAAATTTCATCGGGGCACAAAAATATATTTTTTTTCCGTGCTAACATTGTTCAAACAGCGCACGTCAATGTGTAACAAGAAGATGGCAAAAAGACCGCTCTGTACCTAAAAGTACAGGCGTCACACAACACTTAGGGGGCAGTGTTTTCCTTATAGTGTTGTGGGAAAAGACGAAGAAGTGGTTTCTTTAGCGTGGCAGACATGTAGGATGGGGAAGTGTCAGTTTAGGGACAAGTGGCTTGAGGACCAGAAATCAGGGCTTTGAACCAGAATTTTTTTCCTATTGGTTCGTTCCGAACAGAAACGGAATTTTAACGTTTCCGGTTTTGGGTTCCACCATTAAATAGACGTTCCCGAACCGGTTAGAACAAAAAAATTTCGTTCCCGGAACAGTTAATTACGTTCCCTGTCAGCGGTTTAACAAATGGCTATAAAATTATGTCTCTGTCTCATCCAGCTTAAGCCAAATGTAGGCTAATTCTATTACAACCTTCATTAAATAAGACAAGAAATAATTCAAAACAATTATTATTTCAAATGTTGGCGATTTGGATTCTCAGTATGTCTTCCCATCTACACAAACAGAAAAAGTGCCAAAAATGAAAGAGAATTCGTTTAGTGTGTTACCAAAGGCTAGTCAGGCCCTATGCATTGATAGGCTAACAGAGGTTAACGTCATTTAATGTTCGCGAGCCTCTCATTAACGTGGACAAATATATTGATATCGTGTTTGAAATTGACGTTTTCGAATAACGATAGACTGCAATATTTACCTCTTATTTAAGATGTGGAGACGTGATAGTAGTCCACCCTCCCGCTCTCTCCATTCAGTCAGCGAACGTCACACAGGAAGTGAACCCCAGCGGGTCATAGAAACTTGCGCAGGAGAAGAATGACTTTTTTATTTGTAGGCTACGGGAACTTTGAGGAGCGAAATAAAAACCGGTATTAACCGGTTACCATTATTTTTAATAAGCGTTTCTGTTCCGGAACATAAAAAATAATAAAGTTTCTGGTTTCGTTTCTGTTCCATGTGAAATAGAAAAAGTTCCCGGTTTTCGTTTTCGTTCCTTGAACCGGTTCAAAGCCCTGCCAGAAATATAGCGGTTGGTTGTCAAAAGCAACGTCTGAAAATGAAGCTCGGTGTAAAAACTGCAAGAAAGACATAAAGTTGGGAACAGTGGGCTCTACTGCCCTTGCTCACATGAAAGGGGAAAAGCATAAACGCTTTGCCGCCAGTCAGGTAACAACAGTTCCCATGCAGATATTTGCAGCACCGGTTGCAAACATTAGCGCAAAGCTCACTTTCCCTTCGGTGCCTACTTCTCCCAGCACAAGTGCCTTCGGTGCTTTCGCCTCGACCGCTACACTTAAGGCTGAAATACTGTGGGTTCTGCAAACGATTGACCGACACCACTCCTACAATTCAAACGAAGACGTGGGCACCGTCTTCAGGGCAATGTTCCCTGATTCTGAATATGCAAAATCGTTTACTAGTGGGAAAGACAAGATTCTGTTCGTAAACTGGAGATGCACTGATTAAAATATAAATATGCTTTGACCATAATAGCCTAGAGTCTGATTTTTTAAAAATATATTTTTCCCCACGGTAGTGGTCTTATTTTTTTATTCTCACAGGTCTTAAAATGGCCTTAAAAAGTATTATTTTTGGTTATCAGAAATGTGCAGATACCCTGTGGTCAAGGTCGTGGTGGATCCAGAGTCTATCCCGAGAACACGGGGCGTGAGGCAGGAATACACTGTGGGCATTTTTAATATCCAGCTGTGCATTTTTAATTCACAAAGAAATAACATCGTCCCTGGCTAATTTAGTTTTCAAAAGTGAACTTGAACCAGTTTGGCTTGCAAAAGGTTATTTGCTTTAGTGTAGGGCTTTTCAAAGTGTGGGGCGCGCCTCCCCTAGGGGGCGCCAGAGTTCTTCAGGGGGGGCGCAACGTGAGGAAAAATAAACCAGAATAAGCTACTATTGTGGACATTTAGCGAACTTCAGCTAGCCTTTGCCAGAGACAAAATGGACCGATTTTTAGTACCTAAAGCTACAGTGAGTGAGGAGACAGAGTCTGGGCCAAGCAAAAAAAGAAGGAAGTATGACCACGATTATTTAAAGTTTGGATTTTCATGGACTGGATCTGAAGATGCTCCACTGCCACAGTGTGTTGTCTGCCAAGAGGTGCTAGCTAACCATGCTATGAGATGTTTAAAATGTGTAAAACAAGATGTTTTAAAAAAAAAGCACACGTTTAAAATGTGTAAAAAAAAGATGTTTTAATAAAGCTCATATGTTTTAAATGTGTGAAAAAGATGCTTTCAAAAAGCACAGATGTTTAAAATGTGTAAAAGAAAAAAAATAATGTGTACAGCAACCATTTTTTTTTAAATACGAATGGAACATTAAGTATAGCAACAACAAAAATTATCGGGGGGGGGGCGCTGTTGTTTATTTGCTCTCTGAGGGGGGGCTCACTCTCCCACACTATTACCCCTTTTCCACCAAATCAGTTCCAGGGCTGGTTCGGGGCCGGTGCTGGTTCACAACTCGTTCAACTCGCGAGCCAGCTGAGAACCAGTTTGCTTTTCCATCGCTCGCGGTGCTAAGAGAAGACGCGTCATTACATCGCTGTATACGTGAGTTACGTCGTTGTATACGTGAGTTACGTCGCTGTATACGTGAGTTACGTCGCTACGTTTGCATAAACCTTGGCGCAAATATCGAAGCAAAAACAACACGGAAGAAGCAGCAGCAACAACAATAATAATAATGGATGACTTCGCATTTGTACAGCTGCTGCTTCTTGTCACTTAAAAATGGCGATCTTTCGCGGTCTTGTTATTGTTGTCGGTCTTAACAACTCTGCCCTCCTGCTGACGTAAGCGGTTCTTTCCTCTGGCCCAGCAGAGAGTTGGTGCTAGCCTGGAACCGTTTTTTCTGGCCCCAGAGCCAGTTCTTTGTCAGTGGAAACAGAAAACCCAGTTCCAAACTAAGCACTGGCCCCGAACCAGCCCTGGAACTGCTTTGGTGGAAAAGGGGCATATGAAAACCCCTGATTTAGTGCTTTCTCAGCTAAAGCAGCCATGAGACCTAATGCAAATAAAATGCACCCAGTGGGGCGCCAGGTTGCCGAAGGGAGAGAACATATCTGACCTGTGAGACGACCGATGAACCAAATCTTGCTTATTGTGGTCAATTCTGACAGATTTGCCTCCTGTTAAATAAATCAGCAGAGGTGGATCAAGTACCCAACTTCATTACAGATCCCGCTGGTTAAACGTTACTCCGATACAAGTGAAAGTTGTCGAGTCAAATTTTTACTTAAGTTAAAGTACTGAAGTACTTGCTTTTAAAAATACTTAAGTATTAAGGCCAATTTATGCTGACAACCCAGTCCTCGCAGATGGCGTCGCAGATAGCGTCTGCGTAGCCCCCCCACCTTCGCAGACGCTCTGCGCGCACCTCCCAAAAATTGTGACCACCGCAGAAGCCTCGCAGACAGCGTCGCAGACAAGAGGGCTCTGATTGGTCCACTCTACATCCGCTGTACACGCACTTCCGCTTCCCTACTTTCCCGGTTTGTTTTGTTTTCACGACCGCCATTTTTAAAAACACGAGCGAAAATGGAGCAGCACGAAGAACGGTTGATTGAGGAAGTGAGGAAGTACGTACATCTATACGACTCCAGTTCTAGTCATTATAAGTAACCGGAGGATAAACACTCCACTAACCACACCCACCAACTACTCCTAGCGATTTCGCAACTTCGTGCCCCCTTGCGTTGTGGCGGTGAATAACATCGCGCACGCCTATTACTCCCCGCTCAACGATAAATTACAACTGTCTGCAAAAAGCTATCTGCGAAAGCCTTGTCGCAAGAGCATGCAGAGGCCCTTAAAAGTACATTTTCTGTCAACGCATTGTTGTATTACTGCCACAACGCTTACAAAACCGAATGCCTTTGAAGCAACCGACTGGATTTACTGACTAACTTGTAGAACCTGTAGAATAAACACCTGGTAGAGTGTTGCAAAATGAAACACAAGTGAACTGAAAAAGAACCATTGTTCTTTTGTCCCCACCCCCACAGAGCAGCATGGTAGTGTTCTGACCCGGCTCTGGCAGTGTGTGCACTCATGTATGTGTATGTTAATCAGGAAGACAGTGGAATAGCTGTAAATGCAGCTTGCTCAGAAAATAAAAATGACAATCCAACCTGCTTAAAACCCAAGTCCACACCACGAGCTTAATAACTGCCCAACAGCAACACTGCTTTAAGCAAGACAGGAAAAAAAAATGCAAGACCATCTGACATCAAAACAAAAAATGCCAACAATTTGCTGTGACTGACCAGTACAATACTGTCCATCTCACAGGTCTCACGTGCGCGTGTGCGCATTCAAGCATATATGTATCTGCCTGTGGAATCATGGTGGTTTAATATTCAGCTAGGTAGTCAGTGAAGCTCCACCTGACACGCTAGCAAACTCTTTTCAAACTCGAAATCATATTGTGTAGCTAACGTTACTAGAAAAGAAAGATTTCTACATTTTGTTTATTTGGCAAGATTAAGCTAAAACCTTTTTCTGAAAGCACTTCAGATAAGTTAATATTATTCATGTTAGCATAACTCTGTGTTTACATGCTAACTAACGGTGTCCAAGTTAATTAGCTATGTGTTAACGTTAGCCGTGGACAAGGCGATGGCAAGTTGGCGGGCAAATCCATAGAAAGTCATTTGACTAACCAGACTGCATAGCTATTGCGACGTTATCGCTCGCTCTAAAAACACAGACCACTTCATTGCAAGCTTTCTCTCGGAATAAACCGCTTACATTCCTCAATATGCTTCCGCAGGTCGGACGGCGAGTTTTCGAGCGATAGCCACGAGTGCGTGCGTTCCCCAGAAGAACCGCCTCCTTCCATTCTGCCATCAACTGATCGTGTTAAATGATGTTGCGGAGAAATCATTGATCTTGATTTTATACAGTCGATGGACGTGACGTGACCCTAGTGATTACTGATAGGCTGTCTCGGTGTCACCTGCGGAAAAACCAATCACGTTTTAGAAAAGAAAAGATAAAAAAATCCACTTTCAAAGCTTCTTCAGAGTAACAAGGACCTTGGTAGAAATGTAGTGGAGTAAAAAGTACGGTATTTGCCTTTCAAATATAGTGAAGTTGCTAAAAAAATTAATGCTGAAATTACAGATGCTCAAAGTGTACTTAAGTACAGTGCTCAAGTAAATGTACTTCGCTACTGTCCATCTCCTGTAAATCAGTAAATCTATGACCGTGCAAACCGAGAGGGAGCTTCTTGTCTAATTGTGCCATGCGTGTGAGATTTGTGGATTCTTGTGTTCTATGTATTAAGTTAAATATGTAGAGATGCTCATGCTCAGACCATTTTTTTTTGGGGGGGGGGCTTTTTTCACCTTTATTGGATAGGACAGTGTAGAGACAAGACAGGAAATGAGTGGGGGAGAGAGACGGGGAGGGATTGGGAAATGACCTCGGGTTGGAATCGAACCCGGGTCCCCGGATTTATGGTATGGCGCCTTGGCCACCTGAGCCACAACGCCCCCTATGCTCAGACCATTTTAGTAGAATCAGCTTCACATGGATTGCTTAGAATGACCAGGGATGTGATTTTTTCGCGAATTCGCGGAATTCCGCTTTTTTCACCTCAAAACTTGAAAAAAAAAAAGTTTCCGATTTTTCCCTCAAATCTACATTCGTATCCTATTCGTTCCGACTTGGTTTGAAAGATGGCAGCCTCGGATTTGCATCTTTACGCCTCGATCACGGAGGCTGCCATCTTTCAACTCTGTTTGAAGTGAGCGCATTCATTGGTTGTTACAGAGCGATGGGCCAATCACGTACCTCGTTTCATCTCATTGACGTAATTACGTCATTTACGCAATTACATCATTGAGATGAAACGAGGTACGTGATTGGCCCATCGCTCTGTAACAACCAATGAACGCGCTTGTTAGATAGCTGTACGTAAGCTCGCTTCAAACAGAGTTGAAAGATGGCAGCCTCCGTGATCGAGGCGTAAAGTGCGCATGAGTGAGAGAGTGCACGCGCGCGAGAGAGCGCGAGCGAGCGCGCGCGCGAGTGAGAGCGAGCGAGAGAGAGAGAGAGCGCGCGAGCGAGTGGGAGTGCGTGCGAGTGTGTGTGTCAGAGTTGCATGTTGACCATTAAATTGGCTTGAATTTGTTAATCATGACAAGTTTTTTCTTGTGTGTTTGCTTGCCATTTTAGTACAATTTTTAAGTCAGAAAACCCCAAAACCCAGGAGCTTCGGGGGGCTTCCCCCCTTGTCCCCCCACCAGGGTGCTGCCCTGGACCAGCTGGGGGCCGCAGGTCCCCAGACCCCCGCCTAAAATTTTCAGATAATTTCACCAGCCCAAAATCACATCCCTGAATGACACACCTAGGGCAACTTTAGACTACAGTCTCACTACAGCTCGCGATGGGTTTGGGAATACTTGGCGATGAAAAGTTGGTAGCATCGCCACCAATCGTGCGATGCACGGCGAATCTTCTCCGAGCGTCGCGAGTTGTTTTTTGGTGTCTCCACCTCGTGAGTGGCCGAAAATGTTCAATGCATGGATTGAAATTTGGTGGCGCTGATTTCGTCGGCCAACTAAGCGGTGAATACTCACAGATGGGTTTGGGAATACTTTCTGAAGCTCGGGGACGCATCGCCACCAAAACGCCTCGTTTTCATCGATAGCCCATCACAAGCTGTTGAGTAACCGTCACCTTAAATGTGTAGTGTGGGTTTATTTTAGTGCTGTCAAAAATGTCGCGTTATTAACGCGTTAACTTGACTCAATTTTAACGGCGATAATTTTTTTATCGCGAGATTAACACTCTGTGACATGATGTAGGTTTTTCATAAGCTTTTGAAACTGCCAGGAACTTGGAACAGAGACTTTGCTTAGAAAAACGATAGCAGCTAGACTGTAATGCCACGCCCCGCACAGCCAGAGTCCTCTGCCCTCCCCCGAAGAGCCACGGTGCTCGGCTTAGGTTTCGTTTTCCCATCGTAGTTCGAACGGTGAGCAAGCCCATTCACTTTTTTATGCTGATAAAAGAATTACAATGGTTTTTCATGTGACAAAAATGTGCGATTAAATTGCGATTAATCGTGAGTTAACTGACAGTCGCGACATTAATCGCGATTAAATATTTTAATCGCTTGACAGCACTAGTTTATTTATTTATTTTATTCTGCATTTCAAAGCATATACAGGGTGTTTCAAAAAAAAATCTCTATTATTTGAGATGTAAATATCCCAGAAACTACATAGTCTAGGCGAATGAAACTGAACAAGTTTAATGTTGAGCAATATAAGATTTATTCCTCAAAATTTGAATGAGAGATTCAAAAGTATGTGGATTCCATGAACGATTTCACAAATTTTCAATATTCGCCCCGCCTGAGACACGGCACTGAACGAGATGCAACTTGTAGGGTTTCATTCGCAAACGTTTCCTCAGGACATGCCAAACTGTCGTCGGAGGAATCCGCGTCTCCAGGCTTGCTCTTCTTGGGGCTTCGCAAGAGTTTTTCACGAACCCGCTCGACCGTCTCTTCCGATGCTGATGGTCGTCCAGATCCTTTTGTCCTGTCCAGACAGCCTTCCTCTTTGAGCTTTTTGTGCCGTGTCTAAATCTGCATTGCAGTTGGTGCGTTTTTAGAGAATTCTTTCATAAATGCACGCTGCACAGTCTTGTTCGACTGTGTTCGAGCGCACTCTAGCACACACAACGCCTTTTCTTTTCCAGTGAATGGCATTTCTATACCTAAAGAGATAGATAAAAACATAATTTTGACCTGTTTCCATACATGCTGTTAAAATTTGAGGTCGATTGAATGAGCATTGGCAAAGTTTGTGAAATGATATCAAATTTTTTTTGAAACACCCCTGTATTGTTTCCTGAAAATTCTCAACCATGTCTTGATGTCACCGAGACAAAAGGCTTGATTTCTTGTTTGAGGTCACTTGGTTTTGAAACGCTTTCTCCACGAGTTACTCCACAGTAAACCTGTAATTTAGCGTGTTGTGTGTTCACAGTTCAAGTGCTCTGAAGCCATGACAGCGGTGACGCCGTGGTTGCACCTGTGCTTTGTTCTTGAACAGACTTGAGGATCCGCTGTCCAAAAACGTGACCTGTTTTTTTGTGTTCACGTTATGGGTCTGTTTATATATACAATTTTTTTGCATTTATTACATGGTTTAATAGAAAGTGGTGTAGCACTTATTTTGTCTCTTCTCCCCCCCAAAAAAAACCCAAACAAACAAAACACAGTAATGTTCAAAAGTCCTAGGTCAGGGCTTTTCAAATTGTGGGGCGCGCTTCCCCTAGGGGGTGCCAGAGTTCTTCAGGGGGGGCGCAACGTGAGGAAAAATAAACCAGAATAAGCTACTATTGCGGACATTTAGCGAACTTCAGCTAGCCTTTGCCAGAGATAAAATAGATCGATTTTTAGTACCTAAAGCTACAGTGAGTGAGGAGACAGAGTCTGGGCCAAGCAAAAAAAAAAAGAAGGAAGTATGAGCACGATTATTTAAAGTTTGGATTTTCATGGACTGGATCTGAAGATGCTCCACTGCCGCAGTGTGTTGTCTGCCAAGAGGTGCTAGCTAACCATGCTATGAGATGTTTAAAATGTGTAAAACAGGATGTTTTAAAAAGCACAGATGTTTAAAATGTGTAAAAGAAAAATAAAAATGTGTACAATAACCATTTTTTAAAAATACGAATGGAACATTAAGTATAGCAACAAAAATTGTCGGGGGGGGGCGCTGTTGTTTATTTGCTCTCTGGGGGGAGGCGGACTCTCCCACACTTTGAAAACCCCTTTCTTCGGTACCCTGTTTTTGTTTTTGTTTTTTTGTTAGTTTGTATGTGAGAGAGAAAACATTGTTATAGATTTCTATTTTACGACTTCTACATTCTCGAATTAGGACAAAAACATTTTAGAGTCCAAGCATTCGTTTTCCAGCACAAAATTAAATGTTAGAGGAAAAAAAAAGTTTGTATCTGAGCAGCATGCTACATAAGGGAGCACTTTTCAGATTAAAAAAGAAAACATAATGAAGGCTGCTGGGTTTTGGTGCGAAATGAAGAAGCGAGTGTGACAGTCAAAGTGTCCAGAACAGGGGTGGGCAATTATTTTTTCCCTGGGGCCACATGAGAAATAGAAAATTTTGTGGAGGGCCGGACCAAAAGGCTGAACTAAATTCTGCATAATATTAATTGTATTTCTTTTTATAAAGCAGTAAATAACATTGTTTTTACAAGCTGCTAAGACTGGTAAGAGGATGGAAAAAACGAGGTTGCCTTACAAAAAATGTCATTTATTCAATCAAAGTTCCCAAAACAATGGTTAACAAAATGTGAACGTTTGTACCTTTTTTTTTTTTTCAGTCACATTCAGCCCAAAACACAATAAAGACATCACAATATTTACTCCAAATATCAAGCAAGATACAGTCCATGTTTTGTTGAAAGCCCTGCATTCGGCATCTACCTTTCTTCTTTTTGCGGACATTTTGGGGGCTTAAGTCTTATTGTGACCTGCTCCCAACAACGTCGATTCGGTGTAGGTATCAGATCTACAGATCGGCTCGGGCTCCGGCGCCTGCTGGTGACATCACACTATGTGATTGGCTGGACTGTTTGAAGGATGACGTACAAGTTTGTGGTTTTTCTTTCGATTACGTTCATTATGTCTTATATTGAATATTGTTAGTTTTTTCTTTTTTATCAGACATCTAATTTTTTAGGTTTGTTTATCTGACATGTTTCGATGTACGACTGTCGTCTTCCTCAGAGTGTCACCGGATGTTATTGGTGGCGCATCTTTTATCAGCTGATGTTTCCGAAGGCGTGGAAGAAATGGTACAAACGTTCACATTTTGTTAGCCGTTGTTTTGGGAACTTTGATTGAATAAATGACATTTTTTGTAAGGCAACCTCGTTTTTTCCATACTCTTACCAGTCTTAGCAGCTTGTAAAAACAATGTTATTTACTGCTTTATAAAAAGAAATACAATTAATATTATGCAGAATTTAGTTCAGCCTTTTGGTCCGGCCCTCCACAAAATTTTCTGTTCCTCATGTGGCCCCATGGAAAAAATAATTGCCCACTTCTGTTCTGGACACTTTGATTGTCACTCACTTCTTCATTCATTCACGCCTTCGGAAACATCAGCTGATAAAAGATGCGTCACCAATAACATCCGGTGACACTCTGAGGAAGACGACAGTCGTATGTCGAAACATGTCAGGTAAACAAACCTAAAAAATTAGATGTCTGATAAAAAAGAAAAAACTAACAAGTTTGTGGTTGGTCTGGACAAATTACGGAAGTAGTTATCGCGGGATTAGGTTTCATGTCATGTTCATGTCGCGTGCATTGCGTTTTTGTTGAACACAACTTCAGAATAAAAGCAATGCACATTCAGTCCATGCATGAGGTAAAATTAGAAAATACGTTTATTTTGTAATTTCTAATTAACCTTACGCGGGCCGGCCAGAATGAACCAAAGGGCCGGATGCGGCCCGCGGGCCGTAAAATGCCCAGGTCTGGTCCAGAAGAACTGTGGCTGGTTCTGTCAGATGCTCAGTAAAACCTACAGCTCATTTCCGCATAAAACTGCCCTCACTGTACCTCAGACTGCCTTTTTTTTTTTTTTTTTTGGTAAAGCAAAGGGTCGTCTCACACCAAATATCGACTTTGTTGCATTTATTATGGCTTACTGCTCTTTGTTTTATTTATTTATTTATTTATTTATTTATTTATTATAAATGCTGAAACTTTTTTTTAAAGCCATTTTTGGTCTCCTGCATTTCGTTACATGTGCCTAAGGCTTTTGCACAGCACTGTATGTATGTTGTATCTTTAAACTGGTGAACATGCATGTATAAACCTGCACTGTCCCCATAACGGTGGTGAACAATTTCCCCCTCAGATCTTGGTGAAGCTGTGCAGTTTTGTGTCTCCGGCTGAAGAACTGGCGCAGAAGGATGACCTGCAGCTGCTCTTCAGTGCCATCACGTCCTGGTGTCCTCCTCACAACCTGCCCTGGAGGAAGAGCGCCGGCGAGGTGCTCATGACAATCTCCAGACACGGCCTCAGCGTCAACGTCGTCAAATACATCCACGGTAATTTCAGACTTTCATGCTTACAGCAACCAGGAAGTTGTTAACCACGGTAACCACAAAATCTGCTTTCGCACATCAGTTCAGCTGCATTGAGTTTTCCTTTTAGTTTAAGTTACATGAACACAGGTTAGAAAAGTCAGTTCTTGGCCTTTTTTTTTTTCTCCCTCCCCCGACAGCATTTGCTTCGTAATCTGTATATCGTTATTAAATCGGGCGATGGTAATTACATACTACTCGAGGCTGAGGCTCGAAGCTTATGAAGCGCTTTGTCTTTGCAATTACAGCTTAATGTTCACGCTTGGCGGAGTCCTATTTATTTATTTATTTATTTATTTATTTGCTCTATCGCAGTACTTGCTCATGCATGCGTACTGCTGACGTCTTCTGCCTTCTGAACTCAGGATTGTTCACGCCGACTTCTGTTTTAATTCCTGATGACCTCATTTATGACCTCATTGTTTCAGAGAAAGAATGTTTATCGACCTGCATCCAGAACATGCAGCAGTCAGATGATCTCTCACCGCTGGAGATCGTAGAGATGTTTGCTGGGTTGTCATGCTTCCTGAAAGATTCCAGCGACGTGTCTCAGACCCTATTGGACGATTTCCGCATGTGTCAGGGCTACACGTTCCTGACCGACCTGATGCTCAGGTATATCCTGCAGTACATACTGTAGCTAATAGTTATGGAACAACTGGGTATCTCGTATTTATGAGATGTGTTGCTCTTGAAAGGAGAACTGAAGGCACATTTTTTTAATCAAAATTCTATTTCTCATTTTATAAAATGTAGGAGTCCATTTTCGATCGCTATTTTGTCGCTGCTATAGCAAGTTATGAGTGTTTGAAATATGTAATATATCAGTCCGTATGTTAAAGCAACGACCGTAAACAAGATTCGCTGAGACCTGTGCGAGACATCGTAGGACGGAAGTAAAATGTACAGCGGAAATCAAAGCGACCAACATCCGCCAATGTTGTCAGAAGACGCGCGCGCCCTGTTTCGAATGCTGATGTAATCAAGTCGGAAGTTTTCCGTGTCCGAAATCGCTCCCTACTCACTATATAAGGCACTATGTAGTGGAGACGCCATTTTGTAGCGCTGTCCGAACCCTTAGTGAGGATTATGTGGGAAATGCGCTCAGTATAATGTGTATTTATTACAAAAATACATGCATTTATTATTTTGAAAACCCACCAACCGCCTGATCTGGCACGTTTTAATTGTGCGACAGTAATGACGTAAATACCAGCACGACGGACTCGTCCTTATCCGGTTGTCTTTCCAACTTGTCTCTACTCCACGTTGGTTGGAAGTTGTATGGAATAATCTCCATGTCACGTATGCGAGGGAGGCGGATGTATGTGCAGAAGTATAGTGTGTGTGTAGTTCAAAAAGGAGAATACAGGCAAAAGGGTCGGTCAAGACGCAAAAAGTACATCAAAGGCTAAGCGAGGACAAGAACGAGAAACAGGCACAAGGATCATGAAACAGGAAATCAAGACAATGGATAGAAAGGCATATTGTAATACTTCGCAATGCAAATGCATCAGCACAGTCCTTAAATAGGCAAACACAGTTCCTTAATTGAGCTCAGGTGCGTCTTGTTCACGGCACGCGTGCTGGAGTCCACTCGGCGCACGCGCCACAGCGCGCAGGACTGACAGTCCATCACTGATGAAGCTGGCAAATCTCGAAATTAATCTAAATTGGGATGATATGGCGAACTGGCCGCTGTGTAAACGGTTTTCAAAATGGCAGCGCTGACACTTCATGTTTGAAGTCTCACACAAGTCTCGTGAAGATCGCGCGGATAAGCGACACCTGCCGTGGACCAAAAGAGCTCCATTCAACATGGCTAAAAACCAAAAAGGCCGATAAGTGTAATTTCATTTTTTTTGCGGTTGGGTTTCCATCAAATCCAGCACTCTAATTGGCTGGCGAGCGGGTCTGTATCCTACGATACGGACCCCAGTTATGGACCTCTGGTGACTCGCTTGTTCACAACAGCAAACGTGGTAGCATTTTTTGTCAACATTTATCTTTTTTTATTAAGATTTATTTATAAGATTATCAAAAATCTTAAATTTTTGCCAGCATTTCTCAGGAGAATAGCATTAATTTTACAGCATGGATAGCGATAACGACAGTGTTCACAGCGAAAGTGAGTGAAAAAACCTGTAACTGTTGCTAACGCCGAGCAAAAACATGGCTGAATCCTGAATGATTCAATTTTGTATAAATAGGGGACTACATAGGCGGCAAAATGTAGTTTTTTTTCCTGCCATGGAAGTGCACTTGTATACCGAGGAGGAAGCCATTTGCATTACAGCCATGAATGAGGATTCAAAATGGCGGCTCGGCTTGGTTTTCCCTTTCGGGCGCTCTCGTTTTCTGTTAGAATTTGGTAAAGAAAAAAATAAATATATATTATTTACCAGCTTAAGGTCGGTCCGTATGGTGAAATACTGTGACCACGGCCCAGAGGGCCTCGCTCAGTACTTTCAAGACCTCAGTCATGGTATTTCATGATATGGACCTCCCAGCTGGTAAATAACATGTATATAATATGCCAATACGAGTCACGATATAAGGTTAATAAAACCGAAAACGTAACTGAATAGTATGTTAATTAAGAAATAAAGCAAGTTTTAAAATGACTTCAGTTCCCCTTTAAAAGTTGTTTGTTCGTAAATAAATAAATGGTTGGCAAATCGCTGTGGTCTTGAACTCGTTTTATATCAGTACTGAGATCAGTGTTGATTTGTCTGTACCTCCAGATTGGAGCAGGCCAAAGAGGACGAAGCCAAAGATGCTCTGAAGGACCTGGTGAACTTGGTGACTGCTTTGACCACGTATGGTGTGAGCGAGCTGAAACCCGCCGGACTGACCACCGGAGCACCCTTCCTGCTCCCTGGCTTTGTGGTCCCGCAGCCTTCTGGGAAAGGTTAGCTCAGTTCAGCAGGAAGTAGCAGATTGAAACGCTTGAGCTGCTGCAGTAAAACCACAAACATCAGCAGAGTTACAGAGGAAAGGAACCAGATACTTTAAGATATCGAGCACCACTGTGACTCTACATGAAACTATTTATACTTATAGATCCTTTGATTGGGGTGTGTGTGTGTTTTAAATACAGATGTTCATGCTAAACAGTTCCTTCCATTAGCAAGATGTTGACCGATAACATGCAGTTTGAACAGCTTGTTTCTTACAAATTGAGTTTATGAAGTATTTTTATAATACTAATAATGATTGGAAAAAAAAAATCATGAAAATTGACAGGGTTATAAGTGATTGGGGAAAAAGTCAGTTTTTCACGGATCATTCCGGATCAGTGATCCAGATCAGCACCAAAAGTCATAGCAATGTAATTCAGCCCAGACGTGTTATTCATGTGAAATCTGGAGATGATTGGTTGAAAACTGAGAGAAATAGTGTCCTAAAAAACGTTAGGAGACTAATAGATAGATAGATAGATAGATACTGTACACAAACAGTGGGGGAGGGGGTTGTTAATATAGGAATCGCCCTGTCCGTCTGTCCATGTGTCTTGTAAGCACACTTACTTACTTGGTCCTCTTCGGCCCGTGTGGGGCATAAGGCCAATAACAAGCGCCTCCACTTTTGACGGCCTTTAGCAAGATGTTGTGCCTCGCCCCTTGATCGATTTAACTCAGATAGCTCAGAGGAGTGATGGTGGTTCTCCAAGTGGTCTTGGGTCTTCCAGGGTGTGTCCACATTCGGGCAACTTTGGGGATCCACTGTTGGTCCATACGTAAGACATGCCCGAGCCATCTCATGCGTCGGTGTTTGATTTCATCTTTTTGTATACTGTAGCTCCCGGTTAGATATTACTGCTGGCCAGAAGATACCACAAATCCTTCTCAATTTTTTCATCTATTGTGAAAAACCGTCCAGCTTCCTCAGGTCACTCTGTACCACTCTCCAACATTCTGAGCCAGATAACAAAACTGACGTGACATTGCTGTTATATATTCAGATCTTCGTGCTTATAAGCACAACTCCTCTTAAACGGTTTGATTGATTTTCATGAAACTTGACATAGTTGCAGTTTACCACCTGAAGATGTTCATGAAGTAAAGTAATCCTGGTCCGATGTTTCAAAGGGGAGATGGTTCAACTTGTTCCCTTACATGTGGCAATATATGATGACCGGCTCGTAAGCGGGGGGTGTTCTGTAGTGAGTTTACTCACAGTTCTAGTTCAACTAAATTGCTGTACACACAATTGCAACGAGCATAAAAACAGACACTATAGATATAGGAAGTGGCTTTGTGTACTCGAAATATTAAAAAAAAAAATTCACTGCAGATAAGAAATTTTAATGTCCGATATGAATATACTGTGGGTTTTATTATTATTTTTTTGAACGCAACATGCTGCTGGTCCTGACACACGTACTTAAAAACCCTTAATTGGTGTAATTCTGTAGTTCTCTGCCTTTTAAGTAGCAGAATGTATGGAGTTACAGGCGTGCCATTTAAAAGAATAAATCTGTAAAAAAAAAAAAAAAAGACTACAAAGAAAATATAACAATTTTGAAAATCATTACATTCCAGGCATTTAGCAAACACTCTTATCCAGAGTAGCTTGGGAAGCAGTTGGGGGTTAGGTGCCTTGCTCAAGGGCACTTCAGCTATTCCTGCTGGTCCAGGGAATCGAACCAGCAACCTTTTGATCCTAAAGCTGCTTCTCTAACCATTAGGCCATGGCGTCCCCCAAAAATAAAAGAATAAGAGAATAAATCCTTTTTATCCCCCACCTAAACGAAGTTCCGTCCGTCCGATAATGTTTTCGTTTCCGGGCCATATCTTTAAAACTACTGAAGATATCTTCATGAAACTTTGTATACATATCAAGTAACATGTGAACTGGTGCCTTTTTGCTATTTTGGATTTTTTATTTTTTATTTTTAAGTATTTTTCACTTTTTTACATAAATAGATTTTGACTTGGTTTCTAATACTACGTTCAGACTGCAACCTGAAACGACCCATATCCGATTTGTTGTGAAATCCGATTTTTTTGTTAGGCCGTTCACATTACCAATTATATGAGACTTGTATGCGATCTCCAATATGAACGGAAAACGACCCAAAAGTGTCCCGCATGCGCAAATTGACACGTAAGAAGCACATATACGTAAGGTCATAATGTGGACATGTCACATGACGCCGGCCACTTCTTTTGTTGGCATCCTTAGCTTCTTTATATTTAGCACGAAGGCTCTTCACCTTTCGCTGGCACTGAAGCCAGGACCTCGTGTACCCGCACTCGGCCAGTGCTTTCGCTATTGTTTCAAAAACAGCGCGATTTTGGTATGATCTCTCCAATTTCCCCTGCATAGCTTTATCCTCCCAAATGTTAAGTAATTCAAGCACCTCACAGTCCCTCCATTGGGTGCCCTCGGAGGTTTCTGCAGCATCTCCATGGCCGCCTGCCGAGTTGTCGTCCGCCATTGTTGTTTTCCACCAAAGAGGCGGGATTAGCCAACGCAGAATAGTGACGTTTGTCTCTTGTTGATGACGTGTAGGTCGCATGAATGCGACCTGTCCGGTCAGACTGCAGTCGCATGTGAAAATAACGGATATGCATCGGAATTAGGACCACATATCCAAGCGGCCTGGGTCGCATGTGAAAAAAATCGGATCTGTGTCGTTCAGATTGTCAATAACAAATCGGATACAGGTCGCATATAGGCAAAAAAATCGGATATGGGTCGTTTCAGGGTGCAGTCTGAACGTAGTCTAAGAGCAGTGTTCGTTTCCGGAGCATATATCCAAAACTATTCATGATACGGATTTGAAACTTGGTATACATGTTAACGAGGTGATGTAGATGTGCCTTTTCATACTAAGAAATTTGAGATTTTTATTTTTCATGTTTCCATGGAAACAGTTTCGGACTTGGTCTCTCAAGTTCGTCTTAAGGGTAGGTTTTGTTTCCGGAGCAGAACTTGAAAACTATGAGTGCTACGGTCTTGAAAGTTGGTATATGTGTTGATTAAGTAATGTTATTGTGCCTTTTGATACTAAGAAATGTGAGATTTTAATTTTTAGCTCACCTGGACCAAAGGTCCGGTGGGTTTATGCCATGGGCTGCTGAGGTCAGTGTAAAGAGTTCGGGTTGGTTTCCTGCAGCAGAACTTGAAAAATGTGACAAACATTATATTGAAACCTGGTATATAGTTGGTATATAGGCTGTCTTCTTGTCGTTTTTTTTTTTCTATTGCTTTTTGCTCTTTCTTTTTAATTTGCGCTAGCAGCGCTGGTGCAAATTGTTACTCTCACACAGGATCTTTCTACTTTTATTATTTTCCTAATATTATAGGATGCTGTTTCTCTCTGTTTTCAA
Organism: Neoarius graeffei; assembly: GCF_027579695.1. Lineage (NCBI taxonomy): Eukaryota > Metazoa > Chordata > Actinopteri > Siluriformes > Ariidae > Neoarius > Neoarius graeffei. Next base: position 42,308,737 of record NC_083592.1, on the reverse strand, counting down.
CCAATTATCACCAAATTTCACACGCAGAATACCTCTGGACTGAATTAAGTTGCTATGACTTTTGGTACTGATCCGGATCACCAAACCAGAATCATCCATGAAAAATTGGCTTTTTTCTTCACTAAGCGTTATTCTCTATTTCTTACTGTTCCGGATTTATAGGGTACGGTGACCAAACGTTCCAGTTTGTAAGGGCTAGTGCAAATCATTGTGACTTTAGTCACAGCATCCATCCATCCATCTTTCTTTCGATGCTATTTCTCCCTCAGTTCTCAACCAATCATCTCTAGATTTCACATGAATAACACATCTGGGCTGAATTACATTGCTATGACTTTTGGTGCTGATCTGGATCACTGATCTGGAATGATCCGTGAAAAAACTGACTTTTCCTCAATCACTTATAACCCTGTCAATTTTCATGATTTTTTTTTTTTTCAATCAGCTTTATCCCCCGCTGGCTGAAAGGCCCGAAGGGGGATTTTGTCGTGGCAATGTCCATCTGTCTGTCCGTCCGTCCCGGGAAGGGTACTCCCCTTCTGAAATCAGTTCCTCTCACAGTTTTTGCAGGAATTTCATGAAACTTGACAGGATTCTTTGTTATGTCAGTAATACGCATATTGCAGTTTCGTTCAATTCAGTTGCGTTTTACCAGAGTTATGGCCCTTGATTACCAAACTTGTACTTTGAGAATTTCATGAGGCACTTATCGCATAGATATAGTTTCCAGCAGGGGATATCGTGCTCTCAAAGCACTCTTGGTTTTTATTTTGTTCAGGGCGCAACTACTTTTCCTTGACCTTCAATTGACAAAGGTCAGCTATCGCAAATTACTGTGACTTTAGTCACAGTCTCGATCTCGTTCTTTTGCTTCACCCTTGAATCTGTCAAGCTGTCAATCGACTGACTGTGGGCGGGCCTTCCTGCCCAGACGGAGTAGTTAATTCCCGCACACATGAATCCTGGTTTGTGTGTGACTGTGGTAGCAGTTTGAATCAGGGAGGGAAGGAGAGGATTTACTTGCTCTGTGTATATGCTGGCCATTATCTGGTCTTATTCTGTTACAGATGTCTTCTTTTTGATGACATGCCTTTATTTTTATTTTTTATTCATTTTCTTATTGTTTTTATTTTTCTTATTATTTTTCCCAACACATTCTTATTCTTTTACAAATTTTTTTTTTATGGCACTCTTGCGACTTAATGACAGTGTTCTGCAAAAGAAGAAAAAAATCACGATGCATTGTAAACACAGAAAGCAAGCACTCGCAGTCACTTGGTGGTTGTTTTTATTGAAAACAAAAAAGGTCACTGAAAAATCAATGATTGAGGATAAGGCATGCTGAAGTCACTCGAAGCCAAGAATGAAAGCCTCATTAAAAACAGATCCTCAAGATCACGGCATGAATGTTACAAGCACAAAGAACAGCCATGGGAGGAAATTATTCCCCGATTTGTTGTTTGTTTTTTTTTCTTTTTTTTTTTTGTTGCGTTCCTCCACTGTGTGCGTTCTGAGGAGGAATTAAAACATTAGCCTTAGTGCCTGTAAATGGCACTAATAGGAACGCATCAGACACCTACTGTGTAATCTGGTTAAGCTATTTGTTTGGCCTGTCCTATGCTTCGCCATGATGTGTTAAGTAGTGTAATTAACACACAGTGGCCCTGGATTGCATTGTTTACACGCCCTGTCACATCAAGCCTTGCCTTTCTCGGCGAGATATTTGCCCCAGATGTCACATATATTTGCTTGGAGGAGAAAGATTTTGGTGATTTAAAATGCAAGAAAGAGTTACAGAGATGATGTACTCTGAATCATCAGCTGTCAGAGTAGGCAGAAGCACGCATTAATAATGAGCTTTTATCATGCCCTGCAGTGATTTACTGCTTGCTTTCCCCCCCCCCCCCCTCTCTCTCTCTCTCTCTCTCTCTCTCTCTCTCCCTCCCTTGATGGATCCAAAGTGGAGTATAGGGTAGGTCTGGAAAGGCATGGTTAGGCGTGAAGCAGTATAGGATTTACTCTCAAACAATTATTATTTTTTATATTAATTAAGCATCATGTTGCATTATTGCATCCAGTCTTGATATTAACAAAGATGGACAAAGTACCCAACTTCATTACTTAAGTCAAAGTACAGATCCCGCTGGTTAAACGTTACTCCGATACAAGTGAAAGTTGTCGAGTCAAATTTTTACTTCAGTGAAAGTACTGAAGTACTTGCTTTTACAAATACTTAAGCATTAAAAGTACATTTTCTGTCGTCGTATTATTCCCACAACACTTAGAAAACCTACTGCCTCTGAAGCAACCGACTGGATTTACAAAATAAACGCATGCTGTGCCATCATGGCGGTTTAACGTTAAGCTAGCTAGCCAGTGAAGCTCCACCTGACATGCTAGCCAACTCTTTTCAAACTCGAAATCATATTGGGTAGCTGACGCTACTAGAAAAGAAAGATTTCTACATTCTGTTTATTTGGCAAGATTATGCTAAAACATATTTCTGAAAGGATTTCAGATAAGTTAATGTTATTCGTCTTGGCATAACTATGAACAGTGTCCAAGTTAACTAGCTATGAATAAACGTTAGCCGTGGACAAGGCGATGGCAACTTGGCGGGCAAATTCATAGAAAGTCATTTGACTAACCAGACTGCACAGCTATTGCGATGTTATCGCTCGCTCTAAAAGCACAGACAACTTTATTGCAAGCTTTGTCTTGGAATAAAACATTTATATTAGTGCTGTCAAAAATGTCGCGTTATTAACGCGTTAACTTGACTCAATTTTAACGGCGATAATTTTTTTTATCGCAAGATTAACGCTGGGCGGCACGGTGGTGTAGTGGTTAGCGCTGTCGCCTCACAGCAAGAAGGTCCGGGTTCGGGGGCGTCGTGGCTCAGGTGGTTAAGGCGCCATACCATGAATGCGGGCGACCCGGGTTCGATTCCGGCCCGAGGTCATTTCCCGATCCCTTCCCGTCTCTCTCCCGCTCATTTCCTGTCTCTACACTGTCCTATCCAATAAAGGTGCAAAAAGCCCAAAAAAAATATCTTTAAAAAAAAAAAAAAAAAAAAGAAGGTCCGGGTTCGAGCCCCGTGGCCGGTGAGGGCCTTTCTGTGCGGAGTTTGCATGTTCTCCCCGTGTCCGCGTGGGTTTCCTCCGGGTGCTCCGGTTTCCCCCACAGTCCAAAGACATGCAGGTTAGGTTAACTGGTGACTCTAAATTGACCGTAGGTGTGAATGTGAGTGTGAATGGTTGTCTGTGTCTGTGTGTCAGCCCTGTGATGACCTGGCGACTTGTCCAGGGTGTACCCCGCCTTTCGCCCGTAGACAGCTGGGATAGGCTCCAGCTTGCCTGCAACCCTGTAGAAGGATAAAGCGGCTAGAGATGATATGAGATTAACGCTCTGTGACATGATGTAGGTTTTTCATAAGCTTTTGAAACTGTCAGGAACTTGGAACAGAGACTTTGCTTAGAAAAACGATAGCAGCTAGACTGTAATGCCACGCCCCGCACAGCCAGAGTCCTCTGCCCTCCCCCTAAAGAACCAGCGCGGGCAGGGCGCGCTAGCCCCGCGCCTCGGGACGAAGAGCCACGGTGCTCGGCTTAGGTTTCGTTTTCCCATCGGCGGCTTCAGCCCGACTTTGCAGTGGCTGTGACAAGACGTGCTATGCTCTGCAATAAAAAAAAAAAACATTGGTACAAAGCAAGCCCATTCACTTTTTTATGCTGATAAGAGAATTACAATGGTTTTTCATGTGACAAAAATGTGCGATTAAATTGCGATTAATCGCGAGTTAACTATGACAGTCGCAGCATTAATCGCGATTAAATATTTTAATCGCTTGACAGCACTAATTTATATACCTCAATATGCTTCCGCAGGTTGGACGGCGGGTTTTTATCGGCTGTGATGTGGTTCGTTTTTGGCAAACAAAGCAAACATTTAAAACGAAGTGAATCTTTAATCCGTACAGAGAACTGAAACATGGGTTCATGAGTCATGGGTGTGCGTGCATTTTCCAGAAGAACCGCCTCCTTCCATTCTGCCATCAACTGATCGTGTTAAATAACGGTGCTGAGAAATCACCGAACTCGATTTTATACAGTCGATGGATGTGACGTGACCCGAGTGATTACTGATCCGCTGTCTCAGTGTCACCTGGGGAAAAATCAATCACGTTTTAGAAAAGAAAAGGAAAAAACATTCACTTTCAAAGCCGTTTCATAGTAACGAGGACCTTGATAGAAACGTAGTGGAGTGAAAAGTACGATATTTTTGTCTTTCAAATGTAGTGAAGTTAAAGTCATAAGTTTCCAGGAAAAAATAATAAAGTACAGATACTCAAAGTGTACTTAAGTACAGTACTCAAGTAAATGTACTTCGTTACTGTCCACCTCTGGATATTAATCATCATTTTGCTTTGACCACATAGCATTAAATGAGATGCAAAACAACTACGCATAAAAACAAGAGGCTGGCTCGATGCAATAAGACAAGATTTCTACAATGTTGTCGCTCTTGAAGTTTTATCTGCACAACCTAATTTTAGTATCAGTAGAAAAATAAAATAGCGGTATAGATGCTGTAAAGGCCGTTACTGGCATGCACGAAAATGGCTTTGGAAGCAATGTGTATAGATTTCTTAGAAGCTTAAATAATACAAATGTACGCATTGCTATTAATGTTTGGAATAAAAAAAAAAATCGGATCTGATCTCAACAGTAATACAGTCACTGCCGTATTTAATTCATCATATACTTCAAGGTAATTGATGGAAAGTTTTTAACTGAGAAAATCCCAATCACACACTTGCTTATTGCATTAATGGCATTTAGCAGACGCTCTTATCCAGAGTGACCTACAGCATACGCAGAGCAGCCTGAGGAGCAGTTAGGAGTGAGGTGCCTTGCTCAAGGGCACTTCAGCCACGCCTGCTGGTCCAGGAAATCGAACCGGCAACCTTTTGGTCCCAAAGCTGCTTTTCTAACCATGAGGCCATGGCTTCCCCCATGTGTTGCGTCGAACATATACCGTATTTTCTGGACTATAGAGCGCACCTGTATATAAGCCGCATCCGCTCTATTTTAAAAAAAAAATTTAAAAAAAGATATACAAGCCGCACCGGGCTATAAGCCGCAGATATCTATGTTGAAAAATTAGATATTTACTGCATGTACAGAACGATTTTGTACTGTAAATGTACATGTATGTACCTGAACAGATTCTTTCCAAACAGTGCCTTTTAACACGGCAGCAGCTTTGCTGATTAAAACGGAACAGAACCAAGAGAAAATAACCGGTATTTATTTACCTTCATTTCTCCTGTGTTTGAAACCACAAGTCACTTTAATCATCTTCGCTGGATTTGAAAATAATTACCAGTTAGTAATTTGTCGTGCGTGTTCCATCTGCTAAAGATCTGCTAATTCTTCTTTGCATTGATTTTTCGTCTATCTTATTTTTGATTCTACTTCCGGTTAGAGCGCCCCTAGCGGTGGAAGAAAAATCCACAGAATAGCCGCACCTTTGTATAAGCCGCATGGTTCAAAACCTAGGAAAAAAGTAGCGGCTTATAGTCCAGAAAATATGGTATCTATACTCCTAAAGGAAGGCTGTCTGTTTGTCTGTCTGTCTGTCCACCTGTGCAAATTGGCACATGGATTGGTGACATCCCAGAGGGCCCCAAGACAACATTTTCGATTTTCCAAAACGTGGGATTAGTGCGAATCCAACACACTATTCATTTCCCATAGGTTACATGCTCGTGCTAACACACTGCACACAGCCTCGGCATGGAATCCCCTCCCCCGCTCGCTTGATAGTTTCAACTGTACGGGACCTCGCAATCCGCGCTCCTCGCCCCGGAGACTTCCGCTACGTCACTGAGGAGACACGGGGAGCAATTTGGCCGCTGTGAAGAGCACCATTCAGAGGAAATCAGGTTCACGGGCAGGAACTACTAGTTGGAATAAAAATGCTGTACTCTACCATTTGACACTTTTTTTTTTTTTTCTCTCTCTCTCAAATGACAGGACGTGTTGATGATAAATCCTATAAAAACATGTCCTGCAATTTTTATTTATATCATATAGATAAAATCCCTTACATATCTGCTTTCATGAGCTTACAGACGTCTTTGATTGCTAGAGTCATTCTCATTGATTGGGGAACGTGAGATATGCTACTTCCTACTTAGAAAGCACGTGTAACTACACTTTGTCTGAATCGCCGTAGTATTGTCGCTGTTTGAACACCAGATAAGGCTGAATAATTAACCCCGCCGACAGTAGTCGGAGGGTTATTATTTTCACCTGCGTCAGTCTGTGTGTGTGTGTGTGTGTGTATCTGTCTGTCTGTCTGTCTGTGTGTCTGCAAGATATCTCAAGAACCAATGGATCGATTTGGACCAAATTTTGTACGTGTTGCCAATCACCCAGGAAGGAAACCATTAAATTTTGGAGGTCAAAGGTCAAGGTCATGGCAGAACTTCGAAATTTTCGCCCAATGTATTTTAATAGGGAAAAGGCGGGGTTTGCACTCGTTAGAGTGTCCCTGTCTAGTTTCTTGTTGCATCGAACACTTGGACGGTTGTAGCTTTAGTTTAAAGGTGTTGGTGTTCTAGATCCTGAAGTGTCTATAGGGTCGGTGTGAATGTTCTCTTTAGTCCAACTGTTAAATAATGTTTATAATAGTGCTGTCAAGCGATTAAAATATTTAATCGCGATTAATGTCGCGACTGTCATAGTTAACTCGCGATTAATCGCACATTTTTGTCACATGAAAAACCATTGTAATTCTCTTATCAGCATAAAAAAGTGAATGGGCTTGCTTTGTACCAAGGTTTTTTTTTTATTGCAGAGCATAACACGTCTTGTCACAGCCACTGACATCCATAACTTCCATATTAGATGAGAAAACCAAGGGATGAAAAATAAAGTGCATGTCACTGTGAAAATAAAAAAATGTTTTATTTTACTCTTCATTAGCTTCTTTTGAAGAGAAGTATTTGCCATAAAAGAAGAAAAAAAAACAGATAACAAAAGTAAAAACGTTCATGTGGCGCTGTATTCTCTAATTCTCACTGCTTATAACTCTACACCTCCCCGGTGGAGATGAGCTGGGAAACTGAAGACTGAAGGAACAGTATTGAAAAGTATTTTTCCAGTCTCACCTGTGAAAGGTAATCCCATGTGATCTCGTTTGGACAGTAAACCTGTTGGTACAGTTAAACGCAGCACATGAATGAGGCATCTTTATTCTCGGCTACTGTCTAGACGCTATACCAGAGACGGTTGAAGAATCTCCACTTTGCCCCATTCAATATGGCGGCGAGGATGACGTATGATTCTACGCAGAAGGCGGCGTCTGTTTATATGTCTATGCCTTTCTCCATCACTCACACTTATTGAAGCAGCGCGCGACAAGCTTCAACAGGAACTACGGGTGACTCGCAGGGCCAAATTAGAATTTGCGTTAATGGCACTATTTTTTTTTAATCGCGTTAAATTGAGATTGCGTTAACTTTGACAGCACTAGTTTATAACCTTTGCACTTGTGCCCATGAACATGACCACCGTATTCTGGAACTCGGGCAGTTGCACGCAGGCTAATCCATAGGTATCGTGTACTGCATCATCCTTCGACTGTATTGTAACCTGTAATTTATACATTTACTCTTGTTGCACTGTCAGTCCATGGTGCCTTTGTGTTGTTTTGTATTTTGCATTGTTGGGAAAAAAAAATTGATGGAAATTTCCTCCCACAGGTCACACTGTCAGGAACATTCAAGCCTTTTCCGTGCTCCAGAACGCCTTCCTGAAGGCCAAGACTGGCCGGCTCGCCCGCATGGTCCTGGACGCCGTGGCAAACATTTACTCCGCCGACCACGCCAACTACTTCATCCTGGAGGCTCAGCACGCGCTGTCCCAGTTTGCCGAGCGAGTGCCACGCCTGCCCGAGGTCCAGGTCAAATACTTCGAACTGCTCGAGTTCGTGGTGTTTGTGCTTAACTACGTCCCCTGCAAGGAGCTGTTCAGCATTAGCGTCTTGCTGAAGTCGAGCACGTCTTACGGATGCAGCATCACAGCCACACGTACGCTGCTGAAGCTCAGCCGGCACCACGTGGTGTTCAGCGACGTCTTCCGTGAAGTCGGGCTGCTCGAGGTGCTCGTTAACCTGCTGCATAAGTACGCCGCTCTGCTAAAGGAGCCAGCACAAGGTCACGGAGAACAGGGTGAGATTGATTCGTCGATGACGATCGATGACATTTCAAGTGCAGCTTAAAAGAAAATGCGCACAAGCCTTGATTTTTCTTTCTGCTTCATGTAGGTATGACTATTAGGTTGTCATTTATGGGGGGGGGTGTGTGGAGTAAGGCTAAGAGACTGTTTTTGCCTTCGTGCAGCTTCTTTCTTATCTGCTACAACGGAAACAGAAGTGAATGGGTTTATTTATTTATTTTAAATTACGGTAATTATAGAGCTTTATAATTTATTGAGATTTCCTCACACTTCCCCAAAAAATACCAGCGGGTTGATTTGAGGGACTATAAATTGGCCGTAGGTGTGAGTTTGTGCGCGCGCATGTTGCCCTGAGGTGGAGTAGCATCCCATCTAAAGGTGTGGTCCCACCTCGCGTTTAGTGTGCCAAGGATCGGCGCAACCCTGACCAGGATACAGTGCTTACAAAAGATTAACAATTGTTCTAAGGCTAGAAGCACTTTACAATTATGAACAGCACCTTAAACACTAGAAATGTTTAAATATTCATCAAATATAGCATGCACTGAGGGGCTCCGGTTGAAATTATGGATTCTCTGAGGTGACCGGCATAGTACTGTTTTGTGAAGAAAATATTTTGATGCCAGTCACCGAAGAGAATCCATGATTACTGGTGCCTCTCAGTGCATGGTATATTTGATTTATATACTGTCCATGTTCACTGGATATGAGCACTCGTGCGCTCTGATTGGCTACTCTACTACTAGGATATCAGCTCGTATACCGTGAGTAGAGAAAAACAAAACGGCGGAGCATGTTGCTGAACCAACCGAGGACGAGAAAAAAACTCGACTTAAAACAAAATTCCCCCAAAAAAGCAACAGAATATGGAATAAAAGTATTTGATGGTAAGAATGCATCTTTAAAAAAAAAATGTTTATTGCAGGATTTTTCACAAATTGCTATCGTCATTTCACCGTTTTTTTTTTTTAACGTTCTGAGTGGAAATGATTTTGTCGGACATTTTGTATAAAGTTTTTATTTGTCGAATTGGCAAAAAATTAAAATAAAAATGCTCTGTTTCTCAAAATCCAGTGAATATGGATAGAATAAAGCAGTTATTCCGCTCAATCTCGTCGTACATGAATTATAGCCAACTCGGTGCTACGCGCCTCATTGGCTATCAGCTCATGTACGACTCGATTTCGTGGAATAACTGTTAGATATCCCTCATCAAAGAAATTCCAACTATGTGTTTGGAAAAAGTTTTTTCCAACTTTCCTGATTGCTATCAAAACAAACAAATATTCCAGCTTGATTACGTCAGCATTCGAAAGAGGGCGCGCGCGTCTTTTGACAACGTTAGCAGATTTCGGTCGCTTTGATTTCCGCTGTACGTTTTACTTCCGTCCTACGATGTCTCGCACAGGTCTCAACGAATCTTGTTTACGGCCATTGCTTTGACATACGGACTGATATATTACAGAGTATATTTCAAACACTCATAACTTGCTATAGCAGCGACAAAATAGCCATCAAAAATGCATTCCGATATTTCATAAAATGAGAGAAATAGAATTTTGATGATGATAAAAATTGCCTTCAGTTCGCCTTTTAAAACTATTTATTTGTGTGGTTATTTTAATATGTTGGGTTGAAATTCCTCCTGTCTGAAATGTTAACGTTTTTGTTTCGATTGCATTAACGACTTCTATTTTTGTCCGTCTGATTCGAGTCGGCCGTGCAGCTTGAAACTGCGACGTCAGTTCATGGTCTATCCAGGATATACCATGACTGACTCACAGCATATCCGTTTTTTTTTTTTTTTGACGCCACGAGATGCATTCCTTAATCAGTGGTTGAACTATTTTATGTCATATGAGCCATCCTTGGCCAATCCCTGCACGGGGAATTTTTGATGAGGGATATAATGTCTATCATGAAAGGATTCAGATGTATAGTGCGTCGTCGTGGTTTTATCTGTGCTAGTTTGTGAATTCTGCCCAATAATACAGACATTTGTAATTTGACTTTTTTTTTTTTTTTTCTTCCCTGGTTTTCAGGTGATTCCAAGAACAATGTGGCAGAGGAACAGAAACAGCTGGCGTGGCTGGTCATGGAGACCCTTACAGTCCTGCTTCAGGGCTCGAACACTAATGCAGGTATGTGTGTGGGGTTTTAAAAAAATGAAAATAAAAAGTGCCTCATGAGGAACATGATCTGTCCGTGATCGCTAACTTTTATTTAATTTACACGCTGGCTCCTAGTTCGCTAATTGAGTTTTTTTTCCAGGCAGACTTCCTGCAGTGAAAGTGATCCCATTTAAATTTCTCATGTCTCCGATTACTCTATAAGCATAGTCTCAGGACTCCCGGTGTCACCCGTGGTGCTCCAATACAGAGGAAAAGCAAAAGTTTTTTTTTTTTTTTCCCCTTCACTGCTGACGAACCGAGGTCAAAATCAGGAGCTACAGTTGCGTTAAGGTTACATAACTAGACACGCACCACTGCTGCTGACAAACTGTCCAAACTTAGCATGTCTCTTCCCTTTCCCCTGTCTCTCTCTCGCACTCTCGCTCGCTTGCTGCTGTTCAAGGGAAGTGAAGGAGAAACCTGAGTGATGGTTGGGGGTTGCTATTTCCCTCACCGACTTATCTGACTGTGTGTGTGTACGGGAAAACAAAAGATTCTGTTTTTTGTTTGGGTTTTTTTTTTTTTTTGGACCGCATATCTCTGTCTCAGCAGCTATTTCCTCTGTATTTTTTTTTTTTGTCCTCAGGTTAACCTCTGCACTAATTCTTCCTTTTCCTCATCTTTTCCTTTATCCTTTCCTCCATTATTCTGTTCCCGATTGGCCAGCTCTTGGCTCGAGCCTTCTTATGAGCAATTCCAGCATTATGGACGTGACACTTGAAATCAAAATGGCAACAAATGACCCAGTGCATGTTTTATTGTCTCCCAGTATTTAAACAGGTGTTGCGTATTTTAAGGCTGTACCATACTGGAGAAGTGATAGAACAAGAACAATTCCCATAGTACATCTAGGGTATGCCAGAAAATGCCAATAAAAGATGCGTTATGGATGTGACAGAAAAAGTATCACTTTTCTTGGGTGACTGTACATTTTTATCAAACTCTGTGAAATTGTAAACCTAATGTCGAAATGGAGATATCCATTTGATAGAGGGGTCCAAGGTGAATATTAAAAAATCTTTGTTTAAAATATTTTGTATTTCATGCAGAGTTTCGGAAGGAAAAGTCAGCGTTATGGATGTGACGAAATTCCGTTATGGATGTGACGCGTCTGAAATAGACATGGCATATGTTTAGAAAATCAGCAATTTAACCACCATAACCCTTTGAAAAACTCTCTAAATATCAGCTAAAACTATCAAAGTTCTTAAATAATATTTAGGATGGCTATTGTTTTGCTGTTTTGTGGATTTTAGCATACATTTCTGTGGCTTGTGGCAATAATATAGAATTGTACATGATCAAAGTGGATTTTAGCTTGGGTTTTACATTATAAGAAAGAAAGACTGACAGTGACATATTAGGTTGGTTACAAATTGGTTCAACTTATTCACATCTGTAAAATACAGGCCTAGGTGATATCTCTGGGAGTGGTTTTGATGTATTACATGTTGCTTTATTTTTGCATGGTGAGGTTGACATTTACATGGAATTGCCCTTATGGCCCTTTTCCACTACCCTTTTTCAGCTCGCTTCAGCCCGACACGGCTCGCGTTTCGACTACCAAAGAGCAGCACGACTCAGCTCGCTTCAGCCCTGCTTAGCCCCTAAAACTCGCACCGTTTTGGAGTGGGGCTGAAGCGAGCCAAACCGAGCCGAGTGAGGCTGGGGGCGTGAGCAGACACTCCCCTGTGCACTGATTGGTGAGGAGGAGTGTCCTCACATGCCCACACACGCCCCGCGAGCACGCTGGGATCTGTAAACACCGTAAACCCGGAAGAAGAATAATTACGAATTACGAGAATTATGAAGCCTTATGCGCCTCGCCTCATCTATACGCTCTTGCCAGTATCTGTTGGCGTTGTCGGTGACAACAAGCCACAGCACCAAGACCAGCAGCACTAACGACTCCATGTCCTCCATGTTTATTGTTTACTATTCGGGTCGTGAGACTACCGCTTAAAAGCTCACTGATGTCACTGTTTGCGCTGCTTAACGACATCACGTGACGTCCACCCACTTTCGCTAACTCCACCCAATGTGTCCACCCACTTCCAGCCAGCACGGTTCAGCGCGGTTGTAGTCGAAATGCAACTCCAACAGCCCCACTCAGCTCGACTCAGCACCGCACGGCTCAGCCCGACTCAGCCGCGTTTGTAGTGGAAAAGCGGCATTATTTGCTTTGACGTTTTCTTTGCAATCTCCCTGTCCTCTGTTTGGTGTTCAGTGCTCAATTCAGAAGGGGTTCATTAAATTTTCTATCACGGCAGCACTGACAGTGACGTGTCTAATAATACACTCCTCCTCATACATTGTTTCTGTCGTAACGGGACTCGAAAGGCGGACGCTCGGTTATCACTCACTTTGTCTTTATCGTATCTTCTCCAAGCTGACTTTTAGCCCTGGCTAGTCATTTCTGATCGCAATCTATTTGCATTTCCACCACCTCAGGTTTCAGATTAGAATAATCGGACGTCTTTCGATTACGTTCATTATGTCTTATATTGAATATTGTTCGTTTTTTCTTTTTTTTATCAGACATCTAATTTTTTAGGTTTGTTTACCTGACATGTTTCGATGTACGACTGTCGTCTTCCTCAGAGTGTCACCGGATGTTATTGGTGACGCGTCTTTTATCAGCTGATGTGTCCGAAGGCGTGGCCTTCCTGTCTGGATTGACAGGTCGGTCACGCCTTCTACTGTCAGTTCGTCCCCTGCAAGATGGCACTCCAGGTATGGGAGAGCATGTATGCTCCCTCATCTCGGTTGATGGTCCTCGGGCTTCGCTTACGGATCTCTATGGCCTCCCTGATCCAGCGCTGATGTTTATTATCTTCTGTGCGGATGACTCTGGCATTCCCCCAGTCCATAATATGATTTTCCCTTTTGCAATGATCTGTTATGGCTGACTTATAAATAATAAATAAATTTATAAACTAATAAATAAAAGGGCGGCACGGTGGTGTAGTGGTTAGCGCTGTCGCCTCACAGCAAGAAGGTCCGGGTTCGAGCCCCGGGGCTGGCGAGGGCCTTTCTGTGCGGAGTTTGCATGTTCTCCCCATGTCCGCGTGGGTTTCCTCCGGGTGCTCCGGTTTCCCCCACAGTCCAAAGACATGCAGGTTAGGTTAACTGGTGACTCTAAATTGACCGTAGGTGTGAATGGTTGTCTGTGTCTATGTGTCAGCCCTGTGATGACCTGGCGACTTGTCCAGGGTGTACCCCGCCTTTCGCCCGTAGTCAGCTGGGATAGGCTCCAGCTTGCCTGCGACCCTGTAGAACAGGATAAAGCAGCTACAGATAATGAGATGAGATGAGACTAATAAATAAATAATATATAAAAAATAATAAATAAAATAAATAAAAAATAAATGAATTAATAAACATCAGCGCTGGATCAGGGAGGCCATAGAGATCCGTAAGCGAAGTCCGAGGACCATCAACCGAGATGAGGGAGCATACATGCTCTCCCATACCTGGAGTGCCATCTTGCAGGGGACAAACTGACAGTAGAAGGCGTGACCGACCTGTCAATCCAGACAGGAAGGCCACGCCTTCGGACACATCAGCTGATAAAAGACGCGTCACCAATAACATCCGGTGACACTCTGAGGAAGACGACAGTCGTACGTCGAAACATGTCAGGTAAACAAACCTAAAAAATTAGATGTCTGATAAAAAAAGAAAAAACTAGCAATAATCGGACGTGTTTCTCTCCACCCTTCCTTTTTTTCCCCCCTGCACACACTTCTGAAATCAGGCCAGCTTGCAAATTTTATTTAGCGTATGCAGTTCTTATGGTTTCTTTGACTTTATGACTTCTGCAAGTTGCATCGGTGGATTTTTTTTTTTTGGAGTTATGGGGCTTTTATTTATTTATTTATTTACGTTGTTCTCCCAAGCAGCTCTCATGAAAAGCTTCTGGTAATCTGCATGATGCAGGATTTATGACCCCATTATTGTAGAAACAGTACTAAATGTGGTGTTGTAAAGCATTTAGACTTGACAAGGCAAACCGACAAATGTGCTTTTTACATTGGAGATATGGAAATCTCTCTCGCTTTGCTTCTGGTAAAATAAATGCCCTTTTGTCTGAGCTACTATTCACTCGAGGGTGAGCGTGCTCCTTGAAGCAGCGCTGTAGCTGTCAGTGCTTCTTCTGGTGTTTTATCAGGTCGCTGAAGCAAATGTCAAAATCTAACCTCAAACCTGAGATGCTACAAAAAATGATCCGAGCAGCATTAATATATTTAGAATACAGGCAAATTCAGCTAATATTTCTCTTTATTATGTAGACACGAGTGTTTTACTGGGAAATACACCACTCGTATCTTTCATACGAGATACATCCAGGACATGGAGATTCAAAACCGTGATGTAAATCTCTCGAGGTCACTCATGAGGAAATCGAGGAATTGTTTTGATAAATTTGGGTACTTTTTTGTTTGTGAACGTGTCGATATATTATTTTTTTTCGTGGTAGATCAGATATATTCCATTCAGCTATCATGATACTGAATCGATCCTTTAAAAAAATTTCCCAGCCTTACTTGCCCACTGGGCAAGCAGCACCTAAAACATACTTGCCTGAAAAACAATTCCACTTGCCCAGAGCTTTATTTTATTTTGGAGAGGACAGAATGCAGCTAATTTTTTTTTTTAAATAGGTGAAGCAGCATAATTATCATAAATCCACAAAACCATAACACCAATATATGCACACACATTCAGAAAGAAAAGTTCTAGTAGTAGAGGAATGAATAATTTAGGTTATATTAAGCTGTGGAGAGTTTTGAATGAGAATTATAATAATAATAATAATAATAATGCTGGAGCTTTGTTTCTGTTATCAAAGGAGCCCAGTCGTGTGCAAAATGTCACCGTGGAACCAGAGTGTAGAAATGAACCTACAGTTCAAGAGAGTTCTACACAAACACACTGCACTTTTCCAACAGCTGTACGCATGTGAAAGGGAAATAAATCGACTAAGGAAGAAAAAACTGTTTTGGATAAAATTATCGTCCCTGTGTGACTCCGCTGTGCCTTTGAATCGAGAATAAATGAAAAGGGAACTGAACATGAACCGTTTATCGAAATTATTATTACAAGAATGATTATAGTTACTACAGGACTACAAGTTACAACTGAAATGTGCTGGTTCTGGTAGTGTTTGTAATTATTGTACCAGTCACAGGTTCCTGTGCCACAATGGCGGTATGTTGATCAATATTTAGAAAATAAAAATATTACAAAATGTATGAAAACATCAAAAACGAGAGAAAATTTTTTACACACACACACACACACACACACACACACACACACACACACTGGTTAGAGGTAAGGAACATTTATTCAGTGATATAGTTTATTAACTCTAATCATGATATAAAAGTTCCAAGTTTTGACACCTGCCCGCTTCAACCGCGCTGCTGGCACACGATGCCCTTGACCCTCATCGCCCTTAGCCAGTTTCTATAATTACATCATTATGTGGACCTCTTTGAGCCGAGCTTTTCCAGTACACTCGAACCCACGCATACTTTGATGAATTATAATCAAAAACAAGGAAATTTGAATAGTTTCCTCAAAATATTTTTTTTGTACTTTTATACAACCCCGATTCCAAAAAAGTTGGGACAAAGTACAAATTGTAAATAAAAACGGAATGCAATGATGTGGAAGTTTCAAAATTCCATATTTTATTCAGAATAGAACATAGATGACATAACAAATGTTTAAACTGAGAAAATGTATCATTTAAAGAGAAAAATTAGGTGATTTTAAATTTCATGACAACAACACATCTCAAAAAAGTTGGGACAAGGCCATGTTTACCACTGTGAGACATCCCCTTTTCTCTTTACAACAGTCTGTAAACGTCTGGGGACTGAGGAGACAAGTTGCTCAAGTTTAGGGATAGGAATGTTAACCCATTCTTGTCTAATGTAGGATTCTAGTTGCTCAACTGTCTTAGGTCTTTTTTGTCGTATCTTCCATTTTATGATGCGCCAAATGTTTTCTGTGGGTGAAAGATCTGGACTGCAGGCTGGCCAGTTCAGTACCCGGCCCATATGGTAATTTACCCACACACACCCCAGCAGGCTACAGTCCTGACAAAAACGAGACAATTTGCAACAAAAAATGTATGCTTTTCCAACAAAACAATCTATTATCTGAAATACTGATTGCATTCTTCAAGATCTCAACTTGCACATGATGGAGAAAAACAAAAATCACAAATTTCGAAAAAAAATGCTTCTTTTGCGATTATCTCGGATTCGTTTCGGCCGACATGTGTCCCTGGATTCGGTGAGGGGTCACATTTGTACTTTGTCCCAACTTTTTTGGAATCAGGGTTGCATATTGTCGTGTTGATGAATAAAACTAAATGCATTTCCCGTGAAATGAGATGAGCTACTTTTTAGACTGGTTCCCTGCTCTCTTAGTGCCTGTGTTGCCAGCACTAAGTTTTGTCATCTGATCGGACGATTACCAATAAACTTTTACTCGTCCTTGCACAGACTTTAGTCGTCTCGGATGATCGGATATGAGGTTTTTGAAGCGTTGTGAATGAGTCGAAGACGAGTTCTATATCATGCTAGCTGAAGGGAATTATATACCACGAAAAAAGCCAGCTATTATTATTATTATTATTATTATTATTATTATGTGTGCACATTCCTTTCAGGTGTTCAATACGTCTTTTTCAAAATTCTCTCAAAATCTTCCGTGTTTAACGACACAAACCTGGCGGCCATGTTTGTTTGCAAATTGCCACAGTTGCGCGCTAGCAAGGAAGTTTTACGTCTCTGACTTGTGACGCCATTACGATGTTGCATGGTTGTCTTGACAACCATGCAATATCGTCAACCATATTCAACACTCATTCTCCCTTGGGTAGAATGGCGTAATACATGTAGGATAAGCGATATGCTAACAATATTGCATGCTATCAAACCAAATGAATGGAACCCACTAGAAGGGAATAGAACACACGTTTTTATTCCATCGAAAAAGTGTCCTGTATGAATAATTCTTGATATTTCATTCTAATGACATCACTCCCAGTGTTTTCCTGCTGACTAGACGCACATTGTCAAAATAGCGAACCAGTTCAGAATTAAAATTTTGATTAACTTGCATATTTTTTTTTTTGTGTGGGGATATGTCCATATAATATAAAGGACATTACACAGTGGTGCGAAGATATGAAGTTTATCTTCTCGTGTTGAAAATATTGTCACCCGTGAATATGTTCGCCACTTCGTATCTTCGCGCAACCGTGTAATATCTGCTATTTTATTTTTTTTGCGGTGCGGTTTTCATCAAATCCTGTGCTCTGATTGGCTGGCGGTCAGGTCTATATCCTACGGTACGGACCCCAGATACAGACCTCTGGCGACTCGCTTGTTCCCAACAACAAACAACATAATAGCAATTTTTGTCAACATTTATCTTTTTTACAAGATTTATTTATAAGATTTTTATCAAAAATCTTATACATTTTGCCAACATTTCTCAGGAGAATAGCGTTAATTTTACAGCATGGATAGCGATAACGACAGTGTTCACAGCGAAAGTGAGTTTTACTACCCTGAGGGAGAAGAAATAAAAGAAAACATTGCAGGAGAAAGCTAAAAACCTCTAACTGTTGCTAACGCCGAGCAAAAACATGGCTGAATCCTGAATGACTCAATTTTGTATAAATAGGGCACTACATAGGTGGCAAAATGTAGGTTTTTTTTTCCCCCCTGCCATGGAAGTGCACTTGTATACCGAGGAGGAAGCCATTTGCATTACAGCCGTGAATGAGGATTCAAAATGGCGGCTCGGCTCGGTTTTCCCTTTCGGGCGCTCTCGTTTCCTGTTAGAATTTGGTAAAGAAAAAAATAAATATATTATTTACCAGCTTAAGGTCTGTCCGTATGGTGAAATACCGTGACCTCGGCCTTGAATACTGACCTCGGCCCAGAGGGCCTCGCTCAGTACTTTCAAGACCTCGGTCACGGTATTTAATGATACGGACCTCCCAGCTGGTAAATAACATGTATAACATTGTTTTAAAAGATTAGACCTGTTTCAGGTGTTTTTCTAGAAAGAAGCAAAATGATCTGCCAGTAGAATGACAGTTTAAGCTCAGGATTCGGAAATATGTCTGTAATTAGATGGTTATGTCTTAATGGTCTTTTTTTTTTTTTTTGGTTATGGAATAATCTCGTAATGAGCGATATCATGTAATGTTTTTCCTTTATTCAAGGTAGCTTCAGATTATTAACATTTACCATCACGCATACATCATCTTGCATGTTTGTTTCAAGTATAAAGCAGTAGGAGAATCATTGAATTTGAAGAACTTTGTTATTCATGGTGATTTCTGTTGCAGGTCTGTTCCGGGAGTTTGGCGGTGCCCGTTGCGTGCACAACATAGTGAAATACCGGCAGTGTCGCGAGCATGCGCTGATGATCATCCAGCAGCTGGTTCTCTCTCCCTCCGGAGACGATGACATGGGCACGCTGCTGGGCCTCATGCACTCCGCACCCTCCTCTGAGCTGCAGCTCAAAACCGACATACTGCGGGTCAGAACACACACAATACATGTGGATTTGACGAACAACAGTACAAGCTTCAAACAGTGACGTCTAAAGTTTAAAAGGAAATGAATTGCCCTTTGTAGGAGGTTTTCAAATTTATTTTTTGTTGTAAACATGAAAAGAAAATGAATCACGTTGGACCTCCCACATAAGAGCAACACACACACACCCACACCCACATCTAGACTTCATAAAACTAGGCACACCCACTAACCACAGACAGCTTTTACATACAGCAGTCCAAACCCCTGTAACGGAGAGTTAAACACACGCTTTTATTTCCGTGGATGCAGCGCTCCACTGCTTCATCACAGTTTGTCAATTAAGACCAAAAAACAAGCCAAAGGATCCACTTGAAGTAAAGTCGTTATGTTCAGTGAGAGTGACTGAAAGCTTCTTTATTAAATCAAGGAGAGAATCATGTCCGTAAAAAGCATTCCGGTCCTGTGCTTGGCTTTGTGGCTTGAGGTTTTCAACTTGAATATTTTCTCCAAACATTTATATTGAAAAATCTTGTTGTGGGAAATTAAGGTGGAAAAATCCAGTTTGATGATTACTGTTGGATAGATAGATAGATAGATAGATAGATAGATAGATAGATAGATAGATAGATAGATAGATAGATAGATAGATAGATAGATAGATAGATAGATGGATGACATTTTTATTGAGTTATAGCACTTGATATCCTATACATAATACACACGTGGCTCTCAGTTAATGAAAACGAAATAAACGACGATAGTAATAGGAAGAAAAATCTGGCATCAAATTGAACAAAAATTATTTACCTTGATGCATCGTTTTCACAGAAAAACAGTCCTGAGGGCGCTTGTGAATGCCACGAGAGCTTTGCATTGTTTTACTTCCAGAGGAAGTGAGTTCAAGTGAGCACAAATGGACCTTAAAATCTGTTCATGTACAGCATAATAATTAAAAGCAGTCTTTTTTTTGCGCTGCTCTAGCAACATGGCTGAATGTTACAGGACGTAATAATCACCAGTCATCCCAGTTTAGACCTGGTGTTCACATCTGTCTGAAGTGATGAGATCACCAGAGGACAGCACCAAGCTACGCTACATACATTTTATGATTAAAATGACATTTGCAACAACAATGGATTTAAAATGCTAATTAAACGGATGCCATTAGGACTGATACGCTGCCTTTTTGATTGATTGATTGATTGCTTTATTCTGAACAGCAAAGAAGATATAAAACAAACAAAAAATAAAAAATGTAATCATCAAAACATAGTCAAACAGAATAGCGTAGCCACAAGGCAGTAACATAATAATGTTCGGAAAGGATTAGGAAGAAGTAAATAACTTATCAAATCCTAACCCTCTATACCACCGCTAATCAAATGTCACTTTCCACCATAATAAACTATATATACAAAAGAAAACAAAAGCAACAAACAAACAAAAAAAACCATACCAAGACATACCAGCATGGTATAATATCGATCAAATCATATATATACAAATACTTATGCTATGCATATATACACACATACAATACATATATACAGTACATACATATACGCATACCTACCGTTATACACATCCATACGTACACAGACATGCATATTATGCATATATATATATATATATATATATATATATATATATATATATATATATTATATACAGTTGCTGCTGTATATAATATATAAGCATACAGTCCCGATAGCATCACTGGTATTTGTCCAAGTCCTTTTTGCTGCTGGAAGTGACACAAAAACAAAAAGGAATCCGTGCTCACATATAGCATTCCGAATTTCAGTCCTAACTTAGCGACGTGTGTTTGAGTACTCAACTGAGAAAATGAACAAGTACACAAATTTGGTTTGGTCTTCCGACGACTTTATAACCGAGCTCCCTGCACAGAGCGAAACTCCATGCTTGAGAGAATATGGTAATGCACCGACCTGATTTTTGGTGCCGTTCGTGACCATACGAGCAACATACATACACCATCACCAGGCTTGTAGTACTCGAGTCCAGGACTCGTGACTCGACTTGGACTTGAGCACCGGATGACTCGTGCATTAACTGCATTCGGACTCGTAAATTGGAGACGAGGACTCGGATTTTTTCTTCATTTTTTGTACCACGCCATAATAATTTGGCATAAGATATTCATATCTACATGTAATTTTTGTCCTAATTTCCCGCAAGAGTGTCACACCTGCGTGCCTTGGCTCGTGCATCGGCTCGTGCATCAGATAGACTCTCGGGCGCGCTTCGTAAACGACTTGCACCTGCACAGGATTAAGGCGCGATCAGCGCACCTATATAAAAACTGAAAACGCACTCGCTTTGCAAAGTATTGAGTTGCGTTGCTGAGACATTACCGAGCCTTATTTCCTTGCTTGAGTTCTTGTTTCTTGTCTTTGATTCTGCCGAGTCTACGATAGCCTGTTTGTGCCTCGCTCGACCTATCGCCTGTTTTACGATTTTGCCTGCCGTTCTGGATTGTTTACTGTCTTCACTTGTATTAATAAACACGCCTTCTGCACTTGCGTCCATCTCCCAACCATCTCCGACAGAATACTTCATACTCCCTGATAAAGAGAAGCACATTCACCTGTTCATACGTCATGTTCAGGAACAGACCACCGTTAATGGTGCTGAAACAGCCACCGTCAAGTGGTGCAGTTGGAGTCTTGGACTCGACTCGGACCAATCGCGGACTCGACTCAAAATTTTCTTTAATGACTTTGATTTGACTCGGACTGGAACACTGGGGACTCGAGACTGAACTCGGACTCGAGGTTTAACGACTCGACTACAACGCTGGTTTTGCAGCAACGAACGTGAAAGTTTCACCACCGAAAGAGCGATTAAAAACGCGGCAGGATAACGTTCGTGTTCGCATGCTGTGTGTTCCTTCCATGGACCTCCGTGAAGTTGACGAACCTTTTCCTGAAGTTTTCCAGAGCAAGACCATTAAGAGCTTTGAACACTAAGGCACATTTCATGTGTTCGACTCAAGTACTTCATGGCACGATATTAAAGGAACAGTCCACCGTACTTCCATAATGAAATATGTTGTTCTCTGAATTGAGATGAGCTGATCCGTACCTCTCCGAGCTTTGTGCGACCTCCCAGTCAGTCAGACGCGCTGTCACTCCTGTTAGCAATGTAGCTAGTCTCAGCATGGCCAACGGTATTTTTTGGGGCTGTAGTTAGATGCGACCAAACTATTCCGCGTTTTTCCTGTTTACATAGGTTTATATGACCAGTGATATGAAACAAGTTCAGTTACACAAATTGAAACGTAGCGATTTTCTATGCTATGGAAAGTCCGCACTATAATGACAGGCGTACTAACACCTTCTGCGCGCTTCGACAGCGCATTGATGCCTTCACTCCTGTTTTTTTCTCTCCCCCGCCCCCCCAACTTCCATCAGTACAACCAACGTGACCACCAAGACAAGTAGCCTGCACTCCTTGGAACACAGTCTAGTCAGGGGGGTGGGGGAGAGGGGGGAGAGGGGGAAAACAGGAGTGAAGGTATCAATGCGCTGCCGAAGCGCGCAGAAGGTGTTAGTACGCCTGTCATTATAGTGCGGACTTTCCATAGCATAGAAAATCGCCACGTTTCAATTTGTGTAACTGAACTTTGTTTCATGGTCACTGGTCATATAAACCTATGTAAACAGGAAAAACGTGGAAGAGTTTGGTCGCATCTAACTACAGCCCCAAAAAATACCGTTGGCCATACTGAGCCTAGCTACATTGCTAACAGGAGTGACAGCGCGTCTGACTGACTGGGAGGTCGCACAAAGCTCGGAGAGGTACGGATCAGCTCGTCTCAATTCAGAGAAGAACATATTTCATTATGGAAGTACGGTGGACTGTTCCTTTAAGTTCCTTTCGGATGGATGAGCCCATGCCATGTCCATGAAGATTCTCGCAGCACGCTTCTGGAGCATAAGCATGGAGCATCCACATGTTTCTTGAAGGTCTCGCCTCAGACGGTTGCACCATCGTCCATGACGGGCTGGATTAGGGTGTCAAAAAAGGTTTTCCTGGCTTTTAACGAAAGAAGTTTCTTGGAACGCTTCAAAAGACCTAGCCTTTTTGGGATTTTCTTCGTCACGTGCTTCACATGGCGGTAATACGGAAGCAGTATTGTGTATTCTGAAATGAAACTGATTTTGAATAACATGTACATTTTAATATATTTTTAGAAAATGGGTTCCTAGAATTTTCATCAGATCAGGGCTCGAAATTAACTTTTTTTCTTTGTGTCCCCCAGTGGTCCCGAATTCTGTGTTGTATTGTCCCGAATGGAAGCAATAGTGTCCCCATTTTTTTCCTCTCTGAAATAACCAGTGGTTAATATTATCATATGAAGTTACTATTATATTTGTAACTATGCGATTTTGAACCCTTTATATCATTTTTACAATAAGTCACAAGACACAAGCGACACATGTCCTATACATCATCTACTTCAAAATTACAGTTATTGCATTTTCAGTTTATTAAACTTTGGCGATCTCACTGTATGAATAGATACCCGTTTATTTAAAGGGGCCAACTAGCTCATTCAGAAAATGTTTCAACTCCCTACATCTGCAGTACACTTTAGTTGAAAATAAGACCCCTTTTATGTTCATTTCATCTACTTATACCTTGAATATCTGTTGGCACATATAAGGCCAACTTATCATTTTCACCATTACCGTTATCCATTTTTATGAACTTTCCGTTATCCATTTTATGAACTTTCCGTTATCCATTTTATGAACTTTCGCTGCCGGGTGCAAATGTTAGCAACATCAGCATAGTGCCAGGTCCGAGCCCAGTTGTGCTGCTGACTGACTAAACTTTCTGAACTAGAAAGACACCAAGAAAACTCACTTATTCTGTTGAACGGTATCTTCCGTCAATATCATCCACATCATTCCTGTTGTATTTTATAACGTGTCTAACAGTGTTCATTAAGTTCATTCAGTTGCTCGCGTTGCCTGCAGACCAGGCGATGACACTTTGGATCCTGAAGGTCCCGGAGACGTTATGTCTGGGCTTTCAGTTTCTTCCCCGCGGTCGGTCCGCTTCAACCACTTCAGCATTTTTGTTCTGGCAAGAGTCGGCGCAGCGTGTGCGGTAGCAATTCCATTCCAAGTCCATATAATGCGGACACCGGCCGAAGATTCTAGAACAGAATGCGCTGCTCTGTAGCCTACGGATGCAGGTGCATCGAAAGTGTAGCTACTATGTATTTTTCGCTGTTAACGTTTTAAAATTAAAATTGACAAATTAGGTGAATGTCTACGTATGTGTGACGGCTTTGTAAATAATATTAATGTAGAACCTTTTTTTCTAGATCTATTTTTTTCCATTGTCCCGGGATTGTCCCAGATATGATAATTTTGTGTCCCGATGACATTTTTTATGGACGTCGGGACACCGTTAGTTTCGAGCGCTGCATCAGATGTTTACTGTTTATAAGGGTGCTAGTTGAGAAACTGTGTTGGAGGGTTCTACACGATCGTGTGATCGTGCTAGTTTGTAGTGATGTGTAAAATGCATTAGGGTTATCGTTAGATGTGAATTGGTTTCCTGAATGATTTTGCCATTTCATAGTTTTGAAGATTCACAGGTTAATTGACTGACTGAGCTAATGAAGTGTTTCATTTTCATGGAGCGCAACATCAAGCCAAGTACAAATACTCCCCCAAAAAAAAAAGTTCCAAGTAACTGAAAATTTCATAATGTACAATAATTTAGTGTGATCGTCAGACTTGAACACTACTGATCTTTGTGTCGTGTTTTTTTTTTTTTTCCCCTTTCATGCAGGCGCTGCTGGCTGTGCTGCGTGAAAGCCACCGTTCTCGCACCGTGTTCAGACGTGTTGGTGGTTTCGTTTATGTTACTTCCCTGTTAGTGGCTATGGAGCGCTTGCTGGGCGCCGGCACACGGGTCGAGCCTGAGCTGAGCGGACCGCTGGAGCTTCTGCGCGCAGTCTTCCGCACTCTGACAGCCGCCATGCGCTACGAGCCGGCCAACGCGCACTTCTTCCGCACCGAGGTGCAGTACGAGAAGCTGGCCGACGCTGTGCGTCTACTCGGCTGTTTCTCGGATGCTAAGAAGCTCGCTCCGGCGACTACCGTGCCCTGCAACGCCATGGCCTCTAACACCCAGGCCTTTCAGAGGCTCCTGGAGGACGAGGAGGTGTCCGAGGAAAGCGTGTGCCCACAGCTGGCTCACTGCGCCAAGCTCTTCGTCTACCTCTACAAAATGGCCACAGACTCCTTTGACAGGTGAGGACGTGTCCGTGTCGACGGCTGCGTCAAGAGTGAAATTAACTAGAAAGCATTTGCGTTTGGGTCAAGTTTAATTTCTGAAGTTTGAATTTATGTGCTGAGCTACTTTTTGCTTTTTAAATGCTGCATTCTGTCTGTCTCCATTATGATCGGTCCGTAAAACACCCAACCTTTTTTTAGTAGTGTGAGGAAAGCTGTCTTCAGTCTTGTATTTCCAAAGTTAGTGGGAGGTCCATTTGCTTTTATAGTGCAGCTGTGCTTTAGCCTGTGGCCATTTCCTGTTCCTGTGTGTGTGTGTTTCTCTGTGTATGTATCAGACTGTACCAGTTCCTTTGTGTGTTAATTATCTTAAATTTCTCTACTCAGCTTGAACTAACTGCGCCCATCATTTTTATCCTTCTCTTTCTCTCTTCTCTTGCTGATGTAACCCATGGCATCGCCTGGCTGCACATGCGGGGTGTGTGTTGCTTCACCCGGCTGTTTGGGGGGATTCTGATGCTTGTGTGTATGGATCGGACGGTTGTGTCCCATGTGTGTGTGTGTAGTCGTGCCGAGCAGGTGCCTCCCTGCCTGACTCACGAGATCTCGCTCCCCTCTCCATGGGGCACGCCAGCACTCACCAGGAAGAGGTACTGCGCTCTGCACTTTTCTGCCTCTCTGTCACCCTCTCTCATTTTCTTCTTTCTCTGTCATACTTTGGAACACAAATCTTATCTTATGCTCTATTCATAGATCTCACTGCCTCCCCACACGCATACATACATACACACACACACTATCTGTGTGTGTGTGTGTGGTTGCACCTCAGCCTGCCTCATCAAGCTATTCTTTCTGCTGGCTTCCAGCTTGCAACAAAAGCCTCTCAACTAGTTATGCTAATAGCTCATATCTCTTCAGGGAGTTGTGATCAGTAATTAACGTTGCACCAAGGCCGAGGTGTAATCGACCTACATCAAACTCTAGGCCTCGAAGGGTGTGAATTTACACACACAGTCGATCACAACTTGCAACAGATTCCACATTTAGGGGGGAAAAAAAAGCCCATTCGGTAGCAGACATGGATCTAGGGCGGGTGTGTAAGTGAGCAGTGCGCGAGAATGAGCTACATAACAAAGAATAATGTTTTAAACTGAAGCCAGTGGCGTGTATACAATGTCTCTTCTCATTGGTTATCCGCTATTTGCATGTCTAAACACCTCAACGTGTTCCGGTGATTAATTATAATGGTTTTTGGGTTTTTTTTTTTAGACGCAATATACATAACTGATTAAAATTTAAGGATTAAACAGTGAGTATTCAGAGTAATATGTACTTTATTTAATATACTTCCAGTGCATAGATTTCTCACTTCAAATTTACACACATCATGTGTTTTGGCTGTGCGGGGAAAAGTATTTACCAACATGAGTACGTTGCAGACAGAACCTGAGGCGAACTGTTACTGTTCAAGCTGGGACTCGAGCTCAGCCAAAACTTTCCCAGACACCAAAAAAGCAACAGGGCAAAGGATTTTGCAAGGGAGGCTGCCAGGTTGCTCCGTTGTGTCGTTGTCGATGTTGATTTTTTTTTTTTTTTTTAAAGTAAATTACACAGGGAAATGAATACTGAAATCTGAGTGAAAAATACTGTGGCGAGTGTGTGCGTGCATAGAAGAGGAGTCCAGAGACAGAAATTTTAGTTTCTTAGGTGTTAGCCTGTGCTGCTTGCTCTGGATAGCACTGGCTTGACTGCTTTATTAGCATAACAAGGCTAACAAATCCAGCATAAGCCCAGGTAGATGACTTGTCTGTTGAAAAAAATGCAGGCAACTCCAGCAATATAGTGTTGGGAGTTTTTTTTTTTTTTTTTAAATAGTAGTGTTGATAATTGTGGACTTTGAAATGCCTTTCAACAGTTTTCCCCTTTTCTGTTAGGTCCGGTGTGGAGTTGGCCTTTCCTTTTGTATTATAAATTCTCCACAAACGCCCGCCTTGAAAAAGGCAATGCTGTTAAGCTAGCCACGTTGATCTCCTCTGCTATACATAGTTTTCACTGACGTCACGGCATTCCGGAGAATGCCCTCCAGCCGCCATCTTGTGGGGCAAACAAAACGGACCATCGCCATTACCGGCTACGTTATCTCGGACGAATTTATGAAGTTATATAGTCAGTTTTCTAAAATAAAGATCAATGTCGGCAAAATCAAGCAAACAGAAGTATATAGATACGTTAGACGACATCTCACGACAACGGTATGCAGCCAAACTGGCCTTGATTGGGGGAATTGACCCCTACGAAGTGGACAAAGATGCATTTTCAAGTGACTATGCAGGGCTGCCAGAGCCTGAAACTGCCAAAGCCTGAAACTGACTTCATCAAACTTTCAAGGCTGTCTGATATATACAACTTTATATATTCACAGCGCGCCTTTTGGCGGATGCCGCCTTTTTCACGGCTGAATCGCGCAGAACCAATTTTTTTTTTAGGGGGGGCGTTGGAGTGTCTGATTATAATTTCAAAGTAAATTCTGTATTAAAATTACTAAATAAGCAAATCCGTTACAGTCCATGAAACAAAATGTATAAGGATGAGAAAAAAACAGTTTAAATCGGAAAGCTGCGCACATTTGCGCGAAGCTGCGCAGCTTTCAGATTTAAACTGTTTTTTTCTCATCCTTATACATTTTGTTTCATGGACTGTAACGGATTTGCTTATTTAGTAATTTTAATACAGAATTTACTTTGAAATTATAATCAGACACTCCAACGGCCCCCCCCCCTAAAAAAAAAAAAATCGGATCTGCGCGATTCAGCCGTGAAAAAGGCGGCATCCGCCAAAAGGCGCGCTGTTTGCATCCCTGGTTGATTAAACACAAATCAAATCATACAGAATAGACCTAAAATGTTTTTCAAAAATGACCCTTGCGTGAGTGAAGTGACAAGTGTCAAATAGAAACGTGACAAACGAGCGATATTAAGTGTACATTACAATGTAAATGTACACTCAGCGGTTCCAGTTAGGCATCCTCCAGAGATTGTTTACACGATGTTTTGGTTTCCAAAAACAAACTTAAACACAATTGATTGTTTATTTAAGCAACTTACCACTTATAAAATGATCGGAGCAGACTTTGCTGTATTTGGAAGGGTGATAATCCTTGCGGTTGATTCTCGCAAGCCATAGATTTCTCCTTTGTGTGCTGAGTTTCTTTGTTTGCTCGCCTTCGTGCTCCCGTACAGTGGGAATTCCATAAAAGCTCCACTTGACTTCATCATCTGACCTATTACGACAGCCGTGAATACAACAGGTGTGCACCATTGCTAGCTTTAAATAGCCTGCTTGGGTTCTTTTGAAGACTTTGTACTCGCGCGTTACAATGTGTGCTCAGTGACCCGTACGGCAAGCTTGACCCACAAGATGGCCGCCACTAGGGAATCCCCGACTCTGTGACGTCATGTGAAAACTATCTATAGCTGTGGACATAACGATCTTACTTCACTGCTGTGCTGGTGGTTTCGGCTCACGGTTAAAGTGCATATTCTGGACCAATTTCGTATTTTTTTTATATGAAAGTATGTCCCTTTACGCGCTCATCCAGAAGGGTAATTTTGCACAAGGCCATCTGTCTACAGCAGAAAAAAATAAAATAACAAAACGCGTCTGGAAAAATCCCAAGGGAGTCTGGAGCCAGATTCGTGACGTTACCTGCGGAAGCGCCAGCAGGCTGTGCGAGCTTTGCACGGTTTCAGTGCACAGCCTGTGTAGACCAAGCGCTCCCGTTTCTCTCTCGTTTTCCGGTCTTTTGGGAAACGATGAGGACTAATCCCATCAAGATTGGTGTTGCTACACCCTCCTACGATACATCTGTTAACCATTTTTATAATTACGTGATAACGTTGAAGAAATTTGCAGAAAACCACCAGGTCGTTTTCTCATAAACAAACCAGCGCTGACGTAGGATTCAGAGGGAGGCGTCCCGCACGCGACGTCACGAAAATCAATGTTTGCTGGGAAATCCAAATGCCAAGTTTTTTCAGAGGTGGACCAATTCGCCTCAAATGGCTTATTTCAACTGAATTTTTCTGGTATTGCGCAAGGTAAAAAAAATTGCAGAGAATGCAGAATGTTACAGATATTTGACCAAAGTTTAATATAATATAAAATAGAATTACATTGATCTTGCTCCTGAATTTACCCGTGATATGCACTTTAAGCTCGCGTTGGACTTCAAGAGCCCAAGGGCGATAAAATTTTTGGTCCCTCCCACTATAAATCATAATCTGATTGGTTAATTCATCTGTCACTTCCTACATAAACATACACTGCTATGGCCTTCTGTCCCGGCAATGAGTGAGCCAGCTCGAAACACTTCTCAGTCTAGAGACAACAAACAAACCAATCTCATCGGATAACGCGATTTGAATGTTTTCAGGACAGTAACCCTTTCATTTCTGACGCAAATTTGATAGAAAATGAGGCCAAATTAGAGGAGAATAATTCTAATGAAATTATGAAAGAAATATGAAAGGAATCAAATCTAACATTTGAAATGCTGGTATGTTTGGGGCTTCTCTGAAGGCTTAGAATGCCCTGACGGTTCCCCTTTGGTACACTGTCCAAAGCTGCTGTTGGTAGTTACAGCTTTGATACATCTACGCTAAAAAGCCATTTGCTTTTTGCAGCTTTGTGGTTCAGTTTTGGCTCATTCCTCTTAACCAGTCGCCTGCAGTTCCGTCTGATATACTCTGTTTCCTGGTCCTCCATAGATTTCCAGTGGAATTCAAGTCAGGTGATTGGCGAGGCCGTGCAAGGTTATTCCGGCTGTACGTTTGGGGTCATTTGTCTTGCTGAAACGTCCACTTTCTCCCCAAAGTCAGACTCTTGGCTGAAAAGATTAAACTCTGTCTCTAACACTCTCTCCACATACCGTACATCGCTCCGTTCGTGTTTCCTTTGATGAAATGTAATGCTTCTAGCAGAAGCAGACTCTTATTGTGATGCTCCTCCCACCTCTGTGCTTCACTGTGGTTGTGGTGATCTTGGGATCATACACACAACCGTTCTTTCCCGAACACAACGAGCTGGATTCAGAACAAAACAGTTCTGTTTCCTCCGACCACAATGGATTGTTCCAAAAGACTTGTGGTTTGTTTCGATGCACATCTCTGTGCTTCATTTTTAGCAGAGGACTTTGTGTGAGGTGTAGGAATGGAGATGATTGTCCTGCAACTCGTTGTTTGTTTATTCTCGGTGTAGCTGCTTTCAGGTCGTCCTGCAACTCTTTTCAAGTGGCTGCTGCTGCTGCTCTTACCTTCCTCTTTGTTAAGGCCTCTGCATGCTCTTGCGACAAGGCTTTCGCAGATAGCTTTTCGCAGACAGTTGTAATTTATCGTTGAGCGGGGAGTAATAGGCGTACGCGATGTTATTCACCGCCACAACGCAAGGGGGCGCGAAGTCACGAAATCGCTAGGAGTAGTTGGTGGGTGTGGTTAGTGGAGTGTTTATCCTCCGGTTACTTATAATGACTAGAGCTGGAGTCGTATAGATGTACGTACTTCCTTGATCAACCGCTCTTCGTGCTGCTCCATCTTTGCTCGTGTTTTTAAAAATGGCGGTCGTGAAAACAAACCAAACCGGGAAAGTAGGGAAGCGGAAGTGCGTGTACAGCGGATGTAGAGTGGATCAATCAGAGCCCTCTTGTCTGCGACGCTGTCTGCGAGGCTTCTGCGGTGGTCACAATTTTTGGGAGGTGCGCGCAGAGCGTCTGCGAAGGTGGGGGGGCTACGCAGACACTGTCTGCGACGCTATCTGCGAGGACTGGGTTGTCAGCATAAATTGGCCTTTAGTCTGAGAGCTTGCTGTGAAGTCTTGCCACGCCTCTCCAGGGACAAGAGAGGTTCTTTTTCCATTTGAATGTTTAATAACAATGTCCGTTTAGGAAACTCCTTCACCTCCACCATGATTGCTACCTGTTGCATGAAATATTTACACCAGATATATGCACTGGACCTATATTAAATAACAAAAACGACCACTTTACCCTTGTTTTGCAAAATTACACCAGTAATCAGGAGAAACCTTGGTTAAGGTACGGACTTGTCTTTGATGTTACGTGTGAACTAGGACTGTGCCCTGATCTTCTCCCTCCCACCCACCACGCAGACACGGCTACCACAGTTCCTCCAACACGGCTCCAACCAAGAACCTCTCAGACTTGAAGCTGCACCTGGGGAACCCCCCTCAGCACACCTCCGATCCTGTGGTCATTCACGCAGGGGCCGTCCTGGCCATGTTGGACCTGTTGGCCTCCATCAGCTCAAACATCCAGCCTGAGGTACACCTCTCTGCTCCGCCTTTAGCATGTCTGATAGTGCAATAGTTACAGAACAAATCGACCTGTGTACAGTACGGGATTTTGTACAATGTGATGTTGAGAACTGTTTTTGCTACTTTCAGTATCCCAGAAGTTCACATTTTCCTACCAGAAATGATAATGTCCCAGCTAACATGTATTGGCTCGCACAACGTTCTGGAAACGTTTGTTTTTGGTTCCTGAAATGTTCAGAGAGAATTTTTTTTTTTTCTTTTTAAAGTATTCCAGGAAAGTTTTCTTTACATAAAGTTACTGAACCCGTACCGTTTTCACAACATTCACGAACAGTTGTGCTGAAGCTTGCCAGAATATTTTGTTGTACACAATATGAATAAAATTAGGTTAGGTGTTGTTATGGTAAGTTATATTAGTGGATTAGTAGAGCATAATGTAACAGTGTTCTCCACTTTTCAAAAATAAAAAGTGGTGGCAGGGGTTTGGGGGCTGCCTAGGCCCCCAACTGGGTCCGGGGCGGAGCCCTGGTAGGGGGTCAGGGGGATGAAGCTGACGGACTTTGGGCTTTTTTGACAGTGAAACTGGCCAATAAATGGATAGGAAATGCTAAATCATTGTTAAACATTTTACAGAAATTCTTACTGTACATATCTTTGTCAACGTGAGACTCATTTGACATTTCAGTTGAGACTGATGCGCATCCCTGAATTAATTATATTTTTTCTGTGTGAAAAATAAACGAACTTCCATGCATAAACAAAATACCCAATTACAATAAATGCATACAATTTTGACAATACACATATAATTAATGTTAATTGGGTGAAACCATTACAACCCATGCACGAGCTGGTGCATGCGCCCGAGACTGGCGCTATAAAGCCACCCCAGCCTCCGTAGTTCGGGTCCTTTGACCCAGGAACCTGGAAGTCCTGCAGTAAACAACCACAGTGAAGCAACGGGAAAATGCAGCTCTCGCCTATACAATCACAGATGCGTAAAATAAAAGAACTTAACTAGTGTGTGTGCGTGCTGTTATATGATTACTGTCACTGTGTACGGTCAGAAAAGACGATAGATAAGCGTAACCGTTGCACAATAACGCTATAAACAACCTGCGTGTGCACACTGAAAAGTTATTTAACTGCTGGCGAGCTGCAGCTTGTAGCTTCCAGCATTACTGTGTGTCAGTATAGTGTAGTGCAGGGGTCTTCAATCCTATCCGCAAAGGGCCAGTGTGGCTGCAGGCTTTCATTCCAACCAAGCAGGAGCTACACCTGATTTCACTTGTTTAATCATTTCACCCTCGTCTCCAATCAACAATCAAGTGAGCCTCCAATTTGGCTGTAATGAAAGCCTGCAGCTACACCGGCCCTTTGCGGATAGGATTGAAGACCCCTGGTGTAGTGTAACGCAGGGATAGACCTCAATCTGCAGAGCTCCGGGTCACAATCTGTACCCAGCCGGCCGGATATTTTTCTATAGCAGTCGTGTGGCCACTTGAGGTAACCCCGTATGCATTCGTTTAATGGTTTTCTGCGTATTAAATCTCTCATCTCATTATCTGTAGCCGCTTTATCCTGTTCTACAGGGTCACAGGCAAGCTGGAGCCTATCCCAGCTGACTACGGGCGAAAGGCGGGGTACACCCTGGACAAGTCGCCAGGTCATCACAGGGCTGACACATAGACACAGACAACCATTCACACTCTCATTCACACCTACGGTCAATTTAGAGTCACCAGTTAACCTAACCTGCATGTCTTTGGACTGTGGGGGAAACCGGAGCACCCGGAGGAAACCCACGCGGACACGGGGAGAACATGCAAACTCCACACAGAAAGGCCCTCGCCGGCCACGGGGCTCGAACCCGGACCCTCTTGCTGTGAGGCGACAGCGCTAACCACTACACCACCGTGCCGCCCAGTTACAAAATTATAATAAAGCGAATACGTTATGATTTATTTGGTGTATACTGATGAAGTTATGGTTTGTTTTTTTGCTAAGAAAAGGATGGCGGGCCAGAACTATAACGTGGCAGTGCGCCACTTTAAAAGCACCTGTGGAGAACACTGATGTAATAATAGCCGTGTTTCCATTAACCCGCAAGTTGAAATTGCGAAAAAACAAGTACAACCCCGATTCCAAAAAAGTTGGGACAAAGTACAAATTGTAAATAAAACCGGAATGCAATAATTTACAAATCTCAAAAACTGATATTGTATTCACAATAGAACATAGACAACATATCAAATGTCGAAAGTGAGACATTTTGAAATTTCATGCCAAATATTGGCTCATTTGAAATTTCATGACAGCAACACATCTCAAAAAAGTTGGGACAGGGGCAATAAGAGGCTGGAAAAGTTAAAGGTACAAGAAAGGAACAGCTGGAGGACCAAATTGCAACTCATTAGGTCAATTGGCAATAGGTCATTAACATGACTGGGTATAAAAAGAGCATCTTGGAGTGGCAGCGGCTCTCAGAAGTAAAGATGGGAAGAGGATCACCAATCCCCCTAATTCTGCGCCGACAAATAGTGGAGCAATATCAGAAAGGAGTTCGACAGTGTAAAACTGCAAAGAGTTTGAACATATCATCATCTACAGTGCATAATATCATCAAAAGATTCAGAGAATCTGGAAGAATCTCTGTGCGTAAGGGTCAAGGCCGGAAAACCATACTGGGTGCCCGTGATCTTCGGGCCCTTAGACGGCACTGCATCACATACAGGCATGCTTCTGTATTGGAAATCACAAAATGGGCTCAGGAATATTTCCAGAGAACATTATCTGTGAACACAATTCACCGTGCCATCCGCCGTTGCCAGCTAAAACTCTATAGTTCAAAGAAGAAGCCGTATCTAAACATGATCTAGAAGCGCAGACGTCTTCTCTGGGCCAAGGCTCATTTAAAATGGACTGTGGCAAAGTGGAAAACTGTTCTGTGGTCAGACGAATCAAAATTTGAAGTTCTTTATGGAAATCAGGGACGCCGTGTCATTCGGACTAAAGAGGAGAAGGACGACCCAAGTTGTTATCAGCGCTCAGTTCAGAAGCCTGCATCTCTGATGGTATGGGGTTGCATTAGTGTGTGTGGCATGGGCAGCTTACACATCTGGAAAGACACCAATGCTGAAAGGTATATCCAGGTTCTAGAGCAGCATATGCTCCCATCCAGACGACGTCTCTTTCAGGGAAGACCTTGCATTTTCCAACATGACAATGCCAAACCACATACTGCATCAATTACAGCATCATGGCTGCGTAGAAGAAGGGTCCGGGTACTGAACTGGCCAGCCTGCAGTCCAGATCTTTCACCCATAGAAAACATTTGGCGCATCATAAAACGGAAGATACGACAAAAAAGCCCTAAGACAGTTGAGCAACTAGAATCCTACATTAGACAAGAATGGGTTAACATTCCTATCCCTAAACTTGAGCAACTTGTCTCCTCAGTCCCCAGACGTTTACAGACTGTTGTAAAGAGAAAAGGGGATGTCTCACAGTGGTAAACGTGGCCTTGTCCCAACTTTTTTGAGATGTGTTGTTGTCATGAAATTTAAAATCACCTACTTTTTCTCTTTAAATGATACATTTTCTCAGTTTAAACATTTGATATGTCATCTATGTTCTATTCTGAATAAAATATGGAATTTTGAAACTTCCACATCATTGTATTCCGTTTTTATTTACAATTTGTACTTTTGTCCCAACTTTTTTGGAATCAGGGTTGTAATAGAAAGATGTGAATTTTGATAAATATTGCAAAAAAGTTCTTCTGCTTGCATGAGGTGGTTTTTCGAACGATTCGATAAAAGAATATTTTGCAAAAATTGAAACAGAGAAACATTTTTCGCATGATATGAAGAGCAAATAGAAACGCTACCTTTCTGAAAATAGAGAGCTTTGTAACAGTTATGGTGAGAGGTGAAAACCCAGGTTTAATCCCAGAACATCATTCAAGGGAAACGCAAACCATTCACAATTGTGTTCTGTCAAAATGTTGAAAATATCGTTTATCTTTTGCAAAAAAACTACAATGGAAACCTGGCTAGTTTTAGAAACTTTACATTATGGTAAAGGTACTGACTGCAAAGTCATCTGAAATTTAAAATTTGTTCATAGTGCATGGCATTTTCCCATGTCTCGCAAGAACAAGATCATGCGGACGAGACGTGATCATTTTGATATGCTGTGGGTTGCTTTTCTCCATTTTGGAACTGTTTTCCTCCCTCTTGAGGTAAACAGTATGGCCCTGCGGAAAGAACCAAGCGTGAGGAGCTTTAACGAATTAGCATAACTGTGGAACTGCATCACACCAAGATAGCGACGTGCGGAAAACATCGTGACTCTACATCGACCTGCGAGAGTTTTAAGTCGTAGGGATGTAATTTGTGGTTGAAATTTGAGAATCGATCCGTGAAACAAAAGACAAATCTATCTTTTCTCTCGTACTACTTTTGTGTTCTCGTTTCTTTCTCTGTAAGATCAAAACATTAGGTGTATAACTCCATACTCGCGACTGTGGAGTCGAGCCCATGCATTCTAAGGCTAAGATAGCTAAGCGCTAGCTGGAATGATTTCTATCCAGAAAAATGACATCATCTAACCTTGCTCTATCTTGTAGTTACACTCACTAGGCAGGTTTTCTTTTTCTTTTCCGCTGGCTTTTAGCTGGAGAGAGAGCGGAGTCCGCCATGTTTGCCCATGCCGACTTGTTTTGGTTAAAAGTTGGTCAAACGCTCCATGGTGGTCACGTGATATTGTTGCTCAGTTGCTTTGGTAACCTCTGGAATCGTAAAATACGGGATGCATTTTATCTCGGCAAAAAAACGTACACGTAGGATCCACCGTGTGTGCAGCAGCGAAACATCTGGAAACGCCAACAGCAATAGGAATAGAACATTCTGCCCAGAATTCAACTTCGCAGTCAGAAGATTTAAAGTGCCATTCCACCATTGGATGTATTCTTTGGCATAAAATACAATATATTTTATGACATGACTAGACAGAGAAATCTTTTAGCTTCAAAATGATATATCAAACATAATTTTTTGACAACGACAAGTATATTAATTTTGCGACCAAAGTCACCTACCCTTTTAATTTCCACGCGGTAGTGAAACGTGATGTCATCGGCAGGTTCCCCTTCCTGTGTACCACGTCACGTGTGACGTGGCACAGATTATCAGCAATGGCGGATAGAACGCGATTTCCACTTGTCGATTGCTGTGCCGATATTCACCATCGACCGTCTCCTTTGGGCATCACTCGCTATTTTCCTTCGCTTCTTTTCCGAAGCTGACAATCGCGTTCTATCCGCCATTGCTGATAATCTGTGCCACGTCACACGTGACGTGGTACACAAGACGGGGAACCTGCCGATGACATCACGTTTCACTACCGCGCGGAAATTAAAAGGGTAGGTGACTTTGGTCGCAAAATTAATATACTTGTCGTTGTCAAAAAATTATGTTTGATATATCATTTTGAAGCTAAAAGATTTCTCTGTCTAGTCATGTTGTCATAAAATATATTGTATTTTATGCCAAAAAAATACATCCAATGGTGGAATGGCACTTTAACTGATTTATCGGACTGATTTTCATGTTTAATAAGTGTCTCTAAATTATGAATCATGGAATCGTTTTGTTTCTTTCAGGCAACTGGGAAAGAAATCTCGTCAAATAACGTAGCTTTGTTTAGCATGAAAGCAGGTTTCGCAGTTTTGACTGAAAATAAATAAATAAATAAAACCCATAACAGCCTTTTCTTGTCACTAAATATATAATAATCTTCAACCACTGAGAAAACGATTCTCTGTCTATAGGCAACTCTGGCTTTTCATGTCATCATGAGTGTGCTGAGAATTGACGAGCTGACAAAAGTTTGGAATAATCTCGATGGGGGTCTCTGTTCTCTCGAGTGTTCTCTGCTTGAGTTGCTGTCAGCTTCATCAAAACACGTCCCAATTGCTTCAATCACATTTTCTTGTAAGAGGAAAAAAATAAATAAATCTCTGCAGCCAGCCATGACGTCATGACATGATCCATACGGAGCACGTTTCAAGCTGATTTTAACTTGGACATTTTAGCTTTATATACAGCTTAAAACATGCTCGGTGAATTACCCCTTTTCCACCAAATCAGTTCCAGGGCTGGTTCGGGGCCGGTGCTGGTTCACAACTCGTTCTACTTGCGAGCCAGTTGAGAACCAGTTTGCTTTTCCATAGCTCGCAGTACTAAGTGGAGCCACGTCATTACGTCGCTGTATACGTCAGTTACGGCGCTACGTTTACATAAACCTTGGCGCGAATATCAAAGCAAAAACAACACGGAAGAAGAAGAAGCAGCAGCAACAATAATAATAATAATAATAATGGATGACTTCGCGTTTGTACAGCTGCTGCTTCTCGGCGCTTAAAAATGGCGATCTTTCGCGGTCTTCTTGTTGTTGGTCTTAACAACTCCGCCCCCCCGCTAACGTAAGCGGTTCTTTCCTCTGGCCCAGCAGAGAGTTGGTGCTAGCCTGGAACCGGTTTTTCTGGCCCCAGAGCCAGTTCTTTGTCAGTGGAAACAGAAAACCCGGTTCCAAACTAAGCACTGGCCCCGAACCAGCCCTGGAACTGCTTTGGTGGAAAAGGGGCAAATGTGAAGCTCAAAGTTGACTTCATTAAAACCTTTAAGCCAGTATCTCACTGGGCTGCGACAGCGTGTGACAAATTGCGAACGTCATTCGCGAGAGAGTTTCAGAAGAGTCTTGAAACATTCGCGGGGCTTCTCACACTGCAAAAAATGGCCTCTCAAAAATAAGAAATAAAAGATTAAAACAAAGCATATTTGCTTGAATCAGGTGAAAAAAATCTGCCAATGGAACTAGTCAAATTTGACTTGGTAAGATTTCTTAAAGTAAGATGAAAAATCTAACCTGTTTTTAGATGAAATAATTCCAAAATAAGATTGGGGAACTTATTATGCGAGATCTGATTAACTCAAAATAATCAAAATAGTTCTTATAACAAGATCGTACTTCTTACATTTAGCCATTCAAGTCATTTTTATTTATTTCATTTTAAGGGTATTTCACTTAAATTCATGACAAAGTCTTAGCAGTAAAAACTGAATTTAAGATAAATATACTAATATTAGGATTGTTAAATTCTACAACTAAGCATTGCTAGCTTAAAAGATTCTCCTTTTGTGACCTGTAATTAGTAAAATACTAATAAGACTAATAAAAGTCAAATAAGACTTTTCCAAGACTTTTGTCTATACAAGATTTTCAAAATGGACTGTCTAAAAACTAGCCTTTCTAGCTAAATGAGGTTTTGCTTGTTGGGCAATTATGTCTTATAATCAGGGTGGCTAGATGTTTTGACTTGAAAATAGACAAAATTCCTAAGATTTTTATTTTTTGCAGTGCAATTTCCTCGCATGAGTCGCAAAGTGTCGCTCCTTCATCGCTGAAATTTTGAACGTGTTCAAAAAATTCGTGCGACACAATTTCTCTCAAAATAGCCTCAAATGCGTCGCTGGTGTCGCAAAGCCGTCGCAAACCCTTCTCAAGTCAGTTTCTGTGAGACAGGAAGTGCAAGAGTATCTCACTGGGCTGCGACACAATTGCGATAAAATGTGCCCGAATCCAGGGACACATGTCGGCCCGGGGGCATTTTGAGTTATTGACAGATTCAGAAAGGACAGTTTCTAAGCTTTCCAATGATGCCTTCCATGTGGAGATCTGACAATATTTGAAGAATGTGTGGCCTTTTGAAAGTGTATACTTCTTAAAACAGAAAAGGGAGAAAATCGCCCTCAACGTTTTCCATCTCAGCTACTCTGGGTGCAGGGCGGGCACATAATGCTGCTCATTTGCATGATATTAAGGAAAGCCCTACCCCCTACGAGCTAGCACGATGCTACTTTCATGTAAACAAAGATCACCACGTCAATTTTCCTTCCATGCAAAGTATGCCCAACACAATTATGAAGTACAAAAATAAGTCCTAAAGTATACTTAAACGTTTTGTGGTTGAAAAATTACTCACACCGTAAGAAAGAAAGATAGCACGATGATGACGCAACTAACACAACGCTAGTTTCATGTAAAGCCTCGGTCACAACCGGCCGTACGTGCTCCTACGGCCGGTCTACATGCAAGAAACGCACGGAGGGCGCGTGTGAAACGCACGAGAGCGCGCGCGTGTGACGTGCTGATTTTCGAGCCGCAGACCGGCCGCAGAGGTTCTTTGTCATGTCAAACAAACTCTACGGGCGCTTACGTTTTTTTTCAGGTTGCAAGACAAACTTACGGCCAACGCACGTCTTTCTCCACGAACAAAAAAAAAAAACCGCAGCGATTTGGGAAACGCCAAAAATCACACGGCCAAAAAATCGTACGTCCGGTTGTGACCTAGGCTTAACCAAACCACAACACTCTCCGTTACATGCAAAAATAACCACACAGCCTTAGATTAATAAACTTACCCCATCAGAAAGAGAAACGGCGCCTTGCACACACCAATGCCTCCGATGGAATGTAATTCTAGCTTCCTTTTGGTTGGGTTTTTTTTTGCTAGAAATGGTTATCTCCAATGTAAATACCATGTGTCTGTTTGCTTCGCGGTGTTTCAGCTCCTCTGCGCTCTGTTTAGCTTGCTCATTCCATAGTGAAATTACATGCCTGTATGCAGCTTAAGTAGCCACGAGCTCAGCTCGTATCATACAGCTGATTCACGAAAAAAAAAAAAGACTTAAATCATCATGTGAATGGCCCATATGGTAATTTACCCACACCCCCCAGCAGGCTACAGTCCTGACAAAAACGAGACAATTTGCAACAAAAAATGTATGCTTTTCCAACAAAACAATCGATTATCTGAAATACTGATTGCATTCTTCAAGATCTCAACTTGCACATGATGGAGAAGAAAAAAAATGCTTCTTTTGCGATTATCTCGGATTCGTTTCGGCCGACGTGTCCCTGGATTCGGTGAGGCGTCACAAATATGCAAATATCAATTCAGTGTGATTCCAAGTGAAAATCGTCGCTAATTCGCATATTTTATCGCAATTGTTGTGTCGCAGGCTGTCGCAGCCCAGTGAGATACTGGCCTTACTGACGGTTATAAAATGGTCATAAGTGCAGGTCAGGTTTGTTTTGAGCCACAAGCTATAACTCTTACTAACATCCAGATATGAAGGAGACGGTGAGAAAAACAGCACTATCAGCGTCCTATATACAGGAAAAAGCCAGTGGGGTTTAACACCGATACTGATTTCAATATTTGAGGATTTTAAATATCAGATAATTATACAGGAGGCTGCAAAAGTAGGCATACAGTATTGAAAAACAAAACATTATTTTATTGATTATACAAACCTATCAAGAATAACATCAATAATAAACATATTAATCCCTCAAATGTTCAAACTGTTTGCCCTCGGTATTCATACACTCCACGAGTCGAGTGTGGACACCCATGCACACTCGGGCACAAAGGTCTTTATCAGCATCAATTTCCTGGCAAGCCCTCCCGAATGAACTGAATCATGGCATCAACAGAACGTGGCTTGTGTGCAAAAACCCTATCTTTTACACATCCCCAGAAAAAGAAGTCCATGGGGCGAACGTGGTGGCCAGTCAACGGCTCCCCGACGTCCAGTCCACCTGTTGGGAAATTCTTTGTCAAGTAGCTCACGCACATTGAGTGCGAAGTGCAGTGGCGCCCCATCCTGCTGAAAGTAGAAGTCGTCCTGCTGCTGTTGTTCGCGCGTAATCCTTACCGTATACCTACTTTTGCAGCCCCCTGTATATCGGCCAATCTTTCTTTTTTTTCATTTTTTTCCCCCCCGGAAACACAACGTAAAGATTTTCCTTTACATTTATGTGTAGTCTTCACCAAGACATGTACTTTAAAAAGGAACTTGTTTTATCGTCATAAATAGTACTTTGAACAACTAAATATATTGGTATAGAAGTCAAATGTATAAAATTACAAAAAATTTTTTAAAAACTTAGCAGATCTACTCTGGGTGGCACGGTGGTGTAGTGGTTAGCGCTGTCACCTCACAGCAAGAAGGTCCGGGTTCGAGCCCCGTGGCCGGCGAGGGCCTTTCTGTGCGGAGTTTGCATGTTCTCCCCGTGTCCGCGTGGGTTTCCTCCGGGTGCTCCGGTTTCCCCCACAGTCCAAAGACATGCAGGTTAGGTTAACTGGTGACTCTAAATTGACCGTAGGTGTGAATGTGAGTGTGAATGGTTGTCTGTGTCTATGTGTCAGCCCTGTGATGACCTGGCGACTTGTCCAGGGTGTACCCCGCCTTTCGCCCGTAGTCAGCTGGGATAGGCTCCAGCTTGCCTGCGACCCTGTAGAACAGGATAAAGCGGCTACAGATAATGAGAGAGAGATCTACTCTGCTTGGGTCAGCTGATTGTTGTGATTTGTGGCTTTCCAAACACGCGTCTTTCCAACTGTGGAGTTGCTATATGTCCTCTGGTGGACAAACTATGCAACTACAACACTCATCACATGGTTGAAGGATCCATCTTCTGTCTCCTTTTCTTTTCGGCCATCATATATCTGCAATTAGCTCATATCTCAGTTCCCTGATTCGGCATGCTAATTGATCATTCGGGCTCTACTTGTAACAGTGCTGATAAAATGAAAGGTTTCATCCAACAGAATGGTCTGTTTGCTTTGAATGATGGCGGTGATGTTTAGTCACACTGGTGAATAGGACTGCATTCTTTACTTGAACCACAAAGATCATCTTGACTTGAAACCGTCTTTCAGATGTTTTGAATACTAATATGATCTTTGATTATTCTTCCTAACTGTCCTATTTCCCAGCATGCCTTGGAGTTGCAGTTGGCGGTGGCAAATGTGCTGCAGTTGTTGGTCCACTCTGAGAGGAACCAGCAGGTGCTGTGCGAGTCAGGTCTGCCATCACGCCTGCTACAGCGCTGCAGCTGTGCCATGAGTGACGAGGAGCACCCACTACACCCGCCGCTGCAGAGGACGTTCGAGAGGCTCGCCTCACAGAACCTACAACCTATGGCTCTCCGGTCAGTCTAAAACCAAGCAGTCTGGAAAAATTTCCTGATAAATATACGTAGCTCTGCATTATTCGCTAAAGGACTCGGACACGAGGACCTAGATATCTTTACCTCCATCATACAACCCCTGTTCTAAATTGAATATAATACAAAGACAAGATATTTAATGTTTAAACCGAGAAACTTTTTTTTTTGGTAAATCTACAATCGTCCTGAATTTGATGCCTACAACGCCTTCTAAAAAAGTTGGTACATGGGCATGTTTACCACTGTTATTACATCACCTTTTTCTTTTAACTACACTCAGTACACACTTGGGAACCGAGGACACGAATTGTTGACGTTTTGAACGTGAAATTCTTCCCGTTCTTGCTTGATGTCCGACTTGAGTTTGCTCAACAGCCTCGAGTCTTTGTTGTTGTATTTTGTGCTTCATAATGCACCACATATTTTCAGTGGGAGACAAGCAGGCCAGTTTAGCACCTGCACTCATTTATACGTAGCCATGCTGTTGTGACACTTTTCTGGATGGCAGCATGTGGTGTTCCAAAATCTGTGTGTACATTTCAGCATTAGTGGTGCTTTCATAGATGTGCAAGTTAAGTTACCCATGAGCACCAACACACCCCAGACCATCTGAACAATCTGGCAGGTCCTTTTCCTCATTACCCCTGAAGACACAATGTCCATGATTTTTCCAAAAACAGTTTGAAATGTGGACTCGTCAGACCACAGCACATTTTTACACTTTGCGTCAGTACATCTCACATGAGCTTGGGCCCAGAGAATTCAGCCGCGTTTCTGGAGGATGATGTTATTTGGCTTTCACTTTGCATGGTAGGTACAGTGATGAGCTGTGTTTACTGGCAACGGTTTTACGAAACGTTCCCAAGCCCATGTAGTAATACCCTTTATACAGTCATGTTGGTTTTTAATGCTTGGCCGTCTGAGGGATCAAAGGTCACAGGTGTTCATTGTTGGTTTTCGGCCTTGTTCCTTATATGCGGAGATTTCTCTGGATTCTCTGAATTTAAAAAAAAAAATTTGGCGCTATTTGCTTGTGCAGTTTTTTGAAAGTGTTCAACCTTGCCCCATCCTTTCTCGTGAACAACTGAGCCTTTCCCATTGCGAGTGAATCCTTTTACCTGTAGAATGTTCCAAACCGGTGGATTTTGTTGTTTGTTTGTTTGTTTTTGAGCATTACATAACTTTCCCAGTCTTTTGTTGCCTCGTCACCTTTTTTTTTTTTTTTTTTTTGGAACGTCTTACAGGCATCAAATTCAGAATCGAGTGTATATTTA
Organism: Neoarius graeffei; assembly: GCF_027579695.1. Taxonomy (NCBI): domain Eukaryota; kingdom Metazoa; phylum Chordata; class Actinopteri; order Siluriformes; family Ariidae; genus Neoarius; species Neoarius graeffei. The sequence goes on along the minus strand of NC_083592.1, from coordinate 42,264,783 downwards.
CAAAAAGCAATTAAGTTTATCAGATTGAATATTAAATATCTTGCCTTTTGTATGGTATTCAATTGAATATAGCTAAAAAGGATTTGCAAATCACGGCATTCTGTTTTTCATGTATGTTTTACACAGTGTTCTAACATTTTTTTGGAACCGGGGTCGTACATTGACAGCCTTTAAGATAAATTATTTTATCTGATGGATCGCAGGTGGCTCATCATGGAGCATTTTTACTTTTATTATTTTGTCCTAAAACAGCCATTTCTTTTTCAGCTTATTTGTGTGGCAGTCTGGGAAACTCCATCAGATGTCACTGTGTTCAGAATTGAATTTTTTTTTTTCCTGATTAAAAAATAATAATAATAACTGATGCCTCAACATAAATATACTTGAGCAAAATGACACGTAAATGTTTTTCAATGTACTTTGAGTGGATAGTATCTCCATCCTTGACTCTTGTATGCTGCGTAAATGGGAATAAAAAATGTATGTATATATATTTTTGAGAGTTAAAATCGACCGCAAAGTTGGCATTTGAGCTGAGCCAGCCAGCCCGGAGTGCGTGACATCGGGAACCAATTTTAAGGCCGAGGCCTTTTACAGCTACAGACCAAAGTCATATAAATAAAAATTTACGGTGAAAGTAAGAAATGCCGTTACTGACTTGCTCAACTAAGACTGATTTGACTTCATTGATTATGGGTTCACTCTCATTAAAACAGGATAGGTGTTCTAACTTATGCAACATACATGTACATGCATGCATTTTCACTGATAAAATGTAAAAGGCTAATTAAATAATCAGATGAACTGAGACGATCACATTCTGAAGCAAATTAAATAATCTTATACCGGTAACTTAAACACACAATACAAGTTACATGTATTAATCTAAATGCAGGTAAACAACGTGTTTTTTTTTTTTTCCTTTTTAAATCCAAATGAGAGTCGGCGCTTACCCGTCTGTTCTCGCTTCATTAAGGCCGACCCTGTGGCCGATTTGTTTTGAAACAATCTGACTTTCAGTTGTTCGTTCAGTTCTCCGTTCATTCGCTTCTTCCATGTAAGGGCGAGATGGCAGCAATATCCAGTTTAGAAATCAGACAGCTGCTCCACTCATTCTCTCCATACTGTGTACTCCGCCATTACTGCTCGGCTCAGGCAATTACTAAAACCCGGGATGGAACGGGATGTCACTGATTTTAGCAACAACCCTCAGCTCACGCTCCAGGAGGACTGGTGCAACTGAACTTACTTTCCTTTAAAAAAATAAATAAATAAAATACTTGTAGTTTTTTTTAAATTGTTGGTACTGCTCCCTCTTTCAATACGGGCTTATAGCTAACACTCCTCAACGGATCAGAGGTCTCGTACGAGTCTTCAGTAAAATGTGCAGAGCAGAGTAGAGACCACTTCGTAGGCGCCCAGTGTGCCCGTGAACTTCTCACAAAACGCGTCCAAATCTTTGCAGTTTGATCATACTTGAGCCATGAATGCAACATGCACCCGCCAGAAGGTGGATTTAGTAACACATCTGCGTGTCATGGCGATAAATTAGCTCAAAATGGAGGATCGGAGTTGCAGTCAGCTCTGTGTTTTCGTATCGCGGAAATGGCGATGAGACCGATAGACTTCCTGCTGTGACGTTACGGACGTCAAGGTCGTTCACTCAGACCGCTACCTATATAAATCACTTTAATCGTAAAACTTACTATCTTAGATTCATTGTTAATGCTCAGAACTATTCCTGTGCCATTCTTGAGGTCTCAAGGCATTTATAAATGAAAGTGAGGCCATGGCTCTGCGTATCTGCTTTAAGGAGCTGGTTCAGGCTGCCAAAAGATATTGAAAGCTTTGCTAGCTAAGAATGCTTTTCCCACCGATTTGAACAATATTTGTCTAGTTACATGCTGTAATGAAACATGCCATCTAATCAACTCAGTTTGTGATCAGATTATGACTGGCAGAAATATCTGTGAAGCTCCTACGTAGTCGTCGTCATCAAAACAAAGAAGAGCGCTTACATACTCTGTAAAGAGTTAAAATGCTGTATTATTATTATTGTTTAAGCTGTATTTTTTTTTTTTAATCATGCTACTGGTCACATGACTAATTTCAACCAGCAGTAAATAACATCCAGGATTGAGTCAGTTAAACTGATGACCGCAATATTCAACGTCTACCAGTAGAGGTTTGCTAATTTCTAATTCAGTTCAAACTTTAGTCGTCATGAAACAAAATAAAGCTTTTACTTCTGTTTATTGTTTGAGCTCAAAGAGAGCACACAGTCTTTCCCATAGCTACTATCGTAACATCACAATTATTCAAATTTTACTCATCCACGCAGTGTGGCGTTGACGAGTGAGATTATTAAAAGTCAGCTCTGCTCCTTATCTGTCTTTGATTCACTGTGTAAATAAAATCAGCGTGTGCCTGATTATCCAAGCAGATCGCTGGCACTCAAAAGCTCACAGCGCTTTCATAGCAGGCTCTTTGTGTTAAAGCGAGAGTGATCATATTAGTCAGGGTTCGGTATTTAAAGTTGTCCGTGGATTGTCTCGAAGTACATGGTCAGATGAGTGTTTTTAATTTTCCGCACGGCTGCTCGGCTCTGATGGAGGACGTAGACGCGCTCCACTATCAAAGTCTGTATTTTGGTTTGTGTTTTTGCATCTCGTCTTTGCAACTGTGAAAAAAGGAATAAAGAAAAAGTGTTCATCTGTGATGGTGCTTAAGTTCAAACCGTCATGGGTTGAGGTTTTTTTTTTTGTGAAATGCTATTAAAATTGGGAGAAGGTTCATTGGTCGAATGAAAAATGCCTTACGCTTGCGTTGTTTTAGGTTGTTTGAATCGGTCAAACCGTGAAACTGATAAAAGTTTCTTCGGGGTTTCCTGTGAACTAATAAAAAAAAAAAGGGTGAACGAATACAGGATTTCACAAAAACATGTCGAGAAAGGTGGCTTTTGAACCTCTGACTGAAATCGAAGGGAGCCGAGTCGAAGCACGCTCGAGTTTGCGGTGATCACTTGGTGAAAGGTTTGTACTGTATATCCCTCTCAGCTACGGCCTTAGTGTTTTCCAAGTACTTTTCTTGCTATGTGTCGTTATTTTACGGTACTTTTTTTGGTCACGATGCGCTAAAGTCCCCAGCTGTTTCTTTGTTTCCTCCTCACGCCTCACAAAGTCCATATGCATGAAGGTCGCGACAGAATTCTTCCCCAGCCGTACAGTTACAATGCGCCCTGATCACTTCTCCGTCTTGTTGAACTAAGATCCAGGTCTTTAAAGGAACAGTCCACCGTAATTCCATAATGAAATATGTTCTTCTCTGAATTGAGACGAGCTGATCCGTACCTCTCCGAGCTTTGTGCGACCTCCCAGTCAGTCAGACGCGCTGTCACTCCTGTTAGCAATGTAGCTAGGCTCAGCATGGCCAATGGTATTTTTTGGGGCTGTAGTTAGATGCGACCAAACTCTTCCGCATTTTTCCTGTTTACATAGGTTTATATGACCAGTGACATGAAACAAGTTCAGTTACACAAATTGAAACGTGGCGATTTTCTATGCTATGGAAAGTCCGCACTATAATGACAGGCGTACTAATACCTTCTGCGCGCTTCGACAGCGCATTGATACCTTCACTCCTCTTCGGGCACGGCCAGGCGGGCGAATGCCCTGGTCCGTCCACCCTGTCTAAAAAAAAAAATGGTACAACTCGAGCCCCATCGTAAAATTGGGACTTTGTCATTTTTCCGCATGAGGCCCATGGTAAAACCACACTTCCAGGAGGGGCTGCCGTCTGCCTCCCAAGCCGGCCGAGAGCGCTCCTCGTCGGGCACAGCCAGGCGGGCGAATGCCCTGGTCCGTCCGCCCTGTCTAAAAAAAAAAATAGTACAACTCCGAGTGAAGGTATCAATGCGCTGTCGAAGCGCGCAGAAGGTGTTAATACGCCTGTCATTATAGTGCGGGCTTTCCATAGCATAGAAAATCGCCACGTTTCAATTTGTGTAACTGAACTTTGTTTCATATCACTGGTCATATAAACCTATGTAAACAGGAAAAACGCGGAAGAGTTTGGTCGCATCTAACTACAGCCCCAAAAAATACCATTGGCCATGCTGAGCCTAGCTACATTGCTAACAGGAGTGACAGCGCGTCTGACTGACTGGGAGGTCGCGCAAAGCTCGGAGAGGTACGGAGCAGCTCGTCTCAATTCAGAGAAGAACATATTTCATTATGGAAGTACGGTGGACTGTTCCTTTAAAGGGGTTTCTGACGATCTTTGTGAATGAGTTACCTGAGCGATAAGAGCCAACACAGGTGAGAATCAAGTGAACTGTTGTTTGTTTGCACTTCAACTTGCAGCGCTTCGTTGTAAAGACGTGAACGCAAAGCTTAAACATACTTACACGGGCAAAAACAATACAGGATTCATTCGGCAGCGACTTGATTCTGAGGTCCTTTACCCAGCCACATACAAAAAAAGTTGTAAGCCTCCATACTCTTCCACGCTTTCATCTGTTTTGCTGTGTAGAAGGATGTCTGCAACACCAGATAGTTCGAGATGTCGGGGAACTTGACTGAATGGTCGTTTTCGAGATCGTACAACAAATCCTTCTTTCCCAGACTGTAGAGGTCGATTCCATTGCACACAGCAATCTTCTGAATATATCTAAAGCCAGCAGTGGCTTCTAGATTATGAGCGTACTCTGATAACTTATCGCTAATTGTTTGCACTACGGCAGCCGTTTAGACCACCAGCTATTTCACTTCCAGTAAAACTGCTAAGAAAAGTCACGTTTGTTTAACTGTTTTTCTTTCCACAGGGAGTTTTTGCGTTTAGGGAATCCTTTAAATTGTGGCGCCTGGGACAAAAAGCTTCTGAAGCAGTATCGGGTTCACAAGCCAAGTTCCCTGAGCTATGAAGCTGAAGCAAGAAGTAAGTACAACAGATGATCCATGCAAACATTTTTTTCTTTTGACCCGTCATAACTATCTGTGACCTCTTGTAAACTGCTCAGCTTGAGCTTTTTTTTGTCTGCGTGTGAAAGGAAGAACACTTCCTCTGGCTGAAAGCCCGTGCTTTCCTTTTAGCACTGGAGTGTATAGACAACACTAAACAACAGAACTCTTTTTAAATGTTTTTTTTTAAACAGACTCAAGGTCATGCCTCCTAGCATTCATTTTTTAAAAACTAATCACCCTTTGATTTGTTAGTATTTGAGACCAGCTCGAACTTTTACAGAGATAGAAACTGAACGTGGCGGCACGGTGGTGTAGTGGTTAGCGCTGTCGCCTCACAGCAAGAAGGCCCGGGTTCGAGCCTCGTGGCCGGCGAGGGCCTTTCTGTGTGGGGTTTGCATGTTGTCCACGTGGGTTTCCTCCGGGTCCTCCGGTTTCCCCCACAGTCCAAAGACATGCAGGTTAGGTTAACTGGTGACTCTAAATTGACTGTAGGTGTGAATGTGAGTGTGAATGGTTGTCTGTGTCTATGTGTCAGCCCTGTGATGACCTGGCGACTTGTCCAGGGTGTACCCCGCCTTTCACCCGTAGTCAGCTGGGATAGGCTCCAGCTTGCCTGCGACCCTGTAGGACAGGATAAAGCGGCTAGAGATAATGAGATGAGAAACTGAACGTCGTTTTTTTGTTGTTGTTGTTAGATTCTAGGCCATGTTGGCCTTGCGGGTAATGAGCGGGCAGACAGTGTGGCCAGGGGAGCCCTCACTAGAGAAATCCAGACCTGCTCTGGAGTCCTATATTTTAAAGATGTGGCAGACTGAATGGGATAAATGTCCTGAAAATAAATTGTACAAAATTAACCCTGTTGTTTAAAAAAAAAAAAAGCACCTTTACCTCCATTCCAAAATAAACATGAACAATGTGGTGTATACCAGGCGTCAGATTGGACATACAAGGCTCACTCATGGTTTATGATCCCCCGCTGGCCAGAAGTCCCGAAGGGGAATTATGTCGCGGCGATGTCCGTCCATTCGTCCTTCCCAGGAAGGGTACTCGCCTTCTGAAATCAACTCCTCTCACAATTTTTGGAGGAATTTCGCGAAATTCAATACAATACGCATACTGCAATTTCGTTCAATTCAGTCCCGTTTTACCAGAGTTGCCAGTGGGGGATATTGTGCTCTCAGAGCATTTTTGTTGAAAGGTGAAGAACCATCAACATGCCATTGCTACAAGACATTGTTGACCAGCATGTTTTACTCTGCTTCCTTGGGCTAAATGCCCCAAGGGAGCTTTAAACTGACAAAATATCTTGGAGGATGATTTTCAGAAGGTGCCACCACCAAAAGTGTTAGTTTCTGTCATGTGTTTTTAAAGCAGCTCACTTAGTGACTTATTCATTTGATGTAATTTTATTTGTTGTAATTATTTATTTGTATAGGTAATCGTATGGGGCCGAGTAAAATTAAGGATTAATTTCACGAGTGATTTTGAAGTTTAAAAAAAAAAAGAATTTTGAAATCACGAGTGAAATTGATCCTTAATTTTACGAGGAACCATATGATTACTTGTTTATAATATATAGGGCCAAATTCATACTTCGGAACCCATTCAAGTTCACAACGTTTGTCATTCGCGTTTTCTGAACCAATCAGGGCGCGAGACTATCTTGCACGTTTCAATCAGTTTCTAAAGCATTCCTTGTTTTCGCAAATCTCTCGCTTTTCCCTCGAGGACTTTTCGTGATTCTTGAAAAGGAACATCTTTCAGGATCGATCCTGGATATTTCTCTTGTCTCAGATGCCGATCCAATGCTGCCTGCATTACTTTGAGAGAGTCTGGTTCGTAGTTTTCCCCCATTTTCTCTCCTCACTTCTGCATAAAACTGCGATAGCACCTTGTCTAACTCTCAGCATTCATATGCCACTAGAGTCGTTTATTTATCTTTCCGCGGCCCATTTCTTAAACACGGAAAGCCAAAAATTCGTACTTTTTTTGGTATTTTCATTTTCGCTTGCAGCTTTCAATTGGTTTATCATTTCTTCATCAAATATAGCGAAACGCGGCATTGCTGAGTCAGCAGAGTCAGCCATTTTGTTGACAAAATTTGCTAATTTTTGTAACCGTAACCAAGCAACGAACTAGCCAATAGCATTTCAGAAATACGGCCCCGTGTTAAGGAAAAAAGCCCTCCCTGATTGACCAATCAGAATTGAGTAATTTGGCCCAATGTATTATAAATACAATAATTGTAGTAGCTGCTGGGGTTTTTTGTTTTTTTTTCGGCCATGATGTAGCCTCAGGTGCTGACATGTCATTTTTAAAAAAGGGAAAAAAAACCCTCACTCCTCCGGCTGAAACACAACACAATTAAAAAGCGAATGATTACCTGCACATCTGACCAACAAACTTGATCCCTTATTTTTGTGTTTCTGGCTGGATGTAATTTTAATCGATCATGTTGGAATGGTTCAATTTAATTGAGCTGTTTGGCCATTTTAAACACAAGCAGGTCATCTTGTTCATAAATGACCTGAAGGTCCATTAGGAACAACCTAAAGCTGACCGAGCTGCAGCATAAAACACACTGTCTTCTGAGCTTTGACTGCCAAATGAAAAATTTTTGTCACTGCGTCTAGCATATGGATGTAGTTTTGCCCCTTGTATAGCTAAATGATTTGTTTTAGCCTCAGTTTAGGAGTGAATCTTGAGGCTTGGTCATTCAGTGTATACTGGAATCATTAAGTTATTAAACACAGAGGAACCTGACCATCACAGAGGCCAGGAACAAACCTTTTTCCTTCCCCCCCCTTCTTCCTTTTTAGATAGCATGACTGCATCGATGGAGGGCTTGGGGATGGACAGCGTGTTTGCGGTGAGCGAGGAGAGCGGTTCGTACCGGATCAGCCGGAGCTTGGTGCGATCAGCTGAAGCTAGCGCCGTGCCACTGACACGTGTCAAATGTCTGGTGTCCATGACAACGCCGCACGACATCATCCGTCTGCACGGCTCTGCCCTCACGCCAGCCTTCGTTGAGTTTGATACAGCGCTTGAGGGTTTTGGGTGAGTGTTTTAAAAGCTTCATTTTAGTGTCTGTGGAGGTCTGGGAAAACTCCTCACATGTCACCGTGGCTGATTTTCCCCAGACTTTTTCTGCTTATTACATACATACATACATACATACATAGAAGGTATAATTACAGTTTATTTCACTCAAACAGCATCACTTTTATGGTTTACTTTCAAACCTTCTAACCCTTGTCCAAATATCATGTCGTCGTACATGGCTTCGTACCGTAACTGGCACTACGCACCTTGTCGGCTGTCAGCTCATGTACGACTCAATTTTGTGGAATAACTGTTAACCCTCTGGGGTCAAGAGGTTCGCTGGCGAAGCTCGGCAGGTTTATAATGAGTATTTCATGTATTTAGATAAGTATCTTCGAGTTTTTCATCATACAAGCATGATAAACATATTGACAAACTTTACACTTTCCTATGTGCCCACTGCCAAATAATATTATAGTTTTTAAATTACCTAAATTAGATGAAACATAAAACTTGTCACCTTACTCAGTCACACTGGAGTCGGAGCGCCGAGTGCCCACTTACGCATTCATAAAAGACTGTTCACATGGTAACGGAATGATAATCACTTTCGGTTTCGATTGGTTTCTCTTTCGCGGTGGGAACGCCCTCCGTAAACAGGATAAAATCTATCCAGCATAGTTCAGGCTATTTGGAGGTAAAAGTTGTGAGGTGGCACGCGGATTTTATGCGCTTCGGATGATTCAGCACAGCGATTCAGTTCAATCTTGAGAACTGTGAGCCCGTGAGGGGGGCCCCCCCCCATTTATTTTATTTTTTTTTTAAACTTCAACTTGATCCAGCCAAAGATCAACTTGAGCAAGTCTTCTATTTATTTTAAGCAGATCGGTTGATATGCGTGCGCTGTAGTGCATACACAGGAAAGATGACTGAGCAATTTTTCCAGAGTTAAAAGTATTTTCCTGAAAAGAACCTGAATTTTGAGTTTAGAGAGTAAAATTTGGAGTTGGAGTGGGAGCAGAATTACAGCGTAATTGTGTAAAAAAAAAAAAGTAACAGAGTTGGTTGTGGCTCTGAACTGAGGAAAATAGTCTGTGTTAATTTCAAGACACACTGAAAAGAGTCAAATACCAAAATAAAGTCAAATACCAGATAAATGAAGATGTAAAAAATCAGTTTTAGAACTGTGTTGCAGTGTGTGGAAAAACACGACCTGACCCATTGTGACTTGACCTGATGGGATTAAGAGTTGGCAGTAGGAGGGGTTTTCACTCTTCTCATTGAATGGAATGGAAATTTTTACTCTTCTCATTGAATATCCCTTCCACTGCCAACTCTTTTTATCCCAAAACAGTAGGACATAATTTTTTTGATGGCCAGTTAACTGTCCAAATTAATGGAGCAGATTTAAGTTTTTGTGCTTGATCCATTCCTAAGACTGAACAGAATAACCTCAAATGACCAAAACGGTTCGACACAATGGTCATGTTTTTTCACACGTTCCAACACAGTTCTAAAACAAGTACAATCATGGCATACGTATGTAGGTACCATGCGCCATCTTGTGTCTAAGAACTACAACTCCCAGCCAACTTCCGCGTTGACCTACGTCACGCTTGGGCGGGATCACGTACATCACATTCTTCAGGATTCCCTAAAAGACTTGGAAGCCCGCTATCTCGTCCTCTTTCGTGTCTGACCCCAAGCGGAACAGACCTAAAAGGAGGCACTCGCTATCGGACCGTCCGAAACCACGACTTCTTTCTTGCAAGATCCACGCTTCAGCGCGTTTCACTTTGTGTTTACCCTTGATCACGGTAGACTCCGGAAACACACGACCTTTTAACTCACGCGAGTTATAGCCGGCTTTCAGTTATTCCTTTGAGTTATTCTTTCAGTACGTACTAGACTGCAACCAAAAGGCAGTTTTATTTGTGTTGGGAGCGGCTGGACTGTCCTAACCCTGTCTGATGAGAGCTTTCTTCTCGCGAGCTACGAAATCTCTACAAGATCTCTCTCAAAGAAGTTTTCCAAGCTACTGTGAAGATCTACCTCTCCAGAAAAGACTCTGCTTTCTACCAAAAAGGCGAGATTTTGAAGCAACACTGGCATTTGGGCAAAAAGGCTAGTTTTTAGGAATTAGTTTATTTACTTAGTGTGAATTTACACTCAGGGGTTGTTTAAGTGTGCACACTGATTTTGGTTTTCTATCATTTGTTATTGTTGATTTCAGTTGTTTAATCAATAAGTTTTTGCATGTTCTCTCTCTCCTTTTTAACATTTTAATTTCATTACTCACACATATCTTGACCTCATTAAGATTTCAGTAAATTGAATAATACTAGAGAGCTAGGGGGTGAGCGGTCTGGAAAGCCTTTGTCTCCATACCAGGCCTTTTGCATGCTTAGCTAGCAAGCTAGAGCTAATTTTCTTTGTCTACAAAGGAAACACGTGGCGACCCCTCCTTCTCTCTTTTGTCTCCATACCAGGCCTGTATCTCAGCTTTGGATAATATCCTAAGTCCTGATTCAATTCAGGCGGCACGGTGGTGTAGTGGTTAGCGCTGTCGCCTCACAGCAAGAAGGTCCTGGGTTCGAGCCCCGGGGCCGGCGAGGGCCTTTCTGTGTGGAGTTTGCATGTTCTCCCCGTGTCCGCGTGGGTTTCCTCCGGGTGCTCCGGTTTCCCCCACAGTCCAAAGACATGCAGGTTAGGTTAACTGGTGACTCTAAATTGACCGTAGGTGTGAATGTGAGTGTGAATGGTTGTCTGTGTCTATGTGTCAGCCCTGTGATTACCTGGCGACTTGTCCAGGGTGTACCCCGCCTTTCGCCCGTAGTCAGCTGGGATAGGCTCCAGCTTGCCTGCGACCCTGTAGAAGGATAAAGCGGCTAGAGATAATGAATGAATGAATGAATGAATGATTCAATTCAACCTTTATAGCAAATTCTCCTGTGCCTACATTTAAAGCCATATATATATATATATATATATATATATATATATCACAGGTGGCTTCTCCAGTGAGGAGAGGGAGGAAGATCCTCCTTAAAAATTCTAAGAATAAAAAGTTGAAATTGTCTTGACCAATTTAATGAATTGCTGTCCTTGAATATTACTATTTTACTGCCAAATACGACATGTACATTATATTCGTTTCTCTGGGTGAAATTACATTAGCACCCCCTATCGCTCGCTATTAGAAATTACTGCACGGAGGATCTTCCTCCCTTCGGCTCCCATTCACTCCGATTCAAACAGTCTCCGGCACTGGCGGCTCGTGGTTAACATAGACTTCAATGAGAGAGAGGAGGAAAATCCTCCTCTAAGAGGGTGGGACTAGCTAAGAGATCTGACAAGTGCTACAAAATATCAACCAATAGGCTGCAGCCCTCGTTGCGCAATGAACCAATAAGTAGAGGCCTTAGCTGCCTGGGGGGAGGGGTTATCTTATCAAACTTAACTTCTAGATCCGGTGACTCGGGCACTTCGGCAGTCAGAGTGAGAACGGCGAGGTGGAAGTGGATTGACTATGTTTTAGATATTCTACGAATAAAGTAATGGAAACAGAGGACGTGGTGAATGTTTTGCTTGCAAAACCCTTCCATGGGCTGAGCTACAAACATGGCCGCCAGGTTTGCTTCATTAAATACGGAAGATTTTGAGAGAATTTTGAAAGAGAAAGATGTGTTGAACACCTGAAAGTAATGTGTACAGCAGCTATAAAAAGTGTACACACCCCGTTAAAATGATAGGTTTTTCAACTATTATCAACTCAACCCGTGCGTGTAACTATAGCCGGTCCAGCAGGTGCGGTCGCATTGGGGCCCGTGACCTTCAACCAAGCATTCCTTCCTCCCTCACTTTTACAAAAGCCAGCCGCTACTGATATATATATATGTACCACGGATGACCGTTTGAATGTATTTTAATTGTTAACTTTTAGCTTTTAACACACGTGGCATACTAGGCCTGAAAAACACATGGTAGCTAGCATTCCTTTGTCTAGTTAGCCTACAAAGCTAATCACTTGGCTACACACATGGTAGCTAGCATTCCTTTGTCTAGTTAGCCCACAAAGCTAATCCTTTGCTTACACTTACACACACACACACACACACACACACTGTTTATAGAAGATTTCATTCTGCTACTGTTCAATTTTCTTTTTTTTTCCATCTGTTATAATAAACTCCATTATTATTGAAATTGTGTTGTTTGTCTGCTGTTCCGATACTTTTGAAGTCGCCCACATCGCAAAAGAACTATTAAGGTGTATATGAATATTGGCTGCAGCTTGGTAAGTGATCAAAATTCTGAGTTATATCAAATACTAAATGATTCACTAGATGATTCACTGAATGATTCATTTGAATGATTCACTTCAAACGATTCAGTGAGACTGATTCCATGGTATGATTCAATTCAGATGAGTCAAATTAAATGATTCAATGGATTTGATTCAATTTAATTATTAAAGATTGATCACTTAACACCAATCTACATACATATAAGCATAATTACACCTACACATACGACATAGATATTATTGTAGCTGAACTTGTGCTGAATACAAAAAAGTCTTTGAAAATACTGCTTAGATTTGTTGAAATTGCCAACAAACTCCGAGCATACTAAAATCATTAGAGTGCCAAAAAATACCCTCAGACCCCAAAGGGTTAAATATTAGTGGAATATTCATTTCCATTAGCCATTTAAACACCTACGTAGTAATATTGTGTCTTTTGGAATAAGAGCGAAAACTGGGATATTTTGTACAGGTGAGCGTAGTGACTGATTTAAAACTTTATCTAAAGGAATATAGTCAAGGACAGGCTGGATTAACTGCTTTTAAAGCAGGTTTTTTGAATGTTCTCTACTAAAAGCAGAGGTTTTCCTTCCTTCCTTTCTTTCCTTTGCTGTAGTAGCATGTTTTTGAACAAAGCAAATTTGCTGCATTGCAGTCGGGGCTTTATGTCGATGGTAAACACCTTCAGGTGTTCAAGAACGGTGAGCTTTTTATTATCCCCCGCCACAAAGTGCACAGGGGGGTATAGGAATGGAGTCCGTCCATTTCATTCTGGACAAGTTTTCTTAGAAACTACATAAGCTACATCAGTGAAACTTCGCGTGCTCATATTATTATTCATGATCTAAGTTGAGTTTGAAAATCTTTTACGATTAATTATTATTTTCAGAGTTATGGCCCTTTATTTATGTTATTGGACTTTGTACAAGTGGACTCAGTCTGGACAAGTTTTCTTAGAAACTACATAAGCTACATCAATGAAACTTTGCATGCTCATATTACTGAAAAAAGCTGTGTGGCGTTTTATGAAGGTGTCATAGCACGCACGACATAAGTCAATATTAAAGCAATGGGCTTATAAGGGCGTAAGTGTTGAGAGGTCTTCATAAAATGCTCGTGGCGGGGGATAGTGATGACTGCGTCTTCTTGTTGAATCAGGTTTTAAACCTGAAAAAGATGCAGCTTTTAAAATATTGATTTGGAGATTAAAGTTGGGGTTTTGCTTCTACTTTTTGTGCTGTTATGAATATTGTTTCTCTTATACTATGGTTTCGTTGTACATTTCTCCACTTTCAAAGATGGACAATATCAAAACGTTCTCAGGATGTTCCGTTTTATTGGAAATGTCAAGTGGTGGGTTTTTAATGCCGCCGCCACCGTAAGGTGCAGGAGGCGTTATGTTTTCGGGTTGTCCGTGCGTGCGTGCGTGCGTCCGTCCGTCCCGAAACCTTGTGAGCACGATATCTCAAAGGCTACTGAAAGGAATTTCATCAAACTTTCACCATTCGTGCACTTTGGGACAAACATGAACTGATTAGATTTTGAGATCAGAAGGTCTAAGGTCAAGGTCACTGTGAGGTCAAATGTCTGTCCACGTCCGTCCATCCCGAAATCTTGTGAGCGCGATATCTCAAAGGCTAATGAAAGGAATTTCACCAAACTTTCACCATTTGTGCACTTTGGGACAAACATGAACTGATTAGATTTTGAGATCAAAAGATCAAGGTCGCTGTGAGGTCAAATGTCTGTCCGCAAACCTTGTGAACACAATATCTCCAAGGCAGATGAAAGGAATTTCACCAAACTTTCACCATTTGTGCATTTGGGGACAAAGATAAACTGATTAGATTTTGAGATCAAATGGTCTAAGGTCAAGGTCACTGTGAGGTCAAATGTCTGTCCGGAAACCTTGTGAACACAATATCTCCAAGGCTAATACAAGTAATTTCACCAGGTCAAGATTACGATGAGGTCAAATGTCCATCCCCGAATCACAACTTAAGGCGTGTAGTCTACCAGGCGGAGGCATCCCCATCGACGCTGTTGGCATCGAGTTCTATCTCGTTATTTTTTATTTTAAATAGATAATGTAACTTTCAGGTTTTTGGCCCTACTTTTAAGCCTCTAAATGACAGAAAAAGATCTGAAAGCGTGTGTACTGTAAATCTCTTGACGTATCAGATTTCCAAGGGCGCTGGAGAAAGTATTTCAAGTTCCCTCCTGCTTGTGCTGAAGATAATCCCGGGGTGGTGTGTGCACATTCTCCAAATAGCTCCCTTTTGCTTAAATTTAATATTTGTAATGATTTACGAGGCCACGGCAGGCCAGCAGCACTCCTCATTAATAACAGAACAGCGCACATTACTAATGTTGTGTTGGAATTTATACTTTAGTGTAGCAAACATCAATAGTAATAAGACATTTAATTTGCTGGATTAAAATGATTTGATCAGTGCTTCGAGTGTAGCGCTTTGAAATGCTTAAAAAGCAAGATCACTCCTCGGCTTGTCTGATCGAATGAGTTCATCGTCTCTGTATGATATTACACTGCCGTGATCACCACTGACATTTACTCTGAATGTTATTTTACCAGTCCTGTTAGACTTTTTATATCAGAGCTTCGTAATTTAACATGGAATTATGCTGATACAAGTTATCACTCAAAAATATACCGAAAAAGCAGGGTTTTTCTCCCCAGTAAAAGGGAGATGAGCCACGTAAGAGTCTGGAATGATTTGCACAGGTGATTTGAACTCTCCGATATGAAATGACACCGCCTGGAAACCCCGCCCCTTTCCGTAACGTCATGTGCTGTCGAGTAGACTTGCATCGTGCCCTCGCTTTCTGTGAACATAGATGGAGAATGTTTTGAGTTCTTTCATGTGAAATAAAATCTCTCAATGTACTGTGTGTTTGAATTAGCTAACATTAGATACGTTTATAGTTAACATCGGTTAGCTGTATTTATTAGGGATGCGAGTAAAAAAAGTTCAAGAAAAGGGGGAAAAAGGCATGTTTTTTTGTTTGTTTGGTGGTTTTTGTTTGTTTTTTTTAACCTAAAAAGTCTAAATAGTTCTACCATGACGTGTTAAATCTAACGCTTGCAAATAATGCTAACAAGTGATGTCATTTACTTTTTTTTTTTTTTTCCTGCGCTGTCTTCCTCTTTCAAACACTTTGGGCAGCAGATTAATGGTGAAAAAAATGTGGACATTAGGCAACCAGTTTGTTCAAAGACTATATACAAAATATACTGGGTTTTGTTTGTTTTTACTCTGCAAACTGCAACATCGCCTTCAAATCCATCATTCAGTTGAATTTGCCCAATTGCCACTGCCAGCAAGCAGTTCCTGACCACACAGCTGATATTATCATTATGCCCCTAACCTTAAATAGTGGAAATGCTTTCCTGTCATTTTTGTGAGCGCTGTGCGCTCTGGACAGTTAAAACATTTTATTGAGATTTTTCTTTTTTTTTTTTTTTTTTAAAACAGTAAATTTGTAGGCAGAGCTACTGTGTAACTGACTGTATTGTGCAGCAATTAGTCATGATACAAATTTATGATGATTTGAATCTAAATAAAAATGAATTGCGATTGTTACCAGGCTGCATAGTTGCCTAGTTTTTCCTCGCTTTAATCGAGGGCAAAATAACGTACAAAAGTGGGAATATGCATGACTTCACCCGAGGCGGAAGTAACACAGCTCTAATGATGCGAGCGCACGTAAAAAGCAGACTTAAAATGAGAAAGAGCTGCTGTGCAAATAGATTTAACAAGAAATTGGAGCTCTTTTTACAGACTGCTGAAAGCTAAAGAGAAGAAAAATGACGGGAAAGTTTCTTAAGAAAAGGACTATTTGTTCGTAACTTGGATTTTTTTAATAAAAGGATTATTTAATTTAACAGTAAAAGGTGTGACGATTCAGTTTTTATCACGATTTTGACCTTCTGATTAGAGTTGGATCACAATTAAGTTTTTGTCCTCTGTTTTATAACTGATGCAAATCATTTGTCAATATTCTGTTAACTGTCAGCCTAGAAATGTAGAGCAACATACAAGTCGTGTTGCCTTTGTAGTCTTTATTCAGGCGCCGTTTATGCATACCCGGGTATTTTTAAAAACGCAGACCTTTGCCTTCATTTGTGCCTTTCATTTATACACAGTTTTTTCCTCTGAAAACGATTCTTTCTAAAAACTCCGGCAAAAGTGGAGATTTTTTGAAAACTCCGTTTTGCGTTTCTGTGTAAAGAGACCGAAACGGAGTTTTAGGCAATCTTCGCGCCACAAAAGAGCGACCATTGTACATATGACAAGCATGGAAACACGCAGAGTAGCAGCATTTCTGTTATTAAGAGCTATATTCGCCTGTTTGCTTTTGAGAATAAAGCTCATTGACCAGCAGAGACGCATTAGGGCTCGGAGGGCAGCAATTGCGGAGCTTCTGGTGACCAAAAGAGCCCGATCGTACCACCGCCAGCATCGGCGATTTTGGGTTCGACCTGGACGGACTGCTGTCTGGTGGGAGAATTTCGAGAATGGCGTTGTCGTCCCGGAGGAATGGCAGGAAAATTTCAGAATGTCGCGATCCTCACTCCTGTCACTCGCAGAGTTGGTACGTCCGTACATACAGGGTGAGTGTACTCACATGCGCGCTTCTGACACTGCCACCGACAGTCTTGGCGTAGTTTAACAGCTCTTGACAGCGTATTTATGCGGATCAATATAAACGTAATTAAAAAAAAAACGCAGCTGTGTGCACGAAGTTATTTTGGAAAACGGAGTTTAGAAAATATGCGTTTTTAAAAATACCCGGGTATGTGTAAACGGCGCATCAGACTCCAGTCACTCCATTGACTTTGAATGTAACTAAGAATGTATCACAGTTCAGTCATTTTTGTCACATTTTAATTTTCAAACCGCAAAACACTAAGAAGCAAAAAAAGCAATGAAAACTTCATGACTTTTGTCTCAATCTTTTAAAACGCAAAAGTACAGTCGCTTGTGTTAAAGTGAATCCCACCTCTTGGGACACAACATTCATTGTCCAGAGAGGACATAAGGCACTGAGACAGGGCTCGAAATTAACTTTTTTGCTTTGTGTCCCCCAGTGGTCCCGAATTCTGTGTTGTATTGTCCCGAATGGAAGCAATAGTGTCCCCATTTTTTTCCTCTCTGAAATAACCAGTGGTTAATATTATCATATGAAGTTACTATTATATTTGTAACTATGCGATTTTCAACCCTTTATATCATTTTTACAATAAGTCACAAGACACAAGCGACACATGTCCTATACATCATCTACTTCAAAATTACAGTTATTGCATTTTCAGTTTATTAAACTTTGGCGATCTCACTGTATGAATAGATACCCGTTTATTTAAAGGGGCCAACTAGCTCATTCAGAAAATGTTTCAACTCCCTACATCTGCAGTACACTTTAGTTGAAAATAAGACCCCTTTTATGTTCATTTCATCTACTTATACCTTGAACATCTGTTGGCACTTATAAGGCCAACTTATAATTTTCACCATTACCGTTATCCATAGCCCTGTGATGACCTGGCGACTTGTCCAGGGTGTACCCCGCCTTTCGCCCGTAGTCAGCTGGGATAGGCTCCAGCTTGCCTGCGACCCTGTAGAACAGGATAAAGCGGCTACAGATAATGAGATGAGATGAGACCGTTACCCATTTTTATGAACTTTCCATTATCCATTTTATGAACTTTCGCTGCCGGGTGCAAATGTCAGCAACATCAGCATAGTGCCAGGTCCGAGCCTAGTTGTGCTGCTGACTGACTAAACTTTCTGAACTAGAAAGACACCAAGAAAACTCACTTATTCTGTTGAACGGTATCTTCCGTCAATATCATCCACATCATTCCTGTTGTATTTTATAACGTGTCTAACAGTGTTCATTAAGTTCATTCAGTTGCTCGCGTTGCCTGCAGACCAGGCGATGACACTTTGGATCCTGAAGGTCCCGGAGACGTTATGTCTGGGCTTTCAGTTTCTTCCCCGCGGTCGGTCCGCTTCAACCACTTCAGCATTTTTGTTCTGGCAAGAGTCGGCGCAGCGTGTGCGGTAGCAATTCCATTCCAAGTCCATATAATGCGGACTCCGGCCGAAGATTCTAGAACAGAATGCGCTGCTCTGTAGCCTACGGATGCAGGTGCATCGAAAGTGTAGCTACTATGTATTTTTCGCTGTTAACGTTTTAAAATTAAAATTGACAAATTAGGTGAATGTCTACGTATGTGTTACGGCTTTGTAAATATTATTAATGTAGAACTTTTTTTCTAGATCTATTTTTTCCATTGTCCCGGGATTGTCCCAGATATGATAATTTTGTGTCCCGATGACATTTTTTATGGTCCCCGGGACGTCGGGACACCGTTAGTTTCGAGCGCTGCACTGAGATTCTAAGAAACGCCGCCAAACCGGGCTTTTAAAAGCCGGTGGCTTCAGGAATTCAGAGTTGTCCGTCATGTTCACAAAGCAATGTGCGATCTCGCGAAATTGCTATAGCGACCACAAACATGGCTGCGGCCACGTACAGCTCCGGATACCGAGTCGAATATTTAATCTCAAAATTACGCCGCTTGTCGAAATTTGTTATGCATCTAGGGTTATCGGGATGAAATTAAGTATTGTTAGTGAATCGTGATTTCATTAAATTTTAATTGATTTTTTTTTTTTTAATCCGGGATCGATTAATCGTCACACCTCTAGTTAACAGGCTGTAATAATTTGTTCCAACCTTGTGAGTAGATGAAGGATCAGAAAGAATAAGAAAAATAAATGTTGCCTTTGATTTTGGGAATAAAGTTTTCTTCATTTAAAATTTTTTAAAAACATCGTGCGGAAAATCGACCCGGGAACGCAGCGTCGTGAATCGAGTCACGAATTAGGTGAATCACCGCATGTCGAGTAAACTATGAGCAGGGCAAAGCAGGATCGCACCAGCCTACTCACTGCAGGTGTTCATGTTTCTTTACAGAATAAGGTGCAAATTTGCTAATGGTAATAATTATCTCTATAGTTATCTATGCGGAACAGTTTGTTTTCTGTATTTAATTAAAATGAGATGTGGAATGTAATTTATTACAGAATTGTAATGTACACGGCGTATATGTGGAATCGGAATCGGTGTGTTGGAATTATTAGAGATGGAGATGAGCAGCGAAAGGGGATTTCTGGGAAATACGGTGTCATGACTTAACCTTAGAGGCACTTTTATTGGGATGTATTTTAGAATGCTCTGTTTTCAGCTAAAGGTGCTGGTGAGCAGGATATTCTGGCCACGCTGTCCCATGTTACTGCATGCACACACACACACACACACACACACGTATATTTCCATCTGCTGCAATGAAATATTCATTTTAACTCATTTCTTATCAGGACTGGCGGAGCGGCTTAATGGAGCAGACACAGCTGCACTTGAGCTTCTGTGGGCTCAGTGGGAAAGGGAAAGACATTTGCATATTTGTACCTCCAACCAATGCGTGTACACACACACACACACACACACACACACACACACACACACACACACACAGTGGTTATATCTAGTTTTTTAGTCACCAGTAATGGGTTTGAGGCCACATCTGTTCGTCCAGTCTGATATCATCAGGCGCATGTGTAGTTGCAGTAAATTGGACTCTGTGGGGGTGACGTTGGCAGCTGTAATGAGAACTGCTAACTGTATGATTTATCATTCCTTCATATCACAGAGGATTCTAATTTCCCAGACATGGCTTTATTTTAAAGCACTCATTCAAATACATTATGGTTTCTGGAGTAACGGCTTACACGGGGTGTTGTGAACATTTTGACAGTCGAATATCTGATTACAGTCCAAGCTGATTAGACGAATGTCTGTTTCACTGACATGCTATGACGTGTAGCTGTCCAACGGCTTGATCAAAGCATGACATTCAGTGTGTGAGGAAATCCCATTCGCTAGGTTTTAGACACTGACTTTTTTTTTATCTACTGGGTTTGTTAAATTGGCTCCTGTGCAGAAAGCAAGCTTGGGTAAGGTTAAAAAAAATTTAAAGCTAGACGGCCTTTCGATTTCATAAAATCGGTGAAATTTAGTTCCCTCTGAAATTTGGTTATTGTGATACACATGTTTAGCCTAGGTCACAATCGGACGTACGATTTTTTGGCATTTCCCAAATCGCTGCGTTTTTTTTGTTCATGGAGAAAGACGCACGCTGGCCGTAAGTTTGTCTTGCAACCTGAAAAAAAACGTAAGCACCCGTAGAATTTGTTTGACATGACAAAGAACCTCTGCGGCCAGTCTACAGCTCGAAAATCAGCACGTCACACACGCCCTCCGTGCGTTTTTTGCACATAGACCAGCCGTAGGAGCACGTACGGCCGGTTGTGACTGAGGCATTTCTGTAATATCAAAATAAAAAACCAGGCCATTCTGTGGCTGGGAAGTTATTTAATTTGATGGGATTCCCGAGCAACTAATGTGCATGAACTCGCTCGCTTCGCGCAGACAGAGGAAGTCTGTGCGCGCGCATGCGCAGGTTTACCTTCTTCTTTTGGGTTTTACAGCAGCTGGCCTCCACAGCGTTGCATTACTGCCATCTACAGGTTTACCTTGACAGTTCCATCATTCTTTCGCTAAACGAACAGCTGATCACACCGAGGTGCTCGCTGACCACCGATATTTATTAGTTTGATCCTGCGTTTCCCTTCCTTCGCAACATAACGTCTTTTCTTCTCACTTTCTGTTAGTCTTTCACGTTTCATTCGCGCACTCTCATCCTCCATTTTTCTCTTCTGTTTCAAATTTGTATCCCACAATGCCTTGCACGAACAGGGAAAGCCAACCATGACGTAGCATCTTGTATTGGGTCATGGTGAAGCAGGAAAAAATAGCAGAGACATTAGGGCCACGCGGCCTTAAATTCATTAATTGTTCTCTTTTTTTTAAAAAATAAAATGAAATCGGAAGTCTGTGATTTTGAATTCAGTAGCTTTCGGTGCACTAAACAAAAATAATTGGGTGTCGTGGAAAATTCTTTTCATGACCTACACTTGAAAAATCTGAAAGGCAGTCTGGCTTTAATGGGGAAATACATGTATGGTTTGTTAATGTGAGTGTCAAAATATGTGCGATGGAAAATGTTTGACACGTTTTGAAGCAGATTTTTGAAAATGTTCTGCTTTTCTTTGCAAATAAAAGCGTGGGTTTCCTCCCCCCCCCACCTTTTCCCTTTTCTTCTTCGCTGTAGGCTGTAATTAATACATTTTGCCACAGGACAGAGAAAAGAGCAGAGTGATGTCGTTAAAAGAAGTAATAAAAGCATGGGGGGTGTTTTTGTTGTTTTTTTAACCATCAAGTTTCCTATACGAAAATCAGAGTGCCCTTTTTAACAGTGGATACGGTCACGATTTCAGGAAAAGATTTCGACCTTGATGGTGACTTGCTGATAAAACCTGTTTTTCTTCCTTTGTGCAATTTTTCTTTGTACAAATTTAGCTCGTTGGGAAAATGTTATCTTTTACTAATATAGAGTTCAGTATTATAGTCACTTCCTCTTCCTGTTTTCTCCGTTTATGCGGAAAGACAGCATTAGAATTGGTTTTAAGAATATTAATAGGCATACATTTTCTTTAGTCTTAGGCCCTGTCCACACGGCAACGGATTCAGGTGAATCTGATAAAATTGTTTATCGTTTCGGCCTGGCGTCCACACGGCACCGGCGTTTTGGGTGCCCCAAAACGAAATCTTTTGAGAACGGGTTCCAGAGTGGAAAGATCTGGCAACGGCCCCGTTGCGAAGTCGTCTGGATGAGTAGAACGGATTTGTTTACGATGACGTCACAACCACATGACTGTCAGTGCTTCACGCAGGGTAGAAGTGTAACGAACTCGATGCGTGTTGTCAACAAATCCTATAACTTGGTTCATGAAACGCGCTTACAAAATATTTTCACTGTGAATATTTATTGTGTAATGGTGCAAAGTGAGTGAGAGAGAGAGAGAGAGAGTCAATCCCGCCAGCAAAAATAGGGAAAAAAAGGAGCGATCTCACCTCTTCAGATGTTGGTTTAAGTCCTACAATGCATTCCTCAAAAAGGGCGTAGAAGAACAAATTAATCCATCAACGTGTAGCATTCAATTTATTCCGGACCATTAAAGACGCCGCCTTCCGCGTAGAATCATACGTCATCCTCGCCGCCATATTGGATGGGTCAAAGCGGAGAATAAAGATGCCTCGTTCATGTGCTGCGTTTAACTGTACCAACAGGTTTACCGTCCAAACGAGATCACATGGGATTACCTTTCACAGGTGAGACTGGAAAAATACTTTTCATTGTATTTGGTCATTATAACGTAATTTTACGAACAGATTTTCCTGACTTTGTGGCTAATATGAAGTCTCGCGCATAATAGTTTATGCGCATGTGTCCTTACTTCTTCTATTGTTGTGGTGTCTCCGATGGGACCGTCTTACAGTGCACCTAGAGGTGTGGCATGTGTATTGCATCGTTTTCAGCAAGCGTTGCATTGCCATATGTACCTGATATTTTACTGATCGTTGCCCATGTGGACGCGATATATATATATTTTTTTAAATCTCGTTGCCGTTGTCGTGTGGATGTAGCCTTAGTTTTTGAGAAGCACATGGACTGAATCCACAGCGTTCACCGTGCATAAGGTTTACAGAGCTTTAGTGAAATGGGGGTAAAAGAGTGATTACGTTATACTGCTCAACATTTTGCAGCTCATTCATGCAGTTCTCCAGTCAGCCAATCATGTGGCAGCAGCACAATGCATAAAACCAGAGGAAAGCAGCTTCAGTTAATGTTCACGTCAAACGTCAGAATGAGAGAGATATGATCTCGGTGACTGGCTTTTCAGAAACTGCTGAATTCATGCACAACAGTCGTCACAGAATGGTGAGGAAAACAAACAAAAAAAAGAACCCATCCAGTTAGAGGACAATCAAAGGAGTTGGAGGAGAATGACAGGAAGGATACAGCAGAGGGGAACCATCAGGGCCTTCTCGGCCTTTGGAGAAGGCCCAAACATATCAGCATTTCAAATGTTGTATTTAATTTCTTTCATTCTTTTAATTGCTTTCATGATTTCATTATAATCTCTTCTAATTCGGCCTCATTTTCTATTAAATGTGCTTCAGAAATGAAAGGGATACTGTCCTGAAAACAGTTTTATCTGATTAGATTTGTTTTGTTTATTGTCTCGAGGCTGAGAAGAGTTTAGAGCCGGCTCACTCATTGGTTAGGACTTCATTGCCGGGACAGAAGGCCATGGCAGTGTATGTTTATGTAGGAAGAGAGAGATGAATTAACCAATCGCAGTTTAAGTTATAGTGGGAGGGACCAAAAATTTATCACGCATGCATTCTCAAAGGCCGATGCGAGCTTCCTCATGAGTCAGCACAGTCAAAATAGTAGTGAAGTCACCTTCCAGTCAGTGTAGTGTTCATCAGTAGTGTTAAAGCAGTCAAGTCAGTGCTATTGAGAGCAAGTAGCACAGGTGAAACTAAGATTTCTGTCTCCAGACTCTTCTTCCACGCACGCGCACACACTCGCTACGGTATTTTTCACTCGGACTTAAGTATTCATTTCCCTTTGTAGTTTACTTAGTTACTTTTAAAATCAGCAGCTACACATGACGGAGCGACCTGACAGCCTGCCGCTAATCCCTTGCAAAATCCTTTGCCCTGTTGCTTTTTTGGTGTCTGGCTGAGCTCAAGTCCCAGCTCTAATAGTAACAGTTCGCAACTGGGATACAGTAACTCAAATAAACACTGTGTACAACAGTGGTGAGCGGAAAAGCATCTCAAAACGCCCAAGACATCGAACCTTCACTCTTGTCAGCCAAGAAAAGGAATCTGAGGCTACAGCAGGCACATACAAAGTGTTCCCAAGCCCATGTAGTAATATCCTTTATACAGTCATGTTGGTTCTTAATGCGGGGCCGTCTGAGGGAATCAAAGGTCACAGGTGTTCATTGTTGGTTTTCAGCCTTGTTCCTGATATGCAGAGATTTCTCTGGATTTTTTTTTTTTTTTTTTTGCTATTTGCCTGTGCACTTTTTTTGAAAAAGTGTTCAGCCTCGCCCCATCCTTTCTCGTGAACAGCTGAGCCTTTCCCATTGCTAGTGAACCCTTGTACCTGTAGAATGTTCTGAACAGGTGTTTGTTTTTTTTGTGTTTTTAACACAAGTGCTAAATGTTCTCTGCTCACCACCTCTCTCTCTCTCTCTCGTTTCCCTTCAGGTGTTTGTTTTTGCCAAGCCTGGCTCCTCACAACGTGCCGTCCAACAACACCAACACATCTGGAGTGAATGATGGGGCTGTAGTCAGTGGCATGGGCAACGGTCAGTATTCTCACTCACTCACTCACACCAGCAGCAAGCACTGACTCAGCAGACAGTACCCACTCCGTCTCTGTCTGTTTGTATCCAACAAAGAGCAGCAGCTGTCGATGAAGATAAAGAAGTCAAAATGAAGTTAGATAAGAAATAGCAGGACGTCCTGGAGTTTCTAAAGAAAGAAGTGAAACGAAGTGGTGCAGAGAAAATATTAAGAGGCAGCTGAGAGCTCAGGAATGTGATAAACGTGTATATGTAGAGATGTATAGAAGTGTGTGCGTTAAGCCTCCTCTGGTGCAGCACTGCTGAGTGGCAGCATTACGGTATGTAGTATTAATGCCATGATGCAGGATCCCTCGCTCCCTTCTCCATCGCTTTATCTTCTGCACACTCCAGATAGATGGAGGTCTCTTGCTCTCCCCCTGTTTTCTCTCTCTCTCTATCCGTCTCTCTCCATCGCGGTCTCTCTTCTTATCCTTCCTCCCTCGGGGAAGTAAATGGATGTTTTCAGTATTTATAGACAGACTCCTGCAGAATGTCCTCTGACCTAATTTTCTGAAGATGACGTCATCACTGCCGCCGGCTGAAGAATTTTCATTCACGTTCTCACAGGCAGCCTGAAGCTCAGATCTCAGGCTCGTCTGTTCCTCCTTGTTTTTGCCGCTCTGTAAGGTATCTGATTTTCCCGATGGCCGGAATGGAACAGAACAGAATCCGAACAGTGCAGTTTTTTAATTTGTAAATATAAAAAAAAAGTGAGATGAGCGAGTGAGTTGAGAAACGCTGTGCTTTGTGCTGTCAGCAGATTTATTTTGTATGTATGCCATATTAATCACTTTGTCCATGTGGTAAACATTTACGCAAATGTTCTTTCAGTAGCGACCGACTAATTATGAATAACTTGATGGTTTTATTTGCTAAAATGGAAAGACACGCCGGATACCCTATCTCTGTCCCTTATTTTTGTACTTGGTAGAATAAAAACAGGGTTCAATTCAAGCAGAACAAATGCTGCATATGTGAAAACGCACTAAATCTCTGAAATAAATGTAAGAATAGATATAGAGGATATTAGACGGTTGTGCGAAGATAGGAAGTTTATTTTCGAGCGGTGAACTTATTCACGAGTGAGCAAAATGAACGAGTGAAAATATTCAACATGAGAAGATAAATTTCATTTATGTTTTTCACGGTCCCGTTTCCAATAAATCGTGCGCTCTGATTGGCTCGCGAGCGGTCCGGAATCCTACAATCCGGACCCCGGTTACAGACCTTTGGCGACTCGCTCATTCTCAGCAACAACAAACAACATGGTAGCAATTTTTTGTCAACATTTATTTTCGCATTAATTTTACAGCATGGATAGCGATAACGACAGTCTTCACAGCGAAAGCGAGTTTTACTACCCTGAGGAAGATGAAATAAAAGAACGTTTCAGGAGAAAGCTGAAAACCCTTAACTGTTGCTAACGCCGAGCAAATCCAGCAGTTTATATGGTTTCCCTTTTGGGCGCTCTCATTTTCTGTTAGAATTTGGTCGCGAAAAAAATAAATATTATTTACCAGCTTAAGGTCGGTCCGTATCATGAAATACCGTGACTTCAGCTAGTATTTTCAAAACCTCGTCACAGTATTTCACGATACGGACCTCCCACCTGGTAAACAATATATATTTATTTTTTTCGCGGTCCAAATCCTGCGCTCTGATTGTCTGGCAAGCGGGTCCGTATCCTACGGTACGGACCCCAGTTACGGACCTCTGGCGACTTGCTCATTCACAACAACAACAAACATGGTAGCAATTTTTGTCAACATTTATCTTTTTTTTTAATAAGATTTATTTATAAGATTATCAAAAATCTTGTAAATTTTTGCTAGCATTTCTCAGGAGAATAGCATTAATTTTACATCATGGATAGCGATGACAACATTTGTTCACAGTGAAAGCGAGTTTTACTACCCTGAGGAAGAAGAAATACAAGAAAACATTTCAGGAGAAAGCTAAAAATCTGTAACTGCTGCTAACACCAAGCAAAAACATGGCTGAATCCTGAATGACTCAGTTTTGTATAAATAGGGGACGACATGGGTGGCAAAATGTAGTTTTTTTTTTTTTTTCCTGCCACGGAAGTGCACTTGTATACCGAGGAGGAAGCCATTTGCATTACAGCCATGAATGAGGATTCAAAATGGCGTCTCGGCTCGGTTTTCCCTTTCGGGCGCTCTTGTTTTCTGTTAGAATTTGGTAAAGAAAAAAATAAATATATTATTTACCAGCTTAAGGTCGGTCCGTATGGTGAAATACCGTGACCTCGGCCTTGAATACTGACCTCGGCCCAGAGGGCCTCGCTCAGTACTTTCAAGACCTCGGTCACGGTATTTCACCATACGGACCTCCCAGCCGGTAAATAACATGTATGTCTTCGCACCACCGTGTAATGTTCTTTATATTATACGGACACATCCACAAAAAAAAAAAAAAGCAAGTTAATCAAAAGAATTGTAATTTTGAACCATTTTGACAACGCATATCTAGTCAGCAGGAAAACACCGGGAGTGACGTCATTGGAGTGAAATATTGTCTACTTCGCTGCACTCGGTCTGTACGGCATGACATCGAGTTAAATATTTTCCCGTCCAGCCCTCGCCCTCAGTCTCTAAGCATTTTATCACATGACCTTTTTTAACTAGCATACACAGTGAAAAACTAACTCCGCGCTTGGACTTGAGGACTTCCCTGGACTTTTTAAAGTCTTCGTTTTTCAGGATGTTTATCTTGTTGTCAAGGTAGCGTTGAATACTTTGCGAAAAGGAAGACAGTGTCAGGTTCGTAGTCTAAATTTCCTTTTTTTCTTCGCTTATATATAGAAACTACATAGCAAGCTTGTCTAGCGCCTTAGTGGAGATGACTGTTATGTCTCTTTCCTCCATAACTTCAGCAAGGAATCTTTTGAAAACGTTCGTATCGTACTTAGTTTTTTTTTTTTTTTTTTTAAATGATATTTTCTTGTTGTCCTTGTATGAGCAAGTGAATTTCTTCACTCGAAGATACTTTTTTTTTTTAATTCAACAATTTCAGCTTGTTCAATTAGGTCTGTGTCTGATAAATCATCTGGAAAATAAAATTAGCTTTCGCTGTGCTCATTTTTCAAATTAACAATTCAGAGCAAAATGAAAACGGCAAAAGCGAGGGAAACTGGTCCGGGTCTGCATACGGCTTTTTCCAGACCGGATTAAAAAAAAAAATCCATATCTGCCCAGTCACATGAGTTCCCCCCCCAAGGTTTTATTCCGACCGTGTACGTGGGTGTCACTCCGATCGGCGAAGTATTTCCAATGAAAAATGCAAGTTTTTCAACACAAGATAAACTTCAATGTCTTCAAGCCGACGTGTGATTTTTCCTTTTTATTATATCGACACATTGACAAACAAGAAGCACTCAAATTTATCAAAACAGATCATCAATTTCATCACGAGTGACCTAAATCTGTGTCACGGTATGAAAAATACGAGTGGTGCATTTCCTAGTGAAACACTTGCATCCATATAGCATAAAGGTGTGTGTGTGTGTGTGTTCTTGTATCGAGATCCTTCTATAGAGGATCAGTTTTATGTTGAAATTTGTAACGTATTCCTCGCTGTGCACAGGTGAGCGCTTGTTTCCTCCTCCATCGGGCCTCAGTTACTCCACCTGGTTCTGCGTGGAGCGTTTCAGCACGTCTCCACACACACACCCAGTGCGTTTACTAACCGTCGTGAGGAGAGCCACAGCATCCGAGCAGCACTACGTCTGTCTGGCCATCGTGCTGTCAGCCAAAGACCGCTCGCTCATCGTCTCCACCAAAGAGGAGCTGCTGCAGAGCTACGGCAAGTCATTTTTCTCTTCGCCGCCTTCATGACGTACACCGACATATTGCTAGATAATGTTCATTTCGGTGTAATTATTTAGTAGTATAATTTGTACTCCATTGGGATTACTATTGTTTCTTTCTACATTGTGCCGGTGCTGTCTTATTGTGAGATCCTCTTCTTTTCGAAAGCACATTATTCAGTAACGACGATGAATTATTCAGTTGCGAGTGTGAAAATGGTAGAAAATGCGCGTATGTGGGAATGAGGAATGTAGGTCTGGACCTGCGGGAGTTTACAGGAGTTAAGGCTCGGTGTATGGCTGTTGTAGTGTATATGGGTCAAAGATGGAAATGGTTTTTAAATAGGAAATCTAATTATAGTTATCTAATTTTAAATAAAAGTAAAAAAAAAAAAAAAAGTCATGTTAATTTATGTTCCGATTTGTTTTTCATTGTAAGGATGACAAACAATGCAGACTTTTCTCCTGAATAACAAGCTTGCACTTTATTTCAACTTTCCCATAAACACATTTAATAGATAACGGAGACAAAGGACAGAATGTTTACAGAATATTCATGCCTGCTGTTAATTTTCCGGGGGGGAAAAAAAAATCAACTTTGAATGCAAATTAGGCGCATCTTCTCTTTGACCCAGATGTATATTTATAAGCGTAGAGATTTATTCATGTGGTTTTAGAATTTTTTTTTCTATGCATTCGGTGATGTTAATATTAGTTCTAGTTCTGTCTTTGGTCTGAGATTGCGTTCATGGGAGATCGTACATGTTGCTGTACTGCGTGCGTTTAGTCTTTTTATGTCTGTAGTGCGGTAAATATCTCATTAGGATAGATAGGCTTTTCAGTTCACTGTCTTTTGTCTGCAGCTCAGTATGTGTGTCCTGACTTCCTGTGTGGTTCGCTCTGCAGCGGATGACTTCAGCGAGGAGTCGTCGTTCTACGAGCTGCTGCCGTGCTGCGCCCGTTTCCGCTGCACTGACCTCATCGGCGAGGGCCAGTGGCACCACCTGGTGCTGGTCATGAGCAAAGGGATGCTGAAGAACAGCATGGCTACGCTCTACATCGACGGCCAGCTGGT
This sequence comes from Neoarius graeffei, assembly GCF_027579695.1. Lineage (NCBI taxonomy): Eukaryota > Metazoa > Chordata > Actinopteri > Siluriformes > Ariidae > Neoarius > Neoarius graeffei. Next base: position 42,235,157 of record NC_083592.1, on the reverse strand, counting down.
CAACACAGTCAAGGTGAGGCGACTGACGTGAACACGCTTTCGTTTTCCTGGACTTTATTCACCAAATTTATTTTATTTTGTTTTATAATTCCATTCAATTGATTTCAGAATGGTCAGTATAATTTTATTCAAATTTGCAGCTTCTTCATGGCTCGTAATAGTCTACGCTGCCCTTTTTAAAGTTAATAATGGCTATTAAGTGTCATTATCCTGCTTTCACACTTAGTTGGTTTGCGCAGGGTTGCTTGTTTCCTGTGTGCTTATTTGATCCTTCAGGCCATTACTTTGGATTTTATCCCAATATACTGAGAACAGATATAAAAAGCAATTGATTTGCAAATGCCCATTATGTCTTATCATGACCGAAATTTTTCACAGTGTAAACATATTTATGGAAATGGACACAGAAATCCTAAGTATTGAGGTCAAAACGAGCCACACATATATATAATTTCTGTTGTATGACTTCGCACCAGAAGAGGATCTAAAGCTTAAATCGGTCTTGAGATGACGCTGACATCGTTTCGGTCCTCCGTGAAAGAATATCCAGATTGTGTGGGTGAATGAAAATCAGTTTCACTGTAAGTGGCACAAAACAGAGCCATGAAGAGTTTGATGTGATGAGCCATTAAATTCTTTATAATAAAATTTGAACACGATTTAATTCATAGGATCAAAATACACTCGGAATTCAAATACCAGAGTTAGTTCAGATATTCCTGAAAAATCTACTTATAATTTAAGCATTATAAGTACTACCCGGGGATTGGGACTGCACTGATTGGCTGGATATCATTTCATAGTATTACAGGCTCGATCGTGTCTGCTTTTGTGAAGTGAATTTTGTGCAGTGAATTTGGCTGGGTGAATATCTTAAAAAAAAAAAAACCCAGCCTGAATAATTGAGTGGGTGGGGCGTGGACAGACTACTACTACTCCTGAATTTTGAGGACTAAATACAGTGGAGGGTTGGGTAGGGTTTTTTTAAATTATATTGCAATGCTCTATTCAATGCTGCCAACTCCATGGTGTTCAAATTTTGTTAATAAAGTCCCTTGCACACCAAGTCTGAATTTTTTGCACGGAATATTCGCACAAAATCACGCAGGCCGTTAAAGAAAAACTGAAGGCAATTTTTTTTTTTAAATCAAAATTCTATTTCTCTCATTTTATTAAATATCGGAATGCATTTTTGATCGCTATTTTGTCACTGCTATAGCAAGTTATGAGTGTTTGAAGTACAGTCCGTATGTCAAAGCAATGGCCGTAAATGAGCTTCGCCGAGACCTGTGCGAGACATCGTAGGACGGAAGTAAAACGTACAGCGGAAATCAAAGTGACCGACATCTGCCAACGTTGTCCAAAGACGCGCGCGTCCTTTTTCGAATGCTGACGTAATCAAGCCGGAAGTTTTTGTTTGTTTTGATAGCAATCAGGAAAGTTTGACAGAAGTATGCGGTAATCGTCATTTAAACTCGTTTTTGTGCAATATTTCGTTTGGGAAACAGTTTTCAAAATGGCGGCGCTGACACTTGACGTTTCGAAGTCTCGCACAAGTCTCGTGAAGATCGCGCGGATAAGCGACGCCTGCCGTGGACCAAACGAACTAAATTCAGCATGGCTAAAAACCGAATAGAAGAAGAAACCTTTATTTGTCACATGCACATTGAGATTCAGCCTCTGGATTTAACCCATCTGAAGCAGTGAACGCACGCACGCGCGCGCGCGCATACCCAGAGCAGTGGGCAGTCAGGGGTTCGGTGCCTCGCTCAAGGGCACTTCAGCCCAAGGCTGCCCCATGTTAACCTAACCACATGTCTTTGGACTGTGGGGGAAACCGGAGCACCCAAAGGAAACCCATACAGACACGGGGAGAACATGCAAACTCTACACAGAAAGGCCGCCGTCGGCCACTGGGCTCGAACCCAGGACCTTCTTGCTGTGAGGCGACAGTGCTGACCAATACACCACCGTGCCACTGATAAGTATAATATTTAATTGCAATTAGTTGCCAATACGAGTCACGATATAAGGTTACTAAAACCGAAAACTTAATTGAATACCACGTTAAGAAATTAAGCAAGTTTAAAAATGACTTCAGTTCCCCTTTAAGTACAAGGTTTTTTTTTTTTTTATTAGTCTTTACATCCCAAGAATGAAATTTGAGCCAATGAAAGAATGCAGTCAGAGCCATCTTGTTGGTTTTGAAATTTCACATGGGAAAATGTTTACCTGACCAATCAAGTGAGAGTTGCACTGGGTTCCACTGATGCCACACAATAGAGCAACAAGCAAAACCTGGCAAAACGAGTGAGCAGCTCATTAATCTTGTTGCCCAGCGTCCCTTCTCTCAGCTTCTACTCTTGAACAAGATTGTAAAACTCTCCCTATTGTCGTCTCCGTTCCAACAACGGGTGTACCCCAAACATTCTCTTTCTTCAGAGCATGTTTGTGTTAGAGGTCAGGTCAACCTAGGTTAGAATTTTTAACCCAGGTCATAATTTGCTACTTGTATTAGGAAGACTTGGTATATCTAGGGTTAGGATTTGGGAAGACTTTGTATGTTATAATAAAACAAAGTTAGGGTTAGGATTTGGGTCCTAATTTGGGAAAATATGAGCTGTTATCCCAGGTCAAAAAAAAAAAAAATCACCTGGGAGGGAATTTTTTTTTTTTTTTTTTTTTTTTTTTTTTTATCTGTCACATCTATAATAATTATGTCATCACTACTAGACAGAGGTGGACAAAGTACCCAACTTCATTACCTAAGTCAAAGTACAGATCCCGCTGGTTAAATGTTACTCCGATACAAGTGAAAGTTGTCCCGTCAAATTTTTACTTAAGTTAAAGTACTGAAGTACTTGCTTTTAAAAATACTTAAGTATTAAAAGTACATTTTCTGTCAGTGCATCGTTGTATTATTGCCACAATGCTTACAAAACCTAACGCTTCTGAAACAACTGACTGGATTTACAAAATGAACGCATGCTGTGCCATCATGGTGGTTTAACGTTAAGCTAGCTAGCCAGTGAAACTCCACCTGACATGCTAGCAAACTCTTTTCAAACTCAAAATCATATTGGGTCGCTAACGCTACTAGAAAAGAAAAAAATTCTGCATTTTGTTTATTTGGCAAGATTATGCTAAAATATATTTCTGAAAGGACTTCAGATAAGTTAACATTATTCATATTAGCGTAACTCCGTTTTTACATGCTAACTAACAATGTCCAAGTTAACTAGCTGTGTGTAAACGTTAGCCGTGGACAAGGCGATGGCAACTTGGCGGGCAAATCCATAGGAAGTCATTTGACTAACCAGACTGCATAGCTATTGCAACGTTATCGCTCGCTCTAAAAGCACAGACAACTTCGTTGCAAGCTTTCTCTTGGAATAAAACGCTTATATACCTCAATATGCTTCCACAGGTTGGACGGTGAGTTTTTATCGGCCGTGATGTGGTTCGTTTTAGGCAAACAAAGCAAACATTTAAAACGAAATGTTCAGAAAGTACAGAGAACCAAAACGTGTTCATGGGCCATGGGTGTGCGTGCATTCTCCAGAAGAACCGCCTCCTTCCATTCTGCCATCAACTGATCGTGTTGAAATAACGCTGCTGAGAAATCATTGAACTTGATTTTATCCAGTCTATGGACGTGACGTGACCCGAGTGATTACTGATCGGCTGTCTCAGTGTCACCTGGGGAAAAATCAATCACGTTTTAGAAAAGAAAAGAAAAAAAGCATCCACTTCCTAAGCTGTTTCATAGTAACGAGGACCTTGATAGAAATGTAGTGGAGTGAAAAGTGCGATATTTGTCTTTCAAACGTAGTGAAGTTAAAGTCATAAGTTTCCAAAAAAAAAAAGTGTACTTAAGTACCGTACTCAAGTAAATGTACTTTGCTACTGTCCACCTCTGCTACTAGATGACGCCATCATTCATTCTGGATGCTCCCGATAGTCGCGGCATGAAACGAGAAATGAAATAGAATCTGAAATACAGGGTGCTTCAAAAAATTTGATATTTGAGATGTAAATATGCCAGAAACTGGATACTTTCTGCAAATGAAACTGAACAGGCTTAAATGACTGCATGTATCTCTTGGAATGGAAAAGGAAAGAAAGAAAAAGAGGGTGGTTTTTTTTGTAATCAGTTTTTATAACTGATCCGAGGTTAAAAATGTAAGCTGTTCTACAACCCCGATTCCAAAAAAGTTGGGACAAAGTACAAATTGTAAATAAAAACGGAATGCAATGATGTGGAAGTTTCAAAATTCCATATTTTATTCAGAATAGAACATAGATGACATATCAAATGTTTAAACTGAGAAAATGTATCATTTAAAGAGAAAAATTAGGTGATTTTAAATTTCATGACGACAACACATCTCAAAAAAGTTGGGACAAGGCCATGTTTACCACTGTGAGACATCCCCTTTTCTCTTTACAACAGTCTGTAAACGTCTGGGGACTGAGGAGACAAGTTGCTCAAGTTTAGGGATAGGAATGTTAACCCATTCTTGTCTAATGTAGGATTCTAGTTGCTCAACCGTCTTAGGTCTTTTTTGTCGTATCTTCCGTTTTATGATGCGCCAAATGTTTTCTATGGGTGAAAGATCTGGACTGCAGGCTGGCCAGTTCAGTACCCGGACCCTTCTTCTACGCAGCCATGATGCTGTAATTGATGCAGTATGTGGTTTGGCATTGTCATGTTGGAAAATGCAAGGTCTTCCCTGAAAGAGACGTCGTCTGGATGGGAGCATATGTTGCTCTAGAACCTGGATATACCTTTCAGCATTGATTGTGTCTTTCCAGATGTGTAAAGGCCTCTGCATGCTTCTGCGACAAGGCTTTCGCAGATAGCTTTTCGCAGACAGTTGTAATTTATCGTTGAGCGGGGAGTAATAGGCGTGCGCGATGTTATTCACCACAACAACGCAAGGGGGCGCGAAGTCGCGAAATCGCTAGGAGTAGTTGGTGGGTGTGGTTAGTGGAGTGTTTATCCTCCGGTTACTTATAATTATGCTTATAATGACTAGAACTGGAGTCGTATAGATGTACGTACTTCCTCACTTCCTTGATCAACCGCTCTTCGTGCTGCTCCGTCTTCGCTCGTGTTTTTAAAAATGGCGGTCGTGAAAACAAAACAAACCGGGAAAGTAGGAAAGCGGAAGTGCGTGTACAGCGGATGTAGAGTGGACCAATCAGAGCCCTCTTGTCTGCGACGCTGTCTGCGGTGGTCACAATTTTTGGGAGGTGCGCGTAGGGTGTGCGCAGAGCGTCTGCGAAGGGGGGAAGGCTTCGCAGACGCTATCTGCGAGGCCATCTGCGAGGACTGGGTTGTCAGTATAAAATTGGCCTTAAGCTGCCCACGCCACACGCACTAATGCAACCCCATACCATCAGAGATGCAGGCTTCTGAACTGAGCGCTAATAACAACTCGGGTCGTCCTTCTCCTCTTTAGTCCGAATGAGACGGCGTCCCTGATTTCCATAAAGAACTTCACATTTTGATTCGTCTGACCACAGAACAGTTTTCCACTTTGCCACAGTCCATTTTAAATGAGCCTTGGCCCAGAGAAGACGTCTGCGCTTCTGGATCGTGTTTAGATACGGCTTCTTCTTTGAACTATAGAGTTTTAGCTGGCAACGGCGGATGGCACGGTGAATTGTGTTCACAGATAATGTTCTCTGGAAATATTCCTGAGCCCATTTTGTGATTTCCAATACAGAAGCATGCCTGTATGTGATGCAGTGCCGTCTAAGGCTGCTGGGCCATAGAAGGTTCACGCTGCACGCTGCATGCTGCACGCTACACGTTCACGTGAAGAACCGGACCCTGGGCCATTAAACTTCATGCTTGGATGTTCACGTGTTGCGTCTGTTCTACTTTGACCGAGTAACCAACAATATAGACTCTTCGGATGACGACGATTGCCTCATTCTGCTTTTACTGAGACAGAGGAAGAGAAAAAGGAACAGAATTTGGAGCCGAGAGCACTTCCTTCTGAGAGAAACCCGTGGTGAATTTCACCGAACATTCTATAATCTGCTTGACAATCCCGATGAAGAACTATTTTTCAATTATACCATTCAATTATATTTTTTCTGAAGTTTTCCCCTGAAAGCATAGAGTTATCTCCCTAGACCCGTTCTGATTGGCTGGCGCGGCGGTGACCGCATGCATTGACTGGAATTTCCGTCTTCACGCCTAGAAAAAAGTGTGCATGTTCATTTCACGCTTCACGCGTGAAGTGTGCAGCGTGCAACGTGAACACCGTTCTATGGCCCAGAGCAAGTCATGCTACGTTTGTCCACTTTTCTTTACACGCGTGTAGCGTGCAGCGTGCAGCGTGAACCTTCTATGGCCCAGCAGCCTTAGGGCCCGAAGATCACGGGCACCCAGTATGGTTTTCCGGCCTTGACCCTTATGTACAGATTCTTCCAGATTCTCTGAATCTTTTGATGATATTATGCACTGTAGATGATGATATGTTCAAACTCTTTGCAATTTTACACTGTCGAACTCCTTTCTGATATTGCTCCACTGTTTGTCGGCGCAGAATTGGGGGGATTGGTGATCCTCTTCCCATCTTTACTCCTGAGAGCCGCTGCCACTCCAAGATGCTCTTTTTATACCCAGTCACGTTAATGACCTATTGCCAATTGACCTAATGAGTTGCAATTTGGTCCTCCAGCTGTTCCTTTTTTGTACCTTTAACTTTTCCAGCCTCTTATTGCCCCTGTCCCAACTTTTTTGAGATGTGTTGCTGTCATGAAATTTCAAATGAGCCAATATTTGGCATGAAATTTCAAAATGTCTCACTTTCGACATTTGATATGTTGTCTATGTTCTGTTGTGAATACAATATCAGTTTTTGAGATTTGTAAATTATTGCATTCCGTTTTTATTTACAATTTGTACTTTGTCCCAACTTTTTTGGAATTGGGGTTGTATTTCAGCTTCGCTTGTACAGCCCTAGCGTTGTGTAGAAACACATCACACCACCTTTGTGGTTTGCGTTTGCTTGTTCTGATCTGAAGTGAGATGAAGCAATGAGAACAACCAGCGCACAAACCACACAGTCACCTCAAACCACTTCCTCCTTTCCGTCTCCTGGATTTCACTCTCTACCTCTCTCACTATCTAGCTCCACTACGTACACAGTGTACCTGGTGGCTCCGGAGCTGCCAACACTCCTGTGGTGAGCACGGTGTACAGCTACATCGGGACTCCTCCTGCTCAGCGGCAGCTTTCCTCTCTGGTGTGGCGTTTAGGACCTACACACTTCCTGGAAGAAGTGCTGCCTGCTGCCAGCGTGAGCACCATTTACGAACTCGGGCCGAACTACGTCGGCAGCTTTCAGGCAGTCTACGTGCCATGTGAGTCATTTTAGCGAAGCTTGGATACGTTTAATTCATACTGTATGTTTAGATGTGGATGTGTACATGCGACCTTATGGATTTTGCTCATCGTAAAGCAGTTCTGGATTATTATAAGGAGTATCTGAATAATACAAATGATAAATGTTTATTAATGAATATCGCATGGACTTTTTTCATTATAAGTAAACAATCTGTGACGGATGGAGTAGGTTAAGATTCGATCAAGACCTGATGGCGGAATCCTATAAATTCGTAGCTATTTGAATGAAAATGTAACGATGGTATGACATTTTAGTATGCAGTATGGGAAAAAAAAAAAAACTATTCAAGGTGCAAGACTTATTCTTTGTGCTTCAGGTTTGCAAATTAAAACTGTTGCCATAGCAGCATTCAAGCACACCCTTGACTCTACAAAAAGAGAATTAATTGGGTTCCCTGGAAAGTATAACTCTCTGGAAACCAGTCTGTTTGAGTCAAGGGTGCCCTTGTAGGCTCCATCCATACTCATTATCTCTAGCCGCTTTCGTACTGCCTTATTAATATAGTACGCAAAAAGCAATATGTCGTCATTTGTATGGTCTCCCGAATACTCAGTCGGCATTTAATAGTAGTCAAATGGTAGCCATATGATCTACTACGTTTGTAGTATGCAAATATACGACACTACGCGATCCCAAAAGTCACCTGGAGCCTCTGAATAACCGAAGTAGAAGAATTCCTCCAGGAAAAATAGAAAGATGATGGCGGACTGAAGCAAAGTGAGTTGTTGCTTCATCTAAGGGGTCTCTCTGGTGATGTAAAAATGCCGTTGCAGAAGTAATTTTTTTTTTTCGCAGCATTAGTAGGGAAACATCATCTGTGAACATTTGAGTCAAAGGACCGGTAACATGGCGGTAGAGTACATCCAAATTCTGTCCTTACTACTCGCTTGCGTACTTGTAGAACGTACTATGGTAACAGTCGGGTAGAAGGTACTTGACTGACATTAGTGCATACTGAGTATTCAGATGATCCAGTCATAGTTTCATGCACGAATCTCAATTTTAAGAATCTGATCCTGACTTCCTATATTTATTGGCTTCTTGTATCATCATCTCTCCTCCACAGGTAAAGACTCGAAGACTGAAGCTGTTCCTCCGTGTCCTGTATCACTGGTTCCAGAGGAGAAAGTGTCCTTCAGTCTCTACGCCCTCTCCGTCTCCTCCCTCACCGTGGCCAAGATCCGCAAGGCCTACAACAAGCTGGACAGCAAAGCCATCGCCAAACAGGTGAACAACCAACGTGGGGTGGGTTTCCTAAGAGCCTCTTAACGCTAAGAGCATCTTAACTAGGAGAGAGAGTGCTCATTGTGCTGCTCGCGCTACCATTTAACGATTATTTAGCGATGCTTTTGGGAAACCCAGGTCTGTTCTGTACAAAGTTGTGTGTTGAATATAATTTAAAAAAAAACACACACAAGCACCACGAGTTGGCCTAGTGGTTAGCGTGTCCGCTTCTCGGTCGGGAGATCGCGAGTTCTACTCGCGGTCGGGTCGTACCAAAGACGATCATAAAAATGGTGCCAACTGCTGTCTGGCAAGGCACGCTGTAATACAGATGCGAGTGGGAAGTCAAACTCTCGCGGTTACCAGAGGACTAGCCCCCCACCCCCCCACTATAACCCTAGCTGTGTAATAGACGAGAGGCCGAGGGCTATGGAAACGGAGATCGGCACCGCCCTATGCCAAGCACCGAAGATAAAATGAAAACCTGTGAATATAAAAGGAAAACCTCCAAATGTTGTATAAAACAGGGATAATTCAGTTATTCTATTGCCGCTTTTCCACTACAAACGCGGCTGAGTCGGGCTGAGCCGTGCCGTGCTGAGTCGGGCTGAGCGGGGCTGTTGGAGTTGCATTTCGACTACAACCGCGCTGAACCATGCTGGCTGGAAGTGGGTGGACACATTGGGTGGAGTTAGCGAAAGTGGGTGGACGTCACGTGATGTCGTTAGGCGGCGCAAACAGTGACATCAGTGATCTTTTAAGCGGTAGTCTCACGACCCGAATAGTAAACAATAAACATGGAGGACATGGAGTCGTTAGTGTTGCTGGTCTTGGTGCTGTGGCTTGTTGTCACCGACAACGCCAGCAGATACTGGCAAGAGCGTATAGATGAGGCGAGGCGCATAAGGCTTCAGAAATTCTTGTAATTCGTAATTCTTCTCCTTCTTCCGGGTTTACGGTGTTTACAGATCCCAGCGCGCTCGCGGGGCGTGTGTGGGCATGTGAGGACACTCCTCCTCACCAATCAGTGCACAGGGGAGTGTCTGCTCACGCCCCCAGCCTCACTCGGCACGGTTTGGCTCGCTTCAGCCCCACTCCAAAACGGTGCGAGTTTTAGGGGCTAAGCAGGGCTGAAGCGAGCTGAGTCGTGCTGGTTTTTGGTAGTCGAAACGCGAGCCGTGTCGGGCTGAAGTGAGCTGAAGCGAGCTGAAGTGAGCTGAAAAAGGGTAGTGGAAAAGGGCCATATGAAATCGAGTCGTACATGAGCTGATAGCCGACGAGGTCTGTAGCACCGATTTGGCTATAAGCCATGTACGATGCGGTTGAGTGGAATAACTGTTTTATTCTATCCACATTCACTGGATTTTGAGAACCGGAGCGCTTTTTTTTTTGGAAATTCGATAAATAAAAACTTTTTATGCAAAACGTCCAGCAAAATAATTTCCGCTTAGAATGTAAACAATCCGGCGATAGCAATTTGTGAAAAATGCGATATTTCTTGAAAAATAAAAGACATGTTCTTACCATCAAGTACTTTGATTCTTTTTATTTATTTATTTATTTTTGTGGTTTATTTCGTCCTCTGTTGGTTCGGTAACACGTGCTGCCATTTTCTTCTTCTTTTGGGTTTTTCTGGTGGTTAGCAAACCAACTTAAAGGTCACCGACTGGGCTGGAGTGTGGAACAGGAGACATTCCGGAGGGGAGGAACGACACTATATTCTTTTAGCTATTTCTGTTTCTTTTAAATACTTGATGACAAAGTGATGTATCTGACTTGATGTGCTCCGCCATTCAATTTTTCTCTATTCATGGTCTATGAGCTGATATCCTAGTCGTAGAGTAGCCAATCAGAGCACGCGATTACTCATATCCAGTGAGTGTGGATAAAATACATGCTAATATATTTAAATGTTACCACACGTGGTTTTTCTCTGAACTTGTTCCCAACCAAATATTGCACTGTTTTTAGATGTGCTGTTATTTTCTAATGCTGTCTGAAGTCTTAGTAAGTGTTCATATTCCATGGATAGCTCATTGTATCACTACAAATGGCTCCCGTACCACCTTACAAAGTTTGGTTTCAGCTTTAAATTGACTGCCTTATTGATTTCAGACACTGGATCAAACTGCATTTGTGTCATCATCGCTTCACTGCTCGTGAAATAATATCAAACTTGCTTGCAAAGAATAGTGTATTGTTTGAGAAATGTCTTTCATCAACAGTGCATTAGTATTCCATAAACACACATGATTAAATAAAATCAGTGTTTGGCAGCACGCTCGGAGTTTGGAAGGAGTTTGTAAGAGAAGTGAAGTGCTCAGTCAGCTATATTGCAGAAGAGCAGCATCAGCAGGTCGCCTTCACAGCCAGGCGCGTTTTAATCCGGAGGTAATAACATGATGGAATTTAGTGCCAGGTGTCTTTCTTGGTTAAATCATTATGGGAAAATTCCTGCTGGCAATAATGAATAAAATCCTAAGTGAAGATGTTGTTAATGCCCTAATCAGTGTTTAATTGTAAGTTTAAAGCAGATACTCAGAGCCATGGCCTCACTTTTTGTTTATAAATGCCTTGAGACCTCAAGAATGGCACAGGAATAGTTTTAAGCATTAACAATGAATCTAATATAGTAATTTTTACAATTAAAGTGATTTATATAGGTAGCGGTCTGAGTGAATTACCTTGACATCTGTGACGTCGCAGCAGGAAGGCTATCGGTCTCATCGCCATTTCCGCGATACTAAAACACAGAGCTGACTGCAACATGCAACAATCCTCCATTTTGAGCTAATTTTATCACCATGCCACGCAGATGTGTTGCTGGCGGGTGCAGCAACATGACAAAGTGGATTTACGTTGTATTCATGGCCCAAGAATGTTCAAACTGCAAAGATTTGGACGCGTTTTGCGAGAAGTTCACGGGCACATTGGGCGCCTATGAAGTGGTCTCTCCTCTGCTCTGCGCATTTTACTGAAGACTCGTACGAGACCTCTGATCTGTTGAGGAGCGTTGGCTATAAGCCCGTATTGAAAGAGGGTGCATTACCAACAATTAAAGGAAAAGAAAACTATCAGAAAAGGAAAGGGAGTTCAGTTATACCAGTTCTCCCGGAGTGTGAGCCGAGGGTTGTTGCTAAAACCCGGGATGGAACAGGATGTGGCATCGCTCAGGCAGTGACCTCCCCGCGGTTTTAGTAATTACCTGAGCCGAACAGTAATGGCGGAGTACTCAGGATGGAGATAATGGAGAATGAGTGGACCAGCCGTCTGATTTCTCCACTGGATATGCTTGCCTCAGCAGCAATATCTCACCCTTACGTGGAAGAAGCGAATGAACGGAGAACTGAACGAACAACTAAAAGTCAGATTGTTTCAAAACAATTGGCCACAAGGTCGGCCTTCAAGAAGCGAGAACACAGACGAGTAAGATGCGACTCTCATTTGGATACAAAACAACAACACTACTCGTTGTTTACCTGCATTTAGATTAATACATGTTACTTGTATTGTGTGTTTAAGTTACCGGTATAAGATTATTTAATTTGCTTCAGAATGTGATCGTCTCAGTTCATCTGATTATTTAATTAGCCTTTTACGTTTTATCAGTGAAAATGCATGCATGTACATGTATGTTGCATAAGTTAGAACACCCGTCCTGTTTTAATGAGAGTCAACCCACAATCAATGAAGTCAAATCGGTCTTAGTTGAGCAAGTCAGTAACGGTATTTCTTACTTTCACCCTAAATTTTTATTTATATGACTTTGGTCTATAGCTATAAAAGACCTCGGCCTTAAAACCGGTTCCCGCTGTGACGTCACGCGCTCAGGGCTGGCTGGCTCAGCGGGGCAGCTCGAATGCCAACTTTGCGGTCGATTTTAACTCTCAAAAATATGTGGGGTTTTTTTATTCCCATTTACGCAGCATACAAGAGTCAAGGATGGAGATACTATCCACTCAGAAATTGATTTAAAAATAAAGGCTCTGCATATCTGCTTTAACAGAACAGTCTCTGGTCTGTGTTACTGAATTGTGGATGTGGGTTCATGGGATACACTGCATGCAGGATGTCGTGTCCGATCGATCATACTGAAACCTCTTTACAGTTGGCAGTTTCGTCTCATGAGAACGCCACTCCAGTGAAGCTCCTCCACAACGCTGCAGGCCATCTGATCGGACCGGCCAGGACCATCGGCGCCGCTGTGATAGGCTACCTGGGTACGAACTCGTCCACATTGTAAATCTACGTATAAATCTGTCACTGAGAGTTTAAGAGCTATGCTGTTTTAATCCTTCTTGTTAGAAATATGGATTTCTTTTCATCCCAAATGCAGGCGTGAGAGCCTTTGTGCCCACCCCAGTGGCCACCACGTTGCAGTATGTGGGTGGTGCTGCCGCCATCCTTGGCTTAGTGGCCATGGCATCAGACGTGGAAGGGCTGTACGCAGCCGTCAAAGCTCTGGTGTGCGTGGTCAAGAGCAACCCGCTGGCCAGTAAAGAGATGGAGCGTATCAGAGGCTACCAGGTGAGCTCCACTCTCAGTGTACAACGTTTGAACCCTGGACCATTTTTACCTTTGTTTTATTCTTTTATAACCAGATCACTGATTGATTGATTGATTGATTGAGCCGAGACAATCAGTAGTGAAATAGTAAATTGGTATCGACTCAATAAAGAATGAAATGTGTTTAAAATAGTGCCGTTTTATTTGGTGTAATTGTATTATGTATCGTTATTAGAACTCTTATCGGTAGTGTTTCTTCTTCTCTCTGTGTTTGTCTATAGCTGCTGGCCATGCTGCTGAAGAAAAAGCGCTCACTACTAAACAGCCACATCTTGCACCTGACCTTCTCGTTAGTGGGCACGGTAGATAGCGGCCACGAGACCTCCATCATTCCCAACTCCACTGCCTTCCAAGACCTGCTGTGTGACTTTGAGGTATAGCCACGATGCTTTTGTGGTGGTGTTTATTTGTATGGCTGCAGGGATGAGAATTTTCCGCGGATCTGCGGAATTCCGAGTTTTTCCCGCTGAAAATGTCATTTTTGTGAAACGTGTAAATCCGTTGAGAAAATTCTGGGGGGGTAGGGATCGGCGCGAGGCGAGGCTTGTGGTGACCCAAGCAGGCAGGACCAACCGACCGACCGCCAGCATCTTTCGGCAGCGCCCATCGCAAAATTAGTTGCAGCTGTGATAACGGAAATCGTCATTGCTTTCTTCAATATTTGTGCTAACGACAACTCGCGACGATTTCCGGCAACGTTTTGGCGCTAGTTTCATCTCACTTCTACAATTCGCGGAGAAACAAGCTATACGTACACGGTTTTGATCACTTCTTCTTAAGTTCTAGTTATTTTGGTTAGTTTTCAAAGTTACTTCGCCAATATGGCGAAAGTTTTGGACCGCAAAAATAAGGATCGTGCCAGGGAAATCGATAAATCGAACGGGATAAAGAACTGTTTCCGATGGGCATGGCTCGATAGTAGCGTTACCGTGCAGATAGGGACACAAACTGTGACGACGTGCCTGACGGAACATATCCGAAAAGTGGACGTGCCAGGAAAGGTTCTGTGTATTCTGTGCTCAGATATGATCAATTATGGAAACAGAGGAGCTAGAAACATCAAAACAAAAAAGCACAAAGGTACGCTTTACTTAAATTGTCAAAGAGAGTCAGGAGGAATCTAATATATCGTTACGGTTACCTCCATTTTATATATATATATATATATATATATATATATATATATATATATATATATATATATATAAAAATGTGGGAAAATTGGTAGACATTTCAGAGTTGTTTTTTTTTTTTTTTAAATGTCCCATTCTCATCCCTGTGGCTGCGGCATCTTTTGTTTTTTTTAAACCAGGTTGAGTTTAGATCTGTTGCGGCTGGTGATGAAAATTTTCATGGGGTGCAGTTGAGAATCGAGTGCCGTGTGTGTATATATATATATATATATATATATATATATATGTATATGTGTGTGTGTGTATATATATATATATATATATATATATATATATATATATATATATATACCAACATTTGCTCACACGCATAAGCTTCTTATTTGAAAAAAAATTCAGGTCCACCTGAAAACACCGCTGAAGTAGCAAAATGTCTCTGGTAGACGGAGACATTTACTGAATAGAAGAAGTTACGTATGCGAATCTCGTGAGGTCCTGAACTTGAACTGATATATATAAATCATACAGTAAATACATAAATACTTTCAGTAAGTAGATAAGCCTGACAAAATATAGCCTGATTCGCATTTTTCAGGTCTTGACTGTTGTGTTCCCGCTTCAGTGCCAACACGCAGAAATAGCAAACAGGGAAGGCAATAAAACGGCGTGAGCCGACTTACATCTCATCCCAACTCCATTTGCCTTCATAACAGTTCCATGTACAGTACCAGTCCAAAGTTTGGACACACCTTATACTGTAATTCGATGTTTTTTTCTTTATTTTTATTAAGTCACTTCATGTCTTAAAGGAGAACCGAAGTCATTTTTAAACTTGCTTTATTTCTTAACGTGTTATTCAATTACGTTTTCAGTTTTAGTAACCTTATATCGTGACTCATATTGGCATATTATGTTACACTTTTCGGTTTTTAGCCATGTTGAACGTAGTTCATTTGGTCCGCAGTAGGCGTCGCTTATCCGCGCGATCTTCACGAGACTCGTGCGAGACTTCAAACGTGAAGTGTCAGTGCTGCCATTTTGAAAACTGTTTACACAGCGGCCAGATCGCCATATCATTCCAATTTAGATTAATTTCGAGATTTGCCAGCTTCATCAGTGATGGAGATTATTCCATACGACTTCCAACCAACGTGGAGTAGAGAAGAGTTGGAAAGACGACCGGATAAGGACGAGTCCGTCGTGCTGGTATTTACGTCATTACTGTCGCACAATTAAAACGTGTCAGATCAGGCGGTTGGTGGGTTTTCAAAGTAATAAATACATGCATGTATTTTTGTGATAAATACATATTATACTGAGCGCATTTCCCACATAATCCTCACTAAGGGTTCGGGCAGCACTACAAAATGGCGTCTCCACTATATAGTCAAATCAAATCAAGTTTATTTGTACAGCGCTTTTAACAAACATTGTCGCAAAGCAGCTTTACAGAATTTGAACGACTTAAAACATGAGCTAATTTTATCCCCAATGAGCAAGCCTGTGGCGAAGGTGGCAAGGAAAAACTCCCTCAGACGACATGAGGAAGAAACCTCGAGAGGAACCAGACTCAAAAGGGAACCCATCCTCATTTGGGCAACAACAGACAGCCTGACTATAATATTAACAGTTTTAACAGGTATAACCCTCAACTGTCCTCATGGGGCCGTCCTTCACAGGAGTGGGGCGATAAAACTCCGACCAGACACAGGGCACCAGGATGGATCAAGCAGGTCCGAGGGGCAGAAGAGGCCAGCATCTCAATCCCAGGATCAACATGTAACTCAGAGGGACAGATGGGGGGGGGAGAGAGAGAGAGAGAGAGAGAAAGAAAACACGTTGTTAGGTATGCCCTAAAACACTATATAGTGCCTTATATAGTGAGTAGGGAGCGATTTCGGACACGGAAAACTTCTTCTGGCTTGATTACATCAGCATTCGAAAGAGGGCGCGCGTCTTTTGACAATGTTGGCAGATGTTGGTCACTTTGATTTGCGCTGTACGTTTTACTTCCGTCCTACGATGATTCGCACAGGTCTCAGCGAAGCTCGTTTACGGCCGTCGCTTTGACATATGGACTGATATATTACATAGTATATTTCAAACACTCATAACTTGCTTCAGCTGTGGCAAAATAGCTGTCAGAAATGGATTTCTGTATTTTATAAAATGAGAGAGAATTTTGATCATAAATTTGCCTTCAGTTCTCCTTTAAGGTAATGATGGATGTCATTTCTCTTTACTTAGTTGAGTGGGTCTTTACATAGCATGGATTACTACACTTGTGGAATAGGGCTATTTACTGTGGTTTTTTTTTTTAATATAAATTACACAGTAAAAAGGCAAGAAATTGCACTAATTAATTTTGACAAGGCACCTGTTAATTGAAAAGCATTCCAGATGACGGCCTCATGAAGCTGGTCAAGATAATGCCAATAGTGTGTAAAGGGTCATCAAGGTAAACAGTAGCTACTTTGAAGAATCTAAAATATGGAACATTTTTTGTTTTTTAACATTTCAATTCCATACTTATTCTATATACAGTGGTGTTTGAAAGTTTGTGAACCCTTTAGAATTGTCTATATTTCTGCATAAATATGACCTAAAACAACATCAGATTTTCACACAAGTCCTAAAAGTAGATAAAGAGAACCCAGTTAAACAAATGAGACAAAAATATTATACTTGGTCATTTATTTATTGAGAAAAATGATCCGATATTACATATCGGTGAGTGGCAAAAGTATGTGAACCTCTAGGATTAGCAGTTAATTTGAAGGTGAAATTAGAGTCAGGTGTTTTCAATCAATGGGATGATAATCAGGTGTGAGTGGGCACCCTGTTTTTTTTTTTTTTTGTATTTCACTTTTTATTGGTTTTTCACAAATACATGAAACAAACACAGAACATCCACAAGTGAACAGGGAGGACTACAGGCAGATATCAACTAACAAAGTTTTACACTTTATATAAAAAGTGAAGTAACTATACACATTTGTACCTCACTGAATGTTAGAATATCCTCATAAACAAAAGGAGAAAAAGAAACAAAAAAACAGACCACCAGCTTACTGTATTATATCTAAATAAGGCCCCCAAATTTTCATATAAACATCCTCCTTATCTATCATTCTATAGCACAACCTCTCATAAGAGGCAATCTTGGACATCTCATTAAACCATTCCACCACTGATATAGCCACTTGTGTTTTCCAATGTCGTAATATTATCCTGCATCCAACTATTACAGCTGTTCGGCACCATGAGGATTGGCGGGCATTCAACCCACTCCCCTGTGGCACCACACCCAAGAGACAGAGCAACGGTTGGCGTACCAGAGCAGTGGTCAGCAGCTTGTTGATAAAAGACATGATCTCAGACCATAGGGGATCTATTATGGGGCAAGAGTATAACATATGTAAAAGAGTGCCACACTCAGTGTTGCACCTCCAGCACACATCTGAGTTTCTAAGTCCTAACCGTGCCATTTTTGACGGGGTCCAATAAATCCTATTGATAATTTTACAACACATCAACCGTGTCTGCATTTCTCTTGAAACTTTGTACCATGACTTGATTACTTGTTCCCACGTTTCATCTGGTATACTTTCTCCCATATCCCTCTCCCAACATCTTTTTAAGCCCCCAAAACTAGGAGGCAGTATTTCCTTAAAATACTGTAAAAGCCTGATGCTTTCATTATGAAAATCTTTTCTTGTTCCAATCTGGTTTGTAACTCAGTAGCTGGTGCAAGTGGTGATAGTCTGAGATGTGATAGAATACAGCTGCTTAACTGTAAGTATTTCCAAAAGTCCTTATTTGGAAGTCCATATTTTGCTCTTAATTGTTCAAAAGAAAAGAAAGTGTCCCCCTCAAATAAATCCCCAATATAAACAATGCCTAGCTTGACCCAGTCAGGCCAAGAAAATGTCTTTTTGCCTATCTTGAGACATTTATGATGCCATAATGAAGTTTGACAAGTAAAATTTGGATGGAAGCTCAGGATTTTATGTGAGACTTGCCAAGTCTCCCGTGAAAATGCCAGTACTGGATTATCATGAGGAATCTTGCCACTAGTTTGTGTAATAAAGGCCTGTACCGGATATGGATAAGTAAGGACCCTTTCAATAGACACCCAAGCAGGAGCTATATCAGCAGTGATGTATATCTTGGATAACTGTTTTAGACAGAAAGCATAGTGATACCAGGCTATATGAGGCAGACCTAGGCCACCATCTTCTGGAGCCGCATAAAGTTTTGTTTGATTTACATATGGTTTTTTACCTGCCCACAGAAAACCACAAACCGCTTTATTATATTTTGCTAAGGTAGTGCGTGGGAAATGTAATGGTAGCATATTACTTATGTAATTAATTTTGGGAACTATTACCATCTTCAAAATATTAACCTTACCTAGAAGTGATAAGCCTAATTTAGTCCAGTTTTGGAGTATAAGTTCTATTTTCTGAATCAGGGGGAGGAGGTTGACGTCCATAATGTCATTCAATTGTGGGGTGATTGGGCACCCTGTTTTATTTAAAGAACAGGGATCTATCAAAGTCCGATCTTCACAGCACGTTTGTGGAAGTGTATCATGGCACGAACAAAGGAGATTTCTGAGGACCTCAGAAAAAGCATTGTTGATGAGCATCAGGCTGGAAAAGTTTACAAAACCATCTCTAAAGAGTTTGGACTCCACCAATCCACAGTCAGACAGATTGTGTACAAATGGAGGAAATTCAAGACCATTGTTACCCTCCCCAGGAGTGGTCGACCAACAAAGATCACTCCAAGAGTAAGGCATGTAATAGTCAGCGAGGTCACAAAGGACCCCAGGGTAACTTCTAAGCAACTGAAGGCCTCGCTCACATTGGCTAATGTTAATGTTCATGAGTCCACCATCAGGAGAACACTGAACAACAATGGTGTGCATGGCAGGGTTGCAAGGAGAAATCCACTGCTCTCCAAAAAGAACATTGCTGCTCGTCTCCAGTTTGCTAAAGATCATGTGGACAAGCCAGAAGGCTATTGGAAAAATGTTTTGTGGACGGATGAGACCAAAATAGAACTTTTTGGTTTAAATGAGAATTATGTTTGGAGAAAGGAAAACACTGCATTCCAGCATAAGACCCTTATCTCATCTGTGAAACATGGTGGTGGTAGCATCATGGTTTGGGCCTGTTTTGCTGCATCTGGGCCAGGATGGCTTGACATCATTGATGGAGCAATGAATTCTGAATTATACCAGCGAATTCTAAAGGAGAATGTCAGGACATCTGTCCATGAACTGAATCTCAAGAGAAGGTGGGTCATGTAGCAAGACAACGACCCTAAGCACACAAGTCATTCTACCAAAAAATGGTTAAAGAAGAATAAAGTTAATGTTTTGGAATGTCCAAGTCAAAGTCCTGACCTTAATCCAATCGAAATGTTGTGGAAGGACCTGAAGCGAGCAGTTCATGTGAGGAAACCCACCAACATCCCAGAGTTGAAGCTGTTCTGTACGGAGGAACGGGCTAAAATTCCTCCAAGCCCGTGTGCAGGACTGATCAACAGTTACCGCAAACGTTTAGTTGCAGTTATTGCTGCACAAGGGGGTCACACCAGATACTGATAGAAAAGGTTCACATACTTTTGCCACTCACAGATATGTAATATTGGATCATTTTCCTCAATAAATAAATGACCAAGTATAATATTTTTGTTTCATTTGTTTAACTGGGTTCTCTTTATCTACTTTTCGGACTTGTGTGAAAATCTGATGTTGTTTTAGGTCATATTTATGCAGAAATATAGTAAATTCTAAAGGGTTCACAAACTTTGAAGCACCACTGTATGTTTTCATCATTTTGATGTCTTCGGTATTGTTGTACAGTGGCGTTCCAGTTCATTCCAAAGTGTTTCAATGGGGTTGAGGTCAGGGCTCTGTGCAGGACACTGAAGTTCTTCTACTCCAAACTGGGCATACCATGTTTTCATGGAGTTTGCCTTGTGCACAGGGGCATTGTCATGATGTAGCAGGTTTGGGTCTCTTAGTTCCAGTGAAGGGAAATTATAATCACTATGGTCAAGTCAAAGTCCCTCTCACGCCAGAATCTGGTCTTCCCCGGGCAGCCTCCCATCCCAGTACTAACCAACTCTTTAAGGCGCCGATCTCCGTTTCAACAGCCTTCAGCCTCTCGCCTATACAGCTAGAGTTACAGTAGGGGGCTAGTCCTCTGGTAACCGTGAGAGTTTGACTTTCCGACTCGCATCTGTATTGCAGCATGCCTTTATAATGGTCTTTGGTATGACCCAACTGCGAGGAGAACTCACGATCTCCCGGTCGAGATGCGGACACGCTAACCACTAGGCCAACTCGTGGTCAATCCTACAGTAAAGCACACAAAAATACAAGGAAATTGTGTTCTTCCATTTTTGTTGCAACAGTTTGGGAAAGAACTACCTATGGGTGTCATGCACAAAGCGTCATCAAGGTAAACGGTGGTGTAGGTGCAATCACAGTTATTATTAAGTGATTTCATTAAATCAGTCTCATTAAATTTGAAGGTTAATAATTAAAATGAATCAGTCTCATTTGAATCGTTTGAAGTGAATCACTCAAGTGAATTGTTCAAGTGAATCGAATCAGTGAATCATTCCAAGTGAATCATACCATTAATCCTGGTGCTTAATAACAAATTACCAAACAGCTAGATTATGGTATATTCCAAATTATTATTGATCACTTACCATATTACATAACTTATATGCACCTTTTTGAATTCTTTGGGCGATTGGGGACTTCAGATATTTATTGGAACACTAATAAAACACAGTTTGTTCAATAAATTAATTTATTATAAAGATAAAAAAATGAATAATAGCAGATTAAATATGTACAGGGAGGTGTGGTCATATACTTGAGTATGTAGATGTATAAGAGCGTGTGTGTGTGTGTGAGAGGCTATAAAGTTTGTAATGTTATCTGTGAAAGGGAGAGCCAGGGTGTGTGTGGAATGTTATCTGAGGTGTTGGGGGGAAGGTGAGTCGTCGTCCCCCCCCCCCCGTGGTTTGCCTTGAGACAAAGGAATTCCACCTACTTTATAACATTATCAAATTCACTGAAATCTTGATAAGGTCAAAATGTATAATAAGAATGAAATTGAGGATATTAGTAAGGAATAAGAGAGAGAGAGAGACATGCACAGCCTATCTAATTGAGATATTAAAAACAAAACAGATCAATTCAACACGCTGCGTGTTTAACAGTGTAACAAATAAACCTGGGTTTAAATTCACACTATTTCAATAAAAGCTAAATTCCTAAGACTGATCTTTATTATGCCCAAATGCCAAAACCTTACTCAATATTCTTTAGCCAGATATGAAGAGATATTCGCTGTTGTAGAGCACGTGAGTCGATTCCGTGAGTCGATTCCATGGACAGAGAACTTCTCTTGATCTGACGCATCGTGGCTCGTCATGAGAAGAAAAGTCTCTGATTAAAATTAATGTGCACAGCGCTTCAATCAGGAGGAATTCTGGTCGCTCCTAATTACAAATTAAAACTGCGTTTGGGCGGCAGTCGTGACGTCACTTCTAATTAGGGGTGGGTATTGGCAAAGAAGTCACGATTCAATTCGAATCACGATTCGCATGCTACGATGCGATACTATCACGATGCATCACGATTCTTGAATTATTGCGATGCATTGCGATATATTCAACATACTTCAGTGAAAATGTAAAAAAAAAAAATAGAGCATAATTACCAGTGGCTGTGTACAATCTGGATAGTGTCTCCAACTGATGCATAACTCAGAGCAACTCAGTTCATAACTGAATTTATTGAAACGACTTTGGAGGTAGTTGCCATTAAAGCAAATATCACCGTTTCCATACTTAACAAGTGGACACACTAATGACAAAAAGTGCAGAGGATTTATAAAACTAAAAATAATAAAAGAAAACTAATAGCAGCAGTTTTCAGTTTCTTTGCAGCACCTGCAGTATGGGAGGACAAGGCAATAATAAATATCAAAATATATATACTATATTACTCTGTACATTAAATTATCATCATATTATTATTATTATTTGTTACATTATTTTACATTATATTTAAATGCCTTATGCATTTATAGTTTGTGGAGCATCCTCAAATTAGGAAACAATACACTCACTTAGCATATTTCTTTTAGCATGTTGTAGTACCGCAGCAGTTATGTCAGACTCGGTGAGTGTGCAGATGTCCTTCTCAGATTTACGTATTTCTGCAGACAGGAGTGCAGCGTGGATGGCAGGCTGTTGCTCTAAAAAGCGCTCAAGCATGTCGTGCGCGCTCTTCCAGCGAGATTTGTAAACAGAGTCGCAGTCGCATATGATGTCTATGCAGAATGTCTAGGTCGCAGTAGCCCGCCGCCGGAAATGCCACTGGCATGAAGGCAGCGGGCGTCAAAAACTCCACGGCGACATCTACAGGACTGGAAGTTGTATTCTACTCGTTTTTGGCTGATGTTCGCCAACCATTCATACAATTTTATTTATTCATTTTTTAAAATTAATAATCGATATTTGGCGTCAAGAATCGATGCAGTATATCATGAAAGTTAGTATCGCGATGCATTGTCATGACGATTATTTTGCACACCCCTACTTCTAATACGAATAAACCGGTTGTAACTCAGGTTGAGTTTAAAGATCGCGCGACTCTGGAGTTTACCTTGGCCAAGGGTAAGAAAGAAATCGCACTAAATCGTGGATCTTGCAAGAAAGGAAGAAAAAGAAAAGACGTCTTTATCTGGTTTGCCTGAAAAGAGCAATCTCTCTGTGTCCAGACTCCTTGGAGTCCAGGCGGAAAGAGAAAGAGCTAGGAGTGTCCTTGTGGTTCATGCCCTCCTGGGGGATGACGTAGATGATCCCGCCCCGGCGTGACGCAGGTCAACGCGGAAGTGGGCTGATGGGAAATGTAGTTTCTTAGTGGAATGTACCTACAGTGGCTACTTTGAAGAATCTAAAATAAGAAATATATTTTGGGGGGGTTTTTAAACACATTTTTTGTTTACCACATAATTTCATCCATGTTCCATATGTTGTTTCATAGTTTTGATGTCTTGAGTATTATTTTACAATGTAGAAAATAGTTAAAATGCAGAAAAACCTATGAATTTTGACTGGTACTGTAGATTCTTCTCTAGATATTTGGAGAGGGGGATCCTCCCCATGCCCTGTATTAATGAACTGCTACTGGTTTAGTATCAGTCTGTTATCTTCCCATTAATCGGGTTAAGCATACGATTAGTCTGTTTCCTTGCCTTGAAAGTGAAATCTTGAGGAGCAGCTGTAACTCTGTTGGTTATATATTGGTTGATGCAGGTATTTGATGCTTCCTGATAGAGGTGTCCACTTTTTACCCCTACAGGTTTGGCTGCACGCACCGTATGAACTGCACCTGTCTCTGTTTGAGCACTTCATTGAACTCCTGACTGAATCCAGGTGAGTTTTCACCCTCGAAAGAACGGCTCTTTCTTTTACGAAATAATCTTGTTTCCCTCCTGGTTTTGTCCAATAAAAACGAATCCTAACCCTGTTTTTGGTATTTAGATTCGTAGAGGAATGTAATTTCATATCGTTAGCTTCTTGCCTTCTGATTCCAGCGAAGCTGCTAAAAACGCTAAGCTCTTGCGGGAGTTTCAGCTGATCCCCAAACTGCTGCTGACGTTGAGGGACCAAACGCTGTCTCAGCCTACTGTGGTGGCCATCAGTAACGTGCTCAGCCTGCTTCTGCAGGGCTTCCCCAACTCCTACGACCTCCTTCGGTACACCATTCACCCACCCTCCCTCCATAAACCACACATCACCTTGAACAATATAGAGTGTAATTTTGAGCGAGTATCTTTTAATATTGTTGGATCATGCGAAAAATGTCACCGACTTGTATCAGTATCATTTATACGTTCATCATTGTTTGAAATTGTCAAACCTTAAAGCAGATACGCAGAACCTTTATTTTTAAATAAATTTCTGGGTGGATAGTATCTCCATCCTTGACTCTTGTATGCTGTGTAAATGGGAATAAAGAAATATATTTTTGAGAGTTAAAATCGACTGCAAAGTTGGCATTCGAGCTGCCCCGCTGAGCCAGCCAGCCCTGAGCGCGTGACGTCACAGCGGGAACCGGTTTTAAGGCCGAGGCCTTTTACAGCTATAGAACAAAGTCATATAAATAAAAATTTACGGTGAAAGTAAGAAATACCGTCACGACTTGCTCAACTAAGACTGATTTGATTTCATTGATTGTGGGTTGACTCTCATTAAAACAGGATGGGTGTTATAACTTATGCAACATGCATGTACATCCATGCATTTTCACTGATAAAACATAAGGCTAATTAAATAATCAGATGAACTGAGACGATCACATTCTGAAGCAAATTAAATAATCTTATACCGGTAACTTAAACACATAATACAAGTTACATGTCTCATTCATCTCATTATCTGTAGCCGCTTTATCCTGTTCTACAGGGTCGCAGGCAAGCTGGAGCCTATCCCAGCTGACTACGGGCGAAAGGCGGGGTACACCCTGGACAAGTCGCCAGGTCATCACAGGGCTGACACATAGACACAGACAACCATTCACACTCACATTCACACCTACGCTCAATTTAGAGTCACCAGTTAACCTAACCTGCATGTCTTTGGACTGTGGGGGAAACCGGGGCACCCGGAGGAAACCCACGCGGACACGGGGAGAACATGCAAACTCCACACAGAAAGGTCCTCGCCGGCCACGGGGCTCGAACCCGGACCTTCTTGCTGTGAGGCGACAGCGCTAGCCACTACACCACCGTGCCACCCCACAAGTTACATGTATTAATCTAAATGCAGGTAAACAACATGGGTGGGTTTTTTTTTTTTTTTTAAATCCAAATGAGTCGGCGCTTACCCGTCTGTGTTCTCGCTTCTTGAAGGCCGACCTTGTGGCCGATTGTTTTGAAACACTCTGACTTTCAGTTGTTCGCTCAGTTCTTCGTTCATTCGCTTCTTCCACGAAAGGGTGAGATGGCAGCAATATCCAGTTTAGAAATCAGATGGCTGCTCCACTCATTCTCTCCATACTGAGTACTCCGCCATTACTGCTCGGCTCAGGCAATTACTAAAACCTGGGACGGAACGGGATGTCACCGGTTTTAGCAACAACCACAGGGAGGTCACTGCCCGAGCGATATGCCCTGTCCTGGCCCGGGTTTTAGCAACAACCCTCAGCTCACGCTTCAGGAGGACTGGTGCAACTGAACTCACTTAAAAAATAAATAAATAAATAATTTCCTTTTCTTGTTTTTATTTAATTGTTGGTACTGCACCCTCTTTCAATATGGGCTTATAGCCAACGCTCCTCAACAGATCAGAGGTCTCGTACGAGTCTTCAGTAAAATGTGCAGAGCAGAGGACAGACCACTTTGTAGGCGCCCAACGTGTCCGTGAATTTCTCACAGAACGCGTCCAAATCTTTGCAGTTTCAACTTTCTTGGGCCATGAATACGACGTAAATCCACCTTCTGTCGTGTTGCTGCACCCTCCAGCAACACATCTACGTGGCATGGCGATAAATTAGCTCAAAATGGAGGATCGGAGTTGCAGTCAGCTCTGTGTTTTTAGTATCGCGGAAATGGCGATGAGACCGATAGCCTTCCTGCTGCGACGTCACGGACGTCAAGGTAGTTCACTCAGACCGCTACCTATATAAATCACTTTAATCATAAAAAGTACGATATTAGATTTATTGTTAACGCTTAAAACTATTCCTGTGCCATTCTTGAGGTCTCCAGGCATTTATAAACGAAAGTGAGGCCATGGCTCTGCGTATCTGCTTTAACTTCTAGCTCAAGTTTAGCTTTATCAGATTACAGCATTTTGTTTCCTTTTGGCACAATAAAACCTCTTATGGTTTATAAGGACCATTAATATGCTTAAACGCATGAATAAAACTTTTCTGGCCTTTTTTAAGTACTTTGTGCTTTAATTTTAGGTTTGGCCAGTTCATTTCCTCCACTTTGCCCACGTTTGCAGTCTGTGAGAAGTTTGTGGTGATGGAGGTTAATAACGAGGAGAAGGTTGACGGAGGTGAGACTGTGACCTCGCACATATGAACAGCATTCCGTATTTAAACGCCAGACATGAGATCTAGGCCATGCTTCATTTCTGTATACAAACTGTAGCAGAGTTAAAACATCATGAACGGGGATCTCCTCAGTAAATCTGACCGCCTGCGTTCTGTCCAGGAAACGAGGAGGATTTCGGAGGGCTGCTCTCCTCCAACGTAATCCTGCTACGCAATCGACTGCTCGACATCCTGCTCAAACTGCTTTTCAGCTCCAAGGAGAAATGCACCGTTAATGCACAGTAACGTTTCATTTTTATTCGTTAATCACCTTACTGTGATTTTTTTTTTTTTTTTCCCCCCACCAGGGCGTTGTGTAAAATTTGCACGCATAACGATTATTTCATCACTTGTGTGAATTTGTACTGTATCACCGAAGAAAATTTTGCAAAGATTATCATAAAAGACAAATGAAATGCGTTTCACAGAACCATACATCATGACTGTGTGTGTAACTCTGCTACCTGTAGGGCATGTGAGGAGCTCGTGCGCACGCTGGGATTTGATTGGCTGCTGATGTTCATGGAGGAACACATTCACTCGAGCACCGTGACTGTGGCACTTTGGGTTCTGGTGGTGCTGCTGAGCAATCAGAGCATCCTCAGTCGCTTTAAAGAGGGTCTGTGTGGAGGAGGCTGGCTCGAGCACACTGATTCGGTGCTCACCAACAAGATCGGCACCGTCCTCGGTGAGTAAAACAGGAACAGTGATATCAGAGCTCCGTGTATTGGTTGGATGCTGATTCGCGCCTTGAATCTAAAACCGATGTGTGTTAAACTTAATTAGAACTCCACTTTTTCTTTCTTTCTATCTGTCGTTTCAGGGTTTAACGTGGGTCGCAGCGCAGGCGGCAAGTCCACTGTACGCGAGATAAACCGCGACGCCTGTCATTTCCCAGGATTCCCCGTGCTACAGACGCTGCTGCCCAAACACACCAACGTGCCTGAGCTTTACTTCCTGCTCATGGCGCTTTTCCTGCAGCAGCCCGTCACTGAGCTGCCTGAGAGCCTGCAGGTACATGTCAGTATGCAACCTTTTTCCCTACTAATCTCACTAACCGTGTGTCCTCGTAACTGTGTGTGCGTGCTGTGTTAACTTTCTGTCTTCCCCTTTTCATGTGTTTTAATTCCTCTGTCTCCCAGTTCTTATCCATTTACAACACTGCATGCTTCGAGATTAAAGTGCTGATGACACGTTTTTGACATCTTTGGCGATGTTTTATAACATAAAAAGTAATTCCCGATGATCCATATATTAATTCACGAAGGCGCCTATTTTACAAGTTATGATAAAAAACGCGGCTATTTGGGCAAATTTGACAGGGCTGCAGCACCCAGGAGACGAAAGAGGAGGAGGAGCTATATGACGTCAGCGAAAGAACCTTCCTCCTAACTTACCAGTTTATTGTTGATGCGACAGGTGTTCAGTTTGTCATTATTAGTATTATTATTATACATTATATATATATATATATATATATATATATATTAGTTATTATGCCTTCGCGTTGTGTTGCCGGCTTTTGCTCCAAAACCCACAAGGATGGGGTAAGTTTATTCAAGTTTCCCAGAGATCCCGAGCTGCATGCGAAGTGGGTGAGGCAAGTCAGGCGCACTCGTGACAAGTGGGAGCCCTCACCAACATCCGTCCTGTGCTCTGAACACTTCGATTTGGATTGTTTTGACACCCTTCCCAGCTTAAAAGAATCTCTTGGGTGTTCAGTTCATCACAAACGTGTGTTACTACCATCAGCAGTGCCTACACAGTGTTGCCAGATTGGGATTTTTCCCGCCCAGTTGAGCGGTTTCAAGTGCATTTTGGTGGGTTTTGAACATATTTTGGGCTGGAAAACGTCAGCAGTATCTGTTTCCAGATCCAGTATCCAGTACAGATACTGCTGAAGTTTTCCAGCCCAAAATATGTTCAAAACCCACCAAAATGCACTTGAAACCGCTCAACTGGGCGGGAAAAATCCCAATCTGGCAACACTGCCAGTATTCCGGAGGGGGTCTACTAGTAGCTATGCCGGATCCAAAGACAGTCCTCCTGTCAGAACATGTTGTGAAACGACATAAGATAAAGGTACGTAGAGCTATAGATTCTACATGATAATCATAAATGTAATCATAAAGTCGGCGTGATATCAGTCATGTATTTGCTTGTGAAAGCTTGCGGCTTTCATGTAACTGCCGCCTAGCAACGAGAGGCAAAGGGTAAAGAGGGTAGGCTATCATAGATTCTATTCGGAAGAGATCAACACAATTCTAGACTCCCAGAAGAGGAAGAGCTAGCACTAGAGAGTTCACCGGCGTTTTCATGCGCCATTTCCATTGAGTAGAACCAGAGTAGAACAGCCAGTGAACCGCAGCGTGTTCTCCCGCTGACGTCACAACATGGCCGCGAGCCACGGACCCAGTTTTCTTGCGCTGTGCAATTAAAAGTTGGATATTTGCGTAACAACAGCTTCTTTTCATGTAATTATAACAGAAATCTAACATGTTTGCCATGTTGTATAGTTTATTTAAGAAATTGCATAGAGTCATGTTCGTGTCATCAGCACTTTAAGGTAGAACGGGAATAAAAACGTCCACGCATCAATATCAGGTTTTGATATTTTGGAACCGCATCATAATTTTACTTGGTATTTAAATTATAATTCTTTCAGTTAGTCAGTCGACCCTTTCTGTCTAAGGCCGAGAAAATGCGAGAATTGTGCCGCGCATGCGGCAAGTTTTCAAGTACACCCTTCAAGGCAATACTGAAATGTTTTCTAGAGGTACATTTGAGTTATTTAGACAAAAGTACATGTTGTTTTTTTTAAAAAGCAACATTTATTTTTAAAAATATTTATTTCTGCAACAGAATAACAAGACAAGCCCTGAAATCATGACACATAAATCAATATCATATATGTAAGACTTGCATACGGTACGAGTACATAATGCGTCTTTTTATATAGTGTTTAGGACACAAAACACTTGGTTTTGCTGATAACAATGACGAGCAATATTGCAAAGATGAATTATAAAACTAAAACCATTAGTACAGGAGTCTGTACTGCAGTACTGACGCATCATTCAGTTCGCCGTTGCATTTAGGAGGAAATTAAACAGCCTTTATTGTGTGGTTTACTATTTGAGACACAAAAGCATGTTTTTCCATTCATTGAATGTACAACCCCGATTCCAAAAAAGTTGGGACAAAGTACAAATTGTAAATAAAAGCGGAATGCAATGATGTGGAAGTTTCAAAATTCCATATTTTATTCAGAATAGAACATAGATGACATATCAAATGTTTAAACTGAGAAAATGTATCATTTAAAGAGAAAAATTAGGTGATTTTAAATTTCATGACAACAACACATCTCAAAAAAGTTGGGACAAGGCCATGTTTCCCACTGTGAGACATCCCCTTTTCTCTTTACAACAGTCTGTAAACGTCTGGGGACTGAGGAGACAAGTTGCTCAAGTTTAGGGATAGGAATGTTAACCCATTCTTGTCTAATGTAGGATTCTAGTTGCTCAACTGTCTTAGGTCTTTTTTGTCGTATCTTCCGTTTTATGATGCGCCAAATGTTTTCTATGGGTGAAAGATCTGGACTGCAGGCTGGCCAGTTCAGTACCCGGACCCTTCTTCTACGCAGCCATGATGCCGTAATTGATGCAGTATGTGGTTTGGCATTGTCATGTTGGAAAATGCAAGGTCTTCCCTGAAAGAGACGTCGTCTGGATGGGAGCATATGTTGCTCTAGAACCTGGATATACCTTTCAGCATTGACGGTGTCTTTCCAGATGTGTAAGCTGCCCATGCCACACGCACTAATGCAACCCCATACCATCAGAGATGCAGGCTTCTGAACTGAGCGCTGATAACAACTCGGGTCGTCCTTCTCCTCTTTAGTCCGAATGACACGGCGTCCCTGATTTCCATAAAGAACTTCAAATTTTGATTCGTCTGACCACAGAACAGTTTTCCACTTTGCCACAGTCCATTTTAAATGAGCCTTGGCCCAGAGAAGACGTCTGCGCTTCTGGATCATGTTTAGATATGGCTTCTTCTTTGAACTATAGCGTTTTAGCTGGCAACGGCGGATGGCACGGTGAATTGTGTTCACAGATAATGTTCTCTGGAAATATTCCTGAGCCCATTTTGTGATTTCCAATACAGAAGCATGCCTGTATGTGATGCAGTGCCGTCTAAGGGCCCGAAGATCACGGGCACCCAGTATGGTTTTCCGGCCTTGACCCTTACGCACAGAGATTCTTCCAGGTTCTCTGAATCTTTTGATGATATTATGCACTGTAGATGATGATATGTTCAAACTCTTTGCAGTTTTACACTGTCGAACTCCTTTCTGATATTGCTCCACTATTTGTCGGCGCAGAATTAGGGGGATTGGTGATCCTCTTCCCATCTTTACTTCTGAGAGCCGCTGCCACTCCAAGATGCTCTTTTTATACCCAGTCATGTTAATGACCTATTGCCAATTGACCTAATGAGTTGCAATTTGGTCCTCCAGCTGTTCCTTTTTTGTACCTTTAACTTTTCCAGCCTCTTATTGCCCCTGTCCCAACTTTTTTGAGATGTGTTGCTGTCATGAAATTTCAAATGAGCCAATGTTTGGCAGGAAATTTCAAAATGTCTCACTTTCGACATTTGATATGTTGTCTATGTTCTATTGTGAATACAATATCAGTTTTTGAGATTTGTAAATTATTGCATTCCGTTTTTATTTACAATTTGTACTTTGTCCCAACTTTTTTGGAATCGGGGTTGTACTTACCACTAGCTTTTTATATATATATATATATATATATATATATATATATATATATATATATATATATATATAAAAATTTTATTTATTTTGTGTGTGTGTATATATATGTGTGTGTGTGTGTATATGTGTGTATAGATAGATAGCAATTATATTCATAATAGGTGTTATTTGTAACACGCAACCTTTTTACTCAGGTCAAAAGCATGTTTCATACATTAGATACCCATTTAACCCTAAAAGGACCTCAACTACTGAGTGGGATCAGTTAGAACCTCAGAGGTGGTGTGGTGTGGTGTGCTGCTCAGTCTATTCAACTGACTGAACTTTTTGCTTTTCAGAGTTTGTTACTCGATAGATTCTTTATCTAAAAGTATGTTTGTTTCAAGATTGATGGAAAAAAAGGGTTTAACAAGGTGACTGATTTTCTGTTGGGGTCCCATAACTCTGTTGCAAAAATATTTCAGCAAGTTAGTCGCTTCTTTGTGTGTCTATCTTTGCCTATCTGTACATTTGCATGCTTGTCTCAGATGTCTGCCATAATTAAGAATATAACTCTTTCTTACAAATTGTCGATAACGAGTGACCCTGTTAGTTATCGAGTTACTGAAATGCCTGATGTCTGATGCTTATCTGTCCATGCACTGTCCATACCACAACCACATGCCACAACAGATTCCTCATCCTTGCACCTATCCTGTAAATATGCTTTGTGCTAATACGCTAATGCTTAATAACAATGTGTCCACTTTACCAACTCTTCAATAAAAAGCTGGGATAAGCGATTCCTTTTTTGAATAAAAGATTTTACAAGACAAAATTTGAAACCTGCACATGTCAAAAATAATATTTCGAATTAGAAGTATCATTTGGGTTTTTTTTTTTAACTTGTTCATTAATATGGAATATCAAATGATGGAGTTGATTGCATCATAAACATGTGGACACATTTGAATGTAGCTTAATATGCCTGCTCTTAGAAAATGTTCATTATGCTTTATTTCCGGTCATAATGTGTTACCCATAACTGCTTTTATCTTCGTGTTTTGTGTTTGAATCCTTAAGCAAAGTGTTACTTCTTGATGTAGTTTGGACATTAAAAAAAAAAACCGAAACTGCTAGCAGCTTAGTCATAAATGTATCACAATTTCTGAAATGAGCGATCGTGAGCTGAGTTCTGGAATGTAGATAAGCTATCAATATTCTCAAGTTCTGTAGCAATAGTGTAAAATATTTCTGGCTTTTTTTATGTTCTCTATGTACTTTAAATGTCTCATTTTAATCTTGATAATATGTAAATATATGATTTCTATTCACAAAGTTAGTAAACGGGTAATTAAAAAAATACAGATGTTATAATGGACTTAAGTGATATGGATATATGTTTGGGGTTTTTTTGTTTTTACATGCGATATTTAGCATTTCCTTTTTTTGGTGAAAATGGTATTTGCTGACATTACAACAAGTACAGATAATTTGTTTGGGATGTAAATAAAGGGTTAATACTGAGAAACCAGACTTGGCAAATTTTGCAAAGTAGGTTACCAATGCTCCCTGACTACTACTACTACTACTACTACTCTCTGAGCCGAAATTTTGTATTGAATGTCGTCAGTAATGTGAAAATTCTCATAACATACCTGAAACATTGAAAAGAGAGAAAGCGACATGTCCTGTGTGTCTGTGCAGTTTGATCTGGACTCCATTTGGACGTTCATCTTTGGGGTTCCAGCCTCCAGTGCCACAGTGGTGAGCTCCATCCACAGTGTGTGTACCGAGGCAGCCTTCCTCCTACTGGCGATGCTGCGCAGCATGCTCAACCTGGTGAGGCTTCAGATTTGGTTTTCATTTGGGCTTTCGTGTCTTCTCAGCAATGGATTATTTACCGTAAAATCTCTCTCTCTCTCTCTCTCTCTCTCTCTCTCTCTCTCTCTCTCTCACATTATATATACAGTATATCAGGCAAAAGTTTGGACACCTACTCATTCTTGGTTTTTCTGTATTTTGACCATTTTCTACATTGTCGAACAGTACTGAAGACATTAAAACGATGAAATCACATATGGAACATGTATGGTATTGAAATCTTAAAAAAAAACAACTGATTAGTATTTTAGATTCTTCAAAGTAGCCAGCGTTTACCTTGATGACGCTTTACACACTACTGGCATTATCTTAACCAGCTTCACGAGGTCGTCACCTGGAATGCTTTTCATTTCACAGGTGCCTCGTCAAAAGTTAATTTGTGCAATTTCTTGCCGTCTTAATGCATTTGAGATCAGAAATTTAAAATACATTAAATAGCCCTGTTCTACAACGATAGTAATCCATATTATGTCAAGAACCGCTCAACTAAGTAAAGAGAAACGACATCCATGATTACTTTAAGACATCAAAGTCCTTCCCACACCATGTGGCGCATAGGGCGGCGGCCGATCTCCGTTTCCGTAGCCCTCAGCCTCTCGCCTATTACATAGCTAGGGTTACAGTGGGGGGCGTGTCCACTGGTAACCACGAGAGATTAGATTAGATTAGAGATTAGATAAAACTTTATTGACTCCCCACTCGCATCTGTATTGCAGCATGCCTTGCCAGACAGCAGAAGGTATCATTTTTATGATTGGTACAACCTGACCATGAGTAGAACTCACGATCTCCCGATCAAGAGGCGGACACGCTAACCACTTGGCCAACTCGTGGTAAAACTTTCAAGACATGAAGTGTCTTAATTAATAATAATAAAGAAAAACCATTGAATTATAAGGTGTGTCCAAACTTTTGTGTGTGTGTGTGTGTGTGTGAGAGATTTGGGACATTATGGTCAAAAAATAAATTTTCTAATTTTACTATTTTTTTGCATTTACCCAACACTCAATGTTTCTTTTGTCATGTTTAATAAGAATAAAGATAGTATCTTGCTTTGTCCGGCCTCCACTGTGGAAAATATTTTTGATTACAATTCAAATGCTTTTGTAAAATTGATTTACATATAAAATAACTACATCATGAAGAATTAAAGCCCCTCCTTCACAGATGAGTGAAAATATTGAACAAATTTCCTCTTTTTGATTGCTTGGGTTAAAAATGCCAAGTTATGATGATGACCGAATTGATTTCACTTAAATATGAATAATATGATACATTTTGGGTATTTGATATGGCGAAATAGGACACAATGGAAAAATCAAGAACACACCGGAAAGATGAGAATAACGGCGCTGGTAAAAGAACAGCGACTGTACCGGCTGAAGGTCGCGCGGGTCTCTGCTGCGGCGCGCAAGCAACGGGACATCACTACCGCACCGGACGGAGCGCGAGGCGGGGGCGGGGCAAAATGACCTGGCCGTAGATTCTATCAAAAGTTCGATCTAAATTGACCATGGTTGCAAAATATTGGCCAAAAATACGCCAACACTACAAAATATGAAAGTAAGATGAAAAAGAAACATTCTGTTGCCTTATACTGCCAGACTAAAACAAAATAAAACTGTCAAAACTCACCTTTTCAGTGATAACGTCCGAACAGATCACCCGCATAACAAAGACCGCAAATGGAAGCACGATCAACTTCTAACTGTTGGAGTGGAAAATTCCATTCTACACATGCAAATTGTTAATGTGTCCCCTTCCCCGCACACAAATAACATGCTACGGTAAAAAATAGACCACAACTCATTTTATAGCTCAGAAATTCATACAAGACCAGCTACCATCGTAACATATTCCGTAAGAAACATATTCTATACCTAACTTTCAGCTTTCGTTTTAAAAAACAAAATCACAGATTTATAGCTAAATTTTTATATGGCGTAGTGATTTTAAGTTACTACTTTTGGTGAGGTCGTGACCTTGACCCTGAGGCTTTCCGTTTAGATCAAAACACACGATTGTATTGGTTTTGGGTCTGCGGAAAATGGAGTTACAGCGGTGATCAAATATTTTGCATGATGCTTTATTACGGTTATGATTATTCTGTGAGCGCACCAATCCTTAGGTGTATAAAGTTACAACTTAAAATACAATTAGTGATAACTGTAGACTTTTCAGTGGACTACAACCTTTTTAAGGGAACGCAATGTAATCAACCATTTATCATGTCCCAGATCAAGCCGCCATTTTTCCACAAATTTGCAGAATTTTTTGCCAAATTCTGAATAGAGTATTCACATCAGAGATTTAGTTTTATCTGTATTATTTCTTTCA
Source organism: Neoarius graeffei (assembly GCF_027579695.1). Classification (NCBI taxonomy): domain Eukaryota; kingdom Metazoa; phylum Chordata; class Actinopteri; order Siluriformes; family Ariidae; genus Neoarius; species Neoarius graeffei. Next base: position 42,199,679 of record NC_083592.1, on the reverse strand, counting down.
TCATTTTATTTCAAATTAAAACCAACATCACCATTCAAGACCATATAGTTTATTGACTGAGTATATTTAGTGGGGTACCCCCGCAGTACCCAGTTTCTGAGACAGATATATATAATAGATAGATAGTATGTGTATGTATGTATGTGTATATATATATATATATATATATATATATATATATATAATAGAGTATATATGTAAAAATCTCTTACTGACTACTTATGTATTATAATAATTTAGAACCTACTACATGATGATAAACTCATGTTCAGGTTATGTCAGTGTTCAGAGGATAACATTTTCATCAATCAGTCAAAAAACAAAAATGGTTTGCACTGTTAATGCAAAATATTAAATATTAAAATAAACCAACATTTAGTGTCTTGGAGATTAAATTCGTAAATAGAAAGGAAAACCACACACACACACACACACACACACGAACTTAGCACTGATAATCGGAAAACAAAGTGGAGTTTAAAACTATAACAGCAGAATGAAGTAATGTTTAAAACTATTTTTGATCACAGATAACCTATTTATTGCCATTTATTTAAAAAATAAAATTTTATGTGAAATTATTTTTGACAGTATGAGGAACTGGATCCTGAATTTAATTCCTTTCTTCTAGTTAAAATATTTCTGTGTGTTCCTGTTTCATGCTCAGTTACTACTTTTTTTTTTGTGTGTGTGTGTAGCCTTGGCAATCGGAAGAGGAAGGCTCTTGGCTCAGGGAATACCCCGTCACACTGATGCAGTTTTTCCGTTACCTCTATCATAATGTGCCCGACCTGGCACCCATGTGGCACAGCCCAGATTTCCTGTGTGCCCTCGCGGCTGCCGTCTTCCCCTTCAATATCCGACCCTACTCTGAGATGGTATGGTCCCCTTTTCAGCTTTGTCACATGTAATGCAGAGATTTCTTTCATTCATTCTCAACCTTGATCTCAGGTCAGTGATTTGGATGATGAAGCCGGCTCACCAACTGAAGAATTCAAAGCCTTCGCAGGAGACACGGGCATGAACCGCAGTCAATCCGAGTACTGTAATGTGGGCTCCAAGACCTACCTGACCAATCACCCAGCCAAGAAGTACGTGTTCGATTTCATGAGAGTGTTGATCATGGAGAACCTGTGCATGATTCCTGCCAGCAAGCAGACGCCCATTTTAGACCTGCTGTTGGAGGTGAGATTACAAACTGAATAGGTGCTTATGTCTGTTTTGCTCTAACATGTGAGAAAAATACACTTAGTTGTGATTCAAACTCATTATAAAGACAGACTCCATTAGTTCAGCTCTGTTAACACACTGCAGATAAAGTAGCACACGTGCGTTAGTGTTCCAAAGACTGTAATTTTAATATTTAAAATATTTGTACAGTGAGCATTTGTGTGCCAAGACTGATGTGACATTTGTTTCCAGTCCTCTCCCGAACGCTCGACCAGAACCCAGCAGAAGGAGTTCCAGTCCTATATCCTGGATGGTGTGATGGAACATCTCCTTGCTGCTGATGTGCTTCTCGGTAAGGATTTCATTCGAATTGCAAGTACATGCTGAACCTACCATAACCCACCGTTCAGCTTGAAGAAAATTATTCAGCGCACTCTCATGGTGATGAACTTTTCCCACAGGAGAAGACGCATCCATGCCCATCACAACTGGGGGAAATTACCAGGTCCTGGTCAACAACGTGTTTTACTTTGCTCAGCGGGTGGTGGACAAACTGTGGCAGGGCATGTTCAACAAGGAGTCCAAACTGGTGGTGGAGTTTATAGTGCAGCTGATCAGCCAGGTGATCAACAGTGATAAAGAACTCAACATGCTTCATTTCTGAATTTCAATATGGGAACATTTTGTACAGTCTTCACATATACAGTGGGGCAAAAAAGTATTTAGTCAGTCACCAATTGTGCAAGTTCTCCCACTTAAAAAGATGAGAGAGGCCTGTAATTTTCATCATAGGTACACTTCAACTATGAGAGACAGAATGGGGGAAAGAATCCAGGAAATCACATTGTAAGATTTTTAAAGAATTTATTTGCAAATTATGGTGGAAAATAAGTATTTGGTCAATAACAAAAGTTCATCTCAATACTTTGTTATATACCCTTTGTTGGCAATGACAGAGGTCAAACGTTTTCTGTAAGTCTTCACAAGGTTTTCACACACTGTTGCTGGTATTTTGGCCCATTCCTCCATGCAGATCTCCTCTAGAGCAGTGATGTTTTGGGGCTGTCGCTGGGCAACACGGACTTTCAACTCCCTCCAAAGATTTTCTATGGGGTTGAGATCTGGAGACTGGCTAGGCCACTCCAGGACCTTGAAATGCTTCTTACAAAGACATTCCTTCGTTGCCCGGGCGGTGTGTTTGGGATCATTGTAATGCTGAAAGACCCAGCCACGTTTCATCTTCAATGCCCTTGCTGATGGAAGGAGGTTTTCACTCAAAATCTCACGATACATGACCCCATTCATTCTTTCCTTTACACGGATCAGTCGTCCTGGTCCCTTTGCAGAAAAACAGCCCCAAAGCATGATGTTTCCACCCCCATGCTTCACAGTAGGTATGGTGTTCTTTGGATGCAACTCAGCATTCTTTCTCCTCCAAACACGACAAGTTGAGTTTTTACCAAAAAGTTCTATTTTGGTTTCATCTGACCATATGCCATTCTCCCAATCCTTACTGGATCATCCAAATGCTCTCTAGCAAACTTCAGACGGGCCTGGACATGTACTGGCTTAAGCAGGGGGACACGTCTGGCACTGCAGGATTTGAGTCTCTGGCAGCGTAGTGTGTTACTGATGGTAGCCTTTGTTACTTTGGTCCCAGCTCTCTGCAGGTCATTCACTAGGTCCTCCCGTGTGGTTCTGGGATTTTTGCTCACCGTTCTTGTGATCATTTTGACCCCACGGGGTGAGATCTTGCGTGGAGCCCCAGATCGAGGGAGATTATCAGTGGGCTTGTATGTCTTCCATTTTCTAATAATTGCTCCCACAGTTGATTTCTTCACACCAAGCTGCTTACCTATTGCAGATTCAGTCTTCCCAGCCTGGTGCAGGTCTATAATTTTGTTTCTGGTGTCCTTTGACAGCTCTTTGGTCTTGGCCATAGTGGAGTTTGAGGTTGTGGACAGGTGTCTTTTATGCTGATAACGAGTTCAAACAGGTGCCATTAATACAGGTAACGAGTGGAGGACAGAGGAGCCTCTTAAAGAAGTTGCAGGTCTGTGAGAGCCAGAAATCTTGCTTGTTTGTAGGTGACCAAATACTTATTTTACCGAGGAATTTACCAATTAATTCATTAAAAATCCTACAATGTGATTTCCTGGATTCTTTCCCCCCATTCTGTCTCTCATAGTTGAAGTGTACCTATGATGAAAATTACAGGCCTCTCTCATCTTTTTAAGTGGGAGAACTTGCACAATTGGTGGCTGACTAAATACTTTTTTGCCCCACTGTATGGGTACAAATTATTGTAACACCAAGGGGTTCATCTTTCAGGTCTTAGTTCACAAAGAGCTGTGATCTATCTGTCTGTCTGTCTGTCTGTCTGTCGACTGACGGTATAGCTAGTAGAGCAGATATTAATTCACTTTCTTGTTTCATATGATTAAAGGTAGCCTGCCATTCAGATTTGTCACGTTTAGGTCATAAAAATAATTTTCCCTGATACCCAATTATTATTATTATTATTATTATTTTTTTTTTTAGTGGACCAAAAGCTACTGAATTCAAATCGCAGACTTGAGTTGATTATTTTTTTTCCTAAAAGAACAATTAATGAATTTAGAGCCATGTGGCCCTAAATTCTCTGCCTTTTTTTTTTTCCTGCTTCACTATGACCTCATTCAAGATATTACGTCATGCATCATAAGGTGTGCTTTGCCCATTCGCGGGGAAATACAAATTTGAAACAGAAGTGTGCGAATGAAACGTGAAAGGCCGACTACAGTAACGGAAAGCGAGAAGAAAAGACGTCATGTTGCGAAGGAAAGGAAACGTAGGACCAAACCAATAAATATCGGCGGTCAGCGAGCACCTCGGTGTGATCAGCTGTTCGTTTAGCGACAGAATGATGGAACTGTCAGTGCATGGATCACGGTAAACCTGTAGATGGCAACACCGTGGATGCCAGCTGCCGTAAAACTCGCAAGATGAAGACGACAGCAGCGATTCAAGTAAGCGTGCGCATGCGCACACGGACTTCCTCTGTCTGCTTAACTGCGCGAAGCTAGCAATTTCATGCACATTATTTGCTAGGGAATTTCCTCAGGTTGAATAACTTCCCAGCCACAGAATGTTTTTTTAAGATATTACAAAAATAAACATACATCACAATGACCAAATTTCAGAGGGAACTAAATTTCACCGATTTTATGAAATTGAAAGGCCGTGTACTTTTAATCCTTTTTTTTTTTTTTTTGACATTCTCACCAAGCATAACAGATAAAGTTGCTTATTTACATGCTGTATCATTTTTAGTACCACAAAGAAATTGTCACACTGCTGATAAGTGTCCCAGTTCAATTTGGGCTGCTGATATCTGATACTGATTTGATCTGTGGGAATGCATCCTTAATACTGAAGCATTATTCTTGGGTCCCAGAGCTCAATGTATAGAGTTGTAGTAATGATTTACGTTAAGATTCCTTTATCTAACTGTTCCTTTAGCTACCTATTTACTGCATTATTTCACATTAGCAAATGACACGTCTGTATTTATAAAGGATAAGCAGTGTTCGCAAAAATGCTAAGTAAGATGAGATAAACTTTATATATCCTGAATAAAATTCTTGAAAGTGTAAATGATGGCTGCATACTCCTGCGCTCATGTCCACTTAAATTAGCATCAGCTCCTGCTGAACTCTTCTACTGTTCTCCAATATCAATAATTTTATACTAAAAATAGTATAAAAAGATTTTGCTTTAGCCTCAATTCTGGATTTTGCCAGTTAAGGCCACACCAATTTAATTAGTTGGTTCTCGGATTTTTTCAGGAAAAATATGAAGCGAGCGAGCGAAATAAAAAATAAAATTAAAAAAATGCTCTGATGGTAAAATTAGCGGTGGGAATAGAGGGCTTTCATAATAGAGAAACAAAACAAAGACAATACATTATTGTTACACATTTCATATGGCTCTTTTAATAGCTTATCTTACAGTATTTCCACCCATATCCATTAAGGATAATTGAAAAAAGTCTGAAACAACAGTCTTCATTTTTTCCTTTTATTTGTGTAAACAAGCCCCCAAGGGGAACTTGGACAACTGTGCCTGACAAGTCAGAATGCCATCTCTCTGCACGTCTTTTATCAGGCAAACCAGTAAACAGAGGCTAAATAAACCAGAGCTTTCCACAAGCGCCGGCTGCCAGCCATACAGCCGACTACACAATTAAATCCAGCCGGCTACTTTAATGACTTATTTTTGTAGCCCACAGGCTCTAAATATTAATTTTTGATTTTAATAAAATTAAATGTTTATCTAAAGGACTGACGATGTCAAACTGAACCGCACTCATTTAAGTTGTGATTCGCGCTGTTTGTACCGATAATAACCACAAATTCCCCGCCGATTTCGTTGATCAAGGGAGAGTAACTCATCCGCGGCCCCGACATGCGGTGTGTTTGCGCGCGCACTCGGCGGAGGCAGTAGTGTGTCGGAGGGAACAGAAGCAGAGATAACGCTTATTTTGTCTCCGGTAAACCAGTCTTCTCTCGTTCAATTACGTGCTGGCATCAAAAGACACCGTTGGTTGTAAATGAAAGCAAACTGAGTCATTGGAGTGTATTTTCATACACAAATGGAGAAATGTTCGCTGAGTGTTTAATTGTGCAGCCCCACTGCAGACCGTTGTCGTTGTTAATTCATAGCATGCTCAGTTGCGTGAATGTGTCATGCACCGAAAATAAGAGATTTACAAGCCAGGAACGCCTCATGATGCAATACGCAAGAAAAGAAAGAAGATTTACTGCCATTTTACTTTGTATTTGAGTAAAGTGAATAAATAAATGGTCTGTGGAAAATACATTTAATCCTGGGAACTGCGTGCACAGGAGTTTATTTTGTGTTTACTCCCCCCAGCTGGCTACTTATTTGTCATGGCTGGCTAGTATGAGCCTTAGTGGAAAGCCCTGTAAACGATTGAATTACAGTCAATTGAACATGTACAGTGCACAGGAAAAAAGATTTGACCAGGAGTAGGCGACTTCTGATGGCTAAATACTTCGAATGATTTTTTGTTTGCCCCTCACATCAATCAATGAAATATATAAATCAAACCCACCTCCACAGAGTTGTTGTCCAGGTTGGCACATCGCAGGGTAACAAGCTCACGGCATCTTGACAACTGTGCAGAGTTTTCCCCCTCTTGAATTTCGACACACCTGTCAAGGATTTTACGCTTCTGTTTGCTGAATATCCTAACAATCACAAACACAGGCTTTGCAGGATTCCCCTCCACAGGCATGTTTCTTCCACAAGCCTTTATCTAAAGTGAAAGGGGCGATTTGATTGGTTTTTGACGTCACGTGACCTCAACCTGCAGTCTTCAGTATTTTGAACCATCAGCCACGATGTTTTTCTGTTGGTGGGAGTTTGATTTCGATTTTATTTTTTTCATTTTGCATTTTCTTCAAGCGGCGATTCCGAGAACCATCTAATCAAATTGGTGTGGCCTAACAACTATCAACATGTTAGTTGGGTTCATACTGATAGATATATCTATCCACATTCACCAGATATGAGCAATCACGCACTCTGATTGGCTACTCTACTACTAGGCTATCAGCTCATATACTGTACCGTGATTAGAGAGAAACAAAATGGCAGAGCGTTTTGCTGAACCAACTGAAATAAAAACTCTACTCAGAAGCAACACCCGTAAAAAAAATAGAAAAAAAGCAACAAAATATGCAATAAAATTATTTGATGGTAAGAATGTTTTGTTTGTTTTTTCAAGAATTATTATAGCATTTTTCACACATTGCTACTGTCATTTCGTCGGCTTGTTTATGTTCTTAGTCTTTAATCGTTAAAATTTGTTGGGTTTTTTTAGACTGGTTCAAAAGCTCAAAGAAAAATTAAATTAGAATATTTTATTATGCATGTATGAAATTTGTCACGTGTCCACTAAGCAGAAATTATTTTGTTGGATGTTTTGTACAAAGTTTTAGGCCCACTTTACATGGGGACGGTCTGAAACAAAAACGCAAAAGTCCGTTTTCGTTCTCACTTTTTTCCGTGTCTACACGACCGTTTTCAAGGAGGAAATCTGCGTCTATACGGTGACGCATAAATGTGTGGAATTCAATTGGATGTGCATGCCAGGCGGCTAGGTGGTGCTGTGAAAGACCTCCGCTATGTCTGCACGCATGCGCGACGTCTTCCGTCTTGTCTGATCTGCACCGCGAAAACTTTGACTACTCTGGCTATGGTAAGTAAGAAAGTCAGTAAAAAAGTAAGAGCATACTATACCCGCCTCTGTTCATTAACGGTATATGTGCAGATTCGGTATAGATGTTCGAAGGACTCCTGGACGTTTATTAAAGCTGCCAGAGCAGCTTGAAGGTCCGTTGGATCGATGTAATCAGACATGCTCTTACTTTTTTACTTACTTTCTTACTTCCCGGGCTGGCGTGTACAGTATATGACATATGTATGACGTAAACGCGTACCCGACGTGAGCAGATCCGAGCAGAGTTTCGCGTATTGGGTAGTTTAGACGGATATGCAACGGGGGCTGTTTTTAACTTATCCACTCTGGAAGGCGTTTTCAATTTTTTCCGTTTTTCAGCCTCGGAAACGCCGTCCCCGTGTAGACGAAAGGCACTTCCGATAAAATATTTAGTCGTTTTTACCCAACAGCGTTCTCGTGTAAACGGGCCCTTATTTATCAAATTTGCCCAAAATAAAAATGCTCTGTTTTTTCTCAAAATCCAGTGAATGTGGATAGAATAAAACAGTTATTCCACTCACTCTCGTTGTACATGGCTTATAGCCAACTCGGTGCTACGCGCCTCGTCAGCTGTCAGCTCGTGTACGACGAGATTGAGTGGAATAACCGTTAAACATACAGTACCAGGCAAAAGTTTGGACACGCCTTCTAATTCCATGTTTTATCTTTATTTTTATTAATTAAAGTCACTTCACTTTAAAGTAATGATGGATGTCGTTGCTCTTTACTTAGTTGAGCAGTTCTTGACATAATATGGATTACTACAGTTGTGGAATAGAGCTGTTTACTGTATGTTTTTATAATTTGTGCATTAATAAGACAAGAAATTGCACTAACTTTTGACGAGGCACCTGTTAGTTGAAAAGCATTCCAGGTGACGACCTCATGAAGCTGGTTAAGATAACGCCAATAGTGTGTAAAGTGTCAAGGTAAAGGGTGGATACGTTGAAGAATCTACAATATGAAATGCGCTTTTTTTTTTAAACACACTTTTTTGTGTTTGTTTACCACATAATTCCATTTATTTTTTTCGCGGTCCAAATCCTGCGCTCTGATTGGCTGGGAAGCGGGTCCGTATCCTATGGTACGGACTCTGGTTACGGACCTCTGGTGACTCGCTTGTTCACAACAAACAACATAGTAGCATTTTTTGTCAACATTTATCCTTTTTTTTTTATAAATAAGATTTATTTAAAAGATTATCAAAAACCTTATACATGTTTTCCAGCATTTCTCAGGAGAATAGCATTAATTTTACAGCATGGATAGCGATAACGACAGTGTTCACAGCGAAAGCGAGTTTTACTACCCTGAGGAAGAAGAAATAAAATAAAACATTTCAGGAGAAAGCTAAAAACCTCTAACTGTTGCTAACGCCGAGCAAAAACATGGCTGAATCCTGAATGACTCAATTTTGTATAAATAGGGGACTACATAGGCGGCAAAATATTTTTTTTTCCTGCCATGGAAGTGCACTTGTATACCGAGGAGGAAGCCATTTGCATTACAGCCGTAAATGAGGATTCAAAATGGCGGCTTGGTTCAGTTTTCCCTTTCGGGCGCTCTCGTTTTCTGTTAGAATTTGGTAAAGAAAAAAATGTATATATTATTTACCAGCTTAAGGTCGGTCCGTATGGTGAAATACCGTGACTTTGGCCCAGAGGGCCTCGCTCAGTACTTTCAAGACCTCAGTCACGGTATTTCACGATACGGACCTCCCAGCTGGTAAATAACATGTATACGTTCCATAAGTTATTTCAGAGTTTTGGTCTCTTCAGTATTGTTCTACAATGTAGGAAACACAAAATACAGAAATGATTTTGTGCTGCTGCCACGTGATTGGCTGATTTACATAATTGCGTGAATGAGCAGGTGTTCCTATTAAAGTGGATAGTGAGTGTCTATACAGTGCCTTGAAAAAGTATTCATACCCCTTGAACTTTTTCACATTTTTTCCACCTTACAACCACGAACTTAAAAGTTTTTTATTGAGATTTTATGTGATAGACCAACACAGAGTAGCACTTAATTGTGAAGTGAAACGAAAATGATAAATGGTCTTCAAAATTTTAAACAAATAAAAATCTGAAAAATGTGGTGTGCATTAGTATTCAGCCCCCTGTACTCTGATACCTCTAAATACAATCCAGTGCAATCAATTGCCTTCAGGAGTCATCTAATTAGCTAATAGAGTCCTACTGTGTGTAATTTACTCTCAGCATAAATACACTTGTTCTGTGAAGGCCTCAGTGGTTTGTTAGAGAACACTGAAGAACAAACAGCATCATGAAGACCAAAGAACTCACCAGACAGGTCAGGGATAAAGTTCTGGAGAAGTTTAAAGCAGGGTTAGGTTATAAAAAAATATCCCAAGCTCTGAACATCTCAAGAAGCACTGTTCAATCCATCATTCAAAAATGGAAAAAGTATGGCACAACTGCAAACCCACCAAGACATGGCCGCCCACCTAAACTGACAGAGCGAGCAAGGAGAGCACTGGTCAGAGAAGCAGCCAAGAGGCCCATGATCACTCTGGAGGAGCTGCAGAAATCCACAGCTCAGGTGGGAGAATCTGTGCACAGGACAACTATAAGTAGTACACTCCACAAATCTGGCCTTTTTGGAAGAGTGGCAAGAAGAAAGCCATTGTTGAAAGACAGGCATAAGAAGCCATGTAGGGGACACAGCAAACATGTGGAAGAAGGTGCTTTGGTCAGATGAGACCAAAGTTGAACTTTTTGGCCTAAATGCAAAGCGCTATGTGTGGCGGAAAACTAACACTGCTCATCACCCTGCACACACCATCCCCACTGTGAAACATGGTGGTGGCAGCATCATGCTGTGGGGATGCTTTTCTTCAGCAGGGACAGGGAAGCTGGTCAGAGTTGATGGGAAGATGGATGGAGCTAAATACAGGGCAATCCTGGGAAGGAGATTCACCTTCCAGCAAGACAATGACCCTAAACATACAGCCAGAGCTACAATGGAATGGTTTAGATCAAAGAATATTCATGTGTTAGAATGGCCCAGTCAAAGTCCAGACCTAAATCCCATTGAGCATCTGTGGCAAGACTTGAAAATTGCTGTTCACAGACGCTCGCCATCCAATCTGGCTGAGCTTGAGCTATTTTGCAAAGAAGAATGGGCAAAAATTTCAGTGTCTAGATGTGCAAAGCTGGTAGAGACATACCACAAAAGACTTGCAGCAAAAGGTGGCTCTACAAAGTATTGACGTGGGGGGCTGAATACTAATGCACATCACATTTTTCAGATTTTTATTTGTTTAAAATTTTGAAGACCATTTATCATTTTCGTTTCACTTCACAATTACGTGCTACTCTGTGCTGGTCTATCACATAAAATCTCAATAAAAAACTTTTAAGTTCGTGGCTGTAAGGTGGAAAAATGTGAAAAAGTTCAAGGGGTATGAATACTTTTTCAAGGCACTGTATATTCACAAACATTGTATGTTTAATTTTATTCACTGATGGGATGAACATTAGTGAACACGCACTTTTTTTGCGCCTTTTTTTTTTTAATCAGTGTACACAAGTGTTACTTGTTGTTTCTAGTGTATTAATGTCATCGTACATGGGTTGTTCATGTTAACTAATATGTTAAGTCCTAGCAATCAAGGGAATCTTAATGTAAAGTGTTCCCATAGAAACAAACTCCTCTTGCTGGCTGGCTTCTTCAGGAAGTCCGAGCAAGTGAACCTTTCATACAGGCTGGAAGTTACATTAAAAACACATTAACACAAGTCGGAAGAGAGTTGCAGAAAGCCCAAGGAGATGGAGTAAACTTTGCATAATTTCATGTACTTTGCACTAACAAGCAGATGAGCATGCTTTTGGAGAATACTGATTGAATTAGTAAAGTACTCTGGGGGGGGAAAGCAATCCCTTTTGCTCCCTGGATTTATAACCCTTCATATTATAATGCCGGGCTGTGCTGAAGAAACAAAACATTTAAATTATAAGAACCGAGATTTTGTGAAGTTGCAGGAAACAATGGCGCCTTTATTTTCGTAGTTTAAACATTTCAACAGGATTTACATTTGTTTCCTTTAATCTATAATCATTTATCTACATTTGTATAATTCCTCCTAGAATCTCAACCTCTCATGACCTGTCTATTTCTTGTTCTTTATCTTTTTTCCACATATAATGTTTAAGACGTTGCTCCATTCATGTCTTTTCACTACTAGAGCTGCAACGATTCATCACAGCGCACTGAAAATTGAGTTCATACCTGCCATACCGATTATCGATCCATGTAGCTGTATTTTCAGTTCGGTTCGATTCGGCGACGATTTTTACTGATTTATAAACGCACACTTTGACCGCATAACCGTTACATTGTTAAATCGATGTGAGAAAGCGATCAGCCAGAATAGAGCACAGCTTTGCTTCTAAATAATAAAACGTGCAATCTGATTGGTTTGGGTCCTTGCTCTTGTCCAATCAGAGTAGCCGACACTTTACATGGCAACGCCGTTGCTGGGCACCAAAATGGCAGAAGCCAACGTTAACCCTTTACCTCTTAAAGCAGTTGCTACAGCCACTATGTATATGTGTCTATTGCCGCTTTTCCACTACAAACGCGGCTGAGTTGGGCTGAGCCGTGCCGTGCTGAGTCGAGCTGAGTCGAGCTGAGCGGGGCTGTTGGAGTTGCATTTCGACTACAACCGCGCTGAACCGTGCTGGCTGGAAGTGGGTGGACACATTGGGTGGAGTTAGCGAAAGTGGGTGGACGTCACGTGATGTCGTTAAGCAGCGCAAACAGTGACATCAGTGATCTTTTAAGCGGTAGTCTCACGACCCGAATAGTAAACAATAAACATGGAGTCGTTAGTGTTGCTGGTCTTGGTGCTGTGGCTTGTTGTCACCGACAACGCCAACAGATACTGGCAAGAGCGTATAGATGAGGCGAGGCGCATAAGGCTTCAGAAATTCTCGTAATTCGTAATTCTTCTTCTTCCGGGTTTACGGTGTTTACAGATCCCAGCGTGCTCGCGGGGCGTGTGTGGGCATGTGAGGACACTCCTCCTCACCAATCAGTGCACAGGGGAGTGTCTGCTCACGCCCCCAGCCCCACTCGGCTCGCTTCAGCCCCACTCCAAAACCGTGCGAGTTTTAGGGGCTAAGCAGGGCTGAAGCGAGCCGAGTCGTGCTGTTCTTTGGTAGTCGAAACGCGAGCCGTGTCGGGCTGAAGTGAGCTGAAAAAGGGTAGTGGAAAAGGGCCATATGTATATACTGTTCACCCTTAGAACATATATTTTCAAGAAAAAAAGTCTAAAGACAAGGTTTTGTTCATATCAGTTTTCTCCTTCATTATGTTGAAACGATCATGACGTATCATACGTTTTTGAAAAGAGGGCATGACACAGAATACAAAAATCACTCAGTTATGTTTCACCATTCACCAACTCACAGGTAGTGTCGAAAGGTGAGTAATGCCTGTGTGAAAACCAATCTTCACATTTAACATGAATAATTAATGTCAAATGGTGTACAGTAAATGATTACTGCAACTTTACAAAGATGCTTTAAATAATGTTCAATTATTTTTTCAAAATTCATGCATTTTATCATAAATATTCACCTGGGATACCTGTAAAGGGTAAAATACGTATGTAGAGGCAAATTCAGAGTCGTCATTATGGCGCATACATGCCGGCGTCATATGCCATTATGGGATATCCACGGGGTCGTCATTAAGGGGTAAAGAGTTAAAGATCCTTCGTCTCATCTTAAATCGAAAGTTTGGGTTTCGAGAAGACACGAAGGACACTGCAATGTGTCGCACATGTTATGTTGATGTGAAGTATAAGGGAGGGTCAACTACAAACCTCGCAAATCATTTAAAGCGAAGCAAGTGCTGCCGAATTGAAAACTGGAAGTGTTACAAAAGTAGTAAAAGCAGATACGCAGGGACAGTTAAAACTGACTGACTGTCGTTAACGGACCAAAACTGAATGAATGTGCATAAATATTCCTAATGATTTATTTTACCTGTTATCAGTTAGAGTTTAGAGTCAAAGTTATAAAACGGTTTTACATGTTGCCGAGTTCCGACTGTTTACTTGTACTAGTGTACTGATTGAACTGTTATGAATATGCATAAATATTAACTTTTGAAGAGGAATGTGTGACTGCACTGTGCTCAGGAATTCATCAACTCAAATTGCCAGAATATCCTTATTTTAACTTATTTATATGCATGTTTTGTTTTAAGCATTTTACACATACATATCCTGTTCCCTAGTCAGCATTTGGAAAGTTTTCATCTTTCCAGACAAATTTCAATGGGATTTTGTTAAAGTTTACAGGAGATACACAGAACCTTTATTTTTAAATAAATTTCTGAGTGGATAGTATCTCCATCCTTGACTCTTGTATGCTGCGTAAATGGGAATTAAAAAAAAAATTTTTTGAGAGTTAAAATTGACTGCAAAGTTGGCATTCGAGCTGCCCCGCTGAGCCAGCCAGCCAGCCCTGAGCGCGTGACGTCACAGCGGGAACCGGTTTTAAGGCCGAGGCCTTTTACAGCTACAGACCAAAGTCATAAAAATTTATGGTGAAAGTAAGAAATACCGTCACAGACTTGCTCAACTAAAGGCCAATTTATGCTGATAACCCAGTCCTTGCAGACAGCGTCGCAGATGGTGTCTGCGTAGCCCCCCCCTTCACAGACGCTCTGCGCGCACCTCCCAAAAATTGTGACCACCGCAGAAGCCTCGCAGACAGCGTCGCAGACGAGGGCTCTGATTGGTCCACTCTACATCCGCTGTACACGCACTTCCGCTTCCCTACTTTCCCGGTTTGGTTTGTTTTCACGACCGCCATTTTTAAAAACACGAGCGAAGATGGAGCAGCACGAAGAGCGGTTGATTGAGGAAGTGAGGAAGTACGTACATCTATACGACTCCAGTTCTAGTCATTATAAGTAACCGGAGGATAAACACTCCACTAACCACACCCACCAACTACTCCTAGCGATTTCGCGACTTCGTGCCCCCTTGCGTTGTGGCGGTGAATAACATCGCGCACGCCTATTACTCCCCGCTCAACGATAAATTACAACTGTCTGCGAAAAGCTATCTGCGAAAGCCTTGTCGCAAGAGCATGCAGAGGCCCTAAGACTGATTTGACTTCATTGATTGTGGGTTGACTCTCATTAAAACAGGACGGGTGTTATAACTTATGCAACATACATGTACATGCATGCATTTTCACTGATAAAACGTAAAAGGCTAATTAAATAATCAGATGAACTGAGACGATCACATTCTGAAGCAAATTAAATAATCTTATACCGGTAACTTAAACACACAATACAAGTTACATGTATTAATCTAAATGCAGGTAAACAACGAGTGGTTTTGTTGTTTTGTATCCAAATGAGAGTCGCATCTTACTCGTCTGTGTTCTCGCTTCTTGAAGGCCGACCTTGTGGCCTATTGTTTTTTGAAACAATCTGACTTTCAGTTGTTCGTTCAGGTCTCCGTTCATTCACTTCTTCCACGTAAGGGTGAGATATTGCTGCTGAGGCAAGCATATCCAGCTGAGGAATCAGACGGCTGGTCCATTCATTCTCCATTCTCTCCATACTGAGTACTCCGCCATTACTGCTCGGCTCAGGCAATTACTAAAACCCAGGATGGGACGGGACGTCACCGGTTTTAGCAACAACTGCGGGGAGGTCACTGCCCGAGCGATAATATGTCACATCCCATCCCGGATTTTACCAACAACCCTCGAGTCACACTCCGGGAGAACTGGTGCAACTGAACTTTCCTTTTAAAAAAAAAAAAAACACTTGTAGTTTTCTTTTCCTTTACTTGTTGGTACTGCACCCTCTTTCAATACGGGCTTATAGCCAACGCTCCTCAACAGATCAGAGGTCTCGTACGAGTCTTCAGTAAAGTGTGCAGAGCAGAGGAGAGACCACTTCGTAGGCGCTCGTGAACTTCTCGCAAAACGCATCCAAATCTTTGCAGTTTCAACATTCTTTGGCCATTAATGCAACATAAATCCACCTTCTGTCATGTTGCTGCACCCGCCAGCAACACATCTACGTGGCATGGCGAAAAATTAGCTCAAAGTGGAAGCTCGAAGTTGCAGTCAGCTCTGTATTTTAGTATAGCGGAAATGGCGATGACACCGATAGCCTTCCTGCGGCGACGTCACGGATGTCAAGGTCATTCACTCAGACCGCTACCTATATGAATCATTTTAATTGTAAAAATGACTATATTAGATTTATTGTTAACGCTTAAAACTATTCCTGTGCCATTCTTCAGGTCTCAAGGCATTTATAAACAAAAAGTGAGGCCATGGTTCTGTGTATCTCCTTTAAAATCTGAGGTTTGTTTGTCCTTTATATTTAGTTGCAGAATCGAATCGAAGGGTCTGAATCATGAATTGAATCGAATTGAATCGGTGTCTTAATGAATTGTTGCAGCCCTATTCACTCCATGCCTTTGAACCAGTCCATGTGTATTGAATTTCTTGCAACTGTTGTCATCTCATCTTTTTTTTCCCCCCTTTCTCTTTTGCTTCTTTCATTAGGCAAAGCGGCGGTCTCAGGGATTGTCACTGGATTGCATCTATCACTGCCTGAATCGCACCGTCCTGTATCAGCTCTGTCGACCACATAAAACCGTTGCCCAGCAGGTGGCGCTGCTCGACTCGCTGCGTGTGCTAACAGTAAACCGCAACCTGGTGCTTGGACCCGGAAACCACGACCATGAATTTGTGGCCTGCCTTGCGCACTGTTTAATCATTCTGCATACTGGCAGGTGAGCCGTGACTTTGTGAGGTGTATTTTCAGAGGATCGGCAAGAGAAGTCAGGATTGTTGTGTTTTAAGGTCTGAGGATAGGAGCAAACCCGGTCTCGAAAATGAGATTTTAATGAGGTTCGAGTTAAATTTGGGAATTGTGTTGCTCAGTAATCAGCAATCTCACAAAAAAACGTGCTGAACGATTTTGGGCCAGTCATATCCAAGCTGGCTCATGTTTACATATGGCACAAGCGAGCTAGTTTATTACTCATTAATTTGCCTGGTAGGTGGCTGACAGGAGGAGATGAGGGCATGTCCACTCTGGCTGTTCATATACAGTATATTTATAGATTATGCCAGGGGTTTACAAAGTGTGGGAGAGTTCCCCCCCCCCCCCCCCCCCCCCCCCCCCCAGAGAGCAAATAAACAACAGCGCCCCCCCCCCTTACAATTTTTATTGTTGCTATACTTAATGTTCCATTCGTATTTTAAAAAAAATGGTTGTTGTACACATTTTTCTTTTTTTCTTTTACACATTTTAAATATCTGTGCTTTTTGAAAACATCTTTTTTTTTACACATTTAAAACATATGAGCTTTATTAAAACATCTTTTTTACACATTTTAAACATCTGTGCTTTTTAAAAACATCTTTTTTTAACACATTTTAAACATCTGTGCTTTTTGAAAGCATCTTTTTTTACACATTTAAAACATATGAGCTTTATTAAAACATCTTTTTTACACATTTTAAACATCTGTGCTTTTTAAAACATCTTTTTTTTACACATTTAAAATATATGAGCTTTATTAAAACATCTTTTTTCACATTTTAAACATCTGTGCTTTTTTAAAACATCTTTTTTTTACACATTTAAAACATGAGCTTTATTAAAACGTCTTTTTTTAACACATTTTAAACATCTGTGCTTTTTTTAAAACATCTTTTTTTCACATTTTAAACATCTGTGCTTTTTGAAAACACCTTCTTTTTTTTTTACACATTTAAAACATGAGCTTTATTAAAACATCTTTTTTAACACATTTTAAACATCTGTGCTTTTTTAAAACATCTTTTTTACACATTTAAAACATATGACCTTTATTAAAACATCTGTTTTACACATTTTAAACATCTGTGCTTTTTTAAAAATCTTTTTTTCACATTTTAAACATCTGTGCTTTTTAAAACATCTTGTTTTACACATTTTAAACATCTCATAGCATGGTTAGCTAGCACTTCTTGGCAGACAACACACTGTGGCAGTGGAGCATCTTCAGATCCAGTCCATGAAAATCCAAACTTTAAATAATCATGCTCATACTTCCTTCTTTTTTTGCTTGGCCCAGACTCTGTCTCCTCACTCACTGTAGCTTTAGGTACTAAAAATCCATCCATTTTGTCTCTGGCAAAGGCTAGCTGAAGTTCGCTAAATGTCCGCAATAGTAACTTATTCTGGTTTATTTTTCCTCACGATGCCCCCCCCCCCCCCCCCCCCCCCCCCGGAAGAACTCTGGTGCCCCCTAGGGGAGGCGCGCCCCACACTTTGAAAAGCCCTGGATTATGCCATTTTTAATTAAAGAGAACCTTTCTTGTCACCCTTAACTTGTCTACATATTTAAAATGGGCTGAATGTTAACGCTGAATGTGAAGGATGATGAGGAATATTGTTTGGTTTGGACTAAAACCTGATTTGAGAGAATTATTGTCTTCTGCTTTTAAAAATAAAAGGTGTCCTGTGGGAAGTGTTATTTAAAACAGTGATGAATTTGCTTGTGTCAGTCAGACAGACAGATGCGGTCTTTTGTGACTGCATTTAAATGAGGTCTGAGCATTTGTATGTGGGTTGGAGAGCCTTTTTTCCTTTTTTTTTCCCCTGTCTCTGACTCATACTGGCACACAACAGCTTGGCATAGATGATTGGGTTGTCAGGAGATGGTTACTAGGCTGACTGAGAAATCTCCACTTGGAGCTCATGTAATAGTTTATCTGAAGGCAAAGATAATACTTGCACTAAATCAGAAACAAGAAAAACAAAATCATTGTGAATTGGCTAAAATTGAATTAATCTGCCATTTACCTGGCTGGACTGACTGCGGAAAGAACACTCAAATATCGCTGTTCTTGTAAGACTATACAGTTAGGTCCATAAATATTTGGACAGAGACATTTTTCTAATTTTGGTTCTGTACATTACCACAATGAATTTTGAACAAAACAATTCAGATGCAGTTGAAGTTCAGACTTTCAGCTTTAATTCAGTGGGTTGAACAAAATGATTGCATAAAAATGTGAGGAACTAAAGCATTTTTTTTAAACACAATCCCTTCATTTCAGGGGTTCAAAAGTAATTGGACAAATTAAATAATTGTAAATAAAATGTTCATTTCTAATACTTGGTTGAAAACCCTTTGTTGGCAATGACTGCCTGAAGTCTTGAACTCATGGACATCACCAGACGCTGTGTTTCCTCCTTTTTAATGCTCTGCCAGGCCTTTACTGCAGCGGTTTTCAGTTGCTGTTTGTTTGTGGGCCTTTCTGTCTGAAGTTTAGTCTTTAACAAGTGAAATGCTGCTCAATTGGGTTGAGATCAGGTGACTGACTTGGCCATTCAAGAATATTCCACTTCTTTGCTTTAATAAACTCCTGGGTTGCTTTGGCTTTATGTTTTGGGTCATTGTCCATTTGTATTATGAAACGCCGACCAATCAGTTTGGCTGGATTTGAGCACACAGTATGTCTCTGAATACCTCAGAATTCATCCGGCTGCTTCTGTCCTGTGTCACATCATCAATAAACACTAGTGACCCAGTGCCACTGGCAGCCATGCATGCCCAAGCCATCACACTGCCTCCACCGTGTTTTACAGATGATGTGGTATGCTTTGGATCATGAGCTGTACCATGCCTTCGCCATACTTTTTTCTTTCCATCATTCTGGTAGAGGTTGATCTTGGTATCATCTGTCCAAAGAATGTTCTTCCAGAACTGTGCTGGCTTTTTTAGATGTTTTTTTAGCAAAGTCCAGTCTAGCCTTTTTATTCTTGAGGCTTATGAGTGGCTTGCACCGTGCAGTGAACCCTCTGTATTTACTTTCATGCAGTATTCTCTTTATGGTAGATTTGGATATTGATACGCCAACCTCCTGGAGAGTGTTGTTCACTTGGTTGGCTGTTGTGAAGGGGTTTCTCTTCACCATGGAAATTATTCTGCGATCATCCACCACTGTTGTCTTCTGTGGGCGTCCAGGTCTTTTTGCATTGATGAGTTCACCAGTGCTTGCTTTCTTTCTCAGGATGTACCAAACTGTAGATTTTGCCACTCCTAATATTGTAGCAATTTCTCGGATGTTTGTTTTTTCTGTTTTCGCAGCTTAAGGATGGCTTGTTTCACCTGCATGGAGAGCTCCTTTGACCGCATGTTTTCTTCACAGCAAAATCTCCCAAATGCAAGCACCACACCTCAAATCAACTCCAGGCCTTTTATCTGCTTAATTGAGAATGACATAACGAAGGAATTGCCCACACCTGCCCATGAAATAGCCTTTGAGTCAATTGTCCAATTACTTTTGGTGCCTTTAAAAACAGGGTGGCACATGTTAAGGAGCTGAAACTCTTAAACCCTTCATCCAATTTTAATGTGGATCCCCTCAAATGAAAGCTGAAAGTCTGGACTTTATGTCCATGTCCATTATATAACTATAACTTGAATATGTTTCAGTAAACAGGTAAAAAAACAAAATTTGTGTCAGTGTCCAAATATATATGGACCTAACTGTAAGTGCACGCTGTATGTTGGGATCGTCATAACTACTGCATGTAAAAAGCGTTTATTTGTACGTAGATGTTACAGGTCAGAATTGGAGGTCAGGTGGGATTTTTCAACCTAGGTTATAATTTTAACCCACTTCATAATTTGCTACTTGTATTAAGGAGACTTGGTATGTTTAGGGTTAGGATTTGGGAAGAATTTGTATTTTAAACAACTTGATGACGTAATAAAGACTGGAGTCATCTATATTATAAGCAGCAAAGTTTGTTTTTCTCGAGCTAACGTCGACATTTTTCTATGGATTTTCACCAAATTTGGCAAGTACGTCTGGGGATGACCTAGAATTTTGCAGATATAAACAAAATTCATGTACGGGCCCCAAGGAGGTCCCTGGGAGGCACAACATCCACCCTCCCTCGATACCTTTCACGTTACATTTATCAACACAAACTCTCAACAGATCTTCACTAAACTTGGCACGTAGGTACAGGAGAGAGCCACAATTTGGCAGAACTCAGAAATTCCATATTTGGGCCCCAGAGGGTCCCCGGTGGACCACTGGCTGGTGGATGTTTGTTCATCTTGGGTTAACATCACCATTTCTCGACAGATCTTCACCAAATTTGACATGGAAGTCTGGGGGCATCCCAGAATTTTTGTTGCTGGTTTAGTGGTTAATGTGTTGGGTTAAGAATCGGAAAGTTTCCAAGTTTGAATCCTGGTTAAGTATGAGAAAAGAGGGTTTTTTTTTTTTTTTGGTGTGTTTTTTAAATGCTAATTAGGTAGATAGGAATAGGTAGACAGACAAGCGGAAATACTAGGTAAGTGTAGACAGAGATAAAGTGATGGAAAATCCCTTTTAGGAATCTTGTGCCGCTTTTCCACTACCAACGTGGCTGAGTTGGGCTGAGTCGAGCTGAGCGGGGCTGTTGGAGTTGCATTTCGACTACAACCGCGCTGAACCGTGGTGGCTGGAAGTGGGTGGACACATTGGGTGGAGTTAGTGAAAGTGGGTGGACGTCACGTGATGTCGTTAAGCAGCGCAAACAGTGACATCAGTGATCTTTTAAGCGGTAGTCTCACGACCCGGATAGTAAACAATAAACATGGAGTCGTTAGTGTTGCTGGTCTTGGTGCTGTGGCTTGTTGTCACCGACAACGCCAACAGATACCGGCAAGAGCGTATAGATGAGGCGAGGCGCATAAGGCTTCAGAAATTCTCGTAATTCTTCTTCTTCCGTGTTTACAGATCCCAGCGTGCTCGCGGGGCGTGTGTGGGCATGTGAGGACACTCCTCCTCACCAATCAGTGCACAGGGGAGTGTCTCCTCACGCCCCTAGCCCCACTCGGCTCGGTTTGGCTCTCTTCAGCCCCACTCCAAAACCATGCGAGTTTTGGGTGCTGAGTAGGGCTGAAGCGAGCTGAGTCGTGCTGTTCTGAGGTAGTCGAAACGCGAGCCGTGTCGGGCTGAAGTGAGCTGAAAAAGGGTAGTGGAAAAGGGCCATTAGATACTCCACAATTTTGCCTATGTTGGAAATTCTGAACTAGGTTAAAAATTTTAACCCAGTTAAAAAAAAAAAATCACCTAGGTTGAATTTATTTATTTTTTTTTACATGCAACATATACACAACAGAAATACTTTAAGCCTACATGCACAACTATTCATCTGGAAACATGCATGTTTATTAGTTATGTGTTTTAAAGTTGTAGCCGAATTAATTAGGAAAAAAAATGTTTAAGCCGTCTTCATCACTCAAATATAGCATGTATGCAATGTTAATATAACTGACACGCTTTAGGATACTTTATTAATTTATTTATATAGGATTTGCACAAAAAAATAACTTCAGTTAAAACTAAAATGTATGATTTGTACATATGCCATTAATTTGTGTACAACTGACACACCTTCACCTGTTCGGCACACAGCTGCAGTTGTTACTCTGTCCGACTCTGCTTGGGTCGGCTGATTGTTGTGATCCGTGGCATTCCAAGCGCATGTGTTGCCAACAGTGGAGTTGCAGTGTGCCCTCTGGTGGGCAAACTGTGCAGCAACAACTTAACATGGTTAAAGGATCCAGCTTCCGTCTCTGTATTCCTTTTTTAATTGTCACTTATCGACTGTTTTGAACACCAATACCAGTTTATCGGCAATTAGTCATATTGGTTGATACCAGGATGTAGATTTATCGATCAGGCCCTATTTCCACATACCTACTGCTTGAACATTTCCATCGATCAGCCACAACATTAAAACCAGCTGCCTTATATTGTGTAGCTCTGACTCATCAAGGCATGGACTCCACAAGACCTCTGCAAGTATGATGGGGTATCTGGCACCAAGACGTTAGCACTAGAGCTTTTATATCCTGCAAGTTGCGAAGTGGGGCCTCTACGGATCGGACTTGTTTGTTCAGCAAGTCCCACAGATGCTTGATCGGACTGAGAGCTAGGGAATTTTGAAGCCAAGTCAACACATTGAACTCTTTGTGATGTTCCTAAAACCATTCCTGAACAGTTTTTGTAGTGTGGCAGGGCACATGATCCTGCTGAAAGAGGCCACTGCCATTAGCGAATACCATTGTGATAAAGGAATGTACTTGGTTTGCAACCATGTCTAGTTGGTAGGTGGTACGTGTCAAAGTAACAACATCCACATGAATGCCAAGACCCAAGGTTTCCCAGCAGAACATTGCCCAGAGCATCACACTGCGTCCACCAGCTTAGCTCCTTCCCCTAGTGCATCCTGGTGCCAATCATCCACAGGATGTAAAAGAAAATGTGATTCGTTAGACCAGGCCACCTTCTTCCATTGCTCCATGGTCCAGTTCTGATGTTCATGTGCCCATTGTGGGCACTTTTGGCGGTGGACGAGGGTCTCTGACTGATCTGCGGCTACACGGTCCCATACACAGCAAGCTGCGATTCGCTGTGTTCTGACACCTTTCTGTCATAGCCAGCATTAACCTTTTCAGCAGTTTGTGCTTCTGTGGGATTGGACCACATGGGCTCGTCTTCGTTCTCCACACACATCAGTGAGCCTTGGGTGCCTATAACCCTGTCACCGGTTCACTGGTTGTGCTTCCATGGATCACTTTTGGCACAAAAACCACTGCACCCCGGGAACACCCCATAAGACCTGCCATTTTGGAGATGCTCTGACTCCGTCATCTTGCCATCACAGTTTGGCTCATGTCAGTGTTGCTCAGCTCTTTCCGCTTGCCTGTTTTTTCTGCTTCCGACACATCAACTTTAAGAACTGACTGTTCTCTTGCTGGGCGGCGGTGTAGTGGTTAGCGCTGTCGCCTCACAGCAAGAAGGTCCTGGGTTCGGGGCCGGCGGGGGCCTTTCTGTGTGGAGTTTGCATGTTCTCCCCGTGTCCGCGTGGGTTTCCTCCGGGTGCTCCGGTTTCCCCCACAGTCCAAAGACATGCAGGTTAGGTTAACTGGTGATTCTAAATTGACCGTATGTGTGAATGGTTGTCTGTGTCTATGTGTCAGCCCTGTGATGACCTGGCGACTTGTCCAGGGTGTACCCTGCCTCTCGCCCGTAGTCAGCTGGGATAGGCTCCAGCTTGCCTGCGACCCTGTAGAACAGGATAAAGCGGCTACAGATAATAAGATGAGAATGAGATGTTCTCTTGCTGCCTAATATATCCCACCCCTCGACAGGAGCCATTGTAATGAGATAATCCGTGTGATTCATTTCACATGTCAGTAGTTTTAATGTTATCAGTGTATTTGGCGTATATTTTGATTCCGAACTTTTGAATGAATGATCTTTTTTACTTCATAGCATTTTAAATGAGACATCTGTGATCTGACTCCATTTGCAGCTGATTGCGTCATATATCTCGTCTCTGGATTGTACGCTGTTAAGGTTTTAACCACATGCTTTTTCGATTGTTGGACTTGATCTGATATGCAAATGAGCGCATAACACTTTGGGGTGTTCTGTCTTTCCAGGTCTTTGAAAAGTGGAATTTGGAGAACTAGAGGTTGTATTGTATTTAATTACCTTAAGCACTTTTTGTACTGGAGTAGTTTTACCAGTGGATGTAAACTAATGTAATTTGTGAGGGTTTTGACTCACGGATAAAGTATCTGGATCTGATGCAAGAGGTGGAAATGGAGTCTGTCTCGTCTTTGTTTCAGCTATTAATGATGTAAAAAAAAATTTAGTACGTGTGTGTTCACAGTTGAGTGTAAATAAGAGATGGTGGTATTGTGACTGGGACTAACCCCTCCCCTTCCTATTTTAAGCTTGCTACTCAGGTTCAGACTCACTCGGACTTCATCTTTTGTATATAAAATGTTATTTAGAGAGACACAAATCTTAATGATGCTCAGAAATGGAAAAACAGGATAACCTTCTGGTTCTAGGAAAATTAGCTGTGTCAGAGGCTCATGACATCATTCATGTTGCGTTGCAGTAACGTGGAGGGGTTTGGGCTGGAGGCTGAAGCTCGGATGACCACCTGGCACGTCATGATGCCATCAGAGAATGAGGCTGATACCCAGCAGAGCCAAGATGTCAGCGAAGGTACAACCGTCAGTGACGGCCACTGAAACGCTACGTTCACACTGCAAGGCTTAATGCTCAATTCCGATTTTTTTGTGAAATCCGATTTTTTTGTGAGGTCGTTCACATTAACAAATATATGCGACTTGTATGTGATCCTCAGTATGAACGAAAAGCGACCTAAAAGTGTTCCGCATGCGCATTGCAGGATACGACGACGTCACACGCAGTGAGCATGGCCAGTGTTTACGGAAGTAAAACCGCCCGGTTGCGGTATGACCCATCCAATCTAGCTTGAATAGCTGCATCCCCCCAAATGGAAATCAGCTCCCTAACCTCTGCGTCCTTCCATTGAGAAGATTCAGAACCTTCACAGCCCGAAGCGTCCCTCGCATTGATGTCATGCGCACGGGCGCAGATACGTTTTTTGAACTGGGGGGACAAAAAACTGGGGGGGACAAAGCTGCCAGCAAACCAACCCCAAACCCCGATATGCCTGTCAAACTTGTTGTTAGTAACCATAGCAACCAAGCTCGAGCTCGCAACCTGTGCAGTCTGCGCAGCTCAACCAACCAAATATCAGTATTTGTTTTGTTTTATGTGAGTTGTTGCAACTGTGTATACACTGCTGTGCACCTCAATAAACCGAATGGTAATTAGTCTTTTGATTTTTCCGTGAGGTTTGCCTTATGCAAAGAAAGACAGCATAGACGTTTTTTCCTCCCTATAAGTGGGGGGGACCGAACGAGGTGAATTTAAATATGACTCGTCCCACCCTCTATCTGCGCCCGTGATTATGCGCCATGTTGTAACTTTTTTGAGAGACCCGCCGCCTACTTCAGCGCAGAATAGTGACGTTTGTGGCTTGTTGATGACGTGTAAGTCGGATGAATGCGACCTGGCGGTTCAGACTGAAGTTGCATATGAAAAGAGCGGATAGGAATCGGAATTAGGACCACATATCCAAACGGCCTGGGTCGGATTTGAAAAAATCGGATCTGTGTCATTCATATTGTCAATAAAAGATCGGATACAGGTCACGTATGGGCGAAAAGATCGGATTTGAGTCACTTCAGCCTGCAGTGTGAACGTAGCCAAATTCTCTCTCTCTTGAAAGCCTGAAAAACACACAATGTCATTTTAGATTGTCTTCTAAGCCTTTTAATTATACTGTACTGTCTCTGTTGTGTTCTGCGCTTTCATATCCTGTCTCAGTTGTATCTTAATTGCGAATAAACGTAATGAAAATGCCAATAGGTCGTCAATTGCTGCTAAAGGCAGTGAACCGGGTATGGACTGAGCTGATGCACAGTAAGAGGCAGATGCTGGAGGACATTTTTAAAGTCTCTCTTCCTGTCAACGACCGAGGACACGTGGACATCGGCACTGCCAGACCTGCGCTAGAGGAACCTGCAGCCAAGAGCTGGCAGAACCACCTCGGTTAGAGGAAACACACATGCACACTTGCTTCCGTTTTACGAATACACACACAACAGCAGAACTTTAATTCAGCAATGAAATAAATACCGTACATCCATTAGCCATCAGTGTTTTATTTTATACACAGTTCCACATTAGGACTATACAGACACGTGCGCTTATGCAAAGCCAGTATTTTTTTTTTTTTCTTGTCCTGTTCAGCCCATGAGAAGAAGTGTATCAGCAGGGGAGAGGCTGTGGCTCCGGCGAATCAGTCCAAACTGTCTCGTGTGAGCAGTGGATTTGGCCTGTCTAAACTCACAGGCGCCCGGCGGAACAAGAAAGAGAGCGGCATGAACAAGAACAACCTCTCAGCACAGGTACTGAAAAATGCTGACCGCACAAGCCGTGGTGTTTTAGTGCAAAATATATTATAGTTTCAAAAATATGATTTATTTAAACCTTAATAGAGGTGTGTGTGTGGGGTGTTTTTTTTTTCTAAACTTATTTGTCTACTTACTGACTTCTTTTCATCCATCAATCCATCCTTCCTTCCACTAAGGCAGCTACAGTTAACTGCTTTTATTTAATTTTTATTGTTTTTTTTAATTTTATATACTTTACTTTTATCTTTCCTAACCTTTCTTTTCCTTCCTTCGTCCTTTTCCATGTGTTTTTTTTTTTTTTTAATAATAGCAATAAAAAAAAAAAAAACATGCAAGGGAGGCCAGAAACCTATATGGTTTTTCATGGGCCTCCCCCCAAAACTTAAAAATATGAGAATGCTAGTGTTATAAAGTATACATACATAAGCAAACAAAATTAACTAATGAAAGAAACAAATCAAAATGATATAATAAAGTATGTATATACATCGGAAGCTTACACATATGAAGACAGTTAAAAGTCTTGAAACCTATGAAATGAAATATGAGAATGCTAGCGTTGTAATTAAGGTATACGTACGTAAGCAAACAAAATTAACTCATGAAAGAAGCAAATCAAAATTATATAATAAAATCTATATACATCGGAAGCTTACACATATGAAAAACAAATAAGAGTCTTGAAATCTACAGTATGAAATGAAATTCAAAATGAAACTAAGAAGTTATTAAACATAAAAGGAAAAGCGGATAACTGAAACGAGGAAAACCATTTAGTTGGCTTAAATTGTTCCATATGGTAGGGCCTTTAAACGTTATTGTAAATTGTTTTTGACTAGGTTTTGTCATCATTGGTCTTAAAAGATTCTGCTGTCTTGTACTGTCGTGGTGGATATCTGAGTTGAAATTGAAAAAAAAACCCTTTGTATCGATCAGGTAAACGAGCTATTATGGACAATTTTATGAACAAATAAAGCAATTTGTAGTTTGTTGATGTCATACACAGTCATAACTTTTAAATCACGAAACCGAGCCGCTGAGCGCGCTGTAGAAGAGGCATTGGCTGCGATTCTAACAAAGCGCTTTTGTAGTTGATAGAGTGGTCTGATGGGCGTTGTGTAAGTACGAGCCCAGATAATATTGCAATATATGAAATGAGGACATATCAAACTGTAGTAAAGGGTCATAAATATGTTTTGTGAGAGCAAGGTTTTGACTTTTCTTCTGATACCTATGTTCTTGGAAATTTTTTTGCTAATAAAATCGGTATGATTCTTCCATGCAAGTTTTTCATCGATCAATATACCTAAAAAGCGAGTGTGTCTTACCTGATTGATATAGGTTTGTCATTTATATAGATTCTAGCTTTTTCTTTATCGTATTTCTTGTTCCTGCCTGCAAAGATAATTAATTTTTTTTTTTAATCTCATCTCATTATCTGTAGCCGCTTTATTCGCCTTGAACCATTGATTTACCTTGTACAATTCTTTATTTATAGATATCACTAAGGTGTAAATTTTTGTGGGACATAAATAAATTTGTATCGTCTACAAATAACAAAGTAAATTTCTTCCTTTTCTTTCCTCTTTTCGTTCCTTTCCGTCCTACCTTTCCATCCTTTTTTCCCCTTCCTTTCACTCACCACCTTCTTCTGTTTCTGTATACGATCGACATGTTTTTATTTATTTGCTTATCACTTTATTTCATTTTTATTAGTCCTTTAATGTTTAGTCGGTCTCCATCACTTGTAAAAGTTCCCTGATTAATTGCCATTGAAAAGTGCTGTATAAATAACCTTTATTATTCATCCACACTTTAATGTCAGTGTTCACACTCCTGCAGCACAGTTCATTTTACAGCTAATTTGAACTAAATATGCAGAAATAAATTTTTTTTTTTCTTTTCAAGGAAACCTTCCAGTGGATGTTCACACATATCGCAGTGGTGCGGGATCTAGTGGCCATGCAGTACAAAGAATACCAAGAGGTTAGCGACTCACCGAACAAAAAAATGCGAATGTTTCAGTCCTGTATGTGGTGTAG
This sequence comes from Neoarius graeffei, assembly GCF_027579695.1. NCBI lineage: Eukaryota > Metazoa > Chordata > Actinopteri > Siluriformes > Ariidae > Neoarius > Neoarius graeffei. Next base: position 42,171,298 of record NC_083592.1, on the reverse strand, counting down.
TGGTTAGCGCTGTCGCCTCACAGCAAGAAGGTCCGGGTTCGAGCCTCGGGGCCGGCGAGGGCCTTTCTGTGTGGAGTTTGCATGTTCTCCCCGTGTCCGCGTGGGTTTCCTCCGGGTGCTCCGGTTTCCCCCACAGTCCAAAGACATGCAGGTTAGGTTAACTGGTGGCTCTAAATTGACCGTAGGTGTGAATGTGAGTGTGAATGGTTGTCTGTGTCTATGTGTCAGCCCTGTGATGACCTGGCGACTTGTCCAGGGTGTACCCCGCCTTTCACCCGTAGTCAGCTGGGATAGGCTCCAGCTTGCCTGCGACCCTGTAGAACAGGATAAAGCAGCTAGAGATAATGAGATGAGATGACCCTAATGGTCATTCAAAGCAACAACTAGCGCTGATGCTTGAAATTTAAATCACCTGATATTGAGTTTCTTTTTTCGGATTTAGATTTCCTGCTCTGAAAAAGTTGCTTAAAAATGCTATTCTGCTTACTGCACTTGCAGCTTCAAGGTTAAGTCTGAGACCTCAGATAGTTGTCAGTCAAGAGAGTTGACATCAGACTGACAAATGACGACTTCAGTCAGTATTTACAAGGCTCTTGATTGATCATTCTTGCAGCTCGAGCATTAAAAGTGCCATTTGTAATGTTTCGAAGTAGCACGAGCACTAATCATAATATTTTCAAAGGCAACTTAGAAAAACTGGGTTTGCAGTCGTGTCGATGTAGTGATTCTGCACAGTCCTTTCCATTATAGGCTACTGTTTACATAGTAAATGTAAGTAGTAAAACTCACTTTCGCTCTGAAGACTGTCGTTACTGCGATCCATGCTGTAAAATTAATGCTATTATACTGAGAAATGCAAAAATAAATGTTGACAAAAAATTGCTACTAGGTTTGTTGTTGAGAACGAGCGAGTCGCCAAAGGTCTGTAATCGGGGTCTGGGTCGTAGGATTCCAGACCACTCGCGAGCCAATCAGAGCGCACAATTTGATGGAAACCAGACCACAAAAAAAAAAAAATTTTCGCGGTCCAAATCCTGCGCTCTGATTGCCTGGCGAGCGGGTCCTTATTCTATGATACGGACCCAGGTTACGGACCTCTGGCGACTCGCTCGTTCACAACAATGACAAACATAGTAGATTTTTTGTCAACATTTATCTTTTTTTTTTTAATAAGATTTATTTATAAGATTATCAAAAATCTTATAAATTTTTGCCAGCATTTCTCAGGAGAACAGCATTAATTTTACAGCATGGACAGCGATAACGACAGTGTTCACAGCGAAAGTGAGTTTTACTACCCTGAGGGAGAAGAAATAAAACATTTCAGGAGAAAGCTAAAAACCTCTAACTTGCTAACGCCAAGCAAAAACATGGCTGAATCCTGAATGACTCAATTTTGTATAAATAGGGGACTACATAGGCAGCAAAATGTAGTTTTTTCCTGCCATGGAAGTGCACTTGTATACCGAGGAGGAAGCAATTTGCATTACAGCCGTGAATGAGGATTCAAAATGGCGGCTCGGCTCGGTTTTCCCTTTCGGGCGCTCTCGTTTTCTGTTAGAATTTGGTAAAGGAAAAATAAATATATTATTTACCAGCTTAAGGTCGGTCCGTATGGTGAAATACCGTGACCTCGGCCTTGAATACTGACCTCGGTCCAGAGGGCCTCGCTCAGTTAGCCTGGGCCCGCCCATCCTAAGTGTGACGCAACACGGGGGGCTGTTGCGAACTTAGTCTGGCAAGGCAAGCTATCTCCAGCTCTTCCAAGCTCCCGAAAAATTGGGAGCCAATCAACTTTGAGCATCTCCAGCGGCCCTGGGTAGAGGCGTGTTCATGGCAGTGACGTAGTAGAACTGCGACCGGAAACCATAGATTGTTTAGAGAATCTATGCCGGAAGCGCTTCATTCACTAGAAACATTACGAACATGGAGCAGCGGCAAGCCTTTGACACAGCGGTAGATGCTGTATTGAAAGCATTCAACGGGAAGTTCTCATTGAAAACGGAGCAAAGAGCAGCCCTGGAGGTATTTATTGAAAGGAAGGACGTTTTCGCCTTGCTCCCGACCGGCTTCGGTAAGAGTTTAATCTGCCAGTTAGCCCCACTGGTAGCCAAATCAGTGGGGCTCAGCGAGAATCCTATCGTTGTGGTCGTCTCGCCTTTGATCGCGCTATTATCGTCCTCTTCCTCTTCAGCTCCTCCTTCTTCTTCCTGTTACTCAAGCAGTTTCCGTCGCGTCACATACGTCAGAGGAAAGAGTGATGTGATTGGTTTAAGCTTCGTCACAGCCTTTTCTGGCTTCGACCAGTAGCAAACTGAGGCATTTCAGGGAGGCGGGTCAACCACGCACTTTGGGAAACGGTTGGGCTTAATATCTATGCCAGACCAATGCTCGCAGAGCTTTGAAGTTGCGTTAGCCAGACTATCGCTCAGTACTTCCAAGACCTCGGTCACGGTATTTCATGATACGGACCTCCCAGCTGGTAAATAACCATATATATCTCTCACACACACACACACACACACACACACACAGGAAGTGAAACTTTCAACATTCAACCTTAATATAGATATCAGTGTTTTATCTAATGCTATTTTTTTTTTAATATAAATAACAGAGGCAACAGAATGCACTGAAGTACGTGACTGATGAGTGGGCAGCGATCGAGTACGAGTTACTGCGTGAGCGAGGGCTTTGGGGACCACCTATCGGCTCACACCTAGACAAGTTCCAGCTGGACATGACGGAGGGACCCTGTCGAATGAGGAAGAAGATGGTTCGCAACGACCTGTTTTATATCCATTACCCTTACGTGCCTGACAACGAGCCAAACAACAGCTCTCAGGTAGTGTGTTTGAGTGTGTCACTGCGTGGCTTTTTTTTTTTTTTCACCAGCATCAGTTCACTTAAGTCTTTTAAAGGCAGCAGTACTTCTCCAGTAGGTCACATCATTTCCTGTTAATCACTCATTGCACTCCCTCGAATAAATAAGACCCCTGCAGGCTTATCGAGATCGACGTGCAAAGCCGGAGAGAGCTCGATGCAACCTGCTCAATTTAGCAATTACCACATGCCACGATGGTGAAAGAGAGAGTCTGGAAATAACAGTGGCTTTAAAACAGGCTTTTTGCCCATCTGTGTCTTATACACTTTCCTTCCTGTCAGACTTCCTTTCCAGTACCCTTATTGGGGGCAGCGGACTGCGTGCCAGTTCAGGTATCAGCTGCTGTCATGAATGAATGATTCAACAAATGATTTTCTCCTGCTCACTGAAACAGTTGCATGATGCTAGAGTGGCCAAAACCTGGGCAGTTTCTGCCTTTTGAAAATGTTATGTTGTGCCAAAAGTATTTGGACATGCTGTAAGGCTTTGATTATCTTCTTCTGTGAGCTGTAGGCCCTGTCCACACGGCAACGGATTCAGGTGAATCTGATAAAATTGTTTATCGTTTCGGCCTGGCGTCCACACGGCACCGGCGTTTTGGGTGCCCCAAAACGAAATCTTTTGAGAACGGGTTCCAGAGTGGAAAGATCTGGCAACGGCGCCGTTGCGAAGTCGTCTGGATGAGTAGAACGGATTTGTTTACGATGACGTCACAACCACATGACTGTCAGTGCTTCACGCCGGGTAGAAGTGTAACGAACTCGATGCGAGTTGTCAACAAATCCTATAACTTGGTTCATGAAACGCGCTTACAAAATATTTTCACTGTGAATATTTATTGTGTAATGGTGCAAAGAGAGAGAGTGAGTGAGAGTCAATCCCGCCAGCAAAAATAGGGAAAAAAAAGGAGCGATCTCGCCTCTTCAGATGTTGGTTTAAGTCCTACAATACATTCCTCAAAAAGGGCGTAGAAGAACAAATTAATCCATCAACGTGTAGCATTCAATTTATTCCGGACCATTAAAGACGCCGCCTTCCGCGTAGAATAGGCTTGGGAAGATTCACCGATGCACATCGGAAAATCGATACGACCTGTTAAGATGCAGTTGCATCGATTTGCAAACGTCGCATCGGAAAAAAACGCACATAAACTCGAGATGCATCGTATCTAAACTGTCTGCATCGATATAAACCAATTAATATCTTAATTTAATACATATAATGAATAAATTATAACATAACAGTTTAGAAAAGGGTCTGGTATTTCTGGGTTTCATCTCTCTATCTCTCTCCTACTCAAGTCTCGGCTCAAGTCTCGCGCGAATAGGCGGGTCCAACCTAGCTTTCGAATAGGATAGAGGCGGAAAGTCAGCCAGATAGCGGTTAACATGGAGGAAGACAAAACAGACATTGTTCATTCGGTGGTGGGTTTCAAGTCTAACGTATGGAAAGATTTCGGGTTCTACAAGCGAGGGGGAGAGCTGGACAAGACAACGGCCATATGTAAACTCTGCCGTTCCAGAGAGACCTGTAAGCACTTTATGTTGTACTTCCTGTGTTTCAAAATAAAAGGCACAGCTTTAATGCTTCAAGTGCCATAACTTGAACTACTCTGTATTCCATGGTGCACTTTTCTTCTGCATTGCATCGTATCGAATCGCATCGTATCGCACTGGACCGCATTGTATTAGAATTAAATCGTACTGTATCGCATCGTATCGCAGCATGCGGGAGAATCGTATCGCATCTTAGCACTGGCAGTTTCATTAATCTTGAATGTATTGAATCGTTGGCAGTGTATCGAGATGCGTATCGTATCGCTTTGATTATGAAGATTCCCATCCCTAGCGTAGAATCATACGTCATCCTCGCCGCCATATTGGATGGGTCAAAGCGGAGAATAAAGATGCCTCATTCATGTGCTGCGTTTAACTGTACCAACAGGTTTACCGTCCAAACGAGATCACATGGGATTACCTTTCACAGGTGAGACTGGAAAAATACTTTTCATTGTATTTGGTCATTATAACGTAATTTTACGAACAGATTTTTCTGACTTTGTGGCTAATATGAAGTCTCGCGCATAATAGTTTATGCGCATGCGTCCTTACTACTTCTATTGTTGTGGTGTCTCCGATGGGACCGTCTTACAGCGCCCCTAGAGGTGTGGCATGTGTATTGCATCGTTTTCAGCAAGCGTTGCGTTGCCATATGGACCTGATATTTTACTGATCCGTTGCCCATGTGGACGCGATATATATATATATATATATATATATATATATATATATATATATATTTTTTTTTTTAAATCTCGTTGCCGTTGTCGTGTGGATGTAGCCGTAGTTGTTGCTTTGTTAGTGAAAATGTGTCTACAAGGCTGATGCACGGTTCTGAGCACAAGAGGCTAAAGTGTATTTGCAATACTTTGGGTTTTTTGTGTGTGCACGCGCACGCTTCTCACATCTGCAAATCATTTGAGTGCATATTAACCCATTGTAAACAGAGGCCTGCTTCATGCATTCACACTGCAGTTTAATAAGTTTGGCATTGTTTAACATTCAAATAATATTGGCTGGCTTTTTTTCGTGGTATATCAGATATATTCCATTCAGCTAGCTGAATGGAATATATCTGATATGCCACGAAAAAAAGCCAGCCAATATTATTATTATTATTATGCATACACATTCCTTTCAGGTGTTCAACACGTCTTTTTCTCTTTCAAAATCCTCTCAAAATGGTCCGTATTTAACAAAGCAAACCTGTCGGCCATGTTTGTTCGTCGACAAATCGTCGCACTCGCTAGTGCGGAAGTTTTACGTCTCCAACGTGTGACGTCATGTCTTGACAGCCATGCAATATCGTAAACCATATTCAACACTCATTCTCTATTGGGTAGAGTGATGTAGGATAAGCGATACGCTAACAATATTGCATGCTATCCAACCAAATGAATGAAACCTGCTACAACAGAATAGAACACGTTTTTTTTTTTTTCCATCAAATAATTTTGAATAATGCATTTTTATGACTAGGACTAATACATCGTAAGCTAGGAGGCACCAGTTGGTGGAGCAAACAGGACAGTCCTGACTAATGAGTGTCTGTTTTTCTGACTGTATGTGTGGTATGATATTTTTTAAAAAATAATTTATTTACTATTTGCTTTGATTATTCAGTTGTTCCTTATAACCGTTTCAACCTTTCAGTGACCTTAAACGCTTGAGGATTTTTACAGACAGCTCTTCTTCTAGCTTTCATTAGTTTTAAGTCATGTTTTTTTTTGGTTAAATGTGTCACAACATGTTAAAAAAAAAAAAGGATTCTAATTCACTTGCATGTTTCTCTGCTCCCCAGAAGCCGGTGCGGTACCGGAGAGCCATCAGCTACGACAGTAAGGAGTATTACATGCGCTTGTTGTCGGGAAACCCGGGCATGTACCAGCACTCCATCCAACAGAGCACAGAAGGAGAGAGCACACAGCAGGAACCAGAACACGGCGAGGACACCATCGCAAGGGTCAAAGGTAAAACCTGTCTAGTCCAATTACAACCTGCAGTATTGGAACTGGTTCCAGAAGACTGAAAATATTAGTGACTGGGGGGGGGGAGTACCAGAAGTTCCAGATGTATGTTTTGGGAACCTGCTTATTATTGGTAACAGGAACTAACTGACCTCCATGCTCTACTCAAGCAAGTAGGACGCTTCTTTGCTTTGCTCCTGCTTTCTTGATCTTTATTTCTATACTTTACTTTCTCATTTAATTTCCACTATTTTTTTTTCTCATTTTATTTTTCATCTTTATAAGCTTTTAATTTTAATTTAATTTCCACTATTTTTTTTTTCATCTTTATAAGTTAGTTTTTAAAACAAAATGCCAGGGAGCAAAAAATCCTGCAGAAAATGCATGGAACTAGAACAGAGGATTTCTATTCTGGAATCAAAGATTGATGCTCTGCCAAAGACGGATGAATTAAAAGCGATATCTCAGGAAAGGAGTACAGAAACAGTGGCTGAGAATGCAGAGATTGCACTCCGACAGACCGAGGACATTGCAGATCAAGTGGAAGAATTCATCAATCAAGCTGGGCAAAATGTGAGTACAGAAAACTGGCAAATGATGGGTGGTAAGCCCAAAAATAAAAACAGAAGAGTAATTACTTCAACACCAGCTCGTTCTACAAATTACAATAGGATCTACAATCCTATGGAAAATCCACAGCCCATAAGGCTTCAGAACAAATTTGAATGCCTCAGGGATGTGGAAGAGGATTTTTCAAGCGGACAAACACATAGTAAAAAGAGATCGCACCAAGATCGAAGAGCTGTGGGAAGAGGCAAAAAGCAGCTCGTAACACCACCTGATCCCACGACCCTTGTTCTTGGTGATTCCACTGTAAGACAATCAAAAGGTTATGGGATGATTATTTGTTGCCTTCCAAATGCATCCATCTCTGACACCAAAGACAGCATTTTGAAACTCATGTCCGAGCATAAAACTATTAAACGTATTGTTGTGCATGTGGGAGCAAATGATGATTTCAGAGAACAGCTGTTTGTCCAAGATGATTTCAGAAAACTTTTTTCTGAGCTCTATAAGACTGGAATTTAATCTTTTATCAGTGGCCCACTTCCAGCGAGAGGAAGTTTTGCTTTTTCTCGACTCTTCAGTCTTAACACCTGGCTTGGAAAAACTTGTTTTTCATTTGGTATGAACTTCATAGACAATTTTAACCTTTTCTGGAATCGCAGAGAATTTTACAAGCCAACACTGAACTCAGCTGGATTGGAGCCAAAGTCTTAGTAGACCATTACAGACTTGCAATCTTTTCTCAGCCAGCATTGAGGAAAACAGTTGATAAGATGTCGCAGACTGACATAGTTACAAAGCCTAAACAATCATCTTTGCAAGTCGTCATCAAGGACACACAGACATCTGACCTGCAAGACTCCCAACATTCAAAGACAGAGGACTCCACTTCCCCTCGGATGGATTTCCCAAATAGCATGAAAAAATTGCTCCCAATGGCTACACTCTCTTTTTCCAGCCCAAATCTGTCGCGACAAGCAGTTTACCCAGTTCATCAAAATTGTGTTCGCCCAGGACTTTCAGCTGGCTACAAATCTTTTTCACCATCCAAAAGATACATGTCATCTCCAATCCTTTCACCCTCAAACCAAATGGAACATTTAGAAAGTCTTGTTTGATGTACTCTGGGTCCCTGCAAATGGGTGTAGTGTTGAAAACCAGCTGGGACCCAATGTGCCTATGCCACTCTCTATTCCTGTGTTGATAAGAAACAGAAAACATAGAGCACGTTTAACCCTGGGGGTGAACCAATCTAATCTCCTTCCTGTTTTAAAACAGCATCAGAGTGCACAAGCAGATATTACTTCTAGACTTTCTGTAAAGCTAGCTCTTCTGAACGTTAGATCACTTTTAAACAAGTCATTTTTAATTAATGATCTTATTTGCAAACACAATCTTGATTTTTTGCTTCTAACTGAAACCTGGCTGGATCAAGCAAATAGTGCTACCACCCTTATTGAAGCAGCTCCCCCAAATTTTAATTTTTTGAATGTTACCCGACAAGGGAAAGGTGGAGGGATCGTAAATATATTCAAAGTCTCTTTTCAATGTAAACAATCCTCACTTGGTGATTTTATGTCCTTTGAACACTTATGTGCACTTGTTACATGCTCTCCTAACATATTATAATTATTATTAACTATTTATAGGCCTCCGAGACATTCAGCCAAAGTCTTTCTTGAAGAGTTTGGTGAACTGTTATCAGTCATTTGCTTAGAGTTTGATTGTCTTATTATATCTGGGGATTTTAACTTGCATGTAGATAATACTGATAACATTTATGCCAAAGAACTACTTGCACTTATTGACAACTTCAACCTAGTACAACATGTACAGGGGCCGACCCACTCTCGTGGTCATACTCTTGACCTCGTCATCACAAAGGGTCTTACTGTTTCTAATACTGTTGTTGACCTGGCCTTATCTGATCATTTCTGTGTTTTCTTTGATGTTTCTATGTCTCCTCACATTCAGAACAGCTCAACGACTATAGGTAGGAGAGTCATAAAAGACAACACGTGCTCTCTTTGAGTAAGCTCTCTCTCAGAACTCAACCAAAATATCAGACTCTGTAGATGATTTACTGGAAATTTTTAATTTAAATATGACCCAAATTATGGATGATATTGCTCCATTCAAAATCAAAAGAGTCAATGATAAGCAGAAAGCACCATGGAAGCAGTACCCGGCTGTTAAACTGCTAAAGAGAGAATGTAGAAAGACTGAAAGAAAATGGCGCAAATCTAAACTTCACATCCATTATCAAATCCATAAAGAGATGCTTTGTAATTATAATTATGAAATTCGTAAAGCAAGACAGTCTTTCTTCTCCAATATCATCAGCAGGAATATGAACAATGCCCGTGTGCTATTTTCAACAGTAGAGAAGCTAACTAATCCCCCACCACAATTAGCACCTGAACTTCTCTCAGTTAATAAATGCAATGAGTTTGCATCCTTTTTCAAAGGTAAAATTGATAAAATACGGCAGAATATTCCTCATAATATATCTCAGTTGTTCCTGTGTCCCTAAAAAAAAAAGCCGTTGTAAAGCCCCTACTTAAAAAAAATAATCTGGATCCTTCAGTATTAAATAACTACAGGCCAATATCAAATTTACCATTCATCAGGAAAATCCTTGAAAAAATTCAATCAATTAACTGCCTTCTTGATATCAAACAGCCGTTTTGATAATTTTCAGTCAGGATTTCGTGCCAATCATAGCACTGAAACAGCGCTGATTAAAGTTATAAATGACATGCGTCTTAATACTGATGCAGGCAAAACATCGGTCCTGGTATTACTGGACCTCAGTGCAGCTTTTGATACTGTTGATCACAACATACTGCTATATTGACTTGAACACTGGGTTGGATTGACTGGTAAAGATATCAATTGGTTAAATTCATACTTAAAAGATAGAAGCTTCTTTGTTACCATGGGAAATTGTTCCTCAGCGTCAATGTCCTTGACCTGTGGTGTCCCCCAGGGGTCGATTCTTGGACCATTACTTTTCAACCTTTATATGCTCCCACTTGGGCAAATTATCAATAAAAATTCAATTTTGTATCACTGCTATGCAGATGACACCCAAATTTATTTTGCTCTATCACCTAATGATTATGCCCCCCTTGAATGTCTCTACCAGTGTATCGATCAAATCAATAGCTGGATGTCACAAAATTTTCTTCAGCTGAACACAGATAAAACAGAAGTAATTCTATTTGGAAAAAAAGATGAAAGACTCAGGATTACCACTATTCTTGACACAAAAGGGATTAAAACTAAAGAAATGGTTAAAAATCTTGGTGTTTTCATTGACAGCGAGCTAAACTTTGACAGTCACATGAAAGCAATCACTAAAACGGCATTTTATCACCTAAAAAACATTTCCAAACTAAGAGGACTTGTGTCAAAAAATGATCTGGAAAAACTAATACATGCCTTCATCTCTAGTAGGGTTGATTACTGCAATGGCCTTTTCACAGGCCTGCCAAAAAAGACCATCAAACGACTTCAGCTGGTTCAAAATGCAGCGGCTAGGGTTCTCACACGAACAAAAAGAACAGAGCACATTACCCCAATTCTAAGGTCCCTTCACTGGCTTCCAGTAAGCTACAGAATTGACTTTAAAGTATTGCTGCTGGTGTACAAATCTCTAAATGGTACAGGGCCCAATTACCTCTCTGATATGTTGCAGCGGCCTAACCCAATCAGATCTACCAGATCGAAACAGAAAAATTTACTATTAAAACCAGTTGTTAAAACAAAGTATGGTGAAGCAGCTTTTAGCTACTATGCAGTACAGCTATGGAACCAACTGCCAGAGGACATTAAAAATGCTCCTGCTGTTGGAGTGTTCAAATCTAGGTTAAAGACCAAGCTGTTTTCAGATGCTTTTTGTTAAATAATTAATATTGTCTTCTTTACATTTTTTATAATCTTTACTTTCTCTGCATGTTTTAAATTTACTTTATTCTATTTTATTCTTTATTCTATTCTGCTGGTTTCTTTTTTCTCCTCCTATTTGAACTACTAATTCATTTTATCATTTTATTTCTACTATTGTTTAATTCTTATTATTTTATTGTAATTCTTTTAATTAATTGTTTTAGAATAAAAATAAATTTATTTTATGTAATTTTATTTCTCTATTGTTTACTGTTTTTGTTTTTACTTCTGTAAAGCACATTGAACTGCCATTGTGTATGAAATGTGCTATATAAATAAACTTGCCTTGCCATGCTCTATAGTATGTCCGCTTGCACAATGTGATCAGATGCAAATTTGCATCGTGGCAGAATGTTACATGTACGCAACTGCTTAAAGGGGAACAGAGGGCAATATATCGAGTAAATATAACAATAACGAACCTTATTCAAGACTTACAAAAGTTTTTTGTTCTAAGGTTGGAAAGTTATAGTGTTTTGAAAGTAGCTCGAGCAAACTATTTCCGCAGTTTGAACAGCCCGCCATGATATTAATTTTATCCAATCAGAATGCACGTTCATTTTCTCTGCGTAACACTCATGACGTATGCATGTGCCCAGTTGTGTTGGCTCATTGAGGTTGGGAATAGCACGTGTGAATCGGAAAGTGGGATGAATTGTAAGTGATCGGCTACACAATGCCACAGTGTGTTGCTTTCGGGTGTAATAACAGGACCGATGGAAAGCATAACGATCCTCCAGACGTGTCTTTTCACTTGTTTCCGCTGAAAAACACCAAGCGAGTTCGAGTTTTCTTCTCTTCTTTCGTCATCACCGGAGTCGAGAGTACCTCTCCTAGGTTCAAACTGGTACCCTTCTAAGCCATAGCCTGCTTGCAGTGCGTCTTGCGGGATCTCTTCGTATGATTCGACAGAGCTGTCGCTTTCACTTGATGCGCCCGACGCCATGATTACACGCTTCTCTCCTAGTGCAGTGGGTAGGGCTGATGTCACGGTCTTTTAAAAATGGCGACTCTTGTGCCGTTTAGCGTACCGACTATTATATTTACAATTACCAAGATATTTCGTTGTTTTCTAGTATATAAATTTGATAGAATACTTAAGAATACTTTACTTTGTCACATCAGCAACTGTATATATTATATTTGGTACCCCTTTAATTACGCCATGATGCGTAATTTGATTTGCATTTTACATTTTGGTCACATGAACACTTAAGTTTAGTAGCGATTCTGAAAATCATAAAAGGCGTTCCACAATCGTTCTCTCCTTCTTTGCTCTACTTCAGTGTAGTGCAGAGGTGGATAAAGTACCCAACTTCATTACTTGAGTCAAAGTACAGATCCCGCTGGTTAAATGTTACTCCGATACAAGTGAAAGTTGTCCAGTCAAATTTTTACTTAAGTTAAAGTACTTGCTTTTAAAAATACTTGAGTATTAAAAGTACATTTTCTGTCAACGCATTGTTGTATTATTGCCACAACGCTTACAAAACCTAACGCCGTTACCAAAGACAGAAATGTGAATTCACAAAATGAACGCGTGCTGTGCCATCATGGTGGTTTAACGTTAAGCTAGCTAGTCAGTGAAACTCCACCTGACATGCTGGCAAACTCTTTTCAAACTTGAAATCATATTGGGTAGCTAACGCTACTAGAAAATAAAGATTTCTACATTCTGTTTATTTGGCAAGATTATGCTAAAACATATATTTCTGAAAGGACTTCAGATAAGTTAATGTTATTCATGTTAGCGTAACTCCGTGTTTACATGCTAACTAACAGTGTCCAAGTTAACTAGCTATGTGTTAATGTTAGCCGTGGACAAGATGATGGCAACTTGGCGGGCAAATCCATAGAAAGTCATTTGACTAATCAGACTGCACAGCTATTGCAACATTATCGCTTGCTCTAAAAGCACAGACAACTTTGTTGCAAGCTTTCTCTTGGAATAAAACGTTTACAGACCTCAGTATGCTTCCGCAGGTCGGACGGCGAGTTTTTTTAAGCCGTAATGTGGTTCGTTTTCGGCAAACATTTAACCCTTTGATGCAAAACATGGGTCAAAAGTGACCCGGCTGAGTTTTTATCTTCTATATCTTTGCAATAGATTAATGCCATCATTCAGTATTCAAGGTATTCCTCAATTAACTTGTTTTTGATCATCATACATCCTTATTTTATTTTTTCCTTTCTTACTTTTTGAATAAAACCCCTTTTTGTATCACTACCCTTCTAATGCAGAACATGGGTCAAAAACGACCTGCATTCATTTTCCAGGTTATTTCATGTATGGCTGGGTGTTTCTATGATATACTTTTGAAATAAATTCATTTTGTCATTTACTTTTCCAAATATGCAGTAAATATATTGTTTTTGTTTAGCACAAATCATATTTATTTTTCCTTTCTTAAGTTATGAACAAGCACAGCTTTTGTAATTCTACATCAAGTTTACACACATGGGTCAGAACCGACCCGCATGCATTTACTCCAGCGTTTGGTGGGAACTGTGAATTGTGCTTGTGTCAGACATTTCACAGCTCAGCACAGCACAGTGCCCTTTGCCCATCTCATACATGCAAGTAATGTTTTTCAATTGTTCTAACATTACCTTAGAAAAAAATGGATTATGTTTAGGTTCCCTTGAGAGTGAGTAGATTACTTGTCAGAAAGTTACAAGTAATTACTATTAGCTACCGAGCTGTTGACATATTCTACTTTAGTTAGCTAATTTTATTGTAGTTGGCTTAGCTAACTACATAGTTAATAAATAAATAACTGGCCCCATTCACTGCTAAAGTAATTACTTGAAACAAATTATTATTATTATAGTATTAAGATATTTAATTTTAAATCACACTTGGATGACCCATGTGTAGTAATATAAAAAGTATTTTTGTTCATAAAGTAGGAAAGAAAAAATGAAATTTATGATTTGTGGTAATTAAAAACAATATTTTTAAAGAATACTTGGAATATTCAATCATAAAATAAATTGATTTCAAAAGATAGAGCAAAGAAAAACTCAGTCAGCATGAAATAACCTGGAAAATGAATGCGGGTCATTTTTGACCCATGTTGTGCATTAGAAGGGGTGTGCATATGTTTTGCATCAAAGGGTTAAAACTAAACGAATCTTTAATCCGTACAGAAAACTGAAACATGAGTTCATGGGTGCGTGCATTCTCCAGAAGAACAGCCTCCTTCCATTCTTCCATCAACTGATCGTGTTAAATAACGCTGCTGAGAAATCACTGATCTTGATTTTATCCAGTCTATGGACGTGACGTGACCTGAGTGATTACTGATCGGCTGTCTCAGTGTCACCTGCGAAAAAAACAATCGCATTTTAGAAAAGAAAAGAAAAAAAACATCCACTTTCAAAGCCGCTTCATAGTAATGCATGGATTAAAGTTTTCCGTCGTGTGACGGATTTCTGTCAACTGAACTCTCCCAAGGCCAAATATGAGGTCGGTGCTGATCCGAGGAGAATTAAAATGACGGGTGGTTGGGTAGAGATTGGGTTATAACACTGATGTGTTGCAACACCATCAACTATCAGCAGGGTTTGTTTAACTTTTTTGTTTTTGAGCCATGCTTTGTGTCGTTCATTTCCTATGTTCGATCATGTTTAAACGTTCGCTGTCTACGGTGCGGCATTAAAAAAACATGCGCTGTCAAAAATGGCAAAATACATTCCCATGTGCTTGGCGTGCTTGTGTCTGACCATTTCTGTTTTGCATTAAATTAAATCTTGCCAAAATGACTCAGTTCAAACTTGGACATATAGAAAGAGCATGTTAAAAAATAAACCCCGGAAAGCCCGCTCCTCTGCTTCAGCCAGACTTGAAGACCCGACGGTGTAATGCTTGCAGACTGTCAAAAGTAATCAGACCTAAATTTATAGCTAACAAATCAGCAGACGCCCCAACAATTATTATTTTCGTTAGGCCAATGTGTAAGGTATGTTAGAACCGTGCCTTATAGCCTACGTCGGTGGTTCTCAAACTTTTTTCACCAAGTACCACCTCAGAAAATACTTGGCTCTCCAAGTACCACCATAATGACCAACATTAAAATACAGTAGCGTAGTAGGTCTAAGTATTCATTAAAAACAAGGCGGAGGTTTTATTTAACAAGTATATTTAATATTGTTGGCCACTGTAACATTACACACAGTACTTTGAACAGTAACACTGTGTTTAAATATAGGAAAATAAAACACTGTACTTAAATAATGAATCAAATAAATTGGCCAAATCTGCAACATCTGTAGTCTCATCAAGCTGTATGGTAAAATATCTACTGTTCTTAATGCGCTCAATCAGTGTCTTTTTAACATCGTCAGCCATGTCATTTATTCTCCTTGACACGGTGTCATTTGAAAGCGGCACCAAGTTTAACTCTCTGGCAGCTTTCTCTCCACACATGATACGTGTCATCTCTTTGGCTAATGGCAAACACAGCAGTTCCCCGATTGTGTGCGGCTTACCGGCTCTGGTGATCAGGAGGCTGGCACGATATGAAGCTTCCTGTGCTTTGGCTACGGGTGTACCATAGGACAGAATGGTGGACTTGGACTGCTTCAGTTCATCACGTTTTCGTTAAAAAAAATCCATTGGTTTGTCCTTTAGTGCTGTGTGTTTGGTTGTAAGATGCCGTTTGAGATGCGACGGTTTCATGGACTCATTGCTCAGAACGTCCCCGCATACAACACACTGCGGCCTGGGCAGCTCCTCTGTCCCGCTCCAAATGAATCCTGGTTTTATGTATTTTTCGTCATGCTTCCTCCTCACTGGTTTCTGCCGTTTGCTAGCAGTTCTGGGGCTGGTTTTGCCACTGTTGTTAGCATCTGCGCTCGGCTCACACACGTCCTCTTCAGTTCTCCCTCTCTCCTGATCCACGCTCCCATTCGCGGATTTAAGCCACGGCAGTAATTTTGTCGTACTCGTCATAATTGGCAAAGCCACCTCCACCTTTTCCCATCACAGCCTAGTCTACCAATGGCGGATAACCATCTGTCAGCGGAACCGGCGGGAATGCGTACGTACGCTACGTACGGCTACCCAGAAGCACTTGCAAACTTTTTAAAATTATTAACTTAATTTGTATCTCCTTTCATTTTCTTGTCATCGGTTGATAAGATATTTTCATCCATTCGGATATTATGGATAGTATTTCACGTTTTATTATTATTATTATTTTTTTATTTATATTTAATTAAGTGATTCTTTGGCGGACCACTAGAATGGAGCCCACGTACCACTAGTGGTATGCGTACCACAGTTTGAGAATCACTGGCCTACGTTGTATCATAATTTAAAGGACGTTTGAGGAGTTGGAGGCTGCGAGCGTAATGATGTTCCGACATGCGCTAAACTTTATTCCCTGAAAATCATACACCAGCGTTCAATGCCCCAAACAGTCAAAATGTCTAGAAGACTACGGTTAAATAATAATCATAGCCTACTAAGTTAAATTACGTTAAAACATCTGTTTCTGGCCTATGAAATGAGGGAGGAAAATGAGAACGAACGCAAAGTAGATAGCAGCCAACTTCACACCATCTTTTAGGTAACTTAACACTCGTGTTGGCCACAATATTTCTCTTAATAAAATCTTGAATTGTTTTTGAAGTCGTATTCAACACAAAGTAAGGTCAAATTATAATTTTAATTTAAGTGAAGATCCAAACTTTTTTCGATATTGACGTCGAGCATAGAGGAGCATGTCATTCTGCTTTCGGTTTCGGCAGCATGGATGCGCTTTCCATGAAAGAAGGCACTGATGTGTCTGCCATCAATAAAGGTGTAAAAAACAAGTGGAGGTGGGCTTGGCTGTACGAAATAGGTGAAAACGGAAAGCCATTTAGTTCATGGTGCAAAAAACTAAACATTCCAGGCGCTTGCATTTGTGTGGTTTGCCACAAAGAAATAATATATGGAAGCAATGGAAAGAGAGTGCAATAAATTGAATATATTAATCCATTAATTAATTGATAATAAAGTTATCAGTTCTAAGTTAACCATTCTCAGAATTTCATCGAAATCCACCCATAACCCCCCCCGCCCCATAGAATTTCATTGAAATCCACCCATAACCCCCCCCGTAAATTTTCAGTCAAATAATTTTTTTTTGCTTTAATCCATATAGTAACAAGGACCTTGATAGAAATATAGTGGAGTGAAAAGTACATTATTTGTTGTTCAAATGTAGTGAAGTTAAAGTCACAAGTTGCCAAAAAAAATACTCAAGTAAAGTACAGATACTCAAAGTGTACTTAAGTACAGTACTCAAGTAAATGTACTTTGCTACTGTCCACCTCTGGTGTAGTGTGGAATTGCTCTCACCTTTGATGCTTGGACATCAACCCGATCTAATTGTTTTTCCGCTGGAGAGATGCAGCAAAGATTTGCTTTTCAGTGTGGAACGTTTTCCTCGTGTCACCGATGAAAACAACGCAGCTTGTTTTACTTTTCTATCTGAAAATGCTGTGAAATTCTGAAAACCTCTCTATTTCCTGGTGCTACTTGATGCTAAAAGAAAAGCACAAAAGTGTCATGCTCAATCTTTCTGAACGTAAAATGTTCTCTGGTGATACATTTTCTTTCCTGAATGGAAAGAAAGCAAATACTTTTAATGATCTTTGGAGAATGTGAATTAAATTCCACCACTGCAGATGGAGAGAAAAAGGTTTTACTACGTCCTTTCTTAAGAAAGTCTCGTTGCACACCATTCAGTGCAAACTGGACCCTGGTGCTCTAATGTTCCCCAGCGTTCGGGTTATTACTACTCCGACTGTGTTGTTAAATCACAGCGTGTTGCTAATTGTTGTTTGGTACAAAGCTGCATGATGCAAATTACAGATGAAGGGGGGGAAAAAACGTGTAAGCAAATGGTAGGGTTTAGAAGAACCACTTGGTGGTAAGCTCAGGCAGATGAATTTACCTTGAAGGTATTTTTTTTCCTCGACTCTAGTAATCAGTTCTGGTCATTATTCCCAAAATAATGAAGCGTTTTGGATGAGTGAATTAGTGCTATGTGAAAACGGTCACTTGTTTACACCAATCATCCGTCATAAATATTCTGGTAACAGGTTCGATATAAAAGTTTGTATAATATTTAAATTAGAAACGTTTATGCATTTTGTTTCTTGTACGCATGTTGAAAGAGAGCCGTCGTTTGGCCTTAAAGCTCATCGGCAACGGTTTTAATTTTATGCACATTTGAAACTTTATATGTTAAAAAAACCCTCTGTCATTTTCTTCTGGTCCCAAGAAGTATTGTTAATAAGTAATAATTAAAATAAGTTAGCGCAGATCGTGGCAAATTTCTGTTCGGCTATTTTCGTGACCACTCAGCGCGTGACGTCATTTAAGACAAATAAACCGCTTGAGTTGAGGCCACTTCAGTTTATTTACATTGCTGTTCGGCTTGAGTGCAGACGTGCGTTCGGGAATTTCCAAAGAAAACCCATGCCTTATTGTTGTGCAATGAACTGTAACAACGGGACCGGTTCAGGAAGAAGTTTTTACCTTTTTCCGAGAGAGGAGAAGAGGTGGAGAGAGTGGATTGGCTTTTTCCGGAAGAGGAGAAGAGGCGGAGAGAGTGGATTGGCTTTTTCCGGAAGAGGAGAAGAGGCGGAGCGAGTGGGTTGGCTTTTTCCGAAAAAGGAGAAGAGGCGGAGCGAGTGGGTTGGCTTTTTCCGCAAGAGGAGACGAGGCGGAGAGAGTGGATTGTGCGCATGAAACAAAATCAAGCAGTCAAAGAAGAAACGGAGCAGGAACGCTCAGGCAAAAAGGAGAAGATTGGAGGTAAACGTTTTTACTTTTGCTTGCAATTGACAAGTCAAGAATCCTGAGGGATCCTGTACAATCATTGTGGAAATGAGGCAAAGGGATATTTCCTCGCTTAGAGTCAGCTATAAATAGTATAATGCCGCGGATGGCAGGCTAATGTGGCCTACCGGCGCACTGTCCAGTAATCGTTACCTATATCCACTAGGGAGGGCGGTTTAATTATTCTTCAAAAGGGCTCTTATTTAGTATTATGACGAAAGTAGGAATTTATCATAACTACGGTACCAGGATAAATCGTTTGGGCGCGAGTCTTGTTGAAGTCCGGGGTCACCGCGATCAGAGTCGGCCGAGTCGCTGTCCGATTCCGAGGCCGCACGGTCAAACCAGTGAGCCACAATCATCGATTGCTTTGCAACGGCCATAGGTTCATACATATACGGTTTCACCTCTCGATATTCAATTTGGAGAGTTCCGACTTCAAAATCTCTATCGCTTTCCGACATTTTACACAACCTCTCACGACCGAAGTCCGTACACGTGTGCTCAGTTCGCAGGTAAACACAGAACTGCTCCCAGTCTGCTTGGCTTAAATGACGTCACGACGACGGTCCCCTGGTGGTGAAAGTGCGCATAAGTGAGATGTACAGTAAATAAACCTTTGGAAATTGGGCAAAACAGTATATTTTAACCGTTTTATTCAATTTTAGGGTGCAAATTAGACACTAGGAAGATTGAACTCGCTTTCTGGGTCGTTCTTCTAGACAATAAAGTTGATATTCTACGTTTCACCTCCGACCATTGCCTATGACCTTTAAGTGTGTCGAGGGTGGATGGTTTTTATAGTGGATGGCCTATTTGTGTGTGTGTGTGTGTGTGTGTGTAGGTCTTGTGAAAGCTCCTCTGAAGCGTTCCCGCTCCACAGCGGATGGCGGAGACGAGGACGGCCCAGAGCAGCTGCAGGAGCTGCTGGAGTGTGGAGCTGTAGACGAGGAGCAGAAGACGGACAACACCACCCTGCTCCGCCTGCTGGAGGAGGGAGAGAAGGTTCAGTTTCAAATTCGATCGTTCATTTCAAAATAATCTGGTTTAAATCTCGTTTGTGTTCACTATTCTAATTTGTCTCGCCTTAATTTCATCATCATGATACTGCAGGTGTTTCTGTGCATTTTAAAAGCCTTGCTACCGTGTGTGTAAACAGATTCAGCACATGTACCGTTGCGCTCGGGTCCAAGGGCTGGACACCAGCGAAGGGCTGCTGCTGTTTGGCAAAGAGCATTTTTACGTGATTGACGGCTTCACTATGACCGTCACCAGAGAGATCAGAGACATCGAGACACTTCCTGCAAAGTGAGATCCAAATCTTTTCACGTGAGGGATTTGTTGTGTACATATTGTTACCTGTGTCACATCCAGCAAGAAACCGGGGGGGTAGAAAAACATGAAGTCATTTTCATGTTTTCATTCAGAATGGGACAGTAGATGTGATTTTCTTAAGTCTTTTCTACAGAACCGGCACTAACAATTTATAATACCGTATTTTTCGGACTATAAGTCGCACTTTTTTTCATGGTTCGGCTGGCCATGCGACTTATACTCCGGTGCGACGTATATATGTTTTTTGTTTTTTCACCGCGGAATAACTGGAGCTGATGCTGAGTCTGACGACAGCCACGCAGAAGAAGAGGAAACGGCGCTTCATCTGCCGCTGGAGTTGGCAGAGTTGTTCAGAAGCGACACTGAGGATGAGGAATTCAATGGATTTGCTGATTTGGAGTGAAATCATCAGCTTGATAAACTTGATTGACCTGTGTTTTATTATTAATGATAGGCCTATAGTTATTTAAATAAGTTATGTATTGATTTTAGGCAGTGCTTAATTTGTGAAGTGGGAGGTCCCGGAACGCAGGAGGTGGATGGGTCCGGCGACTCAAAAAAAAAAAAAAGGCAGGGGATGGTTTACTATAACTTTACGCACATGCGCTTATTGTGTGTGTAAAATAATAATAATAATAATATCAGACATTATGATCTTAGAAAACGCTTTAGTGACAAACAGTTACAGACAGTAATATGTCGTGATATATTATAAAATATTAATTTTTATTAGTCTATATATTACATTTATCTTCTAAAATAACAGACTGTACTCATCACAACCGGTTTATTTCACCATTGGAGATCAGATCACACAAGACATGAGTTAAATGACTCATTTTAAGGATTTAAGTAGGGGATTTAAAAGCGGTTGTTGTTGTTTTTTTTTTTTTCACTAGACAGTTGTTTTTACTACCGTACCTGTCTTTGGAGATGATATACCTATAGCCTACTTGACCTCTGATTTAATGAAATAAAATTCGACAAAAATGAAGAATGACACTCCTCGATGATGACTACAGCTTTAATAACACAGATGAAAGAGCCATGGGGCGATAATAAGCCCTACCGGTAAAAATAATCTAAAAGCAAACTGATTAATGCATCAGTAATAGGCTACTAATATTAGTTATAATAATAATATAGGCTATTAGTAATAACGATAGTGATAGTATTAAAGATAGTAGTAGATATTTAAAATAATCAGACTAGGCTACTTACAGGGCAAAGGGCGCGTTATCACTGCTCAGCTGTTCGTTTATTAAATAAACAATGCAGTCGCGCAGTAACCACGCGCCGCTTATCAGATACAATCACAGATTCTATGGATAGAATAACCCTTCAAAAAAGTGCGACTTATAGTCCGGTGCGACGTATATATGTTTTTTTCGTCTTCATAATGCATTTTTTGGCTGATGCGACTTAAACTCCGGAGCGACGTATAGTCCGGAAAATACGGTATACAAAGTTATTAGTTTTGGGTTTTTTTTTTTTTCTTAATCTATCTGAACTGCCATTTCTAGATGAATAAAATATGTCTATATGGTTATACTGTATGCTGTCAGGCCCAAAAAATTGTGGACACCTGGCCATCACACCCGTATGTGCTTGTAGAGCTTCCCCTAATCTTTTTGAGATGTGCCGTTATAATAACCTCTGCTCTTCTCGAGAGGCTTTCCACAAGATTTTTGAAGGGCCTGGTGTACATGTTCCAGTTTATCCCAGTGGGGTTGAGGTCAGGGCTCTGTTCAGGCCCCTTGAGATCTTCTGCTCCAATCTTGGCACGTCATGTCTTCATGGAGCTCACTTTGTGCACAGGCGCATTGTCATACTGGGACATGTTTGGGCTTCTTAGTTCCAGTGAAGTGAAATTGTTACGCTACAGTGTACAAAGACATCATATCCAATTGCGCCGTTCCAAGTTTGGGGAAGAAGCACGTACGGGTGCGATGAAATGTTGTCCACATACTTTTGGCCTTATCGTGTGTTTACACTGCTCCCTTCCTTCCAAAATTCAGAAAATATTGTGATGTACCGTAAATGGCTTAATTGCCTATTGCTGGTTACAAGCTTCTGTGAAGTGTCACAAACCATGTTACCGAGTCGTACATTTAATCATGCCGTGAATTTTTATTTTTATTTGGGAATGCTAAAGGATGGGATTTAGGAGATGCTCTTATCCAGAGCGACGTATAACATACCCAGAGCAGTCTGGGGAGCGGTTAGGGGTTAGGTGCCTTGCTCAAGGGCACTTCAGCCATTCCTGCTGGTCCAGGGAATTGAACCGGTGACCTTTTGGTCCCAAAGCTGCTTCTCTAACCATTAGGCCATGGCTTCCCGATTTTTTTTTTTTTTTTCCCCTCCATTTCCCCAGTTTTCTACAACTCTATTATGAGATGATCTTATGGTATCATTCACTGTTTATAACAAAAACTCTTGGTTCCATATGGCTGTAATTTAAAACTGAATGAGCGTGTGCCCGTGAACGTCCTCGATGTTTGCATAGTGATATGTGCACGTTATTGGATCATGAATTTATTGATACGACACTAAACTCATGATTGTGTGGCTAATATAAAACAAAGCTTTTATATTAAGCTGTAGCTTTCATGGTCAGTTTAATCAGCTTGCAGGCTTTATTTTTATTTAATGACCTTTTTCTTTTTTTCCTTTTAAAGGAACAGTCCACCGTATTTCCATAATGAAATATGCTCTTACCTGAATTGAGACGAGCTGCTCCGTACCTCTCCGAGCTTTGCGCGACCTCCCAGTCAGTCAGACGCAGTCAGACGCGCTGTCACTCCTGTTAGCAATGTAGCTAGGCTCAGCATGGCCAACGGTATTTTTTGGGGCTGTAGTTAGATGCGGCCAAACTCTTCCGCGTTTTTCCTGTTTACATAGGTTTATATGACCAGTGACATGAAACAAGTTCAGTTACACAAATTGAAACGTAGCGATTTTCTATGCTATGGAAAGTCCGCACTATAATGACAGGCGTACTAACACCTTCTGCGCGCTTCGGCAGCGCATTGATACGGAGCTCAGATATCAATGCGCTGCCGAAGCGCGCAGAAGGTGTTAGTACGCCTGTCATTATAGTGCGGACTTTCCATAGCATAGAAAATCGCTAAGTTTCAATTTGTGTAACTGAACTTGTTTCATATCACTGGTCATATAAACCTATGTAAACAGGAAAAACGCGGAAGAGTTTGGTCGCATCTAACTACAGCCCCAAAAAATACCGTTGGCCATACTGAGCCTAGCTACATTGCTAACAGGAGTGACAGCGCGTCTGACTGCGTCTGACTGACTGGGAGGTCGCGCAAAGCTCGGATAGGTACGGAGCAGCTCGTCTCAATTCAGGTAAGAGCATATTTCATTATGGAAATACGGTGGACTGTTCCTTTAACAACTTGCGATTGTGATTGCAAAGACTCTTCTAAAGCATCTGTCGTTTCATGATTGGCGAAAATATTAAATGCTGTAAGTAGTAGTAGCTGACAAGTATGTTTGTTTTTATGCCTCCGCCACCGTAAGATGCAGGAGGCATTATGTTTTCGGGTTGTCCGTCCGTCTGTGCGTGCGTCCGTCCGTCCCGAAACCTTGTGAGCGTGATATCCCAAAGACTAATGAAAGGAATTTCACCAAACTTTCACCATTCGTGCGCTTTGGGACAAACATGAACTGATTAGATTTTGAGATCAAAAGGTTTAAGGTCAAGGTCACTGTGAGGTCAAATGTCTGTCCGAAAACCTTGTGAACACAATATCTCCAAGGCAGATGAAAGAAATTTCACCAAACTTTCACCATTTCTGCATTTGGGGACAAAGATCAACTGATTTAGATTTTCAGATCAAATGGTCTAAGGTCAAGGTCACTGTGAGGTCAAATGTCTGTCCGTGTGCGTCCGTCCCGAAACCTTGTGAACGCGATATCTCAAAGGCTGATGAAAGGAATTTCACCAAACTTTCACCATTTGTGCGCTTTGGGACAAACATGAACTGATTAGATTTTGAGATCAAAAGGTCTAAGGTCAAGGTCACTGTGAGGTCAAATGTCTGTCCGAAAACCTTGTGAACACAATGTCTCCAAGGCTGATGAAAGGAATTTCACCAAACTTTCACTATTTGTGCATTTGGGGACAACGGCTACGTTCACACTGCAGGCTGAAGTGACTCAAATCCGATCTTTTCGCCCATATGTGACCTGTATCCGATCTTTTATTGACAATATGAACGACACAGATCCGATTTTTTTCAAATCCGACCCAGGCCGTTTGGATATGTGGTCCTAATTCCGATTCCTATCCGATCTTTTCATATGCGACTTCAGTCTGAACCGCCAGGTCGCATTCATCCGACTTACACGTCATCAACAAGCCACAAACATCACTATTCTGCGCTGAAGTAGGCGGCGGGTCTCTCAAAAAAAGTTACAACAACATGGCGCATAATCACGGGTGCAGATAGAGGGGGGGACTCGTCCCACCCAGATTTAAATTCACCTCGTTCGGTCCCCCCCACTTATAGAGAGGAAAAAACGTCTATGCTGTCTTTCTTTGCATAAGGCAAACCTCACGGAAAAATCAAAAGACTAATTACCATTCGGTTTATTGAGGTGCACGGCAGTGTATACATAGTTGCAACAATTCACATAAAACAAAACAAAGACTGATATTCGGTTGGTTGAGCTGCGCAGACTGCACAGGTTGCGAGCTTGAGCTTGGTTGCTATGGTAACCCACAAGAAGTTTGACAGGCATATCGGGGTTGGGGCTGGTTTGCTGGCAGCTTTGTCCCCCCCATTTTTTTTGTCCCCCCCAGTTCAAAAAACGTATCTGCGCCCCTGCGCATGACATCAATGCGAGGGGCGCTTCGGGCTGTGAAGGTTCTGAATCTTCTCAATGGAAGGACGCAGAGGTTAGGGAGCTGATTTCCATTTGGGGGGATGCAGCTATTCAAGCTAGATTGGATGGGTCATACCGCAACCGGGCGGTTTTACTTCCGTAAACACTGACCATGCTCACTGCGTGTGATGTCGTCGTATCCTGCAATGCGCATGCGGAACACTTTTAGGTCGCTTTTCGTTCATACTGAGGATCACATACAAGTCGCATATATTTGTTAATGTGAACGACCTCACAAAAAAATCGGATTTCACAAAAAAATCGGAATTGAGCATTAAGCCTTGCAGTGTGAACGTAGCGAAAGATAAACTGATTAGATTTTGAGATCAAATGGTCTAAGGTCAAGGTCACTATGAGGTCAAATGTCTGTCCGAAAACCTTGTGAACACAATATCTCCAAGGCTAATACAAGTAATTTTACCAGGTCAAGATTACTGTGAGGTCAAATGTCCATCCCCAAATCACAACTTAAGGCGTGTAGTCTACCGGGCAGAGGCATCCCTATCGACGCCGTTGGCATCGACTTCTATCTAGTTTCTCATGCAGGAGGCCACATCTGTCTGGAGAATCGAGATAGGACTAAAATAATCAGTCTGGATTTTTGTTTGCTTGTTTTTAATGCTAATTTGTGCTGGAGTTGTTTCAGAAAGGACGGAGGAAGGTGTCAACCTGGCAGTTGCAGACAAATATAAAATCGCCCACAGTGATGCATTTAGCCAGCCACCACATGTAAGCAAACAGGGCTTATTGTTGATGTGTCTGTCATTTCCCAGCATGCACGAGCCAATTATCCCCAAAGGAGCCCGACAAAGCCAGAGTCAGCTGAAGCGGACATGTAGCATCTTTGCATATGAAGACATCAAGGAGGTGCACAAGCGCCGCTATCTGCTCCAGGTAATAAAAGGGACACAGCTAGCAGGTTTAAAGTGTCATGTAAACGAATGATTGATTGTTTTAAAAATGGATATTCCCCCCCCTCCCCCCTTGCCAATCAGTGCTTTTTCTTTTACAGCCAATGGCAGTGGAGGTGTTTTCAGGCGATGGGCGAAATTACCTCTTGGCCTTCCAGAAGGGTGTCAGGAACAAGGTCTATCAGAGGTGAGGTGTATATTGAAGAAACAGCCTCAAGTCAGCCAAATGTCATTGTTTCTTATTAATAATGCATTGCTCTGTTGTTTTATTTGTAGGTTTTTGGCAGTCGTTCCCTCATTAGCAGACAGCTCCGAGTCCGTCTCTGGCCAGAGGCCCAACACGAGTGTCGAGCAAGGGTACGTCCATCAAGCACGATGCTCAGAAATAACCCCAGGCTGAAAATTGGCAGATACGGTTATCTGACTTGGTATTTCTTATCTAGGTCGGGTCTTCTCAGCACTTTGGTCGGAGAGAAATCAGTAACACAGCGGTGGGAGGTAAGCTGCTGGTCAAGTTGGCTGAACTTCATGTATAAATGCTCTTGCCATTATGTAGCCTCAGGTGCTGACATGGCATAAAAAAAAATCTCACTCACTCACACTGAAATATTACTACTAGACATTTTAAATGTCCTGAACAGCTAAAATTTAGCACTTCTTCATTCTCAGAGAGGAGAAATCAGCAACTTCCAGTATCTAATGCACCTGAACACGCTGGCCGGCAGATCCTACAATGATTTGATGCAGTATCCTGTCTTCCCCTGGATCCTGGCTGACTACGACTCTGAGGTAAATAGCTTTGGAGCATTGTGGGATAACCAGTGGCATAAAATCTTCTGGTTTATAATGCTGTAGTTTTTGCAACACTATATCTTCTGGGTTTTTTTTTTTTTTTTAAATATACACTACCGTTCAAAAGTTTGGGGTCACCCAGACAATTTTGTGTTTTCCATGAAAAGTCACACTTTTATTTACCACCATAAGTTGTCAAATGAATAGAAAATATAGTCGAGACATTTTTCTGGCCATTTTGAGCATTTAATCGACCCCACAAATGCGATGCTCCAGAAACTCAGGCCATGTACACACGTAGCCGGGTATTTTTAAAACCGAACATCCCCCCCCCCCCCGTTTATAAAAATGTTTTATCCACACCACCTCGTCTTCGAAAAAAATCCCTTCCACACATAACCGAACACCTGCGTTTTCAATCACATTCATAAGCATTCCAAACCTGTAGATGGTGTCCTACCAAGCCTACTGCGCATGCGCGAAATCCAGGAGGGTAGGAAAATTCAACAGTAGTTTTGTCCTACTACCGATCAGCTGGGCTGATAGAAAATCGGTGAGTATTTCACACATTTGCCGATTTTTTTTTTTGTGCGTATTGGTCGAGCCTTTGGCCGAGTCAAATAATTTGTAATGACTTGTTTTGAATAATAAAACTGTCTGTATGAGAACTTGCTAATTGTAATGACGTCATGTGTTCTGCGCATGCGCAGTAGGCTTCGCGCATGCGCAGTAGGACAAATCCAAGAGGTAGGATAACTTTACAGAACAGAGATGGCATTATTTCCCCAAATCCTACCCCCTAATCACATCAGAATAGCACCTGCACAATAATTAATGCTTTCAAGGCACTACTCTGATCCATTACTCTTTGTCCATGCTTAATCTGGCTTCTGCAGTAAACAAAGGTCGCACGTTTGACGTCAGGGCAGATTTGTTGTCATTTTTTTGGTGCAGATTGTGACGTTCTAAAACGCAAAACTCCGGTTATCTCTGTCTACACGAAAAGGCATACACGGAGTTTTCAAAAATCTTCACTTTGCCCGGAGGTTTTTTTAAATATTCGTTTTTGATGTGTTTTCATGTGGATGACAGGCCAAAACGTAGAAAAATATCTTCGATTTAGCAGATACCCGGCTACGTGTGGACGGGGTCTCAATCTGCTCAAAGGAAGGTCAGTTTTATAGCTTCTCTAAAGAGCTCAACTGTTTTCAGCTGTGCTAACATGATTGTACAAGGGTTTTCTAATCATCCATTAGCCTTCTGAGGCAATGAGCAAACACATTGTACCATTAGAACACTGGAGTGAGAGTTGCTGGAAATGGGCCTCTATACACCTATGGAGATATTGCACCAGAAACCAGACATTTGCAGCTAGAATAGTCATTTACCACATTAGCAATGTATAGAGTGGATTTCTGATTAGTTTAAAGTGATCTTCATTGAAAAGAACAGTGCTTTTCTTTCAAAAATAAGGACATTTCAAAGTGACCCCAAACTTTTGAACGGTAGTGTACAGTATAAAATCATATTATCAATTGTATATGAAGCGTAATTTAGCATGATGAAGAAACGAAGCTACTTGTCTTCTTGAGTTAAATCGCTGAAATGCAAAACTAATGCCAAGGTTCAGGTTCTTCCCGTTATTCAGACAATATTGTTACCAGCCTGTAATTTAGGTATCATGCATCATGTCTTCGTTTGACTGAATTCAAAAAAGATTTTCGCCTTTTTTTCCCCCCTCTTCTCCTAGTGATTTTTGGGGACTCCCTAAAGTGAATGACGCATGAAATGGAATGACGAATGACAGCTAGTGATTTGAACAATAAATGGTCCCTTGTCATTCAGATTCGTATAAATGGAATAACGATTGAAATGTAGGTGGAATGACCTGCTTTCAGCTCATGAAATGGAATGACATTGTTTCTAAGTGGAATGACATACTTTTAGGTTATGTTATCAGTGATATCACCTTTTACAAATGGAATGACAGCGTTTCCAGGTGGAATGACATACTTTAAGCTAATGTTATCAGTGATATCCCCTTTTACAAATGGAATGACAGTGTTTTTAGGTGGAATGACATACTTTGAGGCAATGTTATCAGTGATATCACCTATAACCTAACCCTAACCCTAGAAACAATGTCATTCCATTTGTTAATTTGATATCACTGATAACATTGCCTCAAAGTATGTCATTCCACCTAGAAACCTTATCATTCCATTTGTAAAAGGTGATATCACTGACAACATTAGCTCAAAGTAAGTCAATACATATTAGGGCTGGGTATCACCAGATACCTCACGATACGATACTATGGTGATATTTTGCCCACGATAACGATAATATCACGGTACAGCGATAATCGATATATTGCAAGAAATTTCAACCACATCACAATATCTGTGTCACTGAAGAAAATCAGAATTTATTGACCACTGTAAAATTACATTTCACATACATAACTACACACTCTTGCCAGACATATATTTGTCTCTATTCCACTGCTGGCAAAACCAAGAGTTGCTTCACTACAACATACAGAAAATTCCCATTTCTGTGCTAGTATTCTCAACTTTTCTGTAAGCATGGACACATCAGTGCTGCTTAACAAGCAGAATCAAATTGTTTTATGAAAACTTAAAACTTGCACTGCAGACTGCACGTACATTTCAGTGCTAACACTAATATCAATTTGTTCTTTGTAAACTTGAGAACATATACCGGAGAACATTTAACTTGTGCTTATTTTGCAGGAACAACACACTGTCTGAAACACATTGAAAAGTGCAGTGGGCATCTTAATTGGAGCATCTTAATTTAATTGGAGCGAAACAGGTTTTGCAAAGTGCATTCTCTTTGTCCGGCTCACTGTTTTTTTTTCTCCTTTCCTTTGGAATCCAAAGTGCCTCCAAACATCTGCCTTAAAGTTCGGCGGCGTCTCTAGGTTTATGTTAACAGCCATGCTTGCCTGTTTTTTTTCCTCACTGCAACCGCCGGGGAAAAAAGAGAAGACGAAGAGTGCCTTGCAGTGAGGTAGCGGCACAGCGACACCTCGCGGAGCGGAGGTGCGGAAGTCGTACTGGATTTACAACCCGTCTGAAACATGATTTTATTATTTGAAAAAATATCGATATTCAAATTTTGAGTATCGATATTGAATCGGAAGACAAAGTATCGCGATATATCGCCGTATCGATATTTTTGCACACCCCTAATACATATAGAAACCCTGTCATTCCATTTGTAAAAGCTGATATCCCACCAAGCACCCACTTATCTTATCCTAGGGAGGTCTAAAACTAAAGATTTCAATCGTTATTCCATTTGTAAGAATCTGAATGACAAGGGACCATTTATTGTTCAAATTTACTACCTGTCATTCGTCATTCCATTTCATGCGTCATTCACTTTAGGGAGTCCTGATTTTGGTGCTTTTTAATTCTGTTTTGAAAGATCTCGCATCTCACACACACCGAGTAATGTAAAAATGTACATTCAACTATACTATAAAACATAGTGTGAGGTGTAAGAATACACACCGTAATACAAATACATAAATGTTTTTGTATTTGGTGTATCACCATTGCAAATTAGGTCCTAGATTTCATTTCATGTACCGCTAGAAACTCTTTAAATGTTTGCTGACGCAGTGTTTAGAAGATGTCGTATGTAAGCCGAGATAACTAAGTTATTCTACGAAATAGTCATATATGAGCTGATGAGGCACGTAGCACCGAGTTGGCTATAAGCCATGTACGACGAGATTGAGCGGAATAACTGTTTTATTCTATCCACATTTGCTGGATTCTGAGAAACAGCGCTTTTTTTTTTTTTTTTGGCGCAAATTTGATCAATAAAAACTATATAAAACGTCCAACAAAATAATTTCCGCTTTGAATGTAAACAAACCGGCGAAATGATGGTAGCAATTTGTGAAAAATGCTGTAATAATTATTCTTTGGAAAAAATACACGTGTTCTTACCATCAAATACTTTTATTCCATGTTTTGTTATCCTTTTTTTTTTTGTATTTTTGGGAGTTTTGTTTTCAAATAGTTTTTATTTCGTCCTCGATTGGTTCAGCAACACGCTCAGCCGTTTTGTTTTTCTCTACTCACGGTAAATCCTCGTAACAGAGTAGTCAATCGGAGCGCACGATTGCTCATATCCAGTGAATGTGGATAGAATAATAGAAAATATATCTAGGCTGCCTTCCTTAAAATTAAGTTGTAATGCTAATGCAGGCATTTACTATGAAGCCTTTACTATGGCATGACTTTATTTTTTTCAGGCTGTATGTCATTACAAAGGAAACCCAGGTCTCGGTGGTAGCTGTAGAAAAGATATTCCTGGAGGAATCATGCTGGATTTCTGAAATTGTCACGCCGAGGCAGACTTGCATGAGAATAATTTAATGTGTTCTGATCATCCATAATATGTGCACAGGAACTGGACCTTAATAATCCAAAGACATTCCGTAACCTGTCCAAGCCCATGGGTGCTCAGACGGACGACCGGCTGATTCAGTATAAGAAGAGATTCAAAGATTGGGAGGATCCGAATGGTGGGTTCAGATAATTAAGGCATTTCTTAACTGGTTCCATATTTACTGGGCTCAGTGCTGAATACGTCTGACTGACTGATTCTTGTGTTTCTGTTGTTTAGGTGAGACTCCAGCGTATCATTACGGGACTCACTACTCCTCCGCCATGATCGTGGCGTCTTATTTGGTGAGAATGGAGCCTTTCACACAGATCTTCCTCCGACTGCAGGTGAGTGAGGAGTGGTTACTTTGTGGTTCAAAGCCTCTTCTAAGAGATCCTGCCCATTTTGTCAGAGAGCTGTGTAAAATGCAGATCTATTTTTTTTGTAAACATCTTCATTAACAAACCTCATTTTATCTCTTCATTCCATCCCATTTACTTGAGCTTCAGCTTATTCGCGTCTGTTGATTCGCTTATGTTTTATTTCAGTATTATACCACATAATGCTGTTTAATTATTCTGATTGCTGATTAGTTTTCGATTAACAGCAGCTCGAACAGTCGTGCTGTCTGTAATCCGAATCACAGGTTGATATTACTGCGCTTGCACCCGCCACATAAATGGGTTTAAACATTTGCAGTCGTTGATGTGATGAAGTTTTCTGTGAGGACACGTTTATTGAGCATTTTTGGAACAAGTCATGACATTGAGGTCATGTTTTCAGATACAGGAAGGTCTTCAGGATTGAGGTAGCATGACAAGTTGCTTTCCCCCCACCCATTTTATTAGCCTGAAGAGAAATGAAAGGCTGGTGAGAGAATAGCTTTTAATATAACTAATAACAGAAACTTGTTTCAGGGAGGTTCTACAATATTAAACGTAGCTATAAATGGATAAAAAGTGTACAACGTCATTCTTTTATGAAGGAAGAAATGGTAACCATTGGGACACTGATACGGCATAAGAGCAATAAAACAATTCATGGCATCCTTTTAGCGAAAATAATCAACTTTAGGGTCACACCGTTCCATCGCTGATTAGTTTCCTGTTGCTGGGTTTCACGTGACGTCACATCCGCTTCGTTAGTTAATCAAAACTTGAGCTGGTGGTCTACCAAAGCTCAGTTGACAAAGCGTTTGTACGGAGAAAGTCCGTTGCTCGAATGAAAAATGCCTTGCGCTCAGTGGCGTGCACAGATAGACACGAGGTGGTGCTCAAGCACCTGCTCCTCTGCCCTCTGTCCAAAAAAGTGCCCTTTTGAATTTTTTTTTTTTACAGTTTACTGAGGCCAATGTCGACATGATCTTTTAGAAAAGCCACGGCATTAAAAGCGTGTGTGAAAATAATGTCCCGATGTGTGCCCCCTCCGCGCACACACACCGGACCTCTGTCTCTCTTGCTCTGTCACGTGAACAAGCGTGCAGTGCATTCAATGTGAGGTTGCAGCAGCATAGCGTCCTGGAAGCCACGGCCTTGTCGTAGCGCAGACAACACATCGGGCAGTCAGTCAGCTCTTCCCCTGCCCCACCAGCCAGGTAACACATGAATCGAGTGAAAATGTATTGTTTGCCCTCTAAGCCCAAGCTGTAATTATTTTGTCGTGAAGTAGCCCGTCGCATACAGAAACAACTGCTCATAAGTATTATATTTTTTGCTAGACCATTTTCAGATTTAGGAAAACAAAAATTTCTTTTTCTATTTTGTTCAACTAGAGATTCCTGGCAAAGTCAAAAAGCCTTGATGTAATAAATTAACATTAAGTGGTTGTTTTACACCTTTAAAAACTAAAACGGGTCAGTGGCGACCCGAACACGAGGAGGGTTAAATCTCAGACTTTTATAATAAGGTGTTCCACATGCGCAAAAAAGTGCCCTTTTTTCCCCCCAGAGCACTTGCCCCCCAAAATATCTGTGCACGCCACTGCTTACGCTTGCGTTGTTTTAGGTTGTTTGAATCAGTCAAACCGTGAAACTGATAAAAGTTTCTTCGGGGTTCCCCGTGAACTAATAAAAAAGGGTGAACGAACACAGGATTTCACAAAAAACACGTCGAGAAAGGTGGCTTTTGAACCTCTGACTGAAATCGAAGGGAGCAGAGTCGAAGCACGCTCGAGTTTGCGGTGATCACTTGGTGAAAGGTTTGTACTGTATATCCGTCTCAGCTACGGCCTTTGTGTTTTCCAAGTACTTTTCTTGCTGTGTCATTATTTTACGGTACTTTTTTTGGTCACGAAGCGCTAAAGTCCCCAGCTGTTTCTTTGTTTCCTCCTCACGCCTCACAAAGTCCATATGCATGAAGGTCGTGACAGAATTCTTCCCCAGCCGTACAGTTGCAATGCGCCGTGATCATTTCTCCGTCTTGTTGAACTAAGATCCAGGTCTTTAAAGGGGTTTCTGATGATCTTTGTGAATGATTTACCTGAGCGATAAGAGCCAACACAAGTGAGAATCAAGTGAACTGTTGTTTGTTTGCACTTCAACTTGCAGAGCTTTGTTGTAAAGACGCGAACGAAAAGCTTAAACATACTAACACGGGCAAAAACAATACAGGATTCATTCGGCAGCGACTTGATCCCGAGGTCCTTTACCCAGCCACGTACAAAAAAGTTGTAAGCCTCCATACTCTTCCACGCTTTCATCTGTTTTGCGGTGTAGAAGGACGTCTGCAACACCAGATAGTTCGAGATGTCGGGGAACTCGACTGAAGGGTCGTTTTCAAGATCGTGCAACAAACCCTTCTTTCCCAGACTGTAGGGGTCGATTCCATTGCACATAGCAATCTTCTGAATATATCTAAAGCCAGCAGTGGCTTCTAGATTACGAGCGTACTCTGATAAGTTATCACTAGTTGTTTGCACTACGGCAGCCGTTTAGACCACCAGCTATTTCACTTCCGGTAAAACTGCTAAGAAAAGTCACGTGACTGAAACCCAGCAATAACAGCACATCCCCAAAGTGTTTTCTTCCTTACTGTTATAATTGTCTCATTTGCATATTTTTGGGTTATTAAACTGCAGAAATGAAGTCATTTAACACAGCCAGTTGTAATCATTAGGGGAAATGTAGTGCACTCTGCGGTCTCTAGCCCTGCAGGTAGTGTCCACACACACATACTGTCCACACTACACTTTCAGGAACAATTTTGAGACAAACTGTCTGCACAATAATAGAATCTTCCGATCACTCTGGAAATATTTACATTGCATTGTTTTTCTCTCAGTCATGTTATTCAGAGAGAGCAAACAGTCATAAATCAGGATGCCTTCAGGCTGCGTGACAGATTTTTGTGAATAGAAAAATGTGCATGTGACCTTATAACCAGTGGCTTGTTTCTGCCCTTTTGTATATTTGTTTCCATTTGTTCTTTTTTTTTTTTTTCTCTCCTCTGCAGGGGGGCCACTTTGATCTGGCCGACCGGATGTTCCACAGCGTGCGGGAAGCTTGGCTCTCTGCCTCCAAACACAACATGGCCGATGTCAAGGAGCTCATCCCAGAGTTCTTCTACCTCCCCGAGTTCCTGCTCAACTCCAATAACTTTGACTTAGGTAGCAAACGTTCTTTGTCAGAGTTTTGAAGTTCATTTGGGTGTGCACAGAGGTTAACGTGACATTGTGTGGATCGTTCTTGTCATGATGCAGGAAGTAAACAGAACGGCACTCGACTGGGAGACGTGATTTTGCCTCCCTGGGCCAAAGGAGATCCGAGAGAGTTAATTCGGGTTCATAGACAGGTGAGAAAGCTCCCTTTAACTGCATTTCATCACAGCACCAAGGCTAATACGTGTATTTATTTTTTTTTCTCGGTCCGGTTTCCATCAAATCGTGTGCTCTGATTGGCTCGCGAGCAGTCCGGAATCCTACGATCTGGACCCCGGTTACGGACCTTTGGCGACTCACTTGTTCACAGCAACGATTTTTTTTTTTGGTCAAGATTTATTTTCACATTTCTCAGTATAATAGCATTAATTTTACAGCATGGATAGCGATAACGACAGTGTTGAGAGTGAAAGCGAGTTTTACTACCCTGATGACAACGAAATAAAAGAAATAATTTCAGGAGAAAGCCAAAAACGAGCTTGTAGTAGGTTTGTTCTAAATATGGTTTCCCTTTCGGGCGCTCTCATTTTCTGTTAGAATTTGGTAAATAAATATATTATTTACCAGCTTAAGGTCGGTCTGTATCGTGAAATACTATAACCGAGGTCTTGAAAACACTGACCTCGGCCCAGAGGCCTCGGTCAGTATTTTCAAGACCTCAGTCACGGTATTTCACGATACGGACCTCCCAGCTGGTAAATTTTTTTTTATATAATATGCATACACACAGTGATGCTTGAAAGTTTGCAAACCTTTTAGAATTTTCTATATTTCTGCATAAATATGACCTAAAACAACATCAGATTTTCACACAAGTCCTAAAAGTAGATAAAGAGAACCCAGTTAAACAAATGAGACCAAAATATTATACTTGGTCATTTATTTATTGAGGAAAATGATCCAATATTACATATCTGTGAGTGGCAAAAGTATGTGAACCTTTGCTTTCAGTATCTGGTGTGACCCGCTTGTGCAGCAATAACTGCAACTACATGTTTGCGGTAACTGTTGATCCGTCCTGCACACCAGCTTGGAGGAATTTTAGCCCATTCCTCCATACAGAACAGCTTCAACTCTGGGATGTTGGTGGGTTTGCTCACATGAACTGCTCGCTTCAGGTCCTTCCACAACATTTCCATTGGATTAAGGTCAGGACTTTGACTTGGCCATTCCAAAACATTAACTTTATTCTTCTTTAACCATTCTTTGGTAGAACGACTTGTGTGCTTAAGGTCGTTGTCTTGCTGCATGACCCACCTTCTCTTGAGATTCAGTTCATGGACAGATGTCCTGACATTTTCCTTTAGAATTCTCTGGTATAATTCAGAATTCATTGTTCCATCAATGATGGCAAGCCGTCCTGGCCCAGATGCAGCAAAACAGGCCCAAACCATGATACTACCACCACCATGTTTCACAGATGGGATAAGGTTCTTATGCTGGAATGCAGTGTTTTCCTTTCTTGAAACATAATGCTTCTCATTTAAACCACAAAGTTCTATTTTGTTCTCATCCGTCCACAAAACATTTTTCCAGTAGCTTTCTGGCTTGTCCACGTGATCTTTAGCAAACTGCAGATGAGCAGCAATGTTCTTTTTGGAGAGCAGTGGCTTTCTCCTTGCAACCCTGCCATGCACACACCATTGTTGTTCAGTGTCCTCCTGATGGTGGACTCATGAACATTTACATTAGCCAATGTGAGAGAGGCCTTCAGTTGCTTAGAAGTTACCCTGAGGTCCTTTGTGACCTCGCTGACTATTACACGGCTTGCTCTTGGAGTGATCTTTGTTGGTCGACCACTCCTGGGGAGGGTAACAATGGTCTTGAATTTCCTCCATTTATACAAAATCTGTCTGTGGATCGGTGGAGTCCAAACTCTTTAGAGATGGTTTTGTAACCTTTTCCAGCCTGATGAGCATCAACAACGCTTTTCCTGAGGTCCTCAGAAATCTCCTTTGTTCATGCCATGATACACTTCCACAAACATGTGCTGTGAAGATCAGACTTTGATAGATCCCTGCTCTTTAAATAAAACAGGGTGCCCACTCACACCTGATTGTCGTCCCATTGATTGAAAACACCTGACTCTAATTTCACCTTCAAATTAACTGCTAATCCTAGAGGTTCACATACTTTTGCCACGCACAGATATGTAATATTGGATCATTTTCCTCAATAAATCAATGGCCAAGTATAATATTTAGGTCTCATTTGTTTAACTGGGTTCTCTTTATCTACTTTTAGGACTTGTGTGAAAATCTGATGATGTTTTAGGTCATATTTATGCAGAAATATAGAAAATTCTAAAGGGTTCACAAACTTTCAAGCACTGTGCTACAATTGAGTTGAATAGGAGCCTTGTATGTTCATAAACAGTAACAGGTGGCTTTATAACTAAAGCAGAAACACACACATTAATGTAAATTGGAAAATCTGACCCAAATTAGTTTGTAAAATGTATTAGAAATAAACAAACTTCAAATGAAAACCTTTATATTTGTATTTATATTTCTGCTCCTGTGTCTTGCCAGGCGTTGGAGTGCGATTACGTCAGCGCTCACCTACATGAATGGATTGACCTCATATTCGGCTACAAGCAGCAGGGCCCTCCAGCAGTGGAGGCTGTAAATGTGTTCCACCATCTCTTCTATGAGGGTCAAGTGGACATCTACAACATCAACGACCCTCTGAAAGAGACGGCCACCATCGGCTTTATCAACAACTTCGGCCAGATCCCCAAACAGGTGCCTGGCCAAACAGATTTAAGCACAGGAAAAAATATTGACACAATTCTAGGGAAAGCAGCCACAAGAAATGATGGTTTTGTTTGTTTTCATCACAGCCTATCATTTCCAAAAGTTAAGGAGTTATTTTGCGTACAGGTCGCAGAACAAGAAGTGAGCAATTTTCTAAAAATTAAAAAAAAAAAAAAGTCTCGTTAGTGAGCAAATATGAGGAGCATAATGGTATATTTACTCATATTTCAGTCTGTATACCGTGGTCCAAATACTGCGGCCAAATTTTCATGCAAAGCTGCTTCATCTTCACCATAGTTACACTAAATGTTGAAAAATATATCTTTTACTTTTATTAACAGCACTAATACTCACTACGCAGCCTTACTAGCAAGGACTGCTTTGATTCAGATTCAAATTGCATTGTGGGAA
Source organism: Neoarius graeffei (assembly GCF_027579695.1). Classification (NCBI taxonomy): domain Eukaryota; kingdom Metazoa; phylum Chordata; class Actinopteri; order Siluriformes; family Ariidae; genus Neoarius; species Neoarius graeffei. Next base: position 42,133,341 of record NC_083592.1, on the reverse strand, counting down.
TGATTTGTTATAGTTGCAAGAGCAATTTGCATCAAGCAGGTAATGCAAATAGTGTCTTCTGGTTTGTTTAAATATTGGTTGATATGATCTAGCAGCAAGATATGGACTCGTGATCCCGAAACACTTCCTTATCTTGCTTCCCCACGTATTCTATTTTGAACGTAGTATAAGTCGTCTCATTATTTTGAGCATGTTACTCCAAGCTCGTGGACTTCACAGATTGTTTATCCAAAAATAATGACCAGTATTTTTATTTACAGTAACCGTGTAACTTATCAACAGCACAGATTAATTGCACACACAGTGCTGTTGCTTTGCGTTTGTATTTTTAAAGTGTGCGTCTGTGGATTGCATTACAGCTGTTTAAGAAGCCTCATCCCCCTAAGCGTGTGCGAAGCAAGTCGAACGGCGAGATCCCCGGCATGGCTGCCTCCATTAACTCCACCGCAGACAAGATTTTCTTCCACCATCTCGACAACCTGCGGCCTTCTCTGGCTCCTGTTAAAGGTACTGTGGGAAATCACAAAGAGGAATCAGTGTGTCTTGCAGTGAAGGATGGATAATGAGAAGTTAGAAAATCATATTTAAAGAAATTATTTAAAAAACATTAACAGTGGTGCTTGAAAGTTTGTGAACCCTTTAGAATTTTCTATATTTCTGCATAAATATGACCTAAAACATCATCAGATTTTCACCCAAGTCCTAAAAGTAGATAAAGAGAACCCAGTTAAACAAATGAGACCAAAATATTATACTTGGTCATTTATTTATTGAGGAAAATGATCCAATATTACATATCTGTGAGTGGCAAAAGTATGTGAGCCTTTGTTTTCTGTATCTGGCGTGACCCCCTTGTGCAGCAATAACTGCAACTAAACGTTTGCGGTAACTGTTGATCAGTCCTGCACACCGGCTTGGAGGAATTTTAGCCCATTCCTCCGTACAGAACAGCTTCAACTCTGGGATATTGGTGGGTTTCCTCACATGAACTGCTCGCTTCAGGTCCTTCCACAACATTTTGATTGGATTAAGGTCAGGACTTTGACTTGGCCATTCCAAAACATTAACTTTATTCTTCTTTAACCATTCTTTGGTAGAACAACTTGTGTGCTTAGGGTCGTTGTCTTGCTGCATGACTCACCTTCTCTTGAGATTCAGCTCATGGACAGATGTCCTGACATTTTCCTTTAGAATTCGCTGGTATAATTCAGAATTCATTGTTCCATCAATGATGGCAAGCCGTCCTGGCCCAGATGCAGCAAAACAGGCCCAAACCATGATACTACCACCACCATGTTTCACAGATGGGATAAGGTTCTTATGCTGGAATGCAGTGTTTTCCTTTCTCCAAACATAACGATTCTCATTTAAACCAAAACGTTCTATTTTGGTCTCATCCGTCCACAAAACATTTTTCCAATAGCCTTCTGGCTTGTCCACGTGATCTTTAGCAAACTGCAGACGAGTAGCAATGTTCTTTTTGGAGAGCAGTGGCTTTCTCCTTGCAACCCTGCCATGCACACCATTGTTGTTCAGTGTTCTCCTGATGGTGGACTCATGAACATTAACATTAGCCAATGTGAGAGAGGCCTTCAGTTGCTTAGAAGTTACCGTAGGGTCCTTTGTGACCTCGCATACTATTACACGCCTTGCTCTTGGAGTGATCTTTGTTGGTCGACCACTCCTGGGGAGGGTAACAATGGTCTTGAATTTCCTCCATTTGTACACAATCTGTCTGGCTGTGGATTGGTGGAGTCCAAACTCTTTAGAGATGGTTTTGTAACCTTTTCCAGCCTGATGAGCATCAACAACGCTTTTTCTGAGGTCCTCAGAAATCTCCTTTGTTCGTGCCATGATACACTTCCACAAACATGTGTTGTGAAGATCAGACTTTGATAGATCCCTGTTCTTTAAATAAAACAGTGTGCCCACTCACTCCTGATTGTCATCCCATTGATTGAAAACACCTGACTCTAATTTCACCTTCAAATTAACTGCTAATCCTAGAGGTTCACGTACTTTTGCCACACACACACGTAATATTGGATCATTTTCCTCAATAAATAAATGACCAAGTATAATATTTTGGTCTCATTTGTTTAACTGGGTTCTCTTTATCTACTTTTAGGACTTGTGTGAAAATCTAATGATGTTTTAGGTCATATTTATGCAGAAATCTAGAAAATTCGAAAAGGTTCACAAACTTTCAAGCACCACTGTATCTTGTTTATCTATAAAAGATAATCTCTCATACATGTGTGTGCTTGTGTGTGTTGCAGAGCTGAAGGAGCCTGTGGGTCAGATAGTATGCACTGATAAGGGTATTCTAGCTGTAGAGCAGAACAAAGTGCTGGTTCCTCCTGCCTGGAATAAGACATTTGCCTGGGGTTATGCAGACCTCAGCTGCCGGCTAGCCAACTACGAGTCTGACAAGGTCAGCAACTTTTCTCCTCGATCATCATTCAGTCTGCAGTGTGTGGAAAATACATATCTAAAGTTTTGTGTTGAAGAACATTGGTCATTTGGAGAATTTTCAAAACTACAGATATGAGCGTTAATCTTTTATTCTGTGTAAGTAATGCCGCTTTTCCACTACCAACGCGGCTGAGTTGGGCTGAGCCGTGCCGTGCTGAGTTGGGCTGAGTCGAGCTGAGTGGGGCTGTTGGAGTTGCATTTCGACTACAACCGCGCTGAACCGTGCTGGCTGGAAGTGGGTGGACACATTGGGTGGAGTTAGCGAAAGTGGGTGGACGTCACGTGATGTCGTTAGGCGGCACAAACAGTGACATCAGTGATCTTTTAAGCGGTAGTCTCACGACCCGGATAGTAAACAATAAACATGGAGGACATGGAGTCGTTAGTGTTGCTGGTCTTGGTTCTGTGGCTTGTTGTCACCGACAACGCCAACAGATACTGGCAAGAGCGTATAGATGAGGCGAGGCGCATAAGGCTTCAGAAATTCTCGTAATTCGTAATTCTTCTTCTTCCGGGTTTACGGTGTTTACAGATCCCAGCGTGCTCGCGGGGCGTGTGTGGGCATATGAGGACACTCCTCCTCACCAATCAGTGCACAGGGGAGTGTCTCCTCACGCCCCTAGCCCCACTCGGCTCGCTTCAGCCCCACTCCAAAACCGTGTGAGTTTTGGGTGCTGAGTAGGGCTGAAGCGAGCCGAGTCGTGCTGCTCTGAGGTAGTCGAAACGCGAGCTGTGTCGGGTTGAAGTGAGGTGGAAAAGGGCCATAAGGTTGGAACGGTCTGAAAACTTCACATAGGGAATAGAAACATCATGGGGCGTGCCGTTATAGAAAAAATAATCAAGGATGGGATGTGTCGTGCGGCTCTAATTTGAAGGAAAGTTAATTTTTTTTGCATGAAAGTCAACAGTTATAGGGCTGCATCCCAGACACACTCAGTGATAATGACACCAGTGGTGTACTGCTAAAATATGTGGTTTGGGTTGCAGCCAAAATTCATGTCAGTCACTGCCTTCTCACCAGTTTAGAGAACAAACCAATGCCTTTTCTGTTCAAAAAGAAAACCGCTGAAACACTACTATGGCTGAATCCACTTTCCTCCTTTCATAATAAAGATCATCATATCTGACACACCTTTAGTTAGAGGCCCCAGCTTGAAGAGCTCATATTTCCAAGTAGAGTATGGTTTTCTTTATATTTATTTCTCCGTTACTTCAAATACCTCCCCTGTACAAACTGCTCCGAAACTTGATGTCTTGAGTTGAGACATTTACTATTGGTTTCCAAATAAGGGGGGGTTGTAAATAATTCAATAAGTTCTCTCTAGAGCTAACAGTGCCCCCTAGTGTCCATATGCTAGTTAAGGTTTTTGTTTGTTTGTTTCCCCCCCCTCCACTCATATCCTGAGCAGTCGATGTTGCTGTTGACTTGTTGTTTGCGTGATCTGTTGTGTAACTAACGCATGTGACTTTCTGCTTTTTGCAGGCTGTGATTGTGTACGAGTGTCTGTCCGAATGGGCTCAGATCTTGTGTGCCATCTGTCCAAACCCCAAACTGGTGATTACCGGTGGTACAAGCACTGCTATCTGCGTTTGGGAGACGAGTCCTTCAAAAGAAAAGGCCAAGACCCTGACGCTCAAACAGGTGAACGAACACAAGTTGTTCCAATTGGATTAATTAATTGGATTTAAAAAAAAATACCAACATAATTGGCTTAATTCCATGAACAGCATTATTACTATTTGCATTACTATATGTATATTTAAAAAAAAAAAACATATTCGAGATGTTTGGGTTGTTATGAACCTGTAAAAAAAAAAAGTTTAAAAATGAAACAAAAAGATTATTTAGGCTACGTTCACACTGCAGGCTGAAGTGACTCAAATCCGATCTTTTCGCCCATATGTGACCTGTATCCGATCTTTTATTGACAATATGAACGACACAGATCCGATTTTTTCAAATCCGACCCAGGCCGTTTGGATATGTGGTCCTAATTCCGATTCCTATCCGCTCTTTTCATATGCTACTTCAGTCTGAACCGCCAGGTTGCATTCATCCGACTTACACGTCATCAACAAGCCACAAACGTCACTATTCTACACTGAAGTAGGCGGCGGGTCTCTCAAAAAAAGTTACAACAACATGGCGCATGACATCAATGCGAGGGACGCTTCGGGCTGTGAAGGTTCTGAATCTTCTCAATGGAAGGACGCAGAGGTTAGGGAGCTGATTTCCATTTGGGGGGATGCAGCTATTCAAGCTAGATTGGATGGGTCATACCGCAACCGGGCGGTTTTACTTCCGTAAACACTGGCCATGCTCACTGCGTGTGACGTCGTCGTATCCTGCAATGCGCATGCGGAACACTTTTAGGTCGCTTTTCGTTCATACTGAGGATCACATACAAGTCGCATATATTTGTTAATGTGAACGACCTCACAAAAAAATCGGATTTCACAAAAAAATCGGAATTGAGCATTAAGCCTTGCAGTGTGAACGTAGCATTTGTCTCATCACATGCTTTTTACCTTTCTATAAGTAGCTGAACATTTAAATTAGGCTTTAAATGGATAGGATTTAAATAAGTTACAGAATAATCCATGAATTTATGCCTGAACTTCATCAGCTGTCAAAGTGAATACATTTCTTACCATTCAGATGCATGTCCACTCAATGGCCAAAACTATTTGGACACCTGACCATCATAACCAGATGTGCTTGTCGAACATCCCATTCCGAAACCCGAGGTGTTAATATGGATTTGTTCCCCCGTTGCTGTAACAATAACCTCCTATTCTTCTGGGAAGGCTTTCCTTGAGATTTTGGAGCATCACTTTTGGAGATTTATGCTCATTCGGCCTTAGTGAGATCAGTGATGCCAGGTGAAGAAGCCTGGGGTGCAGTTGGCTTTCCAGTTCATCCCAAAGGTGTTCAGTGGGGATGAGGTCAGGGCTGTGTGCAGGACACACGAGTTCTTCCACGCCAACTTTGGCAAACCATGTGTTCCTGGACCTCTCTGTGCACAGGGACATTGTCATGCTGGAACATGCTTGGACCTCTTGGTTCCAGTGAAGGGAAATTATATTCCGACAGCATACAAAGACATTCTGTCCAATAGTGTGGTTCCAATTTCGTGGCAACACTTTGAGGAAGCAACACACATGGGTGTGATAGTCCGGTGTCCAAAAACTTTTGACCATATAGTGTGATGTTTACAATGAAATGACTGAGACTTGTTTATTTCAGGCTCTGCTGGGACACACAGACGCTGTGACGTGTTTGACAGCATCCTCAACCTATCACATTGTCGTGAGTGGCTCTCGGGACCGAACTTGCATCATCTGGGACCTGAATAAGCTGTCTTTTGTCACACAGCTGCGAGGTCACCGTGCTCCAGTGTCTGCGCTCTGTATAAATGAGCTCACTGTAAGTTTCATGCAGCAACCGTATAGTAAGAACCGGTCGACTGTCTATACTCACCGTTTAATAAACTGTTTTATTTTAATTCTTAAACCTTTATTATACAGGGAGATATCGTGTCCTGTGCTGGAACGTACATCCACGTATGGAGCATTAACGGCAACCCCATCGCGAGTGCCAACACGTTCACCGGGCGCAGCCAGCAAATCCTGTGCTGCTGTGTGTCTGAGATGAACGAATGGGACACTCAGAACGTCATCGTCACAGGACACTCGGATGGCGTCGTCAGGGTAACCACCACCTGTTATCCTCCCATAATTAAGTGCATTGCTGTTATTCTTTGCACTTCTGTGCATTTGTCTAGAATAGTTGCGAAGATAATGTGAGACTTTATTCAATGGCTTTGTCTTGTAGTTCTGGAGAATGGAGTTTCTGCAAGTCCCAGAAACCCCTGCGCCCGAGCCAGTCGAGCCTCCAGATGCTCCAGACTGCTGTTCAGAGGAGAAAATCGGTAACGCATCCCCTACCCTCCAGTACACTGTGCTAGATTTCGTTAGATTTTATCAGGGTTAGGCAAGAGGACAATAATGTTGATATTGTAAGAAATCTATTCACAAGCGTCATCAGCTCTGTTTAGTTGGAAAATGTTAAGATGGATATTTTTTTCACTTTGTCCAGTGTTGTAGTTTATTTCTTAAGAAATCAAGAAGCCTTTATTTGTCACATGTACACTCAAGCACAGACTTGAGCACACAGTGAACACACACAAGTGAGCAATGAGCGCACACGCATACAAGAGCAGCGCTCGGGAAGCAGTTGTGGGTTAGGTGCAACCCACAACTGATTGCACCTAATCCACATGGCCTGGTCTGAGGTTAGGTCCAACCTCAGGCCATGGCCGCCCCATGTTAACCTAAGCACATGTCTTTGGACTGTGGGGGAAACCGGAGCACCCGGAGGAAACCCACGCAGACACGGGGAGAACATGCAAACTCCGCACAGAAAGGTCCTCGTTGGCTACTGGACTCGAGCCCAGAACCTTCTTGCTGTATGGTAACAGTGCTAACCACTACACCACCGTGCCGCCCATTTTTGTAAATGAAAGTAATCTTGAATTAATTTGTTCACACCTCCTCTTTTAAAAATGACACTACTGCTTTGCTAGCTGATATATCAAATCTATATATCATGAGAAAAACGTATATCATACATAAAATATCTTTAACTATTCTACATACAGGACACATTTTTGATGGAATAAAAACATTTATTTTTTCACGGTCCGGTTTCCATCAAATCCTGCGCTCTGATTGGCTGGCGAGCGGGTCCGTATCCTACGATACAGACCCCGGTTACGGACCTCTGGCGACTCGCTCGTTCACAACAACAAACACGGTAGCAATTTTTGTCAACGTTTATTTTCGCATTTCTCAGGAGAATAGCATTCATTTTACAGCATGGATAGCGATAACGACATTGTTCACAGCGAAAGCGAGTTTTACTGCCCTGAGGAAGAAGAAATAAAAGAAAACATTTCAGGAGAAAGCTAAAAACCTGTAACTGTTGCTAACGCCGAGCAAAAACATGGCTGAATCCTGAATGACTCAATTTTGTATAAATAGGGGACTACATAGGCGGCAAAATGTAGTTTTTCTCCTGCCATGGAAGTGCACTTGTATACCGAGGAGGAAGCCATTTGCATTACAGCCGTGAATGAGGATTCAGAATAGCATTAATTTTACAGCATGAATAGCGATAACGACAGTGTTCACAGCGAAAGTGAGTTTTACTATCCTGAGGAAGACGAAATAAAAGAAAACATTTCAGGAGAAAGCTAAAAACCTGTAACTTGATAACACCGAGCAAAAACATGGCTGAATCCTGAATGACTTAATTTTGTATAAATAGGGGACTACATAGGCGGCAAAATGTAGTTTTTCTCCTGCCATGGAAGTGCACTTGTATACCGAGGAGGAAGCCATTTGCATTACAGCCGTGAATGAGGATTCAAAATGGCGGCTCAGCTCGGTTTTCCCTTTCGGGCGCTCTCGTTTTCTGTTAGAATTTGGTAAAGAAAAAAATAAATATATTATTTACCAGCTGGGAGGTCCGTATGGTGAAATACCGTGACCTCGGCCTTGAATACTGACCTCGGCCCAGAGGGCCTCGCTCAGTACTTTCAAGACCTCGATCACGGTATTTCACCATACGGACCTCCTGGCTGGTAAATAACATATGTATTCTATTCTCTTCTAGCAGGTTTCATTCATTTAGTTTAATAGCATGCAATATTGTTCGCATATCGCTTATCCTACGTGTATTGCATCACTCTCCCCAATGGAGAATGAGCGTTGAATATGGTTTACGATATTGCATGGTTGTCAAGACAATGTGACATCGCACTTCGGGGACGTAAAACTTCTGCGCTGGCGATCGACTGTGACAGTTTGTAAACAAACATGGCTGCCAGGTTTGCTTCGTTAAATGCGGAACATTTTGAGAGAATTTTGAAAGAGAAAGACGCGTTGAACACCCGAAAGGAATGTATGTTTATGTATTATAATAATAATAATAATAATAATAATAATGATGGCTTTTTTTGGTGGTGTATCAGATATATTCCATTCAGCTAGCATGATATTGAACGAGTCAAAGACTCGTTCAATATCATGCTAGCTGAATGGAATATATCTGACATACCACTCAACGCCAGCCAATATTATTTAAGTATGATATGTCTTCATTATATTGTGCATGCCTGGATTTTTTTAATTCAAAATTTCTAGGTGAAAAAGTATGGCCATGAATAAAGCATAGCTAAAATCACTGCTAGAACAAATTCTATAAGTGTGTAATGGTAACGGCTGATATTGATATGAATGATAATATTGAGCAAAGTAGTGAAATAACTAAAATAATTCTCTTGCCTAGGATGAGCACAGGACAGTCATCATTACACTAGCAGTTCTTAGGTACAAATCCAGGTCAGAGTATTCTTGGAGGCAGAGTTGTGAGTAAATGCACTTTAATGGTGTCCAGGAGTCATCAGGTTTGCCGTAAGGTGTACATTAGTGATGCGTTAAAAAATTAGTCCCTGGAACGGCACTGACGAGGCATCACAGACCTGATCACCAGCGTCGGTGTCCTTTACTTTATTACCCATTTGTGTGTTTTCCAGATGGGCGTGAGGCTGCAGACGAGGACAGTAGCGAATCAGAAGCCGAAGAGGCCATCGCGAGTCAGGAGTGTAAAACACAAGCGCCGAACAGTCAGCCTGGGAGTGGATCTCACAGGCCCAAGCCTTCACGCACCAGCTTGGAGGACTCAGGTCGTTGGTCCGACTCGCTCAGCGTTGATGAGAAAGATGGGTTTGTGTTCGTCAACTACTCAGAGGGCCAAACCAGGCCTGCCAACCCACCCACTAACCCCCCCCACACCAACCCACAATCCATGCCACAGCCCCTACAGCCCAGCAACATGGAGCCTCGGCCCTACAACAAACTCAGAGCAGGTATGAAAATGCACATTGCAAGGATTTTTTTTTTTTAATCCTACACCCTAAATACAGTGTGATTCATGGATGCAAACGGCACGCCTTTTGGCGGATGCCGCCTTTTTCACGGCTGTCTGGGGGACTTGTGTGAATCGCGCAGATCCGATGAGGCTTTTTTTTGGGGGGCGGGCATTGGAGTGTCTGATTGATTATAATTTCATCAAAGTAAATTCTCATCTCATCTCATTATCTCTAGCCGCTTTATCCTGTCCTACAGGGTCGCAGGCAAGCTGGAGCCTATCCCAGCTGACTACGGGCGAGAGACGCGGTACACCCTGGACAAGTCGCCAGGTCATCACAGGGCTGACACATAGACACAGACAACCATTCACACTCACATTCACACCTACGGTCAATTTAGAGTCACCAGTTAACCTAACCTGCATGTCTTTGGACTGTGGGGGAAACCGGAGCACCCGGAGGAAACCCACGTGGACACGGGGAGAACATGCAAACTCCGCACAGAAAGGCCCTCGCCGGCCATGGGGCTCGAACCCGGACCTTCTTGCTGTGAGGCGACAGCGCTAACCACTACACCACCGTGCCGCCCATCAAAGTAAATTCTGTATTAAAATTACTAAATAAGCAAATGCCGTTACAGTCCATGAAACATAGGAAGTATAAGTATGAGAAGAAAACAGTAAATCAGAAAGCTGCGCACGTAAAGCCAGTTGGCTGCGCGCCATTATCTGCTGCTGGCTGCACTTCACTGCACGCGCAAGGATTTCCATCAGTCCAATGTAAGTTACGTAATTGGCTTTACATGCGCAGCTTTCTGATTTACTGTTTTCTTCTCATACTTCCTATGTTTCATGGACTGTAACGGCATTTGCTTATTTAGTAATTTTAATACAGAATTTACTTTGATGAAATTATAATCAGACACTCCAACGCCTGCCCCCCTAAAAAAAAAAAAAACCTCATCAGATCTGCGCGATTCACACAAGTCCCCCAGACAGCTGTGAAAAAGGCGGCATCTGCCAAAAGGCGTGCCGTTTGCATCCATGGTGATTAGGCCTACCATGATGAAGAATTGAACATGTTGACCTGACTGGGGAACAAAAGTCAATAGAAAAGCCTTGGACTCAAAACTTTTAAGTAGTGCTGTCAAAGTTAACGCGATGTTAACGCGATCTCAATTTAACGCAATTATAAAAAAATAGTGCCGTTAACGCAAATTCTAATTTGGCCCTGCGAGTCACCCGTAGTTCCTGCTGAGGCTTGTTGCGTGCTGCGTTTAACTGTACCAACAGGTTTACCGTCCAAACGAGATCACATGGGATTACCTTTCACAGGTGAGACTGGAAAAATACTTTTCAATACTGTTCCTTCAGTCTTCAGTTTCCCAGCTCATCTCCACCGGGGAGGTGTAGAGTTATAAGCAGTGAGAATTAGAGAATACAGCGCCACACTATGATGAACGATTTTGAACGTATGATGAATGTTTTTATTTTTATATTTTATATCTGTTTTTTTTCTTCTTTTATGGCAAATACTTCTCTTCAAAAGAAACTAATGAAGAGTAAAATAAAACACTTTTTGTTATTTTCACAGTGATATGCACTTTATTTTTCATCCCTTGGTTTTCTCATCTAATATGGAAGTTATGGATGTCAGTGGCTGCGACAAGACGTGTTATGCTCTGCAATAAAAAAAAACATTGGTACAAAGCAAGCCCATTCACTTTTTTATGCTGATAAGAGAATTACAATGGTTTTTCATGTGACAAAAATGTGCGATTAAATTGCGATTAATCGCGAGTTAACTATGACAGTCGCGACATTAATCGCGATTAAATATTTTAATCGCTTGACAGCACTACTTTTAAGCAACCTTATGAAATTCAGACAGAAATCTTGGAATGAGACACATCTGTGAGAGTGTCTGACAAAGCTGTTGTTGTTTAAGTTTCGTGCAATGCTGGTGCAGTAAAAACTCTGTTGGCAGTCTTTTTCAAAGGATTTAATTGAGTCCTGTAGCGTATATCGTTAGCATCATAGATCAGTTTCACGTGGACTTTAAAAGAATTCCCACAAGTATCAAATCTAAGCTGTTCAAGGGTAAATAAATGGTGCAACATGGTCTCACTCTCAGAAGCCTCAACCCTTTTTGAAATCTAATTTAAAAAAAAAAAATTTCAGTTTCATCTATGTGCCATTTTCATCCAACTACTTCCAGATTTGTGTGTGGAATACACAGCATTCTTCAAGCCGATAGATTTCATTCTTTGTAGAGGGAACATGTCTCACCCCTAATGGTTGTGGGTGTGAGGCTGGCAGATCTCGTAGCTGAGCTCTTGTTGCTGTTTGTGTTTTTTCCCTTGTGCAGGCTACAGATGGGAGAGACAGCTGGTGTTCCGGAGTAAACTCACCATGCACACAGCGTTTGACCGCAAGGACAATGCTCAGCCAGCTGAAATCACAGCCCTCGCCATCTCAAAGTAAGCTCTGTTTTATTTATATATATATATATATATATATATATATATATATATATATATATATAAGTGCTGTCAAAAATGTCGCATTATTAACGCGTTAACTTGACTCAATTTTAACGGCGATAATTTTATCGCGAGATTAACGCTCTGTGACATGATGTAGGTTTTTCATAAGCTTTTGAAACTGCCAGGAACTTGGAACAGAGACTTTGCTTAGAAAAACGATAGCAGCTAGACTGTAATGCCACGCCCCGCACAGCCAGAGTCCTCTGCCCTCCCCCGAAGAGCCACGGTGCTCGGCTTAGGTTTCGTTTTCCCATCGGCATCTCCAGCCCCACTTTGCAGTGGCTGTGACAAGATGTGTTATGCTCTGCAATTAAAAAAAAAAAAAAAACATTGGTACAACCAGTGTTCGAACTATGCCGATATTTTCGGGGGGGTCCCTTTTTTTTCCCTTGGGGGGGTGCTTGCGCTTGTCTCAGAGCGCGGCTCTCCATCGCACGCTCACTTCGGATATGCAAATGCTTCCCGTTACACACGATTGCTATGTCAATAAACATCATTTTGCCAATATTTTAGAGACCCCCCAACATTTCCCAAATCATGTTTTCAAGGGATCTCATGTCTGTTTCAGGGGATCTCGGATCCCCCGAGTACCCCCGTAGTTCGAACGGTGAGCAAGCCCATTCACTTTTTTATGCTGATAAGAGAATTACAGTGGTTTTTCATGTGACAAAAATGTGCGATTAATCGCGAGTTAACTATGACAGTCGCGACATTAATCGCGATTAAATATTTTAATCGCTTGACAGTGTATATATATATATATATATATATATATATATATATATATATACACACACACACACACACAAATGTATATGTATCATCGAAAAGACAATTTACTCTGACCTTAGAGCGATAACCTAGTATATTGGTGACATCACAGAGTATAATTCACGGCAATACTGACATTTTGCCAAATTATAGCAGTGATAATATCCTTAACATTTTGGTAGTTTTTCTTAAAGCCAGGCTGCCTTTCAGATTTTTCAAGTGTAGGTCATAAAAAGAATTTTCCCCGACACCTAGTTATTTTTGTTTAGTGGACCAAACGCTACTGAATTTGAATCACAGACTTGCAATTTTATTAGTTTTTTTTTTTTTTTTTTAAATCGAACAATTCATGAATTTAAGGCCACATGGCCCTAAATTCTCCGCTATTTTTTTCCTGCTTCACCATGAGCCAATTCAAGATATGACTGTACGTCATGCATCACATGGTGGGCTTTCCCTGTTCATGCAAGGCATTGTGGGATACAAATTTGAAACAGGAGAGAAAAATGGAGGACGCGAGTGTGCGAATGAAACGTGAAAGACCGACTACAGTAATGGAAAGCGAGAAGAAAAGACGTTGTTATATACGAAGGAAAGGAGAAACGCAGGACCAAACGAATAAATATCGGCGGTCAGCGAGCACCTTGGTGTGATCAGCTGTTCATTTAGCGACAGAATGATGGAACGGTCAGTGCACGGTCAAGGTAAACCTGCGCATGCGCAGCACACATGGACTTCCTCTGTCTGCTTGACTGCACGATGCAAGCGATTTCATGCACGTTATTTGCTCAGGAATCCACTCAAATTAAATAACTTCCCAGCCACAGAGTGGCCTGATATTTTAAGCTCTATTACAGAAATCAACATGCATCACGATGACCAAATTTCAGAGCGAACTAAATTTCACCGATTTTATGAAATCGAAAAGCCGTCTGGCTCTATGTTTGCACATTTTGTTTGCCTTTTTTTTTTTTTAAATGTTATCTTCATTTTTCATTCTACCTTTATATTTTGCATTCCATATGCACTTTATATTTTATTTCATATTTTATATTTCTTTTTATATTGGTAAGCATAGTTTGGTCGGGCAGTTGCAAAATAAGAATTTCATTACCCGATAGAGATCTTGCAGTCACATGACCGGAAAGTACACAGCCGCCATCTTGTCGGTATGGATCAATTTCAGCCGACGGACTACACGGCTCATTTTTCTAATGAACAGATAACTAGATATATGTCTAAAATAAACGACCTACAGATTAGTGACCCTTATGGCTTACCGGACGTAGTTTTCACGACCGTGTCAGTGGATTTTGAACTGCCAGAGGTGGAATACCCAGACGTGTATAATTACCTCATTAACTTTCCCTCGCTGTTCAGTGGTGAAGCACTGCGTGCTTATAAATCTCTGCACAGTTATCTTTACGGAAATTCAGGATTTGTCAGCCGCGGCATCTTGTAAACAAGAAAATAACAATCCTCATTGGACGGGTAAGTCACTTAAGTATTACTAGTACTGATACTAGATATATCAGTAGTATAGCACTGACCAGCCGATTATAGAATAAGGTAATTCCAGCTGTAATTCCAAATCGTCCGTCTTGTTTACCATGGATCTGGCGTTGGAGAGGTAGAGGATTAGCAGTGGAGATTTGAGTGGCTGTTTTCTGAGCTTAGTCAACAGGCCGGCTCTGCCTGCAGCCTTGCTTTTGCTTCCGCTCCTGACGCCGCCTCCTTCGCCTGCCGGACCCGATAACAATCCACGGCTGGTCTCGCTATCTCGTCCGGAATGTTGTGCATGCGATGGAAATCGCTACAAACCGTCATTTTCTGCTGGAAACCAATGTCCAGTAAGTCCATACAGTTGTAGTGGATATTGAAGTCCGGTACAGACGAACAACACGCAAAAATACACACAAAAAACATAAAAAACGTGCACAGGTAGGGAGAGCTTGTAGCCGCAGCCGTTGTAGTAGAATTGTATATAGTAGGGTTTTCCAGAAGAAAAGGTAGAAGCAGAAGTAGAAGGCGGAAATATGGCGTTTGACCGACAAGATGGCGTCTGTTACAATCTGGATCGGCTGTGACGTCACATGCAAGATCTCCATAATAAACCGCTGTGTCTGTTATTGTGTATATGACAAACATCTTGAATCTTTAATCTGGTTAAAGTATAACCTGGTGAACACAGAACAGGTAAAATTGCAGGGACCAGCATAAAAATCGTACATCTGTGATGGAATTATTTGATATATTTCATGTTATATTTGAGCATTGACTTTATAAAGGTCACGCTGTCGTCATCATGGTGCAGATCTTACCATTATTATTGGGAAATTAAAAAAAAAAAACTTGTCAGCAAGCATTTTGAATAACAGAATTAAGCTGTGTAACTGAAAGCATTGATGGACACGTTCCCACAAAGAAGATTCTATAGGTATGAGGGCTGCTGTAAAGTAGCCAACAACTTATGAAGCTGCTTAGCTGAGTGTCGAACAGCTTTAAGGTGATAGCACCAGGTCAGTCACCTTGACTTGTTATAAATCCTTATATTTTATGACTTGGATGACAAACACTCATTGTTTTTCATTCATTGTGTGTGTGAGAGAGCGAATATCGACAGGTTTTTTGCCGTTCTGTTGGATCATGTGATTATATAACATTGCTGTGCTATCCTCAGGGACCACAGTAAGGTGGTGGTGGGCGATGGGCGTGGCCGCGTCTTCAGCTGGTCGGTGAGTGAACAACCGGGACGCTCAGCCGCCGATCACTGGGTGAAGGACGAGCAGGTGGAGAGCTGTTCAGCGTGCACGGTGCGTTTCTCGCTCACCGAGAGACGCCACCACTGCAGGAACTGCGGCCAGCTTTTCTGCCAGAAGTAAGATGCACCTCAGGCTTGATTCGCTGTTCGTTTTGTATAATACTTCGGGGAAACGTAGAATCAGATACCAGCTTGAGATCACTAGTGAAAATAAATATTATGGACAGGGTTCTCGATAGAATGTTGAAAATAGCAATTCCTAGAAATTTGTTTGCGAATCAATAACAAGTACGCTTAAATGCTAGTTTATCAGGTAGCGCTCCCAAATAGGCAAACTGGCAGGAAAGAGAGATGTGTGGCAGCCTGGAACAACCCTTCGCATCGTCAAATTGATATTTTCTACTATATAGTTGTAAAAGCAGGTGGCACGGTGGTGTAATGGTTAGCGCTGTCGCCTCACAGCAAGAAGGTCCGGGTTCGAGCCCCGTGGCCGGCGAGGGCCTTTCTGTGCGGAGTTTGCATGTTCTCCCCGTGTCCGCGTGGGTTTCCTCCGGGTGCTCCGGTTTCCCCCACAGTCCAAAGACATGCAGGTTAGGTTAACTGGTGACTCTAAATTGACCGTAGGTGTGAATGTGAGTGTGAATGGTTGTCTGTGTCTATGTGTCAGCCCTGTGATGGCCTGGCGACTTGTCCAGGGTGTACCCCGCCTTTCGCCCGTAGTCAGCTGGGATAGGCTCCAGCTTGCCTGCAACCCTGTAGAACAGGATAAAGCGGCTAGAGATAATGAGATGAGATGAGTTGTAAAAGCTAGAATTTTTACCTCAACCGTGACAGAGTAAGCAGGGCGCCAGGTATTATAATCGGTGCGGTTTGTGTGTGTGTCTGTTAACAATCTCGCGTCTAGACAGGTGCACCGATTGACTTCAGGTTTTCAGGGTAGGTGGGTAATGGTCCGTAGATTACCTGATTAAATTTTGGGGGTAATTGGGTCAAGGTGACCGGAAAGGTCAACCTTTTGGTCAAAATAACACATTTTCCCATTATAACTCAAACAGTTGGCGATAGACAGATGTTTACTATTATGAGCAGATAGGAACTCCTATATGGTCTTTCATTTGGCACCATGATCTTTGACCTTGAAAGGTCAAACTCAAGGTCACGAATTTTCAGAGGGCTGTAACTTAAACAGTTGACGGTAGACAGATATTTACCCTTATCAACTTCTAGGAAGTGCTATATGGGCTTTCATTGGGCACCATGATCTGTCATGGTCAAACTGAAGGTCATGGGTTTTCAAAGGGCTATATCTTTAAAATGGTTCATGATAGCCAGATGTTTACCATTATCAACATATAAGAAGTCCCATATGGGCTTTGAATTGGCGCCATGATCTTTGACCTTGAATGACTTTGAAATGTCAAACTCAAGGTCATGGATTTTCATAGGACTATAACCTGACAGCTAATGATTGAGAAATATTGCCATTATCAACATATAGGTATAAAATAAGTGCTGCTGGGCGAGATTTGTTTTGCCGGGCAACGCTTGTTCTGATTTGGAGTAAGGCCAAACAAAAAAGACTTTGTTTCCGGTTACCCGGCCCCCTCTCAGTCTACAAAACGTTCATGCCATGCACACAGCGTGGTTATCCCTGGTCATAGACCAACGTCTGTACGTTACGCATAGCGCGAGTGTCTCTCGCATCATAAAGGGCCGATTGTACACATGCGCGTGACTACCTCTAACAGGAAGCAACGAAAATGGCGGTGGGTTGTGTGCTGAAAGACATCGCAAGCCCAGTCTTAGACACATTATGTCGCTAGAAAAAGAGACATTTAAAAAGACATTGAAGATTTGTTAGCTTGTACCAGTAGTTCTAGAGTAAATATAGAAATCATCTACACGAAGCATCAGTTTACACACCGACAACAAACAGCACTCAGTGTTGCTGTCAGAGTTCGAGTACTCTCTTGCGGGGCGCCAGTAACACCCCCCGAACATTTTCTTGCCTCAGTTTGTGGTGTCAGAATGCCTCTCAGCTGTGCAGATCCTGTTGAAATAGCCTACTATAGCAGTGGATTCGGAAGAACAGACATGTGTCCATATTGTCTTAGGCCATGTACACACGTAGCCGGGTATTTTTAAAACCGAACATTTTCCCCCCCTCCGTTTATAAAAATGTTTTATCCACACCACCTCGTCTTCGAAAAAAATCCCTTCCACACACAACCAAACATCTGCGTTTTCAATCACATTCATAAGCATTCCAAACCTGTAGATGGCATTATTTCCCCAAATCCTACCCCCTAATCACATCAGAATAGCCCTCTGTTGGCGTCACTTCCGCCTAAACATAAAACATGGCGCCAAGCTCGTTCGTCTGGACAGACTCGGAGACAGAATTGCTTCTAAACACAATTTTGGAGTATAAACTTCAAAAGACGCAAGAAAACGTTGATTGGGAATCTTGTCAAAGCAGATATGTGGACATATTGACCCTGTTTTTGGAGCAGTAGTCGGGCTTCTAAAATTGAACATGTAAATAGCACCTGCACAATAATTAACGCTTTCAAGGCACTACTCCGATCCATTACTCTTTGTCCATGCTTAATCTGGCTTCTGCAGTAAACAAAGGTCACACGTTTGACGTCAGGGCAGATTTGTCGTCATTTTTTTGGCGCAGATTGTGACGTTCTAAAACGCAAAACTCCGGTTATCTCTGTCTACACGAAAAGGCGTACACGGAGTTTTCAAAAATCTTCACTTTGCCCGGAGTTTTTTTTAAATATTCGTTTTTGATGCGTTTTCATGTGGACGACAGGCCAAAACGTAGAAAAATATCTTCGATTTAGCAGATACCCGGCTACGTATGGACGGGGTCTTAAAGACTCTGTGTTAAACCAGATCTGAGAAAAAGATTTAAGAACAGTTATTGAAGTATGTGACGAGTGCCTTCAAAAAGGCATAAAAGACATTTGCTGCAGGCCATATGGGAAGTAGACACTGAACAGCTGATCTTTACAGTTCAACATCAATCTTTGAAAAGTGTTCATTTCCGAAAACAGAATACCTGCAAACATGCATTCAAACAGAGCGCCGGGTGGGTGGATATTTTATTGTGAATATGGGGGGAAAAGTGTGGTGATAGCCATGGAAACATTTTTTCAAGGCATGTAATAGGAAACAATTTTTTTTTTGTTTGGCCCAAGTTGTTTTGCGTATATATTAACTTAAAACGTGGTTACTCCTAAAATAATGAAAAATTGCATTTAAAGATTCCATCTCTGACATTTGTCTAAACATTCCCGGTAACATTTATTTATTGATTGCTTCGTTAAAGTATGTTACAGACAGGAAAAAAATAATAATTCTGGCCAAAACCAGATATAAATGTAGACGAGGTGGACTGTTCTGAGCATAGTTGTGTGTGTGTGTGTGTGTGTGTGTTTTGCTGGTAGAGATGTCTGAAACGCAGCCGCATTGTTGCGGTTTATAAACCCTGACACTAAAAAGGAGTAGATGATGAGTGACACTTGGTGGAAAATGAGCTTTAGTCTCGTAATTGTGGATCTGCATGCATATAAATATACACAGTGCTTAAAAACCCCGAATATAAAACCTATATGATGTATTTCTATTTCCATAGACTGTGTTACTTTGCCGCGCGATTTAATGCTCTCTTTTCGGCTCGTGCAGGTGCAGTCGCTTCCAGTCCGAGATCAAGCGGTTGAAGATATCCTCTCCCGTCCGTGTGTGTCAGAACTGTTACTACAACCTGCAACATGAGCAGGCTTCAGTGGAAGGGTCCAAAAACTAAAATCACCACCACCACCCGTCACTCAAAACGCTCCCACTGACCTGTACCTTCCTCTCCAGAACTTCATCACTCCTACCACAAATCATGGATTTACGCTCCGATCGAATCGACGTTCCTTATTTCAGATCGCCGGTAGTCATTTTTCTTGTCACCGTTAGCATTTTCCATAAATTGCTAAACATTTTAGATTTTAGGAACAAAAACTTGTGCAAAACAAGATGAAGTTTGTGAATATTGTAAATAGCAAAATGGCCTTTTTAACTAGAACTGAGAAGTCGTTATTAAGAGAGAGAGAAAACATTTTGCCTGTAACATAGCATTAATAAACACACTACTCCTGACTTTAAAACTACTAAAAAAAAAAAAGCAGTTGTGTGTAGTCGGTGTCATGAGGCACAGCATCCCGGCGGGTATGATATTGGGGACTATGAATGTTAATAATAAATGTTTGTGAGTTGGCATTATTACCGTGTCTAGTTATGCAAATAATTTTGTTTACAATGTGTTAACTTTAACGTGTTGCCCACAGTATCAAAGCCGTTGCCAGTAGTTCATATAGTGTTTCTTTTTGTTGCCAAATTGCCTTTATAAAACTAACATATTTATAGACAAAAGGACAGTTCGTTGCTTTTGAATCCCGCACATGCCTTCTTTAGCATTCCCAAATCGTAATTTCATATCATATGATTATACAAAGAGCACATCTGGAATTTTCCACTGTTTCACTATTGTTTTTTTGGAAATGGAGGCTAACGGGGGATATTTACATTTAACATTGTCTTGTTCACTACTAAACGTGATAAGACCTAGCTTTAATATTTCTCTCTGACACTAACGCAACTCTGAGAGAAAACGACGTGTTAAATATCAACGTCGTCGTCTTAAAACATGCCAGAGGAACTCCAAACATCCCGTTTGCTTGACGTGTTTGAGGAATACCTCGCGTGCCTCAGTCTTGGAACGTTTCATCGTTCGAAAGGGATTTGATGTTGAAAAACTGGAATTGTCTTTTCATAATGCGTGAAATGATAAGATGAGACTTTTTTTTTTTTTCTTTATCTTATCTGTTGTGGTACTGTGGGCAATACTGTATTGAAAGTGCTGCTTTGATAATTAGGAAGAGATGTATTTTCTTTTTCTTTTAAAAACAAGAAACAAATCACTTTAAAGCAAGAAATATTACATGTACACGTCCTTTATTCGTATTCTTTCCCCGTACATCGCCATACAGTCGAATCTGCACTCGTTATGATGAGAATTATGATTACTGTAAATTAGTGTGCAATCAAAAGTCAAAGGCCAGATGGTTATCAATTATTTTCACACCTTTACATGTACAAAAAAAAAAAATTACGGTTTTATCAAACGCATTTTTATGTTGTACGCTGTCATTTTAAAGTGGTTTGTTCCTTTACAGCAAGATGAACTGTACAAAGTATTTATGCAATTATAATGTTTCCTTTTTTATGATTGATTATTGTACATTTTTCAGCAAGTTGGGTTACTTGTTGCATGTCTAACACAGCTGACTTTCTGTGTCAGTGCATTGTACATGGTTGGCATTATTACTTTTTTTTTTTTCATAATTTCTATGGCATTATTATTAAATGATTCGATTATAAAGCCCTGAGAGATGTGTATAGAGTAGACTGATATGCTGAAACACTCTGGGTTGACTTTTCTACTCCATGTATGAAAATTAAGGCCTGATCCCCCCCAAAAAAAAAAAAAAATTGGGTTTTTTTTTTTGGTGGTCTTGTGTTAGACTGCATTACTACAGTATCTGGTGTGCAATCTGTGGTAGCTGAATGTTCATTGTGCATTTGTGTTTAAATACAACTACATGCCCCCCCCTCCCTCCTCCTTCCTTGTAGAGTAACCCTGAACTGTACTGTTACTATAATGCAATAGATCTGGTACTCATTTTTAATTTAATTTCAATTAAATCCTCGCTGTTTACCACCAGGAGTGTTTTAATGTATTTTCGGTCATTCGTGAAATGCACTATGCTCACCAGCCTTGACGGTCCGTTCAAAAAGGACAAGCAATACGGTCTGGCATTTTACCTTTGGGATACATCAAGGATACACTCTTGAAAGGAAAAAAAAAAAAAAACTGTTTGAGTTAAGGTGTTTAGCATTCTAAAGAGGTTCTACTTCGAACAGTTTTAAGAAGAAGCAGCCTGTGTCAATATAATAGATATACACAGGCCACTTTAGTAGGTACACCCATAGACCTGCAGTTCTCTTGACAGCAGCACAATGCATCAAATCAAGAGCTTCACACGTCAGAATGGGGAAAAAATTGTGATCTCAGAGTGTGACTTTTTCACTGGGTGTTGGTTTGAGTATTCACACAGTCTCTAGAGTGTACACAGAATGGTGCGAAAAACATTAAAGGAGCGACTGTTCTATGGGTGAAAACAAAACACTTTGTTGGTAAGAGAGGTCCAAGGAAAATGGCCAGATTGGTTCGAGCTGCCAAGAACTCGTAGCAACTCTTTACAACCGCGGTGAGCAGAAAAGCATCTCAGCATGCAACAGACCACACTGGGTTTCACTCCTACCAATCAAGAACAAGTAAATTAAAGTTGCCGGTGAGTGTACGTGTGTGTGTATAATTCCAGCACAACTAAATCCTTTTCCTTGTGTAGCCCAACTTATTAGGAAGTTAGGGTCGAAGCACAAGGTCAGCCATGATCGTGTCCCTAGAGCACAGAGGGTTGGTTAGGGCCCAACAGTGGCAGCTTGCCAAGACTGGGGCTAAAACCCCTGACCTTCAGGAGCTCAGTAACCCAGAGCCTTACCTGTTGAGCCACCACAGAAAGCTGTAGAGTTAAATACACCAAGTTCCTCTTAAGGGACTTTTTTTTTTTCAGATCATCACACTACCTTTTTCTTGTCTGACAGTTTTTCAGAGAACCAGAAAGGAATGTAAATCAACTCTGAAATGATGGGCAGATTAGCCAAAGCCATGACTACTTGACCCAAATCACCTGAACCAGAACTGGACAAGCAACCATGACAATACTTAAGAAAAAAAAAAGCACATCAGTGATAACCACATCCTGGTAGAGCCATACTCTTGGAAGAGAGAGAGTTCCTCAAGGGTTATAGATTACTAGGCAGATTCTACCATAACAGAGGCCAGTTAAGTCCCATCTCCTTAAATTGCTGAATTGATTATTTTGATCATTCTATTAAGTTTTTCTAGTAGCATTTGGGGTCTTGGACATTCACAGTAAATTTTAGGACCGTAGTTCTGGTAACTAATTAATAAAAGCCTGACATGACAGACATGCTAAATGACAACAGAAACACATCGGTTTCTATCATCAAAATCTGACAGACAAACTAACGTCTACCATCATATTCTGACAGACACTCTAGATGACAATAGCAACAAAACTGTTTCTT
The DNA here is from genome assembly GCF_027579695.1 of Neoarius graeffei. Lineage (NCBI taxonomy): Eukaryota > Metazoa > Chordata > Actinopteri > Siluriformes > Ariidae > Neoarius > Neoarius graeffei. The sequence goes on along the minus strand of NC_083592.1, from coordinate 42,110,621 downwards.
ACATTATTAATCTGACAAATTTAGTAATGATATTAAATACCTCATCACTAGAACCAAATAAAATATTGAAATAAAAAAGATAAAATTTATTTTCAAAATTGAAATATCAACAATAATTGTCAGAACAGTGACGATAGACACGACTGTGTCACTTTCGCGGGGAAATAACACGTTGAAATGGCCTGTCGGCTGAAAGGGTCGCAAGTGGCTCTGATTTATCTCAACTTACGATAGTTTTCCTCCAGAAAAATTTAAATATGAATGCACAAATATATTCTCAATGTTTCTATCGTCAAAAATTTCTATCGTCAGGATAGCTGACTGAAAATCTTACCTTGATTTATTTGATGAAATCTAGCTGTCAGAACTCCAAGTCTTGCCCGGAAGTAAATGTCTGCTGTCACAAAAATCACGCGCAGTAGAATTTCCTCTTTGCGTCAGTCAACATGTGTGTGGTGACGGCTTGAATTTTGCTGTCGTCAGGTGCATTTGACTGACAGACTGACGAGAGCATTTTTAAAAATAACTGCGGGCTTCTCTCGTGAACGAAATAGTTTTTTCGCTGTTAATCTATGTCAACTCTATCTGTTGACACCCAAAAATGATAAAGCCTGCTTCCACACGATAACTACCAAAGATCCATAACGGCCGAGTCTATCGTCAGGTCATCTGACAGAAATTCACTGACGATAGCAACAGGGATAATGAAAGTGATTTTTAAAATGGGAGTTATGTCTGTCAGATATGTCAAAGAAATAGAACTTTATTCTTTAAAAATCTTTTATTGATGTACTCAGTGTATTTTTAAATGGCGTGCTGTTTTAGAAGACCAAATACCATATTTTCAATCTTGAAAATATTACCTCACTGAAAAAAGGACAAGAAAAATTTCTTTTATGGGCAAGTGGTTAATGGATCCAGTTACGGTAGAATCTGCCACTAGCTTTCTAAAGAAGTCCCACTTAGAACCCACAGTGACCGAGAACCTACAGTCGTAGGGCTCTACATGCTTCAAGTTCCCCCAGAGAGACAATCCCAACATTCCAAACCAAATTCAGTACTGACTTGGTCAGGTTCAGAAAATTAGTTTCGCAGAACCAGAGCTGACCACAAATCAAACTGACAGGCGGATTAACCAGTGCTGTGCCTAACCTGACCCAAATCGCCTGAACCAGAACTGTTCTTGTCCCGCGGTCATGACGGCACTTCCAGAAAGAACATCAGTGATGATCACGACCTGGCAGTTCACTGTAAGACCACTGAAAGGATACACTCTTGGAAGAAAGAATTCTTCCAGGGTTGGAGGTTCTCGTTTTTCTAAAGAGTCACAGGAGTCGTAAGGTTCTACATGCTTTACAGGCATTGCTTTAACCTGAGTAGCTTTAAAGCTCTTCAGGGTCACAGGTAGACATGAGATTTCAGTGTTGACACAATCAGCAAATTATTCATTTAACAGCAGCCAATCCATTCAAAACCAGATTTTTTCAGCAGGACAGTTAGTACAGTGGTGCTTGAAAGTTTGTGAACCCTTTAGAATTTTCTACATTTCTGCATAAATATGACCTAAAACATCAGATTTTCACACAAGTCCTAAAAGTAGATAAAGAGAACCCAGTTAAACAAATGAAACAAAAATATTATACTTGGTCATTTATTTATTGAGGAAAATGATCCAATATTACATATCTGTGAGTGGCAAAAGTAAGTGAACCTCTAGGGTTGGCAGTTGATTTGAAAGTGAAATTAGAGTCAGGTGTTTTCAATCAATGGGATGACAATCAGGTGTGAGTGGGCACCCTGTTTTATTTAAAGAACAGGGATCTATCAAAGTCTGATCTTCACAACACGTGTTTGTGGAAGTGTATCATGGCACGAACAAAGGAGATTTCTGAGGACCTCAGAAAAAGCGTTGTTGATGCTCATCAGGCTGGAAAAGGTTACAAAACCATCTCTAAAGAGTTTGGACTCCACCGATCCACAGTCAGACAGATTGTGTACAAATGGAGGAAATTGAAGATCATTGTTATCCTCCCCAGGAGTGGTCGACCAACAAAGATCACGCCAAGAACAAGGCGTGTAATAGTCGGCGAGGTCACAAAGGACCCCAGGGTAACTTCTAAGCAACTGAAGGCCTCTCTCACATTGGCTAATGTTAATGTTCATGAGTCCACCATCAGGAGAACGCTGAACAACAATGGTGTGCATGGCAGGGTTGCAAGGAGAAAGCCACTGCTCTCCAAAAAGAACATTGCTGCTTGTCTGCAGTTTGCTAAAGATCACATGGACAAGCCAGAAGGCTATTGGAAAAATGTTTTGTGGACGGATGAGACCAAAATAGAATTTTGTGGTTTAAATGAGAAGCGTTATGTTTGGAGAAAGGAAGCCACTGCATTCCAGCATAAGAACCTTATCCCATCTGTGAAACATGGTGGTGGTAGTATCATGGTTTGGGCCTGTTTTGCTGCATCTGGGCCAGGACGGCTTGCCATCATTGATGGAACAATGAATTCTGAATTATACCAGCGAATTCTAAAAGAAAACGTCAGGACATCTGTCCATGAGCTGAATCTCAAGAGAAGGTGGGTCATGCAGCAAGACAACGACCCTAAGCACACAAGTCGTTCTACCAAAGAATGGTTAAAGAAGAATAAAGTTCATGTTTTGGAATGGCCAAGTCAAAGTCCTGACCTTAATCCAATGGAAATGTTGTGGAAGGACCTGAAGCGAGCAGTTATTGCTGCACAAGGGGGTCAAACCAGATAGTGAAAGCAATACTTTTCACATACTTTTGCCACTCACAGATATGTAATATTGGATCATTTTCCTCAATAAATAAATGACCAAGTATAATATTTGTGTCTCATTTGTTTAACTGGGTTCTCTTTATCTACTTTTAGGACTTGTGTGAAAATCTGATGTTTTAGGTCATATTTATGCAGAAATATAGAAAATTCTAAAGGGTTCACACACTTTCAAGCACCACTGTAAACTATTATTAATATAACTTGGATTTTCACAGAAAGACACAAATGAGATGAGTATCTGAGAGGGGAAAAAAAAAAAAAAGTGATTTTCACATTACGTCTGACATCAACACCAGTCCATACCATGAGAATCAGGATAATCATCATAATCATTCCAAAAATCCATCCATCCATCCATCCATTACCGTTTATCTTGTGTAGGGTCGCGGGCAAGCTGGAGCCCATCCCAGCTGACTATGAGCGAGAGGCGGGGTACACCCTGGACAAGTCGCCCATAGTCAGCTGGGATAGGCTCCAGCTTGCCCGCGACCCTGCACAGGATAAGCGATTACAGATAATGGATGGATTTCTCTTAATGTGCAGTTTTATTGTATTAGTACCAATGTGTGCTCAACTTCTCATGTGAACAGCTGCACTGGAAAATAGTTAACGTGTTCAATACTAATGTCCATCACTGTACGAGGAATTCTCATACTGATGAAACCGTTTTGGATAGTTTGAGATTTTTAATTTTCTTTCTTAGTTTGGTATTTTCTTTCAGTGTAAGAAACCATTTTCTTTCTCCCAGCACTCCCCAGCTGGTAAAGATGGTCTGTCAGTTTGACCAGGTCAGCCTGTTTTAGTAACTGGTAGCTGAACAGACCAAACTGGATTTTTCAGCAGGCTTGGAGGGGGTATAGTTTGGTTCCCAGTGAAATGTACAGGTTTTAAAGGAGACATACCTTCCCCCCATGTTGTTTTTGAAATATGATCTGTTGATGTGACTTGCAGACTTACTGGACCTTTCAAAGTGGACTGTTACCTTCCCAGACTTTAATGGCTATGGAAAGAAAATAGGCAGAAAGAACAGGTTGGTTACAAAAGTGCATGCTTCTTATGTAGAATCTCCTCTCATTTTTATCCCTTATTAACATATAACCACCCTTAGCATTTTGAATCAAGAAAATGGAGCCATCTACCCAATTATTCAGCAAATGATACCTGGAAGGAACAAGTGGAGATGTTGGGGAGAAAACACAAGTGTCCACAAGGGTTTCATTTTCCTCTTCATCCATGTAAAAGCTGTAATCCTGGTGCAGAAGCCATTGCTTACTGTACCTTTCATACCCTTTTTCAACCAACAAGAAACGAGTTCTTGAACTCGTTCTATTCAGGATTCTTTGAACCATGGTGCCAGCTAGTGAACCAGTTCATGTTTTCACCAGTCAGTCATCAAGGGTGCATCACGAATGGAGGGCGTTTCACAATGTGAGTAAACAGTAGTCGGAAGACATCAGAGTGCATTGATTACAGGCATTCAGCAGACGCTCAAATCCAGAACAATGTACCTGGAGAGCCATCGGGGGTTGGGAGCCTTGCTCAAGGGTACCTCAGCCATTCCTGCTGGTCCAGGGAATCAACCTGGCGACCTTTTGGTCCCAAAGCTGCTTCTCTTACCTCTAGGCCATGGCTTCTCCCTGCAGGCCTTTGTTCGGTTATTGCAGATATTTGTTTTCAGTCCATTTTTTTTCTAAAAATGCATCCTTTTCCATTGTGTTCTCCATTACTGCACTCCACCTCCTTTCCAAACTAATAAACACGCCCACAGATGTCCTCGTGGTTCGTGCTGGAAAAAAAACAGTTGTATTTTGGGTGCAACCAGGAACCAACTTTTCAGGGTCTGAACCAATTCATTTTTGGTCGAAATGCTCTGAAGGGTTCAAAAGTTGGTGCACAAACAAGAGCAGAACCTTCATCATCGTCTTTAAGGTTTTATGGCAATTGGCAAACCAACTTAAAGGTACATTAGCGCCACCGACTGGGCTGGAGTGTGGAACAGGAGATATAAGGGAGGGAAGAAAAAAACAACAACCAAAAAAAAAAACACCTTTATATTCTTTTAGCCAATTCTGAATCTTTCAGAAATTTGATAACGTAATAATACATCTGACTGAATAAACCAGGTAACGTGAAATTGTGATGATTAACCATTCTGAGAGATTTATAAAGCTTATTTCTTACAGTGAAATATTACATGCTCTACTGATTCCGGATGGCTGCAGTATTCACAATTTTTATAATAGGGTGTTTGCCTATTTTGAAGAACAGAACCTGTTGGTTAAAAAGGGGGTTTGTTTGTTTATTTGATCTGTAACCGCTTATCCCGTGCAGGGTCACAGGGGGCAAGCTGGAACCTATCCCAGCTGACCATGGGTGAGAGGTAGGGTACACCCTGGACAAGTTGCCAGCTCATCGCAGGGCTGACACACACACACACAAACAACCATTCACACTCACGGTCAATTTTGGACTGTGGGAGGAAATCCACGCAGACAACATGCAAACTCCACACAGAAAGGCCCTCATCGGCTGCTGGGTTCAAACCCAGGACCTTCTTGCTGTGAGGCAACAGTGCTAACCACTACACCAACGTGCTGCCTGAAAATGCGGTATCTGAGTTTAGCTACAGTTCCACACCTGTTGGAGAGGGTGTGGCTAACAGAGCTCTGTTTAAAAAAAAAAAGCGTTAGCCAGTCAGAGCGAAACTAATTACATATCCATCCATTATCTGTAGCTGCTTATCCTGTCCTACAGGGTCACAGCCTATCCCAGCTGACTACGGGCGAAAGGCGGGATACACTCTGGACAAGTCGCCAGGTCATCACAGAACTGACACACAGACAACTATTCACACTCACATTCACACCTACGGTCAATTTAGAGTCACCAGTTAACCTAACCTGCATGTCTTTGGACTGTGGGGGAAACCGGAGCACCCGGAGGAAACCCACGCATACACGGCGAGAACATGCAAACTCCGCACAGAAAGACTGGGCTTGAACGCAGGACCTTCTTGCTGTGAGGCGACAGTGCTGCCTGAAAATGGGGTATCTGAGTTTATCTACACTTCCACACCTGTTGGAGAGGGTGTGGCTAACAGAGCTCTGTTTAAAAAAAGTGTTAGCCAATCAGAGCGAAACTAATTATATATCCATCCCTTATCTCTAGCCGCTTTATCCTGTTCTACAGGGTCGCAGGCAAGCTGAAGCCTATCCCAGCTGACTACGGGCGAAAGGCGGGGTACACCCTGGACAAGTCGCCAGGTCATCACAGGGCTGACACATAGACACAGACAACCATTCACACTCACATTCACACCTACGCTCAATTTAGAGTCACCAGTTAACCTAACCTGCATGTCTTTGGACTGTGGGGGAAACCCACGCGGACACGGGGAGAACATGCAAACTCCACACAGAAAGACTGGGCTCGAACGCAGGATCTTCTTGCTGTAAAGGCCTCTGCATGCTCTTGCGACAAGGCTTTCACAGATAGCTTTTCGCAGACAGTTGTAATTTATCGTTGAGCGGGGAGTAATAGGCGTGCGCGATGTTATTCACCGCCACAACGCAAGGGGGCGCGAAGTCGCGAAATCGCTAGGAGTAGTTGGTGGGTGTGGTTAGTGGAGTGTTTATCCTCTGGTTCCTTATAATGACTAGAACTGGAGTCGTATAGATGTACGTACTTCCTCACTTCCTCGATCAACCGCTCTTCGTGCTGCTCCATCTTTGCTTGTGTTTTTAAAAATGGTGGTCGTGAAAACAAAACAAACCGGGAAAGTAGGGAAGCGGAAGTGCGTGTACAGCGGATGTAGAGTGGACCAATCAGAGCCCTCTTGTCTGCGACGCTGTCTGCGAGGCTTCTGCGGTGGTCACAATTTTTGGGAGGTGCGCGCAGAGCGTCTGCGAAGGTGGGGGGGCTACGCAGACGCTGTCTGTGATGCCATCTGCAAGGACTGCGTTGTCAGCATAAATTGGCCCTAAGGTGACAGTGCTGCCTAAAAATGGGGTATCTGAGGCCAAGTTTACATTAGACCGTATCAGCGGATCATCAGATTAACGTTTTTAAAACGATTAGTGTGCACACAGCAACACCAATACACGGATACGCTCGGCTCCGCAGGCATCCTGTGCTCCAAATCACTCCGCCCTGAACAGCGAGTGCCCTCTGGAGGGTGCGCACTCCGGCCCTGTGCAGCTCACAGAGCGCGCGAGTGAAGCGCACGAGCAGTGATTCGGGACTGAGCCGCTGTGTGTGTGATCCCAGCGCATATCACTTACCACTTGCAAGTGGAAGGATGGCAAGCCTAAAGACCATCATAACTACACAATGGGCAGTATTTGCATCAGTATTTGCAGTATTTTCATACTTTTATACTCTTTAATGAAAGGTGATACAAGGCGGAAGTCCGCGCCGTTTTTCAGCAGTCGCGTCACATGACCAACGCCAGCGAATCAGGAAGGTGGATGTCACAGTGACGTTGTCCAATGACGATGCCAGCTAGAGCTCAGCACAGCGTATCCGCGTATTCTCAATGTTTACACAGCACCGGACCAGACACGATCTGGATTGAATACGTGGACGCTGGCGGATTCCCGTTTCCCGGCGTTTTAATGTAAACGGACAGTGCATCCGCGAAGAAAACGAGACAGATACGGTCTAATGTAAACTTGGCCTAAGTTTAGCTACACTTCCACACCTGTTGGAGAGGGTGTGGCTAAAAAAAAAAAAAAAAAAAAAACAAGTGTTAGCCAATCAGAGCGAAACTAATTACATATGTTAATATTTAAAAACACAGCTGGGGGGGTTTCATACTGTGCTGAAACAGCATAAGGTTAAAAAAGAAGTAGTAGTAGTAAGGAGTTTGTTTTGAAAAAAAAAAAAAAAGCATCTCAGGGAATAAAATAAAATAAAATAATTGCAAAGTGCATGGCATTACCTCTCTGAAGTGGATTAAGGATGTAAACACTCTTGACCAATCTGGCAACCTTGTGTGTGTGTGAGAGAGACAGAGAGAGCTGCTGCAGTGACACAGAGCTGCGGATATAAACAAATGCACGCATTCTATCATTTCGAGTCTCTTCCAGACCTTCTGAGGGTTTCCCGAACCTCTTCACCTGCTGTTTGCTTTCTTCCTGGTCCATGTTGGTGAAAAGAACCCTCTGTTAGGAGCTGACATTTATTAAACCGTGTATTTTGAACTCCTGCTGTATGTTTGAGGTAGAAATAAGGAGGCAATGACCGAGCTGAGGAAGCGCGGAGGAGGAGCAGCAGGAGAACCTGACAGCACGGATAATATCAGCGATAAGGTACCGCACACCGAGTTTCACTCGCTATATCTCTGCCTTGGAGCTTTCTTTTCCGATGCCTTTGCCCTTTCAGAGCTCTCTAGCCTCAGCCCAGTAAAGCCTGCAAGCTCACCGGCGGTCTTGAAGGCTTGTTTAGCAGGCAGGCTAACACAACTCACCGGCTCTGTGGTACAGCAAATGAATTAGCGAGCTAGCTTTTACTCAAGAGGACTAGCACAAGGATAGCTGCTGTTTACATTAAACACAGGAATAAACTTGTTTATTTACCTCACAGGTATCACTTATCGAGCAAGAGGAAGGCATTTTAGCTGAGTAATTGGTTATCTGAGATTTAAATTAGCTTGTAAATTGAGCAAGGTAATGCTAATCCGGCATTAAGTATTTTCTATATGTAGCGGTTTGTTTGTTTGTTTGTAAATAACTATACTGACGTTTTCTGAAGACAAGAAGAAATCACAGGTGTTGTTTTGCTTCATTTCCTGCAGCCCATAATGTTTCCATCTCTTCAGGGGGAAGTAGCTAAAACAAGCTAGCTTTAAAAGTCGCCAGATGACGTCATATATATATATAGATATATCAATTTGCATACTCGTTCATATTCATTATGATCACTGACGTAGCAAATTCCAAATAAGGTTACAGGAAGGAAGATGTTCACTTATGCCGCTTTTCCATTACCAACGCGGCTGAGCGGGGCTGTTGGAGTTGCATTTCGACTACAACCGTGCTGGCTGGAAGTGGGTGGACACATTGGGTGGAGTTAGCGAAAGTGGGTGGACGTCACGTGATGTCGTTAGGCGGCGCAAACAGTGACATCAGTGATCTTTTAAGCGGTAGTCTTACGACCCGGATAGTAAACAGTAAACATGGAGGACATGGAGTCGTTAGTGTTGCTGGTCTTGGTGTCACCGATGACGCCAACAGATACTGGCAAGAGCGTATAGATGAGGCGAGGCGCATAAGGCTAAAGAAATTCTCGTAATTCTTCTTCTTCCGGGTTTACAGTGTTTACAGATCCCAGCGTGCTCGCGGGGCGTGTGGGCGTGTGAGGACACTCCTCCTCACCAATCAGTGCACAGGGGAGTGTCTGCTCACGCCCCTAGCCCCACTCGGCTCGGTTTGGCTAGCTTCAGCCCCACTCCAAAACCGTGCGAGTTTTGGGTGCTGAGTAGGGCTGAAGCGAGCTGAGTCGTGCTGCTCTGAGGTAGTCGAAACGCGAGCCGTGTCGGGCTGAAGTGAGCTGAAAAAGGGTAGTGGAAAAGGGCCATTAGAATGTTCGTATTGACCCATCCCACGTGATGTCACGACAAATGCGGCTGCCATTTTGGACATGAACTACCAGTAGTCTACCACAGCCAACAACGAGGAACGACGGCGAAGCATCGACAGGAATATAGCCATCAAAGGAAGTTTTTCCTTTCAGCAAGACTTCCATCATGCCATTATATTGTTGTGCACCTGGATGTAGTAACCATCAACACACAAGGCAAGATTTATCATTTTATCGGATCCTGTTAAAACGAGTGTAACATTTTAACAGTCATCCAAATGACTGAACGTAAACATTGCTATAGTAACATACTAGCTACTATGTTGTTGACATTAGCTAGTGCTAACAGCTAGCTGCTAGTACACTGCTACAACACAGACACCGACCCTAATAATACAGTTCTTGGTCATTGCCTGGTAACAGCAAATTTATAACGGGCCATGTCTCAACAGACTAAGAAGTTATTTCAATGACGACAACATTTTGTTTATCCTGAGGACCGACATTAAATGAAAATGTGAACAAACCTTAGCTGTAATAAGATGGCGACCACCGGCTCCAGGGACGACCCGCTGATGTAGGCATGTTACCCAGCCTGACACAAAATATTTGTAGGCATCCAAACTCTTATACGCTTTCAGATCAATACCTGTGTATGGCGATGGGTTTTTAACGACATAGGTATACAGATCATGTGGGCCGAAGTCAGGTAAAGACGAGGGCTTCGTGTACTTCCAAACGTCAGTGAACAATCCTGGTGGAAGCAGGTAAACGTCGTTCTCTAAGCCTGCTAACCTCAATTTTTGCAAATACCTCTCCCTCTGCTCGCCCTGTAAATGCCCTACGTCGCTGGATAGTGAAGGTGTTTTCTGCATCTCGCTCCTTTTTCTTTTATGTTTTTCGTTTGTCGTCTTCCTCGCATTCAAACCGATTCGAACCGAAGTCCACTTCATGTCCAAAATGGCGGTCGCGTTTACGAAGGTCACGTGAGTGGGAAGGGTCAATAGGTAATCGTATGAGGCCGAGTAAAGTTAAGGATTAAAGTGGATATTCTGCAGTCCCCCCCAGGATTCCGCGGGCCTTTTTTGTGATTGCTCCGGGCTAAAATGTCTGATGTTGCGGGGGGTTTTCCAAAAAATTGCGATGAAAGTTGCGGTGTTTATTTTTTTGTTGCGATTACATTGCGGGAGGAAGTGGAAGTTGCGAGAAATTGTTGTCTCTTTTTGTGATTAAAATTGAGTGATATGTTAAATATTAAGTTATTACTGAAAAACTATTGATTAAAAAAAAACAAAGACACTGAGAAATGGTCCTATAAACAACTTTACCGATATAAAAGATTACCAGGGCTACAAAAATGCAGAAAAATAGGCTTTACTTCTCCAAATGCACCTGTTGGTTCAAAAGTTAAAGTGCAGAGAACCTCACAGCACAACATGAAGTTCCCTTAAAATATAATATAAATGCCTCAGCTTTCATGTAAGAAAAAAAACCTATTAATACTAGTACTGTGTGCAGGCAGTCTCTCCTGAAGACTAAATTAAGCAATAATTATAAACTAATAAAATAAATGGCTCAGGCTTCATAGAAGAAAAAAAAAACAATTTGAACAGAATCTCACAGTATGATGCTGAAGCTGCCTAAACAATGGAAAATAAAATACCATTTTGGCAAAAATGTTGGCATCCATTAATTTCTTGTATTAAGTAAAAAAATAATGTAAAGTGCACACAGTGCTTCACTGTAAACATAACACACTTTCAGTAACAGAATTTAAGCCTATATAAACACTGACTCGCACATGCAGTGTTGCCAGATACTGCTGACGTTTTCCAGCCCAAAATATGTTCAAAAACCGCCCAATCTGGCAACACTGCGCACATGCTGCTTCTCTTGAACGTATACACGGAAGTAAGGCGGAAGGTAGTTTGTTGACGACACCTCAAGATGACGCCAACGATTGGTCAAATTTGCGGGAAAGTTGCGGTGATTGGCTATAATTGCAACACCGCCCTGAATTCGCGGGGATTGGTTGAATTTGCGTTGAAGTTGCAAATCGCGAAATCCTGGAGGGTCTGAATCTGGACCAATTTCTTTTTTTTTATATGAAAGAATGTCCATTTACACACTCATCCAGAAGGGTAATTTTGCACAAGGCCATCTGTCTACAACCGACTAGTGGCCTAGTGGTAGCGTGTCTGCCTCTCGATCGGGAGATCATGAGTTCTACTTGCGGTCGGGTCATACCAAAGACCATCATAAAAATGGTACGTACTACCATCTGGCAAGGCACGCTGCAATACAGATGCGAGTGGGGAGTTAAACTCTCGTGGTTACCAGAGGACACGCCCCCCACTGTAACCCTAGCTATGTAATAGGCGAGAGGCAGAGGGCTGCAGAAACGGAGATCGGCGCCGCCCAATGTGCCACATGGCGTAGGAAGGACTTTAACTTTTAACCATCTGTCTACAGCAGAAAAAAATAAAATAACAAAACGCGTCTGGAAAAATCCCAATGGAGTCTGGAGCCAGATTATACAACAGTCCTATTGAAGAAATTAATGTTGAGTAAGTGACATTTCAGACACAGTGTGGCCAAAAGTTCTGTTTATTTTTGCTTCGCGAGCAGAAATCGATCCCGAAATAGCCGCATTAACTTTATAGCCTGTTGGCTTCCTGGCTAGCTAGCTCACATTGATTTGATTGATTGATTTTATACCACATTCCTCTGGTAAAACTGGCATCCCTTCTTCTGTTTACTGGTTCGGGGGGGTGCTGGATGAGGATGGTCACCTGCAGGACCCCTTCCTGCGGCTCCTATTACAGAGCATTTGGACCTGAACAAACAGTTAAAGGAGTCCAGTGTTGTAGCCGAGTCACTAAATCTCAAGTCCAAGTCATTAAAGACAATTTCGAGTCCAACACAAGCCTCGCTATCAACAGGGTAAATAACATGAGAGAGGGTTAAAGTGCATATTCTGGACCCATTTTGTGGGTTTTTTTATATGAAAGAATGTCCGTTTACACACTCATCCAGAAGGGTAATTTTGCACAAGGCCATCTGTCTACAGCAGAAAAAAATAAAATAACAAAACGCATCTGGAAAAATCCCAAGGGAGTCTGGAGCCAGATTCGTGACGTTATCTGCGGAAGCGCCAGCAGGCTGCGCGAGCTTTGCGCAGTTTCAGTGCGCAGCCTGTGTAGACCAAGCGCTCCCATTTCTCTCTCATTGTCCGGTCTTTTGGAAAACGATGAGTACTAATCCCATCAAGATTGGTGTTGCTACACCCTCCTACGATACATCTGTTAACCATTTTAATAATTACGCGATAACGTTGAAGAAATTTGCAGAAAACCACCAGGTCGTTTTCTCATAAACAAACCAGCGCTGACGTAGGATTCAGAGGGAGGCGTCCCGCACGCGACGTCACGAAAATCAATGTTTGCCGGGAAATCCAAATGCCAAGTTTTTTCAGAGACGGACCAATTCGCCTCAAATGGCTTGATTTCAACTGAATCTTTCTGGTATTGCGCAAGGTAAAAAAATTGCAGAGAATGCAAAATGTTACAGATATTTGACCAAAGTTTAATATAAAATAGGAGAATTCCATTGATCTTGCTCCTGAATTTACCCGTGATATCACTTTAATTTCACAAGTGATTTCGAAGTTTTGCAACTCAGGCAATTTAAAAACTTCGAAATCACGAGTGAAATTGATCCTTTAATTTTACGAGGAACCATACCATGGTTTTCCCCAAAGCGTTTTATCGTATCGGGCCCGATATGCTTGCTCTGCCTGCTGATACGCTTCGTCGCTTTAGTTAAAAATCCGATACGCTTAGATTTATACCGATACGTTAAATTTCCTACCCACAAGTAACTAGATACATAGGAGAGCAAATAACAGATCCATTTACATATTGATTGATATTTGTGTTAAACAAGCGGCCTTTTTTTCAATGTTTGTGTTGATTCTGTCAAAGTAATATGTCCGCGTGGTATGATGTAAACAAACTGTAATCTGTTTGCTATGTCAAGATCACGTGTTCAAACCGTCCAATAAAAATATAGAAAGAAAACGTCAGACATCCCGGAATTTTCCGATTCATCATAAGCGATCTCATTGGCTGCCGATGTTGTTCCCCACCAGACGGACAAAGCCGACTCATTTTAATAAGCTAGGAGAAGACTCGCTGGACAAATTAATCCACATCAGCATGGATGACAGCGAGATGGACTATGAGAGCGCTGCCCAACATTGGGCCAAGCAAAAGCCAAGGAGAATTCATCTGCTTTAAAGGAGTAGAAAACTTAATTCATTAGTTTGGGTTTGCAGAAAGATTACGTACTTATAAACACTCTCACGAAGTGAAGTTGTCCAAATGTGTCAAATACAGCACAATTTCAAATAACAATCATAAGCATTTTTGGCAGTGTGATGCCACTGGGATCCATTTAACAAAAGAAGGCTCCGGATTATTCTGTTGTTAAAGGGTCACAGTGACATCACACTGTCAAATATGCTCATCATTATTATTCGCAATTATGCTACATTTGACACTTATAAACAAATTCATGAAGAGAATGTGTTTATAAGTACATAATCTTTCTGCAAACTTAAATGTAGGAATGAAGTTTTCTTTTCCTTTAAATATATTTTAATCTTAAGCTAGTCCATTTAATAAAGTGCCAAAATTTAAACTTTATAATAAGCAGTCGCCTTACTTTTCTTTTCAGTGCATCTTCGTTATACATATATTATGGTAATTGCATCCGAAACATTCTAAATCATTACAGTTATAGTAATACAGCAACTTATTTTAAGGTGGCAGGTCTTAGGTTCAGATCCCTTTGTGATCAACAGGAGGTCATGATGATCAATTCTCTTCATTGGATTGCATAAGATGGAGCAAACCACTGGTCATATTTTCATGCACATTTTTGTTACAACACTACTTGCTCATAGGTAATTAAGGGATCCCTGTAGATTGAAAATCTATCATATACCTCAGTAATCTATAACAAAACAGTTTAACTTGCATGTTGAAGTTGAAATTTCAAATGTGTATACATTAATGTTATTTAGGTCAGAAATCATTGAAACACTGGTAAAATCTATCCTATAATCATGTATCTAAAACCTCTCAGAGACCCTGAAAATGCACCTGGGAGCATCTATTTTCAAAATATTTTCCAGGGGAGCATGCCCCCCCACCCCCTAGTTTCGCTTCGCACCTTCGGCGCTCACTTTCACACTGTTGGCGCTCAATTGTCTGTGTATTATCATGCCAGAATTTAGGACTTTAATTTTTTTCTGGGGAAAACACTGCATACGATTACTTGTTTATAATATATAGGGCCAAATTCATACTTTGGGAGCCATTCAAGTTCACAACATTTGTCATTCACATTTTTTGAAACAATCAGGGCGCAAGACTATCTTGCGTGTTTGAATCAGTCTCTAAAGCGTCTTTCATCATGACACAGCGACACAACACGAGGATTTTGAAAGTGGTTTACAAAATTTTATTGGAACTTCCTTACAAAAGCTGATTGCTAAATGCAAGAAAACTCTGTGCTTGATCTAAAAGGAATTACAAATACCATTCATCATTATAAATGTAACCAAGCAACGAACTAGCCAATAGCATTTCAGAAATACGGCCCCGTGTTAAGGAAGAAAGCCCTCCTTGATTGACCAATCAGAATTGAGTAATTTGGCCCTATGTATTATAATCAGGGCTTTGAACCAGTATTTTTTTCCTATTGGTTCGTTCCGAACAGAAATGGAATTTTAACGTTTACGGTTTTGGGTTCCACCATTAAATAGACGTTCCCGAACCGGTTAGAACAAAAAAATTTCGTTCCCGGAACGGTTAATTACATTCCCTGTCAGCTGTTTAACAAATGGCTATAAAATTATGTCTCTGTCTCATCCAGCTTAAGCCAAATGTAGGCTAATTCTATTACAACCTTCATTAAATAAGACAAGAAACAATTCAAAACAATTATTATTTCAAATGTTGGCGATTTGGATTCTCAGTATGTCTTCCCATCTACACAAACAGAAAAAGTGCCAAAAATGAAAGAGAATTCGTTTAGTGTGTTACCAAAGGCTAGTCAGGCCCTATGCATTGATAGGCTAACAGAGGTTAACGTCATTTAATGTTCGCGAGCCTCTCATTAACGTGGACAAATATATTGATATCGTGTTTGAAACTGACATTTTCGAATAACGATAGACTGCAATATTTACCTCTTATTTAAGATGTGGAGACGTGATAGTAGTCCACCCTCCCGCTCTCTCCATTCAGTCAGCGAACGTCACACAGGAAGTGAACCCCAGCAGGTCATAGAAACTTGCGCAGGAGAAGAATGACTTTTTTATTTGTAGGCTACGGAAACTTTGAGGAACGAAATAAAAACCGGTATTAACCGGTTACCATTATTTTTAATAAGCGTTTCTGTTCCAGAACATAAAAAAATAATAAAGTTTCTGGTTTCGTTTCTGTTCCATGTGAAATAGAAAAAGTTCCCGGTTTTCGTTTTCGTTCCTTGAACCGGTTCAAAGCCCTGATTATAATAACAATTATTCACTGAAATTGGTCGGTCCGTATTGTGAAATACCGTGACCGAGGTCTTGAAAATGCCTTGGTCAGTATTTTCAAGACCTCAGTCACGGTATTTCACGATACGGGCCGACCTTAAAGGCCCCGTCACGCTTATTCAGAATTAGCAGGAATCAAGCAGAACCAGCCAGAATGAATTTTTTTTTAAAAATCGTGCCACATTCAGGCGGGAATTTCAAACTGACCAACATTCTTACAGCTTTGTAAGAACGCCATTTAAATACTTAGAATGCGCTTCGAACCCGCCTTGAATGATTCTTGCACATTTCAGGTGTATTAGCTTTTGAATGTAGTTGGAACACAGTAGGAATACCTAGAATGCAGTAAGAATATTAAGAATACACTTTGAATGCCGTATGAGTGCGGTTCGATTGTTGCCCGAATACCACCCGAAGTCTGGTCCGAAGGTGCCTCGAATGCTGTACGAATTCATCTCAAATGCAGTCAGAACGCTCCCGGAATAGCCGCTGAATATGTTTTGAACGTCTAAGAATTCAAAGAGAATGCAGCTTGAATACTTAATGTACTTCGAATATCCCGGAATATACAAAGAATTTTCATTCTGACGGCATTCCGGCTCATTCGAGGCACATTCGGGACGTACTGGCAGGATTTGAAGTGGCTTGCCATTTCGATTTTTCCCTCGAACGCGATCAGAATGTTTCGAATGCTGTTGGGATGCCGTAAGAATATTTAGAATGCAGTCAGAATGCAGTTAGAATACACTTCGAATGCCGTTCGATATTCCTCCTCTTCGAATGCACCTCGAATGTTTTGAGCATGAGCAAAACATTCAGGCCAGCCACAAGAATGGGCCCGAATGTTTGGAATGCACTTCGAATATCACGGAATATACGATGAATTTTCATTCCGACGGCATTCTGGCTCATTCCGCCTCTAGTGTGACTACTCTATAAGCTGGTAAATAATATATATATATTTTTTCTTTACCAAATTCTAACAGAAAATGAGAGCGCCTGAAAGGGAAACCATATTTAGAACAAACCTGCTACAAGCTCGTTTTCGGCTTTCTCCTGAAACGTTTTATTTCATCTCATCAGGGTAGTAAAACTCGCTTTTGCTGTGAAGACTGTCGTTATTGCGATCCATGCTGTAAAATTAATGCTATTATACTGAGAAATGCAAAAATAAATGTTGACAAAAAATTGCGACTATGTTTGTTGTTGTTGTGAATGAACGAGTTGCCAAAGGTCCGTAACCAGGGTCCGGATCATAGGATTCCAGACCGCTTGCAAGCCAATCATATGCGGCAAAATGTAGGTTTTTTTTCCTGCCATGGAAGTGCACTTGTATACCGAGGAGGAAGCCATTTGCATTACAGCTGTGAATGAGGATTCAAAATGGCAGCTCTGCTCGGTTTTCCCTTTTGGGCGCTCTCGTTTTCTGTTAGAATTTGGGAAAGAAAAAAATAAATATATTATTTACCAGCTTAAGGTCGGTCCGTATGGTGAAATACCATGACCTCGGTCCAGAGGGCCTCGCTCAGTACTTTCAAGACCTCGGTCACGGTATTTCACCATACGGACCTCCCAGCTGGTAAATAACATATATTTATTATATGGCACGAGCTCCATCCATCCTTCCATTATCTGTAGGCAGATTCTACCGTAACTGGATCCATTAACCACTTGCCCACAAAATAAGAAATTTTTCTTGTCCTTTTTTCAGTGAGGTAATATTTTCAAGATTGAAAATATGGTATTTGGTCTTCTTTCATTTAAAAATACACTGAGTATATCAATAAAAGATTTTTAAAGAATAAAGTTCTATTTCTTTGACATATCTGACAGACATAACTCCCATTTTAAAAATCACTTTCATTATCCCTGTTGCTATCGTCAGTGAATTTCTGTCAGATGACCTGACGATAGACTCGGCCATTATGGATCTTTGGTAGTTATCGTGTGGAAGCAGGCTTTATCATTTTTGGGTGTCAACAGATAGAGTTGAAATAGATTAACAGCAAAAAAACTATTTCGTTCACGAGAGAAGCCCGCAGTTATTTTTAAAAAATGCTATCGTCAGTCTGTCAGTCAGATGCACCTGACGACAGCAAAATTCAAGCCCTCACCACGCACATGTCGACTGACGCAAAGAGGAAATTCTACTGCGCGTGATTTTTGTGACAGCAGACATTTACTTCCGGGCAAGACTTGGAGTTCTGACAGCTAGATTTCATCAAATAAATCAAGGTAAGATTTTCAGTCAGCTATCCTGATGATAGAAACATTGAGAATATATTTGTGCATTCATATTTAAATTTTTCTGGAGGAAAACTATCGTAAGTTGAGATAAATCAGAGCCACTTGCGACCCTTTCAGCCGACAGGCCATTTCAATGTGTTATTTCCCCGCGAAAGTGACCCAGTCGTGTCTATCGTCACTGTTCTGACAATTATTGTTGATATTTCAATTTTGAAAATAAATTTTATCTTTTTTATTTCAATATTTTATTTTATTATTTGGTTCTAGTGATGAGGTATTTAATATTATTACTAAATTTGTCAGATTAATAATGTAAGAAACAGTTTTGTTGCTATTGTCATCTAGAGTGTCTGTCAGAATATGATGGTAGACGTTAGTTTGTCTGTCAGATTTTGATGATAGAAACCGATGTGTTTCTATTGTCATTTAGCATGTCTGTCATGTCAGGCTTTTATTAATTCGTTACCAGGACTACTGTCCTAAAATTTACTGTGAATGTCCAAGACCCCAAATGCTACTAGAAAAACTTAATAGAATGATCAAAATAATCAATTCAGCAATTTAAGGAGATGGGACTTAACTGGCCTCTGTTATGGTAGAATCTGCCTGTAGCCGCTTATCCTGTTCTACAGCTGGAGCCTATCCCAGCTGACTACGGGCGAGAGGCGGGGTACACCCTGGACAAGTCGCCAGGTTATCGCAGGACTGACACAGAGACAACCAACCATTCACACTCGTATTCACACCTACTGTACGGTCAATTTTGAAAACAGCCGAAAGAGAAATGAGTCACCAAGTTATTCAAGGAATGAGCAACAAGGAGCATTCAGAAACCGCTAACCACTAACAGAAATTCAGTTTTGAAACCGCTAGCTGTTTATTCTGCATGTATGACTCAACTATGTTAAAAATATGGCATTACTGAAAGCAGCATCGTGCTTGATTATAATGACAGTCTGTTTTAATTTTAGAAATAAAAAAGCCAAATAATAAACTCCTTATTAACCTTGTAGGCTTGGTCCGTACTGTCAAGATCTCGGTCTGATATTTTCCTGAAAGACCAAGCAACGAGGTTAATAAGGAGTTAATAATAACCGAGACGAAGTTGAGGTTCACTGATATTCACTGAGCCTGAGGCGAATAATTGTTTTAGTATAAATACACAGGTGATTTTATTTTTAAAAAATTATATAAAAAGAAATCATTTTATTTCAGTCTTCAAAAGCGGCATGCAGATTTAATAAAGATGGACGCAGGCTTGTCACCGATCTGTGGTGAGTCACATAAAATACTTTGTTTTGACATAGATAAAATAAATCCCAATTCCATCTTACCTTTGAATAGTTTTAGACCAAACTCCGTCGCATCTTTAGTGCTTTTAGGAACAGGATTTTCTTTCATCATTTGTAATTCTTCCTCACTTACGGTGGCAAAGTGACTGGCCACCGTTTTGCCGAGTCGCTCGAGGTGATTATCGAGAAACAGTCTGAATTTCTTGACCAATCGGCGTACACGATTTTTTTTGTAATCACTTCTGTATTTATACTAAAACCGAATAGAGTTTTATCAGAATAGAAAATAACAGGTTGTTTTTTCTTATTTCTTTTTCAAAGAATTTTTTCTTGAAATTCTCTTTACGTCCTGACAGCAATTAATAAATGAATACAATAAAATGCTCTGACAATAAAAAGGGGGGGAAAAAAGTCATCTGTGGTCATCACAGGACAGTAAAAATCACATCCGGTCATTTCATTCGGTCTGAATTCAGTCCAAATGAAATGATTGGATGGCTTACCTGCCTGTCTACCTACCTTCCTACCTTTTACGTGACCAGTCTTCAACAAGGCGAGGCAGACGTATTGCTAAAGCTAGCGAGCTAGTCAAAAACTGTAAGTACTAACAATAGGCATGTTCATTGTTTACATTCATTATGATAATGTTAGGTGTTATAGGACGTGAGGTAGTTGGATATGACGACGATGTGCTACGCTCCTCTCCCCAACACTCGCTCCCTCTCATGGACTCGTCTTCGGGCAGTAATCAGGCAGTGTACGTTCATGTGTTCTTTAGAGATGTGGGATTTTTCTTTTGGATACTTTCAAAATCTAGTCTTCTCTTGCTGGTTTCTCCAAAGAAGTCATCTTTGGTTATGGCACCATGAACAAAACTTTTACGTCTTTACACAATACTAAACTTTCTATCAGGGACGCAGATGAAAAGAAGTGGCCATGAAGGAAAACGTTTACTCGCTTTTAGTTTGAGTGAAATATAACATCTCCAAAACGAGAGAGGTGAGAGGGCAAGGCAAACAGTGATCAGTGATTGGTCGTTAGGGACTATTGACTACACGACACGCAGTA
Organism: Neoarius graeffei; assembly: GCF_027579695.1. Taxonomy (NCBI): domain Eukaryota; kingdom Metazoa; phylum Chordata; class Actinopteri; order Siluriformes; family Ariidae; genus Neoarius; species Neoarius graeffei. The sequence continues at coordinate 42,090,024 of NC_083592.1, read as the reverse complement.
CGTTTACATGCACATCCAAATCGAGCTGCTGTCGGCAATCGAGCTAAGGGTCCCAGCAGGGGTGCCAGAGAAATCCAATCCTACATGCACACAAGGCAATCGAGCTATTGTGTGAGGTACGTTGTGCACCCGAGCCACAGGTGGCGCTACACGCCCCATCGTGTTGGTACACTTCCGGTTGTCGTCATGAAGAAGAGCTATTCAAGAGCAGTGTTGCCAGATTGGGCGGTTTTAAGTGCATTTTGGCGGGTTTTGAACATATTTTGAGCTGGAAAACGTCAGCAGTATCTGGCAACATTGTTCAAGAGTATAAGCAGTTATCAATTCCGTGTTCACAAGAAGAGAGTTTGTATGTACAAACAGAAGTGTTCCTAATAAAATGGGCACTAAGTTGAAGTTGATCTGAAGTGTCATGCCGACCAAGGCTGTTTTTTTTTTTTTTTTTCCCCCGACCGAGGCTGTTGTGTTTCCCGCTTGTGGTCTCGTCACTTCCGGAAGGGGCAGTGCTGAAGTAAGTAGCTGGACTACGTAGCTCGATAGGGTATACATGCACTAAGTAGCTCGGCAAAAATCGCATAATCTAGGTCGTGTAGCTTGGTTAGGTCGTGTAGCTCGGTTCGGTTCAATTTCAGCCGAGCTAAGGTGTTTCCATGGCATTTAGAACTTCGATTTCAGTCGAGCAACGGCAGAAATTCGATTTTCTCTATGTGCATGTAAACGCACTGACAGTCAGGCGTTACACACTGCTGGTGGAGTTGAGTGCATGTGCTTTATAAACTCGTATATAACAACAGAGTGACTGTGGTGTGAGTTGAAGAACCGTATCAAGTTCAAAACCGTCACTAACGTGTGCTGAAAAAGTCTCTAAAGGGGTCTAAGAAGTCACCAATCTAGCGACAGAGTGTCTAAGTTGGCAAGACTGGTAAGAACATGGAAATGGGTGATACGACTTGATATTTCGACACCACTGAAGACAAGAAACGACACTAAAACGCTGCTTGAGTCCATCGTTCAAAGCAGACTAGGATATAACCTCCTACAGTCATGACCGTATGTAAAGAATAAAACACTTCAGGGTGTGCTGTTTTTGAAAACAATCCACACCTCATATACTAAAAAGTCTAAAGTCCTTCCTGCGCTATTGGGTGCATTGGACGGCACCGATCTTCATTTCCACAGCCCTTGGCTTCTCACCTGTACAGCTAGGGTTACAGTGGGGGGGCTAGTCCTCTGGTAACCGCAACTCCCTGCTCACATCTGTATTGCAGCGTGCCTTGCCAGACAGCAGTAGGTACCATTTTTATGATGGTCTTTGGTATGACCGCGAGTGGAACTCCTATACTACAGCAAGTATTCTTTATTTATTTTTATTAATTAAAGAAAGATGTCATATATTTATCTGTTTATAGTGACGCTTGGTGTTGTGAAATGTCCATGAAACAAGTTACTACTTTCAAGTTAAGTTACTCTGATACTGGAGACTCATTATATTAAATGCCTCGTCAAAGAAAACTTCACCGTATCAACCGTTACACCTGCAGAGACGGCAGCAGGAAGTTTTGGATTGGGGGGGGGCATGATGTCTTGCACGCCAAATCCAGGGGAGTCCGGGGGCATGCCGTCCCGGGAAATTTTGGAATTTTTAACCCTCTAAAATGCTATTTCCTGCATTTTGAGAGGCAAATTTTAGTGGCGTAAAGCTAAGTTTAATGTCTCTATTAGAGTACATTTCATCCATGTATTGTTTTCTATATGAAACAGAACCAATAATACTATAACGTAATTACGTCTACTTGGTATCGTTGAGAGGATAACACCCTCTTAACGTGGGTTTGGTACTTTCTACTGTGTTTACATGTGAGCAAATACACATACAACGTTCAAATGTACTTTGCTTAAAGGGGTACCAAATATAATGTATACAGTTGCTGATGTGACAAAGTAACGTATTCTTAAGTATTCTATCAAATTTATATACTAGAAAACAACGAAATATCTTGGCAATTGTAAATATAATAGTCGGTACGCTAAACGGCACAAGAGTCGCCATTTTTAAAAGACCGTGACGTCAGCCCTACCCACTGCACTAGGAGAGAAGCGTGTAATCATGGCGTCGGGCGCATCAAGTGAAAGCGACAGCTCTGTCGAATCATACGAAGAGATCCCGCAAGACACACTGCAAGCAGGCTATGGCTTAGAAGGGTACCAGTTTGAACCTAGGAGAGGTACTCTCGACTCCGGTGATGACGAAATAAGAGAAGAAAGCTCGGATGACGGCGAGGATGAGACTGATGCTGACCATGGGCATGGCGAGCGTGGGGCAGAGTGTCTGCGTGCAGGTGACACGGCGTGGTGCTTGTGCGGAAAATGTAACGTGGAGTTGCTCACGAGTCCAGCAGAATTTATTTGCTGCAATGAGATAGGCGCCACCTGTGGACTTGCAAAATCGTCGCAAGAGGCAGAAACAGGTATTTCACACGTGCTATTCCCAACCTCAATGAGCCAACACAACTGGGCACATACATACGTCATGAGTGTTACGCAGAGAAAATGAACGTGCATTCTGATTGGATAAAATTAATATCATGGCGGGCTGTTCAAACTGCGGAAATAGTTTGCTCGAGCTACTTTCAAAACACTAACTTTCCAACCTTAGAACAAAAAACTTTTGTAAGTCTTGAATAAGGTTCGTTAATGTGTGTTTTATTGTTATATTTACTCTATATATTGCCCTCTGTTCCCCTTTAATTGAAGGAACCAAAGTAGTGCATTGTCTCGTCATTGAAAGGCGAGAAGGCAGCAGCAATAGGGGTCAAGTCCATGGTGTCCACGATATCTTTATGTACCGGTACATGTAACAGTGTACAGTTTCCCTTAGTTTTCTCGTGGACCACCCACCCACCCAACTTGCACAAAAACAAAACGCGAGGAAATTGGTCCTCAGTGTCCTTGTTGAATTAAAGAGCTAATAGATTTATATACCTGCTCAGCTACGTGGTATAAAGCAAGAGCATTTCTGTCTTTCCTTTAGTCTTCAGTGTGGGTAAACAGTCATTTCTTGGTTTGTGAAATTTGACTTGGGACGTTAAAAAAAAATTTATACTGAAAACTTACCTCGTTATCATCAAGCAACTTCAGTGCCTTTGTCGAGCCCAAAAAGTTTGCAACGGAAACTTGTCTGAAACTCCTCTTCATACTGATTTTCAGTGAGTGGTTGGGCAGCAAGCGAATTCATGGAGATCGAGAGCAGCAAGTTTTTGGGCGTCCAAAACTGCTTGTACGCCTTCTGAACGCTGTCTAGCCGTCCGGACAGGACACGAGTTATCAGTCAGATACAAATGTAGCGACACTGTCATAGCCTTGCTATCAATGGCCCATACTCTTTGGCCTCTGCTTTTCTTCATTTTGCCTCTAAATGTTCCTTTACCAACCAGATGAACAAATCTTGAGTTTGAGCCCGATCTGTCAAATAGTTTAAGTTACGGACATTATTTTTGGAGGAGGGTAGGGAGTTTAGTATTGAATGAAATAACTCTGGAAATGTGAACTTTTCTATGTCTCTAGACTCACAGGTAGAGATCATACAAGCTTTGAAGCAGCTTGGGTCCACTATAACACGGCCATGTTCGGAAACCCAATAATCATGCTCAAATTAACTGCAAGGACCCTATTTTATTTATTTATTTTTTCTGCTGAAAATCCACCCTAGTGGTTTTGTTCATTGCCAGTTAGGCTACATCCACACGACAACGAGATTTTTTTTTTTAATATCGCGTCCACATGGGCAACGGATCAGTAAAATATCAGGTTCATATGGCAACGCTTGCTGAAAACGATGCAATACACATGCCACACCTCTACGTGCGCTGTAAGATGGTCCCATCGGAGACACCAGAACAATAGAAGTAGGACGCATGCGCATAACCCCTTCTTCTGTAGCATCAGCCACATAAAGTTTTGATTATTAATCAGTAGCATAAAATAGTATCTATTGTCTAAGACACTTATTTATATTTCATATTAAAACGTCTATGTAAATTAATACATAGAAAGCCTGGCCAGGCGCTGAACGTTCTTCTGCCTTCTCTTTAAGAGAAATTCAGGGCGAGCATGAGCCTAGGTTCTTCCCTGTCACTGCCACACGCGCACACCTTCTCACTCCCTGTCCTATGGCTATAGTCCCTTTAAATCACGTGCTCGTTTTTTGAATGGAGACGCGGAAAGAGGAATGAACGGGTGTAGATGGAAGCCGGTACGCCAACATTCTGAGATCCTCCAGAATTCTTTAATGGTCCGGAATAAATTGAATGCTACACGTTGATGGATTACTTTGTTCTTCTACGCCCTTTTTGAGGAATGTATTGTCGGACTTAAACCAACATCTGAAGAGGTGAGATCGCTCCTTTTTTTTCCCTATTTTTGCTGGTGGGATTGTTTTTTTTTTGGAAAGCGCACGGGCGGTGCGCGGTTTGGTTATACTGCTTCCACAGTGTTTGGACTAAAGACTCTGCCCTAAGGGCTATTCTCTCTCTCTCTCTCTCTCTCACACACTTTGCACCATTACACAATAATTATTCACAGTGAAAATATTTTGTAAGCGCGTTTCATGAACCAAGTTATAGGATTTGTTGACAACTCGCATCGAGTTCATTACACTTCTACCCTGTGTGAAGCACTGACAGTCATGTGGTTATGACATCATCGTAAACAAATCCGTTCTACTCATCCAGACGACTTCGCAACGGTGCCGTTGCCAGATTTTTCCACTCTGGAACCCGTTCTCAAAAGATTTCGTTTTGGGGCACCCAAAATGCCGGTGCCGTGTGGACGCCAGGCCGAAACGATAAACAATTTTATCAGATTCACCTGAATCCGTTGCCGTGTGGACAGGGCCTTAGACAGTCTGACAACAATTTGTTGTCCCCTCCAAATGGTTAAATAAGTGATTTGGGGTGATGTTCAGGGGCTGGAACTCAACGTTACATTAATGGCATTTAGCAGATGCTCTTACCCAGAGCAGCCTGGAGAGCAGTTAGGGGTTAGGCGCCTTGCTCAAGGGCACTTCAGCCAGTCCTGCTGCTCCAGGGAATCAAACCAACAACCTTTTGGACCCAAAGCTGCTTCTCTAACCATTAGACCATGGCTTCCTTCTATGGGTATAAAATACTGAACGTTTTAATGGTTTCATTTGGGAGTACGTGACATGATCTGTTCAAAGGTAAAATATTTTAGAAATATCTTGTTTTTGACTCCCCTCAGCTTTCAGGCAAGACCTCTTGTAGAATTTATTGGATTTGGCATGGAATGTTTTCTCGAGCTTTTTTTTTTCTCCAGAAAAAGCAGCATGCAGTGTGCAAATGCATACTCATTTAACCAAAATTTTGTTCCGTAAGCATCCTGATCCATAATCAAGGATCCAAATAAAGCTCTCTATATAGCTTATATAAAATACAATGGAGACAGGTTCAAGGTGCCTCCTGGGAAGATCACAATCTAAAAACGGTCTGAGGCGAAGATCTGAAACTCGCGCTGTCGCCTCTGATTGCGTGGCGTAACCGTGTCGCACTGTGTAGCAATAAAGTCACAGGATCCTATTTTGTCAGTCATGTGTAACGCTGTTTCTCCACATCTGTTCCAGTCTTGTGTGAAACTAATCTGTATGCAAGTTTAACCAAATACCGAGTCATAACTTTAACACCACATTAGGTTATGATCAAAGATGAAGGCAGCAACGTATAACAAGGTGGAGACGAATGCAAAAAACGTGGTTGCTTTTTCTTTTTTTCATAAACTAGTTTAGATGAATTTGCATGTGTTTTTATTGTCTTGATACCGAGATATACTTTGCATGCAGTCTAAAGGCTTTTTGTTGAGGTTTACAGCTTTGGCAACATCATATTTAAAATTATATTTCAAATTACTCCATCCATCCATTATCTGTAGCCGCTTATCCTGTTCAGGGTCGCGGGCAAGCTGGAGCCTATCCCAGCTAACTACGGGCGAGAGACGGGGTACACCCTGGACAAGTCACCAGATCATCGCAGGGCTGACACACATGCTGTGTTCACACTTATACCGGTACGAAAGTGGTATAACTGTATCGATACAAAGTACCGTATTTTCTGGACTATAAGCCGCTACTTTTTTCCTAGGTTTTGAACCATGCGGCTTATACAAAGGTGCGGCTATTCTGTGGATTTTTCTTCCACCGCTAGGGGCGCTCTAACCGGAAGTAGAATCAAAAATAAGATGGACGAAAAATCAATGCAAAGAAGAATTAGCAAATCTTTAGCAGATAGAACACGCACGACAAATTACTAACTGGTAATTATTTTCAAATCCAGCGAAGATGATTAAAGTGACTTGTGGTTTCAAACACAGGAGAAATGAAGGTAAATAAATACCGGTTATTTTCTCTTGGTTCTGTTCCGTTTTAATCAGCAAAGTTGCTGCCGTGTTAAAAGGCACTGTTCGGAAAGAATCTGTTCAGGTACATACATGTACATTTACAGTACAAAATCGTTCTGTACATGCAGTAAATATCTAATTTTTCAACATAGATATCTGCGGCTTATAGCCCGGTGCGGCTTGTATATCTTTTTTTTTTTTTTTAAATAGAGCGGATGCGGCTTATATACAGGTGCGCTCTATAGTCCAGAAAATACGGTATACCGGTACAGTTTAGTGCATCTGTCCACACTAGCGAGAAATGTTTGCGGTTTTCTTTGCGTGTGCGAAATGTTTCCGTGGTTACCGAGTAACTTCCTTCCGAGAATATGGCGGATGAAACAACGTGTGTGTGCTTTTTGTTGTCAATGTACAGTCTGTATTTCTGGTGGTCATTTATTCAGTCGAAGCGTATAAAATGCACGAGGCAGTTGAGAAAGAAACAAAGAAAACGAATCTCCCTTTCTCCCCCCTCGCTTTCTCCCTCTTCCCTTCTCTTTCTCTCCCTTTTCCCCTCTTCCTCCTTTCTTCCTCCCTCATTTTCCCCCCCTGTCTTTGCTCCATGTAGCTCCACGGTCGTTTTGAGCCATTTTGACGTTTTATTTACAGCTGGAAAGCACGGGCGTATTGCTGGAAGAAGTAGGAATGGTTCATTGCGCATGCGCATTATATTTGTATCGATACAGAACCGCTTCATCTGTCCACACTACAGCGAAGCGCTACAGTACCGATACTGTACCGGTATAATTGCTAGTGTGGACAGGTGTTGCGGTACGAAAGTAGTTTTGTATCGGTACAAAATCCCTAGTGTGGACAGGGTAATAGAGACAAACAACCATTCACATTCACACCTACGGTCAATTTAGAGTCACCAGTTAACCTAACCTGCATGTCTTTGGACTGTGGGGGAAACCGGAGCACCCGGAGGAAACCCACGCGGACACGGGGAGAACATGCAAACTCCACACAGAAAGGCCCTCGCCGGCCCCGGGGCTCGAACCCAGAACCTTCTTGCTGTGAGGCGACCGTGCTCACTACTACGCCACCGTGCCGCCCCAAATTACTCTTAAATTAAAAAAAAAAAAAAAAAACATGGTAGATTTTATTAGACTGATTGGTAAGGTTAGATTAGACTTGGTTTCAAATATCCCAACACATCTAACACTCATCTTCTGCTCTTAGCATTCATAAAGCAAGCTCTCGATCAAAGAACCACACACTGTATTTTACTGTATTTTCACAAACTGCATGATCTCAGAGGTTTTTTTTTTCACCATCGTAATCAAGGTTCACTTTAACTTTCCACATCATTATCCCTCTCTCTTTTTCATAAACCAGCCTTTTCCCCTCCTCCCTTATTCATTTTTGAATGCAGCATCAAATGAACGTGACTGTTCAGAACGTATCTGTGCTGACTTTTCTGACCCAAAGCAGAACCAGCAGCTTGTCCCTATCCTGGTACGACCTTACGACCTCCTCGGCGAAGGATTCACATATAATACTCTCTATAATGTAATTCACCTTGACTAAATTTGCCGAGTTTAGTACCAGTCTTGACACACGTGATCTACAAACATAATGGACCGAGCCGGTAATAAAACAGCTGCAATAATAGGGAAGACATTTAAATCCATTCAAATAGGAAAGGTTGTCTGGATCTGGCGTGGCATCGAGTTGCGCGTGCTAGTACCCGGCTCAAACTACACAAGCTAAACGAGGCTTTCGGTAGCACCGGAGTTTTAGAACTGGATTTGTGAGAAAGGCAGATGTGCAGGAATGGGGTTGGGTCCATGAGCAAGTGGAATTTGCACACTATTTAGCACACTGTCTGACTAATCAAAACTTGTTTTCGAGTCATGCCTTGTTTTTCAGTTGCCAAGAGAACAGGTTATGCCAGCCCAGGTACTTTTACACACTCGCTGCCAGAAAAAGACAATGAGTTCTCGTTTGGAAATAAACTGACAAAGCTCGGTATTTTTCCAGCTCTCCTTTTCTGCTCACCATCACAATAACTAGCCATATCATGTATTAAAATGGATATGAACAGCATTATTTGTAACTTTTTACATGTAAAGAGGTTTTGATGGATAGAGTTCAGATTGTATAAGTGGCAAAAAAAATTACACCCACTAGCCACTTTTATTAGGAACACCCATCCACCCACCTGCTGTGTTACGCGGTTCTCTAATCAGCCGATCCTTTGAAAGCAGCACAGTGTGTAAAATCACGCAGATACAGATCAAGAGCTTTAGTTAATGTTCACCATGTTCAAACATCAGAATGGGAAAAATCATGATCTCAGAGTGTGACTGACTTTCACTGTGGCACGGGTTTGAGCCAGATGGACTGGTTTGAGTATTTCAGAAACTGCTGATCTCCGCGGGTTTTCACACACAACAAACAGTCTCTAGTGAGCGAGCTAGAGATACCGCGAGTTGGCCTAGTGGTTAGCGTGTCCGCCTCTTGATTGTGAGTTCTACTCACGGTCGGGTCGTACCAAAGACCATCATAAAAATGGTACCTACTGCCGTCTGGCAAGGCATGCTGCAATACAGATGCGAGTGAGGGGTCAAACTCTCGCGGTTACCAGAGGACACGCCTCCCCCCCCCTGTAATCCTAACTATGTAATAGGCAAGAGGCCGAGGACTACGGAAACGGAGATTGGCGTCGCCCTATGCGCCACATGGTGTGGGAAGGACTTTGATTTGACTTTGAAACAGTCTCTAGAGTTTACACAGAATGGTGTGAAAAACAGTGAGTGAGTGAGCTACGGTTCTGTGGGTGGAAACAAACACCTTGTTGATAAGAAAGGTCAGAGGAAAATGGACAGATGCCCCTTTTCCACCAAAGCAGTTCCAAGGCTGGTTCGGGGCCAGTGCTTAGTTTGGAACCGGGTTTTCTGTTTCCACTGACAAAGAACTGGCTCTGGGGCCAGAAAAACCGGTTCCAGGCTAGCACCAACTCTCTGCTGGGCCAGAGGAAAGAACCGTTTACGTTGGGGGGCGCGGAGTTGTTAAGACCAACAACAATAACAAGACCGCGAAAGATCGCCATTTTTAAGCGACAAGAAGCAGCAGCTGTACAAACGCGAAGTCATCCATTATTATTATTGTTGTTGTTTTTGCTTCGATATTCGCACCAAGGTTTATGCAAACGTAGCGACGTAACTGACGTATACAGCAACGTAACTGACGCATACAGCGACGTAACTGACGTATACAGCGACGTAATGACATGGCTTCCCTTAGCACCGCGAGCTATGGAAAAGCAAACTAGAGGTCTGCGCGGGCCGGATTTTTCAGTCCCGCTCCCGCCCGCATTGTGCAGTCCCGCTCCCGCCCACTCCTGCAAAGAATTATGATTTTCAGTCCCGCTCCCGCCCGCGCCTGCCATATTTTGTCCCACTCCCGCCCGCAAATCCCGCATGATGCAGACGTTCGCGTTATTTCTCACGAAAGTTCTTGTCTTGACACAGCGTGATGGTGCCCCGCCCCCTACTTTGAGTGGATTTGAGCATAAATATCTACAGCTCACGTTCACGTTTGTTATTATTTACCTTGTTTCTGAATTCGGAATGTTGAAATGGCAACATGTAGACCTAATAATAATAATTATTTAAGTAGGCTAATCATTTAAGTATGCGCTCTCCCGTGGTGCGTCTCCTATGAATAATTAGTGTGAAAGGAGAGATGGATCGCACTCTTGAACTTATTCTTTTAGTTACATTTCTTTTCAGTTGTTTTTAGCAGCAGAAGGAGACAAACGTTTCGGCTGTTGCCTTCGTCAGTGTCTCTAATAATAATAATAATAATAATAATAATAAACAATAAAAAAAAACAGGCGAGCACGTAATTCCAAGTGGAAATTTGGTATATTTATTGTTCAGCCATACAAAACATTAGGCTAACCCACCCAGTTTACATTTGTAAAGCATTTCTAACTAGAATATCCTATAGAATACCCTATAAGCATAGCATATATAAATATTATAACAAAACACAGTCCTAGCCTACAACAACAAAAAAAATCGACAGTATAGGCTACTGTAGCCATTATAGGGCTATGGTTGCACATTTCTAAAACTATTTGGGCTTGAGCCTCCGTGCAAGTGTTAAACTCAATATAACATAGCTGACCTTGTTTGAATATGAATAAGAAAAACGAGAAAATCAAACGCAGGTGAACGAAACAACTAAGCCTATTGCTTAGGCTATCGGATTCTTTGAACAGCTATGGAGAAACAGCAAATTGTTCACTGTTGAGGGCTTCAACATACTGCGCCTTTCCTCCAGTATGCGACCACATATGCTGAACGCGCGCTTGGATGGTGCGCTGGAACCTGGAATGGCCAGTACATGCCGTGCCGAGATCTCAAACACGGAAGAGGAAAGGAATCGGAAACGTACGAGAGATATTTATCCTGTCCTGGATCAGAATCAGAATTCTGATGACCAGCTCATCTAAGGTGTCATTGAGGCATCATGTTAGTGTGGGTCACTGGAGGCTGGGTGTGAACGGCGAGTCATTAGTGTGATCAAAGGATTGCCCGTTAGGGTGATCAATGGCAATTTGACTCTCTCTGCAAATTTAGGTATCTTAAAATGTTTTTATTAATGCCAAATAAAATATCCAGCACAAATTATATATCTCATCTCACCTCATTATCTGTAGCCGCTTTATCCTGTTCTACAGGGTTGCAGGCAAACTGGAGCCTATCCCAGCTGACTATGGGCGAAAGGCGGGGTACACCCTGGACAAGTCGCCAGGTCATCACAGCAAATTATATATGATAGACATAAATTAATAATTTATAAATTTTATTTTAAACACGTTTTTAGTTAGCAGGACTGCAGCTTATCACTGCTCCCGCCTGCGCCCGCATTGTGCACTCCCGCTCCCGCCCGCAATGAGCTTTCAAAATTTGTCCCACGCCGCACTGCTTTGCGGCGGGTCCCACAGGTCCTGCGGGACTCCCACGGGAGTGCAGGGCTCTAAAGCAAACTGGTTCTCAGCTGGCTTGCAAGTTGAACAAGTTGTGAACCAGCACTGGCCCCGAACCAGCCCTGGAACTGATTTGGTGGAAAAGGGGTAAGATTGGTTTGAGCTGCCAGGAAGGATATAGTAACTCCTACAACCATGGTGAGCAGAAAAGCATCTCAGCATGCAACAGCAGAAGACCACATTGGGTTCCAGTCCTCCAGCCAAGAACAGGAATCGTAGAGTCAAGAACACGTTCCTATTAAAGTTGCTGAGGGGTGTGTGTGTGTGCATGGATTACACTGTCAAGTTTAAACATCCTGCTTATTTCAAATAAAAAAAATTGTGTGAAACTCTTTTTATGACCAGGTATGACAACTGCATCATCATCAGTTTTTCTTTGGCCAATCAGACACAAGGTACACCACCATACTCGCTGGAGCATTTGGGGACTAGGCACAGCCAGTCCTGCTGGTCCAGGGAATCAAACCAGCAACCTTTTGGTCCCAAAACTGTTTCTCTAATGCCGCTTTTCCACTACAAACGCGGCTGAGTCGGGCTGAGCCGTGCCGTGCTGAGTCGGGCTGAGCGGGGCTGTTGGAGTTGCATTTCGACTACAACCGCACTGAACCGTGCTGGCTGGAAGTGGGTGGACACATTGGGTGGAGTTAGCGAAAGTGGGTGGACGTCAGGTGATGTCGTTAAGCAGCGCAAACAGTGACATCAGTGATCTTTTAAGCGGTAGTCTCACAACCCGAATAGTAAACAATAAACATGGAGGACACGGAGTCGTTAGTGTTGCTGGTCTTGGTGCTGTGGCTTGTTGTCACCGACAACGCGGACAGATACTGGCAAGAGCGTATAGATGAGGCGAGGTGCATAAGGCTTCAGAAATTCTCGTAATTCGTAATTATTCTTCTTCCGGGTTTGCGGTGTTTACAGATCCCAGCGTGCTCGGGGGGCGTGTGTGGGCATGTGAGGACACTCCTCCTCACCAATCAGTGCACAGGGGAGTGTCTGCTCACGCCCCCAGCCTCACTCGGCACGGTTTGGCTCGCTTCAGCCCCACTCCAAAACCGTGCGAGTTTTAGGGGCTAAGCAGGGCTGAAGCAAGCCGAGTCGTGCTGTTCTTTGGTAGTCGAAACGCGAGCCGTGTCGGGCTGAAGTGAGCTGAAAAAGGGTAGTGGAAAAGGGCCATAACTGTTAGGCCCATGGCTAAACGAAACGCTGTTATTTTATATTAGCGACTTGAAGTCAAGCCAAAGCGTATCCGCATATGAATACAAATAAGACGAGCCATTCAGTTAGAACAAAAAGAAACAACTCCCTATAAAAGGATTGACATTCTGTGATGATTGTGTTACATGACAGGAAGAGTTAACACATACTTTGCTTAGGAGGAGCTCGTTCGCTGTTTAGTCATCATTTCTGTGTTTTCGGCTTTAGAGCTTTGTAGGTTTTGCTTAATGAAAATCAGCGGTGCTTTGGACGCTCTTGATTTGCAGGCTTTTCTAAACATTAGTACAGTACATGAGTACAAACAAAACCATAACATTAGACTTGACTGGAATTGTTAATTGGGTTTCGCTAAATAATTGATCACTGTTATAAGGAACTGTACGGCTTAGGTTTTCACCAGTAATAAGTAACACACAGAGGAATTCTTACTCTATCTAGCCTCTAGGTTTTTCTGCCTCGTCGGCACAGTGAGGAGTGCCAAGCCGGGCCGTGCTTAATGAAAAATAAACGGCTCTGATGAAAGTGTGTTGTAGCGCTGAATGTAAATGATCTTTCCAGTTCATATGAAATGACCTGGAGGTTGTGGTTAGATGTCTCGTCTCTCTGGGTTAAGTGTGTTCGCTTAGCACAAGGCCTCCTGGGTGACGCTCTGCATGGTTTGCGCTCTTTGTGCTCGGGGATTAGCAGGCTCGTTTCTGAAGCAGCTGATCGCCTCGCCGGCCTGGTTATCTACCTCATTGGCAGAATGGAAATAAAGCTTAAGGACAGGTTTGAAACTGAATAATGTTTAACAGCACATGCTGTTTACAATGGCTTTGTGTACATTTACGTTGCCCGGAAGCCATGATGTACAGTAGATCCATTACCGAATGTACCAGATGCTGACGGTCATTACTGACGACAAACATAGAGGTATAGGTTTAAAACGAGAAGCCCTGGATCGAGATTGTCCCTGCAGTTACGTTTATTCATTTAGCAGGTGCTTTTCTGTAAATCAAAGCAGAATAAAAATCCAAATGTCGAACTGAGTCCTCAAGGCTGGAGGCCAGTATTTATTTTAAACTCCTATCCTTCATGTCACCAAGCAAAGAACTTTAGCCACTATCTAAAAGGACTTTCTATGGAATGAGCAACAACTTGGTCTATCTTTCATCTCCTTATAAAGTGACACAGGTCAGTGTCCTGGTTCAGGAATCATTTAATTCATTCCCCTTTCTAAATTGTTTGAGCTGATACCCATCCCCATAGCTGGTACTGTATGCATCATCCTGTTTCGATACATTTTATTTTCTAATGCGGGCCGTCCTAACTACGTGTTAGTCTGTCTACAAACCGCTCGCTCAGCAGCCAGTTCGGAAAAGTCACGTGAGGTCATGCACGGATCAGAGGTCACGACCGCGGAGCCACAGCAAACATGCCAGATCGCCCAGATCGACCGAAGACTCCTAAATCGAGCCAAAAAAACAACGATTTTAAGGAAGTATCTGACATTGTCAGAGGCAAAACGTGCCAAAAAATAGACGGACAAGCCGAGTAAATATTGCCGTCTCTCGAGCACTTGCTTCTGTGTCGGAGGCCGCCGGTTCTGCCAGGCCATCCTTAAAAAAAATCCGTTTCCTGTCCACCGGGTGAGCAGAAAAAATTTTCAGTCGGGAGGGAGGGATTTTTTTTTTTTTTTTTTTTTATATGGATGGATAAGAAATTGCAATGCTGTGTTTGCTTTTTCTTTCAGTACTTTTTTATTACAAAAGCAGACACATTTAATAAAATATGACAGTTTAATCAACTGAAACTTGTACAAAAACTTTAAGTTAGCATTTTAAATGCTGACTGCAGCATTTGCAAAACTTTTACAAAGGTACTTAAAATGTCCGACACACGGACTTTTTGTAGTTCTAAATCGAGCGTTAGGCCTAGTTCGGATGAAATTACACTATTAAAATGATCACTGAATGATTTGTTTTTCTGAATCTTTACTATTTTGTTGTTCGCTAGAATACCATTTTGCAATTTCACACTTAAGCAAATGTTTGAAAACTCCAGATCTCCTTCCTTCATGGTGGCTGCCGTTTTTTTGTGCCACATGGCGCATGCGCAGAGCTGATTCAGTTCTATATTCTGCTCGGAATGCAGGGCTTTCCACAAGCGCCGGCTGCGGCCATACAGTCGACTACACAATTAAATCCAGCCGGCTACTTTAATGACTATTATTTTTGTAGCCCACAGGCTCTAAATATTAATTTTCGATTTTAATAAAATTTAAATGTTTATCTAACGGACTGACAATAATGTCAAACTGAACCGCACTCATTTAAGTTGTGATTCACGCTGTTTGTACCGATAATAACCACAAATTCCCCGCCGACTTCGTTGATCAAGGGAGAGTAACTCATCCGCGGCCCTGACATGCGGTGTGTGCGCGTGCACTCGGCGGAGGCAGTAGTGTGTCAGGGCCGTCGGAGGGAACAGAAGCAGAGATAACGCTTATTTTGTCTCCGGTAAACCAGTCTTCTCTCGTTCAATTACATGCTGGCATCAAAAGACACCGTTGGTTGTAAATGAAAGCAAACTGAGTGGTTTGAGTGTATTTTCATACACAAATGGAGAAATGTTCGCTGAGTGTGTAATTGTGTAGCCCCACTGTAGACCGTTGTCGTTGTTAATTCATAGCATGCTCAGTTGCGTGAATGTGTCATGCACCGAAAATAAGAGATTTACAAGCCAGGAACGCCTCATGATGCAATACGCAAGAAAAGAAAGAAGATTTACTGCCATTTTACTTTGTATTTGAGTAAAGTGAATAAATAAATGGTCTGTGGAAAATACATTTAATCCTGGGAACTGTGTGCACAGTTTATTTTGTGTTTACTCCCCCCCCCCCGGCTGGCTACTTATTTGTCATGGCTGGCTAGTATGAGCCTTAGTGGAAAGCCCTGGGAATGCGGAAATGGCAAGTTCGATTTTAGATTTATGAACCCGAAAAAAATGTCGAAAAACCGGCGTTAAAAAAAAAAATTCAACCGCACAAACGGCACTCACCTTGCTGGTGGACTGGAAACAGAACATTTTTTAATAATGGCCTCATGCTTGTTGCGACCTCGCTCATTATAATGAGGATAAACTTCGGCCACTTCTGTACCAAGTGTAAACATTAGCGCGTGATGTTTTCCCAGCTCGTTCTCCTTCACAGCCATGAGGCAGCCGGCAATACAGCGTGTGATTCAAGTACCGAGGGGTTATTCTAGCTCCACAGGGTACTGTTCATCTTTTTCTTACGTCAACCTGTCACTTTAATCATCACTTGAGTGGAGATCAGAATTCTTTGCGGAAATAATTTTTCTGTTTTAAATGCCACGCGATGTCTTTTTATGAATGCCAGAGTGAGTAAAATAAGTCATGCCCTGCATCCAAAATCGCTCTCTACTCACTATATAGGGCACTATATAGCGAGGACGCCATTTTGTAGTGCTGTCCGAAACCTGAGGATTATTTACACCCTATATAGTGCACTCAAAATATCCCACAGTGCATCACGAAAAGTAGTGTACAACCAATGGTCACTAACCAAAGCAATATATCCCATCATGCATTGCGGTCATGCTGAAAGAAATCAAATTAAAAGTCTCAAATTTGATTTAATAAAAGGCAGCGGCAAAGAAGAAAGTATTCAGCCTTGATTTAAAAGAACTGAAAGATGCAGGTACTTTGGATTGATTAATGTGGGAAATACGATTCAGTATAATATGTACGGTATTTATCACAAAAATACACGCATGTGTGTTATTATTTTTGAAAACCCACCAGCCGACTGACCTGGCATGTTTTAATTGCGCGACAGTAATGATGTAAATACCAGCGCGACGGACTAGTGTCCGAAAGCGTTTTTTTTTTTTTTTTCATTTTACCAATGAGCTCATTATATAGTCCTCTATCTAGTAATTCCCTCTGTAGGGAGTAGTGAACGAATGAGCGATTTCGGACACAGGGATGGTGTTTAACTCGGGCTTCCTCAGGCCTCGGTATCTCCTCATTAAAAAGTTAGCAGTTAAAGGGCTTATCTTACACACATTAATCTGAAATTTCAGACTTGAGTGATCCTTCTTGTCAGCTCGGCTTGCGTCCAATTGCCTCGGTCTGTCTAATGCCTAATTAGACCCAGGAAACACTGCAGTTCCTTCAGAGCTTCACCAATAATATGTACAAACCAAACCATGCCCCGGTTAGTTTTTGGCACAATATGGCAGTCTGTCTGTCTTCTTTAGCTCAAAGCCAAGATACCGAGTCAGGCTCAGGAGCAAAGACAAAAACACATTACTGGATCTGGAGGAAGTGAAATAGCACAGCTTTTGGACTAGATCCATTTGATCAGTCGCCAAGTTTCATTTGAAATGTAATGAAATTCCTCCCTTTTCTCCTGCGCAGCTTAAATTCAACTTTACAGGTTGCTGTGTGAGTCGATGGAAAATTCTCATAATCAGCTACTGCAGTATGTCTAACTGTCGACCATAACAATTTCCCTCTTCCTTTAAGTTTTAAAATCAGCGCTGCCGTCAAATTGCTTCATATAGTCAAGTGTTGCTCTACTTTGGTTTGCAAATTATGCGACCAAACAACACTTTTACTGTTTATTTAACAGGGAGTAGCCTGCTTTGTTCGTTTAGTCGGCACAGGCTCGGATTTATGATGTGTCGTATAGAAAAGAAAGGAGAACGTCCTTTCAACCGTTCAAAAAGTGTTGATTAACACATATAATCGTGTTATAGGCTGAAACTACATAATAGAATATCTTACAGGTTAATGAGACAATGTTAAAGCGGCTTTCCATCAGTGAAGTAAATGCTGTGAGGAAAAAACAGGTACTGTATATGCCTGTCAGTCCTGCATTTCTGTTCGAGAGAACAAATACAAAATGCCATATTTTTATTATACTCCTGCTCCGAAGGGGGGGTATATTGGTTTACCTCTGTCCCTCCGTCCGAAACACCCTTTTTCTCAGCAACCACAAGTCATAGCCACTTGATACCAAACTTCAGCTTGGGGTTCTATACCGTGTGTACCATTTTCAGGTCTGTCTCACATCGACTTCCTGTTTACCGACTGAATGTATTTACGAAACGTATAGTGTGGATTTACAAAATTTCCGTCACACTTTTCTCAGCAACTACAAATCACAACCGATTGACATTTGGTATCGAGCTTCACCTTGGGGTTCTATACCATGTATACCGTTTTCAGGTCTGTCGCACATCGACTTCCTGTTTACCGACTGAATGTATTTACGAAACATGTAGCATGGATTTACAAAATTTCTATAACACTTTTCTCAGCAACTACAAATCACAACTGACTGATATTTGGTATCGAGCTTCACCTTGGGGTTCTATACCATGCATACCATTTTCAGGTCTGTCGCACATCACATTGACTTCCTGTTTACTGACTGAATATGTATTTACGAAACATATAGCATGTATTTACAAAATGTCTATAACACTTTTCTCAGCAACTACAAATCACAACTGATTGATATTTGGTATCGAGCTTCAGCTTGGGGTTCTATACCGTGTATACCATTTTCAGGTCTGTCGCACATCGACTTCCTGTTTACTGACTGAATATGTATTTACGAAACATATAGCATGGATTTACAAAATTTCCGTAACACTTTTCTCAGCAACTACAAATCACAACTGACTGATATTTGGTATCGAGCTTCACCTTGGGGTTCTATACCATGCATACCGTTTTCAGGTCTGTCGCACATCGACTTCCTGTTTACCGACTGAATGTATTTACGAAACATATAGCATGGATTTACAAAATTTCTATAACACTTTTCTCAGCAACTACAAATCACAACTGATTGATATTTGGTATCGAGCTTCAGCTTGGGCTTCTACACCGTATATACCGTTTTCTGTCGCACATCGACTTCCTGTTTACCGACTTAATGTATTTGCAAAACATATAGCGTGGATTTTGACGCTATTTCAAAATGACAGTTTACCAGGATGCTATTTGAAATGCCTGGGGAGAACACTTGTTTCAGGGTTAATTATTTGTTGAAGTCAACATTCATAATAAGTGTCCTATTCCTTCGATTGCTTGCATTCTGATATAAGCGAGAGCATGGGGATATGTAAGTGAGCAGTAGCTCACAGTTGATCTTGTTGTCACTGAATGAATAATAGAATGTGTACAAAAGTTGTTTTACAAATGTATTTAAAATGAGCACAAAGATTTTTCCCCATTTTGTCCCCAATCTTGTCACCTGCCAATTCCAACCCACCAACCAGCTCTTCTCCATCATACCAGAGAGGCTAAAAGCTAACAACGTGCTTCCTTTGAGATGCATGAAAGCAGACAATCATATCTTTCCAAACTTCACGTACTGTGTCACAGGGAGAGACCAAGCTAACCCCTCCCACCACGATCAAATGCACAATCTCCTAATGCTAGGGCCAGTGCTTTTCTGTTATGCCACTCCGGGGCCTCTAAAACCATCATCAGCGCTGATGAAACCTCCTCACTGGATGGCACCAAGCATGCTAAGAGCTCATGTAGATATATTAGCTAATCATTTTACTATGAAGTGGAATCGTCCTGTTGCTTTGCTGCTTCACCAGCATATTCTACAACTCCCAATCAGAAAAAAATGGGATAGTATGGAAAATACAAATTAAAAAAAAAGAAAGCAATGATTTTTCTAAATTTACTTTGATTTGTATTTCATTGTAGATGGTATGAACCCAAAATATTTCATGTTTTGTGTGATCATTTCATTTGTTAATATACATCCATTCCTGTGTTTCAAGCCTTCAACACATTCCAGAAAAAGTTGGGACGGGGCACTTTAGGGCTGGTAATGAGGTCAAACCATTAAATAATGATGTGATTTGAAACGGGTGATGTCAGCAGGTGATTTATAATCATGATTTGGTACAAAATCAGTATCCAGAAAAGGACTAGTAAACGAAGAGCAAAGATGGGCTGAGGATCTCCAGTTTGTCAACAAATGCATGAGAAAATTATTGAAATGTTTAAAAACAATGTAGTTCAAAGAAATGTATGAAAGGATTTGGATATTTCACCCTCTACGGTGCATAATATCATTAAACAATTCAAGGAATCTGGAGGAATTTCAGTGCGTAATGGGCAAGGGCGCAAGCCTAAGCTGAACACCCGTGATCTCTGATCCCTCAGACGGCACTGCGTCAAGAACCTTCATTCCTCTGTAGCTGATAACCACATGGGCTCTGGATTACTTTGGCAAACCTTTGTCAAGCACTGCAATATGGATTTACATCCACAAATGCCAGTGAAAACTTGACTGCAGGCTTTCGTCTAAACCGGGGAACAGGGGCGCTGCGCCCTCTTACTCTCGGCGTGCGCCCTCTTACCGAAATGCCGATTGAACCCCAAGTCACACTTAGGCCATGCACTTGTATGCTACTGCACAACATGCAGTCTCTCAAAACGATCTTTTCTCCGTGAAAACATCCCAGCAACACCACGTGACAATGTGTCTGATCATCAAATACGTTATAATTACTCCAAAAATATTCCAATCATAGTAGATACACCGCCAGACGGTGCAAAAACAGTCCGAATTGGCGTTTTCCAGACTGAGGCGCCATGTTGTTTACTTGTCGTGGCTGCTCTTGCGAGATTTGACATGGGTTACATACAAGGTCAGCTGACTTGTAGAGCGAGACTGAATGACCTTTCACCCACCGGCACGGGAGCTTTTGACAGAAGTAGTTCGCGAGTTGTTTTTGTTGACACTTGGGCATTTAAAGAGGTCATCCCGTGGCACAAAGCGGAAGAAAGCCAAAGACTGTCCGGGGCAGAAGAAGATTACTTCTTTCTTTTTCAGTGTTGACAGACAATTTGTTACAATTTCCCTCTCAGACAGCCTCAGAATGTCCCATTGTCGCCTCAATTTTTCAAAGGCTTTGCACGGCGGAGAGGGGGGGGACAACCGGCACCATCCCCCCCCCCCCCCCCCCCGCTTCGCTCCCTCGCCATGGTGAGCGCCCTCATACTAAATTTTTCTAGAAAAAACCCTGGACTGTACAAAAAAGAAGCCTTATGGTAACTGTGTACAGAAGTGCTGTTGACGTCTCTGGGCTCAGGGGCGTCTGGGATGGACCATCACATTGTGGTCAGATGAATCAGTATTTCAGGCCTTTTTGGAAGAAATGAACACCATTTGCTCTGGACCAAAGACAAAAAGGACCATCCAGACTGTTCCCAGCAACAAGTCCAAAAGCCAGGGTGTGTCATGGTATGGGGTTGTGTCAGCGCCCTTGGCAAAGGTAACTTACACTTGCATGATGGCAAAATTAATGCAGAAAAGTACACTGAGGGGCGGCACGGTGGTGTAGTGGTTAGCGCTGTCGCCTCACAGCAAGAAGGTCCGGGTTCGAGCCCCGTGGCCGGCGAGGGCCTTTCTGTGCGGAGTTTGCATGTTCTCCCCGTGTCCGCGTGGGTTTCCTCCGGGTGCTCTGGTTTCCCCCACAGTCCAAAGACATACAGGTTAGGTTAACTGGTGACTCTAAATTGACCGTAGGTGTGAATGTGAGTGTGAATGGTTGTCTGTGTCTATGTGTCAGCCCTGTGAAAAGCAGTCAGGACTGTTGCAGAGACCGAGACAATGAGGGAAGTCATGGTCTGATGGTTAGAGAAGCAACTTTGGGACCAAAAGGTTGCTGGTTCGGTTCCCTGGACCAGCAGGAATGGCTGAAGTGCACTTGAGCAAGGCAACTAATCCCCAACTGCTCCCCAGGCGGCTCTGGGTATGTTGTACGTCGCTCTGGATAAATGCGTCTGCTAAATGTCGTTAATGTAACGTAATGTGCATGTGTCAAAAATCTGATGGCCTGCTTCATTCTCATTTTGCCTTTCTGAAAGGGCGGGACTTCCCCATGCTGTTCAAGCAGTTTGCTCTTGTCTATACAGTCTCTGGTTTCATGGTGAGTGGTTACAAATTAGGCCCAAGTTATTAGCATGGCTACAGTGCAGAGAGATTGCAGATTGTGTCAATAATTGTGTGCTCAACCAACTGTGACCAGGCTGTTAAAAAAAAAAAAAGCTAGCCAGCCTTTCGATTTCATTAAATCGGTGAGATTTAGTTCCCTCTGAAATTTGATCATATGTTTATCTCTGTAATATCTCACAAAATATCAGGTCACTCTGTGGCTGGGAAGTTATTTAATTTGAGTGGATTCCTGAGCAAATAATGTGCATGAAATCGCTCGCTTCGTGCAATCACGCAGACAGAGGAAGTCCGTGTGTGTGCGCATGCGCGCGCATGCGCAGGTTTACCTTTGACCGTTCTATCATTCTGTCGCTAAATGAACAGCTGATCACACCGAGGTGCTCGCTGACCGCCGATATTTATTCGTTTGGTCCTGCGTTTCCTTTCCTTCGCATATAACATAACGTCCTGTCTTCTCGCTTTCCGTTACTGTAGTCTGTCTTTTCACGTTTCATTCGCACACTCGCGTCTTCCATTTTTCTCTCCTGTTTCAAAGTTGTATCCCACAATGCCTTGCACGAACAGGGAAAGCCCACCATGTGTAATGCATGATGTAGTATCTTGAATCGGGTCATGGTGAAGCAGGAAAAAATAGTGGAGAATTAAGGGCCACGTGGCCTTAAATTCATTAGTTTTTTTTTTTTTTAACCTAATAAAATTGGAAGTCTGTGATTCAAATTTATGCTGTGTTCACACTTATACCGGTACGAAAGTGGTATAACTGTATCGATACAAAGTATACCGGTACAGTTTAGTGCATCTGTCCACACTAGTGAGAAATGTTTGCGGTTTTCTTTCACGGTAGTTGAAATGCGCATGCGCGAAATGTTTCCGTGGTTACCGAGTAACTTCCTTCCGAGAATATGGCGGATGAAACAACGTGTGTGTGCTTTTTGTTGTCAATGTACAGTCTGTATTTCTGGTGGTCATTTATTCAGTCGAATCGTATAAAACGCGCGAGGCAGTTGAGAAAGAAACAAAGAAAACGAATCTCCGTTCTTCACTTTATTCAGCGAAGACATTGATTGAGGTGTGTGACTTTGCGCATGCGTATTATATTTGTATCGATACAGAGCCGCTTCATCTGTCCACACTATAGCGACACGCTACAGTACCGATACGAAACCCATACATTTGTGGGTTTCATACCGATACAGTTATACCGCTACAGTACCGGTATAGTTGCTAGTGTGGACAGGTGTTGGGGTATGAAAGTAGTTTCGTATCGGTACAAAATCCCTAGTGTGGACAGGGTATTAGTAGCTTTTGGTCCACTAAACAAAAATAACTAGGTGTCGGGGAAAATTCTTTTTATGACCTACACTTGAAAAATCTGAAAGGCAGTCTAGCTTTAAAGTGCCATTCCACCATTGGATGTATTCTTTGGCATAAAATACAGTATATTTTATGACAACATGACTAGACAGAGAAATCTTTTAGCTTCAAAATGATATATCAAACATAATTTTTTGACAACGACAAGTATATTAATTTTGCGACCAAAGTCACCTACCCTTTTAATTTCCGCGCGGTAGTGAAACGTGATGTCATCGGCAGGTTCCCCTTCTTGTGTACCACGTGTCGGTCTATTTTTAGACCAGGAAACCCCCAAAGTGAGAGAGTCATTTCTCCTCGTATATGGGGGCCAAAAAAATAGCGAAAAATTGAGTTAATCTTTCAGTTAGCTAGATTTATTGGTATTAGCTAGATTTATTGGTATTATTTTTATCGCGTTCTATCTGCCATTGCTGATAATATGTGCCACGTCACACGTCACGTGGTACACAAGAAGGGGAACCTGCCGATGACATCACGCGCGGAAATTAAAAGGGTAGGTGACTTTGGTCGCAAAATTAATATACTTGTCGTTGTCAAAAAATGTTTGATATATCATTTTGAAGCTAAAAGATTTCTCTATCTATTGATACCATTTATATATGTTGTCAAAATATATTGTATTGTATGCCAAAGAATACATCCAATGGTGGAATGGCACTTTAAAGCTTTGTGTTTGCTAAAAATCTGTGCAAAGATTTCGTGACTCAAAATTCGCATTCCCAATATCCTATTCCTTTCTTCCTTCTGATGAAACCCATTCTTAATTTTGCATCCAGGTTCGGTCTTTCTGTCTGTCCCTGCTCCAGCGTTAAAACACATTCGGTTCTACTCTCTCTCTCTCTCTCTCTCTCTCTACTGACGCCTTACTCCTCGCCAAGTAGAGAATGAAAAAGGAGTCGGTGACCTCCCCCAGAGTCGGGTTTGAACTTTGCCCTACTGCATCACGCCAGCTCGTGTTCAGTGGAGCTGCTTTTCTGCCTGGTCTGAATTTGCCTAGCATTTGCTTGGCTTTTACTCTCTGGTAAAAGGTCACGAAAGTGCAGCACTATTACTTTATCTCTGATTGACAGGTAAATTTGCATGCTGTGATTTTCATACTGCATTGCATAGCTATAAGTATAGAGTAATGACGACGTCAGTAAGTGTTGTTATTAAAGCTAGATGGTTTTTTTTTTTTAAATGAAAAATATTTTTTTTTTTGAGCAGAAAACAGAAAGTGCTATGATGGATCAGAATTGGCAGGAAATTTGTATGCATAATTTATACACCAGCTCAGATACGTCAAACATAAATCTCTAGCTGAAAAAATATCCAACTACATGGTGACTGACTGCCAGTCAGATACGAGAGAGAAAGAGTGAGAGTGTAAACAAACCAAACAGAAATGAGAAGAGTGAAAGAGTGATGTTTAAGTAATATCACATGAGGCCTGCAGCCTCGTGCCCACAACAGAGTCCCGGCTGTGCTGATGTTCAGTAGAACAGCATAACTGTGTGTGTGATCTTGGTTTTATACAACAGTCCTATTGAAGAAATTAATGTTGAGTAAGTGACATTTCAGACACAGTGTGGCCAAAAGTTCTGTTTATTTTTGCTTCGCGAGCAGAAATCGATCCCGAAGAAGCCGCATTAACTTTTATAGCCTGTTGGCTTCCTGGCTAGCTAGCTCATATTGATTTGATTGATTGATTTTTATACCACATTCCTCTGGTAAAACTGGCATCCCTTCTTCTGTTTACTGGTTTGGGGGGGGTGCTGGATGAGGATGGTCACCTGCAGGACCCCTTCCTGCGGCTCCTATTACAGAGCATTTGGACCTGAACAAACAGTTAAAGGAGTCCAGTGTTGTAGTCGAGTCACTAAATCTCAAGTCCAAGTCATTAAAGACAATTTCGAGTCCAACACAAGCCTCGCTATCAACAGGGCAAATAACATGAGAAAGGGTTAAAGTGCATATTCTGGACCCATTTCGTTTTTTTTTTATATGAAAGAATGTCTGTTTACACACTCATCCAGAAGGGTAATTTTGCACAAGGCCATCTGTCTACAGCAGAAAAAAATAAAATAACAAAACGCATCTGGAAAAATCCCAAGGGAGTCTGGAGCCAGATTCGTGACGTTACCTGCGGAAGCGCCAGCAGGCTGTGAGAGCTTTGCACGGTTTCAGTGCACAGCCTGTGTAGACCAAGCGCTCCCATTTCTCTCTCATTGTCCGGTCTTTTGGGAAACGATGAGTACTAATCCCATCAAGATTGGTGTTGCTACACCCTCCTACGATACATCTGTTAACCATTTTAATAATTGCATGATAACGTTGAAGAAATTTGCAGAAAATCACCAGGTCGTTTTCTCATAAACAAACCAGCGCTGACGTAGGATTCAGAGGGAGGCGTCCCGCACGCGACGTCACGAAAATCAATGTTTGCCGGGAAATCCAAATGCCAAGTTTTTTCAGAGGCGGACCAATTCACCTCAAATGGCTTGATTTCAACTGAATTTTTCTGGTATTGCGTAAGGTATAAAAATTGCGCAAAATGTGACAGATATTTGACCAAAGTTTAATATAAAATAGGAGAATTACACTGATCTTGCTCCTGAATTTACCCGTGATGTGCACTTTAAAGGAGTCCAGTGTTGTAGTCGAGTCAGTAAACCTCAAGTCCAAGTCATTTAAAGAAAATTTCGAGTCCAACACAAGCCTCGCTATCAACAGGGCAAATAACATGAGAGAGGGTTAACGCTAGCTAGTTCATCAGTCAGCAAGCAAGACCCGCTATCAACAGGGCGATGAACATAGCGTGTCACTTCGTTCTCTGAGTGGAGTTTAGCCAAACGACAGTTGAAGTTCGAGGTTGTCCCCGTCGTCTCCTCGATAGTTCTTCTACATATGGAACACGTAGCAGTGCATTTTTTTTTTTTTCCCACTGCACGAAAAGTCCGTATAAGCAAAGCGGACAATCCTAGGGGCTTCTCTCCAGGCATTTTAGCGCCATTAACGTTAGTTTGTTCCTGAACATGATGTATGAACAGCTGAATGTGCATTCTGTTGCACGAAATTAGTATACAATTAATGTAGATATAAATATTTTATGCCAAATGATTATGGCATGTTACAAAAAATAAAGAAAAAGATCCGAGTCCTCGTCTTCAATTTACGAGTCCAAATGCAGTTAATGCACGAGTCCGAGTCATCAGTGCTCAAGTCCAAGTCAAGTCACGAGTCCTTAAAATTAGGGCACGAGTCGGACTCGAGTACTACAAGAGCCTGAAGGAGTCATATTTTAGAACAATAATTAGAACAATTTGGTCTTTTTGTAATTCATTTATTTACAATTTGAACATTTCTTTGACATCTTTTTTTAAACAAGTATTAAGGAATTAAAATGACATATGAACCATTTATAGTTCTAATTGATTTATAATTCTAATTAGAAAGTCAGAGAGCTTATTTCTTCTTCCTGTAACTTGTTTTCCCTCACCTCTCCGCTGCCCATCGCTACTCTGATTCATGTGTTGAGTGAAGTGCAGTAGTAGACTAACTATGCTCGTTTGAAATAACGTAAAAAATAAGTCATTTTCTGTGGCTAGCTAACTTGAAGATGTTTACAAAGTGGTGATATATTCCAACATGATCTCACTGAATATTCATAACGTAACGTTAGCTAACTTAATATA
This sequence comes from Neoarius graeffei, assembly GCF_027579695.1. Lineage (NCBI taxonomy): Eukaryota > Metazoa > Chordata > Actinopteri > Siluriformes > Ariidae > Neoarius > Neoarius graeffei. Next base: position 42,063,308 of record NC_083592.1, on the reverse strand, counting down.
GTGTGTCTGAAGACATCACTCGTACTTTTTTTTTTTTTTGACAAAAATGTCGGATGTCCGCCATCTTTTGCCACTTGGGGGGTTCTGACATTGCTAACTGGTGTTTGAATTGAATCGTTTGAGTTGTTTTTGAGTGCACAAGCAGGGAGCGAAACAGGCAAAGAACCAGCAGCTTGAGCGGGAGATGTTTCTGCATGGTCCTAATGCCTGCATCCTCTCCAGTTTTTGAGCAGGTGCTCTTTCTGCATGGTCCAAGTGCCTGCACGCCTGTTTTTTTTTTTTTTTCTTCTTCTCCCAGGGGTGCCCCGTTTGGGAGGGGGGGGCCTCTAATATAATGGTAAGGGAAACACTGATCTTGAAAAGTATCGATTACCATGTCTGCTAATCACAGGCGATTGCTCTAAGACAACGAGGGAGGCTCAGCCTCCTCTAAAAATGACGAACATCGTGTAGGATGAATTGCGCTAGGCTTATGTTATAGCCGACCTTATAACATTGCTATTTCAGATCCAGAATCATAGAAATATATGTGCTCAACCCACTACAGTGTGAAATCATTCCGTTATACCTTTCCCCAGTTCGCCTAATGTGTGCGTGAGTTTTTTCCCCCTCGTGACAGCGCGATGCAGCCCAGCCTCAGTGGATTGGGAGCTATGTGCTTGTCAATCTCAAAATGCAAGACAATTATTGGACAAATACTGCAAAAACGCCCGCCCCACGGAGTCTCACGGACTCCCAGCCTCAATGGACTTCAACGGCATTTGGGAGCTATGCGCTTTTCAATCTCAAAATGCAAGACGGTTATTGAACAAATACTGCGAAAATGCCCGCCCACGGACTCCGAGCCTCACATGGGAGGGACATGGCAGTTTCCGCGAGGAGACTGGTGATTAGTGAAAGCGGCCGGATATTTTCTTTGATTGACAGCTCGTTTAAACTATAGACAGGCAGCGGTACAGTGTTGCCAGATTGGGCAGTTTCCCGCCCAATTGGGCGGTTTTAAGTGCATTTTGGCAGGTTTTGAACATATTTTGGGCTGGATAACGTCAGCAGTATCTGGCAACATCAGTTCAATCCCATGCGGATTCGCAAGTGCTGTGGTGTATTGTAAGAGATCGGCTTACATTTCGATTTCATTCATTACATACGGTTTCTACCAGCTTTTTTAGTTTGTATATATTTTCATTGTAAATAAAGTGTAAATATAGTGTTGTCAAGTTTGCTATCTTAGTTCCAGAAATTTCGTTTATTTGAGTGACTGAACTTGAACTTGAGGGGGCTAGTCAGCTAGCAAGAAAGCTGCGCATGGATGCCAAGCATTGCTGATTTAATTTTGGCGAAGCCATTTGCCAGTCTTCCTTTCGAGGAAAAAATTAAAATTAAAGAGCAGGGTAGACCAACGCCTCAAATTGACTTGGTGAAAAAGGTAGGGAATAATACTCGTTCCTTTCAGCTCTCCTGGTACGAGAAAGTGAATTGGCTAACAGCAAGTGACCCACATCAACAACAGTAAATAGGCTACTTTAGTAATATGTCATGGATGGACCAAAAATATAGAATCTATTTAAAATGTTTATGCTGAGTATATTATATTGGAATATATATTTTTCTGGATATGAATTAAACACAGCTACAATTTGGAAAACATTTTTAAACAAAAACATAGCCTAGGTCAATTTTTAAACAACCTGCCACAATTTTAAAATACAAAATGTTAAAATATAACACACATCCCCCCCCCCCCCCCCCCCCCCCCCCCAACACCACCATCATGTATATTGGACAGTAGGCTAATGGGCCAACAGAACCTGTTATTTCACAGTTTGTGACCCTGCCAACAATCAGCCAGATCAGAGGCAAGAGTATGGGCAAAACTGATGTGTTTTTTCTTTTAAAATCTGGAAATATCGTAACCGACCAGCCTCCCCTGTTTGAAAGACTACCAGCCGCCACTGCTGCTAATGGTATCGCAAACAGTACTTTAGTAACCATTTCGAACCAGGAAGTGGAATTTCATGTGGTGAAGACAGACGGGTGGAGTGATACACACAGTGAAACGTCCCATTGCCGTTGTATTAAATATCAACACTCTTGGAGCTCTGATTGACCAGTCAGATTAGTGGACTGGAACTAACTGTTGTGTAATTATACTATTAAAGGAAAGTGGATTCAGGTGTGGTTGAGTTTTGGCTTTTTTTTTTTTTTCTTCTTGCCAAAAAAGCCGAACATTTTCTAGGTTGGTGGGAAGATCGTGAATAATAGTTAACTGATTTATTCTCATTGGGACATTTATGACGTTAGTCTGTTGTTAAGCTCTTTTGCCTATTCAAATAGTAGCTAGTATTTGTATTTCAAACTTCAGATTGGGCAAGATAGTAACAAACTGTGTGTGTGTTCTGTATACAGGAAGCAGATGGAGAGGACAGACTGGGCCTGGCCAGTGAAGGGGAAGGGGACACTGAGGGTGAGTGTAAAGCAGACACTCCTGATGTGCCGCCGTCCAGTGACAACACTCCACAATGTCTCAACAAAGCCCTGGAGGGCCTGTCATCCAGGTAACCCCGTCACTGTCAGGCCTAACTTCAAGACAGGAAAATATAACCCAGCCAAGAAAGACTGCTTAGATGTGTTGATTTAATGTTGTTTATGATAGAGATCACAACACTTCGGAATGCATTCATTAATTGAAATTTCCTTGTATTTTTATAATGAATAAATCTAAATTAATTGAAGTATATCGTACCTGTAATCATGTTTTATTTATTTATTTATTTCCCTGGACCACAGAGTGTGTTAGTGGTTATAAAGTTGCACATTCAGTGGCATTTCAATGGCTTTCTGTTCAAACTGTTTGTTTGTTTGTTTGTTTGTTTTCCCTGACCAGACAGCTAATTAACATTCATTCCACAAAATCAAGTGATATGAGTTGATGGCTGACGAGGTACATGGCGCCGTGTTTGCTGTAAGCCATGTATGACGAGATTGAGTGGAATAACTGTTTTATTCTATCCACATTCGCTGGATTTTTAGAAACGGAGCCTTTTTTTTTTCTCTCTCTCTCAAATTCGATAAACAAAAAGTTTGTACAAAACATCCGACAAAATCATTTCCGCTTAGAACGTAAACAAACCGGCGAAACGACAGTAGCAATTAGTGAAAAAAATGCTATAATAATTCTTGAAAAATAAAAAAATATATGTTCTTACCATGAAATACTTTTATTCCATATTTTGTTGCTTTTTTTTTTTTAAATATTTTTTGGGGTTTTGTTTTCAAGTAGAGTTTTTATTTCATCCTCGGTTGGTTCAGTAACATGCTCCACCATTTTCTTATTTTTCTGCTTTAGGGTTTTTTTGGTGGTTGACAAACCAATTTAATGGTGCATTACTGCCACCAACTGGGCTGGAGTGTGGAAGTGTGTGTGTAATATAATATAATTTTTAGGTATTTCTGTTTCTTTTTATTCCCCGCCCAAATGAAGTTTGGGTGGGGGATATAGAAACGGGTTCCGTCGTCTGTTCGGTCACGTTTTCGTTTCCGGGCCATATCTTTAAAACTACTGAAGATATCTTCATGAAACTTTGTATACATATCAAGCAATGTGTGAACTGGTGCCTTTTGCTATTTTGGATTTTTGAAAAAAAGTATTTTTCAAATTTATTTATATTAAAAAAAAAAAGATTTTGTCTTACTTTCTAAGAGCAAAGTCCGTTTCCGGCGCATATATCCAAAACTAAACTATTCATGATACGGATTTGAAACTTGGTGTAGATGTGCCTTTTCATACTAAGAAATTTGAGAAATTTTAATTTTTCATGTTTCCATGGGAACAATCTCAGACTTAGTCTCTCAGGTTAGTCTTAGGGGTAGGTTTTGTTTCCGAAGCAGAACTTGAAAACTATGAGTGGTATGGTCTTGAAAGTTGGTATACGTGTTGAGTAAGTAGTGTATATGTGCCTTTTGATACTAAGAAATGTGAGAAATTTTAATTTTTAGCTCACCTGGACCAAAGGTCCGGTGGGTTTATGCCATGGGCTGCTGAGGTCAGTGTAAAGAGGTAGGGTTGGTTTTCTGCAGCAGAACTTGAAAAATGTGACAAATAATATCTTGAAACTTGGTATATAGGGCGGGGGATATAGACGACTCTGTCTTCTTGTAAATACTTGAAAACAAAGTGATATATCTGACTTGATGCGCTCCTCCATTTTGTTTTTCTCTACTCGCGGTGTATGAGCTGATATCCTAGTAGCAGAGTAGCCAATCAGAGCGCGTGATTGCTCATATCCAGTGAATGTGGATAGAATAAACACTGATGTCCATTTGTTCTTAGGGATTTGCTATGTTTTGAAACAACACACCTACTCTGTTCTTCAGAAAGCCTCTTTTATTCCAGTGAGAATGCAGATAGAGCGGTATTTGATATTTAATGAGGATGAAATGTGAAATCAACATGGTGGCACAATCACAAGAGGATGAATGGGGTCTTTTCGCCGAGGGGGGTGATCAGCATTCGTGCTCTATTCAGTGGGATTTGCAGGATGGAAATTTGCTGAATGGAGGCGCCTGGGCTTGTCACCATTTCTGATGACTCGTGTCTCTTTCTCTCGCTCGCTCTCTCTGTTTCGATTTCTCTTTATTGACAGTATCTCTCGCGCACTACACGGCTGTGTGGATGACTTGCAGCGTCTGTCTGTCCTCTAACTTGTCCCCACACTGAGAATGTTTTACAGCGCTGCAGCCCAACTCATAATTTTAACTGTGGTCGCTTTGTTCCCTTTATGAACACCATCATAAGTTGTGAATGAACAAGGGCCTTCAGTGAGGATGTGCGCTTCTGTGCCATTTTGCACACCCACATTCCTGCAAGTCAGCAGAGTGGGATCTTCTTTTGCTGATTTTCAGGCCATGTCACAGCCTGGTATTATTACTGCTCTATTTTTACTGTGTCAGTACAATCATTAAGAAGTGAATCACATTTCTGCATTTCTTCTCGTTAAGTCTGCCCGTGTGGATTTATTGCTATGAAAAACTGTAAACTAGAAATGCCCTTGATGGCACAACATTAATATTACATATGACAGAATCCATGTGGGTGGGGAATAAACGAATAAACCCTTATAGCATTGTTGAATCCAGTTATTTCAGAAGTGTGTTCAACACCTTCATCTTGGTATGCCATTTCAGAAACCCATGAGCCAATATTGCATATTAGTGTTCCAGATAGCTTAGCTTATTTTACCAGAGTGCCACGCCCTGCCCTCCAGAACATACGCCCTGCCCTTAGATACCAGCACCATAGTGGTCCTTCCTGCACCATATGGCGCATAGGGTGGCGCCGATCTCTGTTTCTGTAGCCCTCGGCCTCTTGCCTGTTACATAGCTAGGGTTACAGTGGGGGGTCCCTCTGGTAACCGTGAGAGTTTGACTCCCCACTTGCATCTGTATTGCAGCATGCCTTGCCAGATGGCAATAGGTACCATTTTTATGATGGTCTTTGGTATGACCCGACCGCAAGTAGATCTCTCGATCGAGAGGTGGACATGCTAACCACTAGGCCAACTCGCGGTTGCTACCGTTTTTATACATAACACACACACCCCTAATTTGGGTTTAAGAATGATTAATTAATAATTTCAGTGGAAAATTGACACAATTTGGGGCGGCACGGTGGTGTACAGTAGTAGTTAGCACGGAGTTTGCATGTTCTCCCCGTGTCCGCGTGGGTTTCCTCCGGGTGCTCCGGTTTCCCCCACAGTCCAAAGACATGCAGGTTAGGTTAACTGGTGACTCTAAATTGACCGTAGGTGTGAATGTGAGTGTGAATGGTTGTCTGTGTCTATGTGTCAGCCCTGTGATGACCTGGCGACTTGTCCAGGGTGTACCCCGCCTTTCGCCCGTAGTCAGCTGGGATAGGCTCCAGCTCGCCTGCGACCCTGTAGGACAGGATAAAGCGGCTAGGGATGATGAGATTGACACAGTTTGTGATGCATCACAATGGTGAAATGCCTTGATCACAAGTCTTGTCATCATTGGACTGTTTCCTTTAATTAAAAGGTCAAACATTAAATCATCCCTGCATGTTGTGCGGTTTGAGTTGGGATTTGTCTTACTGGTGCATGTCCTGAGCCACAAAATTCACTGTCGCTCTCTGTCTTTCATTTTTAATGTTTTGGTTTTAGGATTTGATCTCCGTTTGGTTTCAGTGTTTCGAAACAGAACATGCAAATGTTTGCAAATTAGGGTGGAGAAATGTAGTTTTCCTCATGGTAGTGTCTAAAAAGTGAAAGCATTGAACGCCTTTTGTATCAAATCGGGGGGGGACAAAACCCGACAGTTTGATTGTGTAAAATATGTTGAAGTAGTGAAGTCAGGTTTGAACGACACTTAATTGTTTTAAATTATAAACAGCAATCGTACAGAAGTGTGTTATTTACCTGAAGTTCTTAGTCTCTTTCAGTACATGATGATTTTAATGGCTCCTCTGAGCGATGGAGAATTCCTGCTGAAGGTTAAGCGCTAAAAGCAGTTTCATTCGTTTGTTAGTGTATTCATTTCGCAATCTTATACTCATATGTTGGTGCCACTGGACACCACACACACATTTCAACAGCGAAATATTTATACTCCCTGTCTCTATTTGCAGTTTAAGCTTCCTAAGTTTGTCCCAGGATTTTATTTATGGAGGCAGGGAGTAGACGAAGGCTAATTTAGACAAACTACAACGAAACAAAATTGGGAACGCGCATCCCATGCATATTTTTTTTTTTAAAAAATCAAATGTCCTCACTACTGTTTTTTTTTTTAAACAATCTTTATTTAGTTTTCATAGTTATCAATACAAGACAATCTTATTATATTGGAAAAAAAAACAATCAATACAAAATCAATACAAGACAATCTTAATAGTATTGGAAAAAAACAACCCAAAAGGTCCATACCTGCAAACTTGTCGCTTTTTGGCGACAGTCACCTTTTTCATTGTCAATTGGGTCATTCACGTGACTCGTGTAGAACCGGAGAGTTTTTTTGGGGGGGGGCGGCATCTGGGCCGATCGTAATCTCAACTGAGCTCGCGCCTGTCAAGAGGGGGGGGGTGGGCTTGCTGCCATGTTATAGGCCATTATTGGACAATTCTTATAATTGACATTTTTTCTGGACCAATCGGAATCTCAGCCTTTGCCTCAGGATCTTGAAACACACTGCCATCTATGTTCACGCTTGCTAAGAGACCCCTGAACCTAATGTGGAAACTCTGATGGTAATTGAAGGTAAGTCAGCCTTTTTGGAGCTAAAACAACAGATATTTGTTTGCTAAAGCATGTTTCACAATTGGATCACGATCAGAAGCGACCAAACATTCGTGCGACCGATACATTTTCATATTGATCGTTAACTGTTGCCGAAATAATCGCATATGAAAAAGTAGTCGTGCAAAACCTGCACATCTAAAGCGACCGTTGTGCAATGCAAAAGCATGAAATCTTGCGATATATCTTGCGACTGTTGTACAATGAAAGCAGGTGTTGTAAGATAGTGCGATAGGGTGGCGCGAATCATCTGGTAATTGGACGATTGAATGCGCGGCGCTCGTGCAATTAACGAATCCATGGTACGAGTGCACGTACGAGTCAGGTTAGAGTCGACGACGGATAAGTAATGCCAGCACGCCCAAACGTCTTCGCTGGAGTTCTTGGAGTTGTACTCGGACATTCAGCAATCCCAATAGACGGCGAGGAGGTATTGGTGCAGCAGCATCCATGGTCAGTGGTGGTCTGAAGCAGCTGACTATACAGAGTTTATATACTAGTGACAAAGCGTGGCAAATTGAAGCTGATAAATCGCGCACTGATAGTAAAACATTGCAAGATTACATAAAATGTTGCGCAACAGTCTCATTGTTGCAAAACAGACGCACAGGGAGCTGCGATTCATCCTATGATCTTTAAAACTTGTGCATCAGTATTCATTCATTTTCATTATTCATGCAAAACATACTGAAAAATAGTGTTTTTCAGTTTCCCTCCATGGTGTTTGCGTGCGTAAGAGTGTTTGTGAAGCCCTTGTCCAGGCTAGAGAAGGAAAAAATAAATGTTTTTCAGTATAATATAATTTGTGTTTTGGTTCTTTTATTGTTTTCTTATTTCTTAATACTTACTTGAGTGGGGCGGCACGGTGGTGTAGTGGTTAGCGCTGTCGCCTCACAGCAAGAAGGTCCTGGGTTCGAGCCCCGGGGCCGGCGAGGGCCTTTCTGTGCGGAGTTTGCATGTTCTCCCCGTGTCCGTGTGGGTTTCCTCCGGGTGCTCCGGTTTCCCCCACAGTCCAAAGACATGCAGGTTAGGTTAACTGGTGGCTCTAAATTGACCGTAGGTGTGAATGTGAGTGTGAATGGTTGTCTGTGTCTATGTGTCAGCCCTGTGATGACCTGGCGACTTGTCCAGGGTGTACCCCGCCTTTCGCCCGTAGTCAGCTGGGATAGGCTCCAGCTTGCCTGCGACCCTGTAGCACAGGATAAAGCGGCTAGAGAGATAATGAGACTTACTTGAGTTCGGCGTCGGCGTCACTATTATCCGCACCCCCCCGGACACTGTCACCTTTTTTTCTCTGACGAGTTTGCAGGTATGAATAACAAAAAATATAAACAAACAAACAAAAACAGAGCCTGTGTGAGATTGTATTAGTAAATGTTACTGACATCTGATTAATCATGTCTTCCCTTATATGTCAACCATTTCCCACATCTTTTTATATAAACATCTTCTTTCATTTTCAACTTGTATGTGAGATGCTCCATCACCAATATATCATCTATGATTGTCATCCACTGTTTGTAACTTGGAGTGTCAGACTTGAGCCAATTCTTAGTAATAGTCTTCTTCCCAGCCACCAAAAGAATCCTGACCAAATATTGGTCACTTTCATGCACCGTGCCCTCCAAATGACCCAGGTACAAAACAAGACAGGATTTAGGTATCATATAACCCAAAACATCACAGAGAACTGAGTGAATATTCCCCCAGAAGGGTTGTATTTTTGTGCAATTCCAAAAAATGTGTGTATGATCTGGATCCATGTGGTTGCATAATCTCCAACATGGCTGTTGAACATATTTATCTGTTTACTTCTTCTAATTTTAGGTGTAATAAAGTACCGAATTAGATTCTTCCAACTGAATTCCCTCCATTTCAAAGATTGTGTTGTAATTTGATGTTTTCCACATATCATACCATATCCCCTCTGGAATCTCCTCACCCAGCTCTTTCCCATTTGACTTTAACATATAATGTTGAATCTGTTCTAGAAGCCATCAAACATTCATACAAAACTGCCACAGCCTTTGGAATAGCTTGGCGATAAGCTTGTACAAGTAGCTTTATGATGGGATGTATTTTATCCCCAGTCTACTGTTTTTGTTTTGCTGTCACATCCCTGATTCTAGGCTCACTGACTCGAATCAAGCATGTTTGTGCAAGAAAGTCTAGGACTAAGACAGTTGTTACTGATATTTTATTTTTTTTGTCTGTCTTATTTATACAGATGGAAGAACTGGTGGGTACGAGGGATTTTATCACTTACGATGATCATAGGCTTCTTCCTCATCATCTATTTGGGACCCATTATGCTAATATTTGTGGTAAGTAATCGTTTAACCCTTATCTCTTTCTGTGATGGGAAACAAACAAGAGAACACCTGGCACCTGATTGTCATTTCTAAAGGGTTCCTAGGATCAGATCAGTGTAGTCCAGTGACGTGGAAGTAGTAAAACATATTTAGGGGTATGCTGTTGTAGGAATATAATCAACAACAAGGTGCGTGTTACTGTTACTACCCCAAAGTTGATTAGTTTCTATGACCAGCATATCCCAGAGTGGGTTTTTTCCCCTCTTATACCATAGATTTATTTGAAAAGTCACACACAATACTTTTTTTTATCCATATACATCCACAAAACAGGTTAATTATTTAGCTATAAGTCAGTCACTTATTCGTGTTCTAACAGTCATTCCCTCACCGTCCTGTCTTTTCCTACTCTGGAATTTAAAGCCCCTTTCACATACGAACTTTATTGCATGAAGTAAAAACAACATGGAATAGATAACATATATTTTCATTTCTACTCAGTCTTTCAGAACAGAAAAGTAACGGATATCACGTATTCCCACCTGACTGTATTTAGCGGAATGTTAGAGCGCGAACCTTCGTGGGATGTGTGCAACATGCAAGACCAGATACGACGCATAATTCGCGAGCTGCAAGTCCATTGTTGTGAAAATCCTAAGCTGCGACATTAGCTAGTTAGCAACATGGCACTCTGAGAGAGTTGTCTTCCTGTTTCTGAACATTTGTTTTGTTTAAGTAAAGGTCATGTATAACGTTGTTGCTCATACAATGGGACCACCGTATCCGCGTAACCACGGTTTCAGCCTACACCAGACCTGGGCATTTTACGGCCCGCGGGCCGCATCCGGCCCTTTGGTTCATTCTGACCGGCCCGCGTAAGGTTAATTAGAAATTACAAAATAAACATATTTTCTAATTTTACCTCATGCATAGACTGAATGTGCATTGCTTTTATTTTGAAGTTGTGTTCAACAAAAACGCAATGCGCGCGACATGAACATGACATGAAATCCCACGAAACCTAATCCCGCGATAACTACTTCCGTAATTTGTCCAGACCAACCACAAACTTGTACGTCATCCTTCAAACGGTCCAGCCAATCACATCGTGTGACGTCACCAGCAGGTGCCGGAGCCCGAGCCGATCTGTAGATCTGATACCTACACCGAATCGACACGGCATCATTATTATAATATGATGTACGGTATCTTGCTTGACAGGGTTTTTTCTAGAAAAATTTAGTATGAGGGCGCTCACCATGGCGAGGGAGCAAAGCGGGGGGGAGATGGTGCCGGTTGTCCCCTCCCCGGCCGTGCAAAGCCTTTGAAAAATGCTCCAATGGGACATTCTGAGGCTATCTGAGAGGGAAATTGTAACAAATTGTCTGTCAACATTGAAAAAGAAAGAAGTAATCTTCTGCCCAGGACAGTCTTTGGCTTTCTTCCGCTTCGTGCCGCGGGATGACATCTTTAAATGCCCAAGTGTCGTCAAAAACAACTCGCGAACTACTTCTGTCAAAAGCTCCCGCGCCGGTGGGTGAAAGGTCATTCAGTCTCGAGAAATCTCGCTCTACAAGTCAGCTGACCTTGTATGTAACCCATGTCAAATCTCGCGAGAGCAGCCGCGACAAGTAAACAACTAAACAACATGGCGCCTCAGTCTGGAAAACGCCAATTCGGATTGTTTTTGCACCGTCTGGCGGTGTATCTACTATGATTGGAATATTTTTGGAGCAATTATAACGTATTTGATGATCAGACACTTTGTCACGTAGTGTTGCCGGGATGTTTTCACGGAGTCGGTAAGGGGGCGCACGCCGAGAGTAAGAGGGCGCAGCGCCCCTGTTCCCCCGTTTAGACGAAAGCCTGCTTGATATGTGGAGTAGAAAGACAATATTGTGATGTCTTTATTGTGTTTTGGGGTGAATGTGACTGAAAAAAAAATGGTACAAACGTTCACATTTTGTTAACCATTGTTTTGGGAACTTTGATTGAATAAATGACATTTTTTGTAAGGCAACCTCGTTTTTTCCATCCTCTTACCAGTCTTAGCAGCTTGTAAAAACAATGTTGTTTACTGCTTTATATAAATAAATACAATTAATATTATGCAGAATTTAGTTCAGCCTTTTGGTCCGGCCCTCCACAAAATTTTCTGTTTCTCATGTGGCCCCACGGAAAAAATAATTGCCCACCCCTGGCCTACACGCATGACCCCTCGGACTACAGTGCACCCTGTTTGTTAACCACACACCACCTGCTTTCACTTTTTCCACTTATTACTCACCTTATTTAAAACCTGGCTTCTGTTCGTTTGTGTTGCATTTGTCTTTATTTTCCATGCTGATGCTCGTTGTCTTCCTCACTTCTACTCTCGTGTTTTCATGCCTGGTGTTTTTTGTTGCGTTGTCTATCCCGTGTAAGTAAAAGGTTTCTGCACTTGTATCCATCTCCGCGCCTCGACCATGATAAAAATATTAAGTGGAAATGTCAGAAACCTGTTCGTTCTTGAGAGAGAGTGAAAGAGATGGACCACATTCACATAACTTTTACTACAGTTTGTTCTATTTTATTATTAGTTAATGTTGTTGATGTCATATTGTGTGTAATTTATAAATGAAAGTTATCATAGGTATGCATGTGCATGGAAAAACAAGCTTGGGTAATTCCGCCCCAAACCACCAGATTTAGAAAAATGTTCGCCGCTGGCCATGTCAGATTTGCTTCATACTGTCTGGAAATATTGTCAGTGTGCCCAGTAAATAGTCTACAAAATTTTAGGCTTGTACCTTCATTAGTTTCTGAGATATAGGGGCTTTAAAAAAGGGCGTGGCCCCAATTTCACTGTTGAAACGCGTGCTACAGAAAACGGACCCAACTTCCATAAGTCGTTACTTTTAAACTATTCATGCAAGATACATGAAATTTTCAAGGATTGTTCTTCAGTGCCAGACGCCTTTAAATACTAAAATAGAAAGTTCACAGTTCAGTATTTGCCAAGTTATGGCTTGATGAAAATCATAAAAAAATGTGCTTTGGAACAACTTTGACACCCCATATCTCCACATTAAAGCGCACCAGATCTTTCAAATTTTCTTATTTATTACTCATGTTATAGTACTCTTTAGGCAACTAGGTATGTGTTCAAAAGAAATCAAACTTTGATTTATTAGGCTTTTAAAAAAAAAACATTTTGCACCTGTAATTCAAATGCATATTACAAATGTATGACAAGGTCTACCATAAAAACAGTTATACCACTGGAAAGAGCTTGTTCTGATTAGCAAATGCACAAAATATGAAGTTGGTACCCTAAACCAAACTATAAATATTAAGGTATCAAGTACGGCATGTTTTACGAGAGATGGAAATGCTGTTTTAAGGCATATTACAATACAATTACAAACCTACAGTGTAGGAAAAATAACCTTAAAAATACTTTATTTGAAGCGCTTAAACAGTGTATTGATTTGCTTTTCCACATCAGATGGAAGTTTATACTGCCTGCCAGTTGATGTAAGTGGGGTATCAATGATTTTCATGACATGCAGCAGAGGGACCCAACAGTTATCCTCTCTCCTGGGCCAGCTGCAAGTCTGAGAGGGACCATGAGGATGCATAAATGTTACTTGTACATCTTGTTCCTCCTCTGATAATGCACGAATGTTGCCTATCCACCACTGTCTGTCATACAAACATACAACATATTTACCAGGAATTGTATCTGCCAGAGAGACTGCTGATTTAACAGGGGTTTTATGCATTATTTATGGCCGATTCCCACTCATATCCACAATGAAGCTAGGACCACCTGACACCCTGCTGACCTGCAGCTGGTTGGACATGATTGGAACGAATGAGTGGTTGTCTCCTGTTCCAGGAATAGTAGCTGACCTTGAAAATCTTGTCTTCAATGCTTTTCCACTCTCCATAACTTCCCCTGTACCAACCCAGATGAAATGGATGTTCTTGATATATGTTTTTCTGCCCACAAAACCAGATCAGATGGGGTTAGTATGTGATGACTCATGACTGCCTATAAAGCCTAGGTCACAACCGGATGTACGATTTTTTTTGGCCGTGCGATTTTTGCCATTTCCCAAATCGCTGCGTTTTTTTTGTTCGTGGAGAAAGACGCACGTTGGCCGTAAGTTTGTCTTGCAACCTGAAAAAAAACGTAAGCGCCCGTAGAGTTTGTTTGACATGACAAAGAACCTCTGCGGCCAGTCTACGGCTCGAAAATCAGCACGTCACACGCGCGCCCTCCGTGCATTTCACACACGCCCTCCGTGCGTTTCTTGCGTTTTTTGCACGTAGACCGGCCGTAAGAGCACGTACGGCCGGTTGTGACCGAGGCTTAAGCTAGCTTGAGCTGCTTACTGCTTTACAGTGCCTCCAATACCATCACAGGGTGATTTTACCATGAGAAGTGGCAAAGAAATGCATTCTGCCGAAAGTCCAAAATCGTCTGCATGCTTTATTAGATTTGTGAAATTTTTTTATAGTTTTTGTATTGGGCTGCTGATCAGTCACTGAAGTAAATGACCTTTTTCAGCTGGGGATGTAAATGGCATACATATGGTAAAACCTTTTTTAAGAATGCATGCACAGCCACTGTATCATGCTTAAGGCAGTCACTTATTATGCAGATAGAGATGCATTTCGTTACTTTTGTACCATCTTCATTCTTTGCTCTAATGTACACTGCAAATGGATGAAGAGTGCATTGGCTGTTGTCCCAGTGGTATCCCTGGGCAGAACCCTGTACACAGAATGGATAGTTTTCGGCAAGATCCAAAAGCATAATACATTCATCCTTTGACAGATTTTCCTTCGAATATCCACTCTGGTGTTTGGCAATGAAATGATGTTTTGCTAGTTTTTCTGCTAGTAGATTATATGCCTTAAAACAGCATTTCCATCTATCGTAAAACATGCCGTACTTGATACCTTAAACTTTATAGTTTGGTTTAGGGTACCAACTTCATATTTTGTGCATTTGCTAATCAGAACAAGCTCTTTCCAGTGGTATAACTGTTTTATGGTAGACCTTGCCATACATTTGTAATATGCATTTGAATTATAGGTGCAAAATGTTTTTATTTTTTTTATTTTTAAAGCCTAATAAATCAAAGTTTGATTTCTTTTGAGCACATACCTAGTTGCCTAAAGAGTACTATAACATGAGTAATAAATAAGAAAATTTGAAAGATCTGGTGTGCTTTAATGTGGAGATATGGGGGGGGGGGGGGGGGGGGTCAAAGTTGCTCCAAAGCACATTTTTTAAATGATTTTCAGCAAGCCATAACTTGGCAAATATTGAACTGTGAACTTTCTATTTTAGTATTTAAAGGCATCTGGCATTGAACAACAATCCTTGAAAATTTCATGCATCTTGCATGAATAGTTTAAAAGTAATGACTTATGGAAGTTAGGTCCGTTTTCTGTAGCACGCGTTTCAACAGTGAAATTGGGGCCACGCCCTTTTTTAAGCCCCTATATCTCAGAAACTAATGAAGGTACAAGCCTAAAATTTTGTAGACTATTTATTGGGCACACTGACAATATTTCCAGACAGTATGAAGCAAATCTGAGATGGTCAGTGGCGAGGCCTCTGGTGATTCCACATGGATTGACCTGCTTTATATATGAATCGCTACTATCTGTGTTAGAGCTTGGAACGTATCCGCTGTGGAAATGGCAGTTCATCTGTTGATTAAATTATATGCAGCATCCGCCATACCAACCCTGGGAATGAGCTGTTGTTAAAAATGAGTGCATTAATATTTGCCTTGCAGTTGACAAGCGTGTCAGAGCTGCTGTTTATAGGAAATTAATCAACAGCTTCAGAATTCAGCAGCTCTATGGTATAATTCAGTCAAAGAGCTCTAGACAGACTGAGCAGTAAGATTTTAGTAGGAGCGCCGATGTAATACTGTACCCTAAACTGAAGGGTTTATAATAAACTATCCATTCAAATGTGTGTGGTGTATTTTTTTTTTTTTTGTAGGTTATGACTGTTCAGATCAAGTGTTTTCATGAAATCATAACCATCGGCTACAGAGTTTACCGTTCCTACGAACTTCCATGGTTCAGAACACTGAGCTGGTAAGTGAAAGAGTTTTTAAAATTTGGTAAAACAGAAATTTGAATAGGGTGGCACGGTGGTGTAGTGGTTAGCGCTGTCGCCTCACAGCAAGAAGGTCCGGGTTCGAGCCCCGGGGCCGACGAGGGCCTTTCTGTGCGGAGTTTGCATGTTCTCCCCGTGTCCGCGTGGGTTTCCTCCGGGTGCTCCGGTTTCCCCCACAGTCCAAAGACATCCAGGTTAGGTTAACTGGTGACTCTAAATTGACCGTAGGTGTGAATGTGAGTGTGAATGGTTGTCTGTGTCTATGTGTCAGCCCTGTGATGACCTGGCGACTTGTCCAGGGTGTACCCCGCCTTTCGCCCGTAGTCAGCTGGGATAGGCTCCAGCTTGCCTGCGACCCTGTAGAACAGGATAAAGCGGCTAGAGATAATGAGATGAGATGAGAAATTTGAATAAATGCACATTTCCATCAACTACTGTGAATATCTGCTCTGTTTCTATCAGCCATGTTTTCAACTTTCTAGCCAAAGGAAAACTTGTCCAGATTTTTTTTTTGTGTGTGTGTGTGTGTGTGTGTGTGTTTATATACTACTGAGGACCAAATGTCCCCACAAGGAAAGTAAAATCTGACAATTTTGAACTTGTGGGGACATTTGGACGGTCCCCATAAGGAAATCGCTGCTGTTGTGTTTTTTAAACAAAAATTTACAAAAATAGAAGAGCCAAAAAGTTTCCTTTTCATTACTGAGGTTAAGATTAGGGTCAGGTTTAGGTGCAGGCACAGAATTAATTAACTCCAAACAAACGTTAGTTAGTTTAGTTTAGTTTGTTTAGTTTAGTTTAGTTAAATGTCCCCAGAAGAAAAGTAAAATCTGACAATTTCAACCTTATGGGGACATTTGGATGGTCCCCACAAGGAAATTGCTGCTGTGTTTTTTTTTCAACAACAAAAAAAAGTTATTAAATAAAAGGGCCAAAAGGTTTCATTTTCATTACTGAGGTTAAGATTAGTGTTAAGTTTAGGTGCAGGCACAGAATTAATTAACTGCAATAATAAGTCAGTGGAAGGTCCTCACAAGGATAGTGAGACGTGTACGTGTGTGTTTTTTTTTTTTTTTTTTTTTAATAACCCTAAACTACCATTCGGGCTGCAGTCATCCAACGTGTGTGTGTGTGTGTTTTTTTTTTTTAAATAATCCTAAACTACCATTCGGGCTGCAGTCATCCAACGTGTGTGTGTTTTTTTTTTAATAATCCTAAACTACCATTCCGGCTGCAGTCATCCAACTTGTGTGTGTGTGTGTGTGTGTGTGTGTGTGTGTGGTTTTTTTAATAATCCTAAACTACCATTCCGGCTGCAGTCATACAACTTGTGTGTGTGTGTGTGTTTTAATAATCTTAAACTACCATTCCGGCTGCAGTCATCCAACTTACACACACACACACACACACACACACACACACACACACACACACACACACACAAGTTGTATGACTGCAGCCGGAATGGTAGTTTAGGATTAAAAAAAACAAACCTCCCCCCCACACACTTCCTTCTTCCATATCTGCCCATAGATAAACGAGTGATTAACTGGATACGAACAAAGTACACTTCCAAGTTGGAGCCTGACATAAAGCACTCCAACTTTAACCAAACAATAGCTGTTCAGAGTATTTGTAACAGAAGCCATTGCCCAATGAACTACTATTCATGTTTTAAAAACAATATGGTGGTGATAGATGCTAATAAAAATATTTTTTTTTCTACATTTCAGGTACTTTTTGATTTGTGTGAACTACTTCTTTTATGGAGAAACTGTAGCAGATTACTTTGGTGCACTCGTCCGAAGGGAGGAACCCTTGCAGTTCCTTGTCCGTTATCATCGTTTCATTTCTTTCACTTTGTACTTGGCAGGTGAGTTTCGCAGGGCAGTTTAAAAAAAAAAAAAAACTGTCTCCGATTACAGGCTGCTTAAACAGTTTTCCAGGTTGATTAAAAGTGAAGCTGTTGTGCCCTTTTTGATCAGCCTTTTTATTGGACGACCACAAACTTGCTATTTTGAAAGTTTGGATACAGTAATATAATTGTCTCTGTCGTTTAGAAATAACAGGCAGTTCAAGCATGATATTTACAGTAAAAGTCAAAAGTTTGGACACGCCTTCTAATTCAGTGTTTTTTTTTTTATTTTCCCATCTCATTATCTGTAGCCGCTTTATCCTGTTCTACAGGGTCACAGGCAAGCTGGAGCTATTTTATATTTATTAATTAAAGTCACTTCATGTCTTAAAGTAACGATGGATGTTGTTTCTCTTTGCTTAGTTGAGCGGTTCTTGATATAATATGGATTACTACAGTTGTGAAATAAGGCTGTTTACTGTATTTTTATTATTTATTGTTTTGATTTCAAACACGGGGCGGCACGGTGGTGTAGTGGTTAGCACTGTCGCCTCACAGCAAGAAGGTCCTGGGTTCGAGCCCCGGGGCCGGCGAGGGCCTTTCTGTGCGGAGTTTGCATGTTCTCCCCGTGTCCGCGTGGGTTTCCTCCGGGTGCTCCGGTTTCCCCTACAGTCCAAAGACATGCAGGTTAGGTTAACTGGTGACTCTAAATTGACCGTAGGTGTGAATGTGAGTGTGAATGGTTGTCTGTGTCTGTGTGTCAGCCCTGTGATGACCTGGCGACTTGTCCAGGGTGTACCCCGCCTTTCGCTTGTAGTCAGCTGGGATAGGCTCCAGCTTGCCTGCGACCCTGTAGAAGGATAAAGCGGCTAGAGATAATGAGATGAGATGAGATTTCAAACACATTAAAAGGCAAGAAATTGCACTAATTAACTTTTGACGAGTCACCTGTTAATTGAAAAGCATTCCAGGTGACGACCTCATGAAGCTGGTTAAGATAATGCTAATAGTGTGTAAAGTGTCCTCAAGGTAAACACTGGCTACTTTGAAGAATCTAAAATATGAAACTTTTTTTTTTTATTTC
Organism: Neoarius graeffei; assembly: GCF_027579695.1. NCBI lineage: Eukaryota > Metazoa > Chordata > Actinopteri > Siluriformes > Ariidae > Neoarius > Neoarius graeffei. Next base: position 42,044,620 of record NC_083592.1, on the reverse strand, counting down.
TTTACCACATAATTCCACATATGTTCCATGTGTTATTTCATAGTTTTGATGTCTTCAGTGTTGTTCTACAATGTAGAAAATAGTCAAAATGTAGAAAAACCTATGAATGAGTCAGGGTGTCCAAACTTTTGATTGGTACTGTAAGCGTATTTAATATTTAAGCATGAGTGGGCACAAGGCTGTAGGCTGAGTGCTGTAGCTAATCATAGCTGTGCTGATATTCAGTACAGCAGTTCTATAAATAAGAAATTAATATAGTGCAAGTGACATTTTGGACACAATGTGGCCAAAGGTTCCGTTTATTTTTGCTCTGCTAGCAGAAATGGATCCTGAAGAAACCATACTAACTAACTTTATAGCACACTGGCTAGCTGACTGGCTCACGTTGATTTGTACGTGCTCATTAAAGGTGCTTCCAGTAAATTGTCATCCCTTCTTCCTTTTCATCTTCATTTGACAAGGTTTAATATTGTAATTCTAAAGTTATATTCCTGAAACGTATCACTAGCCATGTCCTTTGATGATATTAATAATACTATTGGAGTCACCATTTTGAACTGGGAAGTAAGATTTTATGTTCAGGACACAGATGAGCAGAGTGATGCACACAGTGAAACATCCCAGTGCTGTGACGCAAAATATCAACACGCTTGGACACTGCTCGACCAATTAAATTAGTGGACCAGAACTAAACTGTTGTATAATTACAGTTACAGTGGTGCTTGAAAGTTTGTGAACCCTTCAGAATTTTCTATATTTTTGCATATGACCGAAAACAACATCAGATTTTCACTCAAGTCCTAAAAGTAGATAAAGAGAACCCAGTTAAACAAATGAGACCAAAATATTATACTTGGTCATTTATTTATTGAGGAAAATGATCCAATATTACATATCTGTGAGTGGCAAAAGTATGTGAACCTTTGCTTTCAGTATCTGGTGTGACCCCCTTGTGCAGCAATAACTGCAACTAAACGTTTCCGGTAACTGTTGATCAGTCCTGCACACCGGCTTGGAGGAATTTTAGCCCGTTCCTCCGTACAGAACAGCTTCAACTCTGGGATGTTGGTGGGTTTCCTCACATGAACTGCTCGCTTCAGGTCCTTCCACAACATTTTGATTGGATTAAGGTCAGGACTTTGACTTGGCCATTCCAAAACATTTAACATTATTCTTCTTTAACCATTCTTTGGTAGAATGACTTGTGTGCTTAGGGTCATTGTGTTGCTGCATGACCCACTTTTTCTTGAGATTCAGTTCATGGACAAATGTCCTTACATCTTCCTTTAGAATTCGCTGGTATAATTCAGAATTCATTGCTCCATCAATGATGGCAAGCCGTCCTGGCCCAGATGCAGCAAAACAGCCCCAAACCATGATACTACCACCACCATGTTTCACAGATGGGATAAGGTTCTTATGCTGGAATGCAGTGTTTTCCTTTCTCCAAACATAACACTTCTCATTTAAACCAAAAAGTTCTATTTTGTTCTCATTCGTCCACAAAACATTTTTCCAATAGCCTTCTGGCTTGTCCACGTGATCTTTAGCAAACTGCAGATGAGCAGCAATGTTCTTTTTGGAGAGCAGTTGCTTTCTCCTTGCAACCCTGCCATGCACACCATTGTTGTTCAGTGTTCTCCTGATGGTGGACTCAGGAACATTAGCATTAGCCAATGTGAGAGAGGCCTTCAGTTGCTTAGAAGTTATCGTAGGGTCCTTTGTGACCTCGCCAACTATTACATGCCTTGTTCTTGGCGTGATCTTTGTTGGTCAACCACTCCTGGGGAGGGTAACAATGGTCTTGAATTTCCTCCATTTGTACACAATCTGTCTGACTGTGGATCGGTGGAGTCCAAACTCTTTAGAGATGGTTTTGTAACCTTTTCCAGCCTGATGAGCATCAACAACGCTTTTTCTGAGCTCCTAAGAAATCTCCTTTGTTCGTGCCATGATACACTTCCACAAACGTGTTGTGAAGATCAGACTTTCATAGATCCCTGTTCTTTAAATAAAACAGGGTGCCCACTCACACCTGATTGTCATCCCATTGATTGAAAACACCTGACTCTAATTTCACCTTCAAATTATCTGCTAATCCTAGAGGTTCACATACTTTTGCCACTCACAGATATGTAATATTGGATCATTTTCCTCAATAAATAAATGACCAAGTATAATATTTTTGTCTCATTTGTTTAACTGGGTTCTCTTTATCTACTTTTAGGACTTGTGTGAAAATCTGATGATATTTTAGGTCATATTTATGCAGAAATATAGAAAATTCTAAAGGGTTCACAAACTTTCAAGCACCACTGTACTAGAACCAGCATGGCTGTATGTAAATATTAATGCATTTCTTTATGATCTGACAGGTAACACAATGTAATTCAGACATGGCAGTGAATACAGTAAAAGTCTCTTTAGTTCAAACATTAAACATTTTACTCAGTTGAGCGCTCCTCTAGCATTTCAGTGTATAAACTCACCTGGCTTGACCTATTGATGTTTGAGCTGGCAGTCTAGAGTAACTCAAATACTCTCTACAACCGTGATGAGCAGAAAAACATCTCAAAGCATGCCAAACCATGATGCGGATGGGCTACAACAGCAGAAGAACTACATCGGTTTGCCACTCTTGACATGGCAATGTTTTTCCAACCTTCAACTGTCCAGTTTCTGAGATGATTTTCTGCTCACCATGGTTGCAAAGAGTGGTTATTTCTTTTATTGGCTAAAACTATCTTCATACCTCGTCCTGTATGTTGAATCTTTTTCCCTTCTCAATTTTGTAAGTATTTCTTATTGTGTATTAAAACACCCAAATGTTCAGGTAAAACTGACCGCATGTTATTTGCTCTTCACAGGTTTCTGCATGTTTGTTCTGAGCTTAGTGAAGAAACATTACCGCCTGCAGTTTTATATGGTGTGTACCACTGATACAGCATGCACACACTAACACACACGAATCTCCTCACCTGTAGTTCTGTTAACTTGGCAATTTTAGAAGCACTTCCTGTTGTGTGTGTCTGTGTGTGTTCATATGAAATGTTTTTCCATGGACTAATATATATGGGATATGAGCAATCACGCACTCCGATTGGCTACTCTGCTACTAGGCTATCAGCTCATATACCATGAGTAGAGAAAAACAAAATTTGCGGCGCGTGTTGCTGAACCAACCGAGGACAAAATTAAAAACTCTACTCGAAAACAAAACCCCCCAAAATAGAAAAAAGCGACAAAATATGGAATGAAAGTATCTGATAAGAACGTATCTTTTTTAAAAATGATTTTTAAAGAATTATTATTATTATTATTATTATTATTATTATTGTCACATTTTTCACAAATTGCTCCTGTCATTTCGCCGGTTTGTTTCCATTCGTCACCTTTTAAGCATTAAAATTTGTTGAATTTTTTGAGACTGGTTCGAAAGCTCAGAGAAGTTTGAAAATTACAGAACTGATATGTCCAAGGAAGAATTACTGTACATGCGTCTAAAGCTATTCTATACCTCGGCACAACAGCAAGACGGGACTTTCTATTAAAAAAACAAACAAAACACCAAACAAACACTAAATTCAATTCATGCAGCCATCGATAGGTTTTTAAGACGTCCGTCTAAGCGGAAATGATTTTGTCGGAGGTTTTGGATAAAGGTTGTGGTTTTTTGTTTTTTTTAATATAAATTGATCAAATTTGCAAAAAATAAAAATACTCCGTTTCTCAAAATCCAGTGAATGTGGATAGAATAAAACAATTATTCCACTCAATCTCGTCATACATGGCTTATAGCCAACTCGGTGCTACGCGTCTCATCAACTCATGTATGACACAATTTCGTGAAATAATTTATATATATAAAATATTGTCCATGAAAAACATTCCATACCTCTGTGATGAGGTTTATGTGCTGAACTCTACTCAGCAAAATGACAGTCTTTCTGTTAGAGTGACAGATTTATTGGCACCCAGCCTTGCCAGTGCATTGATTGCGAACACTATGTGGATTCAGCTCCACACATTACACTTCCTTAATCTCCATTAAGCTTTATTGCACTGGAAAACTGTAAAAATACTGTAGTTCACAAAGATTCTTTTTTTTTCCCCACTTGTATCTAATTTAGGTAAACTAAATTACTGCACAAGGATCTATAATTCAGTTAGCCTTACCCACATGACTTGCAGTTTATGGAGCAGCTAGTGAATGCGGATGTACTCCTGACCTACCGTAGGTTTGCTAGTTTTCGTGGGCTAAGCTTCCCAGATTATTGCTGTTCTGTTCTTTAGCAAGTGTTGCACGGGTCTTGCAATACATACTGTACGTGTCCTGAGGTTTTTTTGTTCCCATGTGCCGAATTGTTCTATGTGGAACTGTGGTAGTGTGATAGTAAATCAGAGATCACTGTTCTCTTTCTAAGCTATAAACAAATAATCTGTGCTGTTTTTTTCCCCTTATCTCTACAAAGATATCACACTTCTGACTGCCTGTATTTATATCGGTGTACACATCAAGAGTTGTGAATGTTTTTAAGAGTATCTGCTTGTTTCGGGGTATTTTATTGACTTTTTTTTTTTTACTTCATCGTCCTCATCAGCCAAATGTCGTCCTTGCTGGTCCATTAATAGTGTGTATGTTTGTCTGTGTGTGTGTGTTTGCCATTCCAGTTTGCTTGGACCCATGTGACTCTGTTGATTGTGGTAACTCAGTCTCACTTGGTCATTCAGAACCTTTTTGAAGGAATGATCTGGTAAGCAGGAATCAAACCCAACCTGAGAGACCTGTCTCAATCTTTCTCCACTCACACGCTCAAACAGTCATAATATTTCCTCAGTGCATGTCTTTTTATTCCATTCTGTTCAGCTTGGAAGGTTTGAAGTTCCTCCTAAGTTTATGTTAATACACTTGTAATGTTTTCCTAAACAGTGCCAGAAAATTTCTTTCATCTCCAAACTCCCATTACCAAACCCAAAACTACCTGTGTAAGGAATATAATATGACGGGGCATGCTGTTGGAGGACAGTAATCAACAACGTGGTGGTGAGATGCAGGCAAACATGAAGCAGAGTTACTCTTACCACCCCAAAGTTGATTATTTTCTGATAACTGCATATCCTGGAGCATTTTATTCCTCTTATACCACAGCAATTTTACAACAATTGCAATTTTTAGTTTTGTTTTTTGTTTTTTTGAACAGTACATCTTGTTTCTATCCATTCACAGTTACTGTGGAATATCCTTAAAGCCTAGGTCACAACCGGACGTACGATTTTTTTTGGCCGTGCGATTTTTGGCGTTTCCCAAATCGCTGCGTTTTTTTTGTTCATGGAGAAAGACGCACGTTGGCCATAAGTTTGTCTTGCAACCTGAAAAAAACGTAAGCGCCCGTAGAGTTTGTTTGACATGACGAAGAACCTCTACGGCCGGTCTGTAGCCAGTCTACGGCTCGAAAATCAGCATATCACACGCGCGCCCTCCGTGCGTTTCTTGCGTTTTTTGCACGTAGACCGGCCGTAGGAGCACGTACGGCCGGTTGTGACTGAGGCATTAGACAAGTTAGTTCCTGTTATAGTAGTTGTTCCTTCGCGAATTTCTCTTTTTCTCTAACACTTGACATTAAAATGACAAAAATGAATCCCTTCCTACTTTCTGAACAATCAGTTGAGAATTCATCAATGCTGTGGTATAAAATTTTAACAAATTTCATTTGAACAAATTTTAACTCTTCGTATTCTGGCTGCACAATATGGACAACAATAGAGTATTGTGATAGACACTGTGACTGCATGGTATTAAAAAAAAATAGAAGCCCACAGAAAACAATATGCTGCAAGCAGCAGTGAAGGGGCCAAGCAGAGAGCTCATCTGTGCTAAATTTGGTGAAGATTGGACAAAATTTGTGGTCTGTGAAAAGTTTTTAAACCTTCCGATAAAATCCAATATAGCAGCCGGATCAATTGGGTTGACATGACAAATTGCCATGTCTTATCTATCACGGAATTATTTTTTTAAGGCAAGCACGACAACAGTTATTAGCCAAAACAAACACATTTTTGCTTATTGCAATGGTCAAATGACGTAGTTTTTTGTGCTTTGTCAAAATGGGGTCCCAAGTCCATGTAGCACATTTGGTTTTGATGCATCAGAGTTTTATGTTTGGCTTTGCTGCTGATTTTGGCAATAATGGGTGACCCTTATCAAAAAGAAGTATACTTCAAGTTCATTTTATTAAGTGTAGTTAAGTAAAGTTAAAGTATATTTCCTTAAGTATACTTTTGTGTACCAAGTATACTGATATCAATGTACTTGTAAGTAAACTAATCTAATACTTCTTGGGACTAAATTGGCCCACTTTTAGTTTATAAAAAGTATACTTTAAGTCTAAGAGAAGTAAACTCTGAGTATACAACTAGTTTTTTTTATTTTGTACTGCAAGTATACCACAAATAAACTTGTATACTAATAGTTTACTAGTTCTATACTTGTAGTCCACTCTTTAGTTTACAAACGCGTACTTCATAGTACCGTATACTGGAAATATACTAGGAGTTTACTTGTTTTATACTTCTAGTCCACTTTTTAGTTTACTAAAGTATACTTTGTAGTATACTGGAAATATACTACTGGTTTATTCGTTACACACAAAGTCCACTTTTTAGTTTATAAAAGTATACTTTATAGCGTATTGGAAATATACTCTTAGTTACTGGTTATATACATCTAGTCCACTTTTTAGTTTTGAAGTATACCGCAATTACCCTTCTAGGTATATTATCCGTTTTCTAGCCCTAACCCTTACCTCATGCACACTACCAGTAGACAACTTAAGTGTTTTGTACCTTAAGTTACAATGAAGTTATAAAGGTAAGAATTCACAAAATAACAACAGATACTCAGGATTAAGAACATATTCATTTTCTTTAAAAATCAAAATTTAAAGGAACATTGTATTAAATGCCAAAGTATAAAAACATTGCAATGACAACTGAAATTGACATCCAAGCTCTAAAGAAAGAAAAAAAATTAATTATCCCACTCAGGAGAAATAAAAAAAAAACCCTTATATGGAACTACAGACATGCCCCAAGAGTCAACAATGCTGAAGCACAACTACAGGACAAGTCCACGTAAACATAAGGCACAAATATTTTAACACTTTATTACACTTTTGTTAAGTATATCTTGATCAAAAGCTTAAGTATTAGCTTAATATACTTAGACTTTTCTATATACTTTTCAGTATACTTCTGTATAATGTTATTAAGTATATCTCTGATAAGTAAATAAAAAGTAAACTGACAGCATACTCTCATTTTTACTTTAAAAGAAGTCTACTAGAAGCACACTTGAATAAACTTCTTTATTGTAAGGGGACTGCTATCATGGCCAAATCAAAAAGCCGACAAATAACTTTTGGGAGGTTTGGTCTCAAGATTGGTGTTTGCCATATTTTGTGAAGATTGGACAAAATTTGTGACCAGTGAAAAGTGTTTTTGATCAACTCCAAAATGGTGGGAAATCCAGTATGGCAGAAATTGACATCATGAGGTGCATTGAACTCAAGCCAAAGAATCCAATGGTACCTCAATTTTGAAATGGGCATACGGTTCAAAAGTTAGATGCATAAATGAATGGTCAAATTTGACCCATTGGTGGCACTAGAGCATGCAAGGTGCAAACATGAAACTTGGTGAAAAGAATCAGGGGACTGTTTCCAATCGGTGTGTCAAATTTCAAAACTTTTTACCTTATAGTTTTATGGGCTGCCAACCAGATGATGATGATTAATAAGAAAAGATAGAAGCACAATGGGTGCCTATGCAGCTTTGTTGCTTGGCCCCCAATAACTGGAACCTTTGCAGATGGTCAGAATGTTTACAGAAGAGGATAAAAATTTTGTTGGTGTTTATGTGCATAATGTAGGCTTCTGTACTAGCACTGGCAAGGCCAGCACTACTACTGCACAGGAATGATTAACAGAAGATGTATTGTGCAGCCTTTCTTTCTCCACAAAAGCATCTATGCAGTGTGTGTGTGTGAGATATATACATGTGATTTTATAATGTGAATATAAACCCTGTTTTTCTGTGCAACAGGTTCATTGTACCAATATCGATCGTCATCTGTAATGACATCATGGCTTACCTGTTTGGCTTCTTCTTTGGAAGAACACCTCTGATTAAGGTAAGTCATTGTATAATCAATGATTATGAATGATTACTTAACGTCAGTGACTTCAGAGGTGGACAAAGTATCCAACTTCATTACTTAAGTCAAAGTACAGATCCTGCTGGTCAAATGTTACTCCGATACAAGCGAAAGTTGTCCAGTCAAAGTTTTACTTAAGTTAAAGTACTGGTGCTTGCTTTTAAAAATCCTTAAGTATTAAAAATACATTTTCTGTCAACACATTGTTATTATTGCCACAACGCTTACAAAACCTAATGCCTCTGAAGCAACCAACTGGATTATTTTGTGAATTCTCAAAATAAATATATGCTGTGCATCAAGGTGGTGTAACGTTAAGCTAGCTAGTCAGTCAAACTCCACCTGACATGCTAGCAAACTCTTTTCAAACTCAAAATCATATTGGGTAGCTAACGCTACTAGAAAAGAAAAATTTCTACATCGTTTATTTGGCAAGATTGTGCTAAAACATTTCTGAAACCACTTCAGATAAGTTAACGTTATTCCTGTTAGCGTAACTCTCTGTTTTTACATGCTAGCTAACAGTGTCCAACTTAACTAGCTATGTGTTAACGTTAGTCGTGGACAAGGCGATGGCAACTTGGCGGGCAAATCCATAGAAATCCATTCATTGACTAACCAGACTGCATAGCTATTGCAACGTTATCGCTAGCTCTAAAAGCACAGACAACTTCATTGCAAGCTTTCTCTTGGAATAAAACGTTTATATCCCTCAATATGCTTCCACAGGTTGGACGTCGAGTTTTTTGTAGGCCGTGATGTGGTTCGTTTTAGGTAAACAAAGCAAACATTTAAAACGAAGCAACTCTTTAATCCTTGCAGAAAACTGAAACCTGGGTTCTAGGCATGGCCATGGGTGCGTGCATTCTCCAGAAGAACCACCTCCTTCCATGATCGTGTTGAAATAACGCTGCTGAGAAATCAATGATCTTGATTTTATCCAGTCTGTGGACGTGACATGACCCTAGTGATTACTGACAGGCTGTCTCAGTGTCACCAGCGAAAAAAAAAATCATGTTTTAGGAAAAAAAAAAAAAAAGAAAAAACGTCCGCTTTCAAAGCCGCTTCATAGTAACGAGTAACGAAGACCTTGACAGAAATGTAGTGGAGTGAAAAGTACGATATTTGTCTTTCAAACATAGTGAAGCTAAAGTCATAAGTTTTTCTAAAAAAAAAAAATACTCACGTAAAGTACAGATATTCAAAAAGTGTACTTAAGTACAGTACTCAAGTAAATGTACTTTGTTACTGTCGATTAGGGCTGCACGATTATGGAAAAAATGATAATCACGATTATCTCATCTCATTATCTGTAGCCGCTTTATCCTGTTCTACAGGGTCGCAGGCAAGCTGGAGCCTATCCCAGCTGACTACGGGCGAAAGGCGGGGTACACCCTGGACAAGTCGCCAGGTCATCACAGGGCTGACACATAGACACAGACAACCATTCACACTCACATTCACACCTACGGTCAATTTAGAGTCACCAGTTAACCTAACCTGCATGTCTTTGGACTGTGGGGGAAACCGGAGCACCCGGAGGAAACCCACGCGGACACGGGGAGAACATGCAAACTCCACACAGAAAGGCCCTCGCCGGCCACGGGGCTCGAACCCAGGACCTTCTTGCTGTGAGGCGACAGCGCTAACCACTACACCACCATGCCGCCATAATCACGATTATCTTGATCAAAATTGTAATCACGATTATTCTTGATGTTAGGGAAATCACTTAAATTTTATTTCACTATATTCAAACAAACAATATGAACAGCTTTCAGTGCAGAATGAAATTTAAAAGAGAAATTCTGATTTCCAAATGACAAATAAATGAAATTTATCCAAGAAATTACCAAAGGGGGGCGGCACGGTGGTGTAGTGGTTAGCGCTGTCGCCTCACAGCAAGAAGGTCCTGGGTTCGAGCCCCGTGGCCGGCGAGGGCCTTTCTGTGTGGAGTTTGCATGTTCTCCCCGTGTCCACGTGGGTTTCCTCCGGGTGCTCCGGTTTCCCCCACAGTCCAAAGACATGCAGGTTAGGTTAACTGGTGACTCTAAATTGACCGTAGGTGTGAATGTGAGTGTGAATGGTTGTCTGTGTCTATGTGTCAGCCCTGTGATGACCTGGCGACTTGTCCAGGGTGTACCCCGCCTTTCACCCGTAGTCAGCTGGGATAGGCTCCAGCTTGCCTGCGACCCTGTAGAAGGATAAAGCGGCTAGAGATGATGAGATGAGATTACCAAAGGATGAAGGAACTGAAAACTCAATTGCAACAATTACATAGCATTATACTGAGGCCTACAAGTTTTTAGCTAGAAAGACCAGCCTATCAACATGCTCTGGCTTTAAACATGAGCGAACGCAGGTCACAACATTGCCTCCAGCGCTAAATAGTCTGTTGTTCCGACATAGTTAGCTTTTCTCTCTCACCTCAATCTGTTACCTACTCTCACGCTATCACCCCTGGAAGATACCGCTGCACTGAAGCTCTGCACACTTGGCTTGCTTGCTTATTTAGGCGGAGTAATGAAACCTTACATGCGTCGGTTCGCCCCCTAATGGTTTGGCAGAGTACTGGTCAAAAAGTGCTTGATCAGATATGCAGCAGAGCTCACATTTTAAATGGAAATAAATCGCAATTTTCATTTAATTTAATCGTGGCAGCCAAAATCGCGATTTTTGATTAAATTCAATTAATTGTGCAGCCCTACTGTCAACCTCTGAATGACTTGTAGTAAACGTGGCAGAAAACATGTGCAGCCACTTGTAAAATCAGACTCTACTGTTTCCATTCAGCTCTCTCCAAAGAAGACCTGGGAGGGCTTTATTGGAGGCTTCTTCTCCACAGTGGTCTTTGGCTTCATTGTAAGTTCATCAACTTTAAATGTAGAAAATTAACAACCAGGGGAATAATGCAGTCTTTTCATACAGGGTTTCTTTGCATTCCAGTTTGCCTACCTGCTTGCCCAGTACCAGTACTTTGTGTGTCCGGTAGAGTACAACAGTGAGACTAATCGTTTTGCTGTAGAGTGTGAACCTTCAGATCTGTTCGTGATGCAGGAATACACACTGCCCGTGATGGCACAGAATGTCCTGCAATGGGTAAGAAATATTCATCTGTACGACGAAAAGAATCAAAGTGATTTATTTCATTTGAACCCAGTATGCATAAAAAAAAACAGTTTTCAGTAATCTCAAGACATAAGTTTAATAAAAAAAAACCTCTAAAAATTAACAGATGATGGTGATGATGGTTGAAAGGCCTGAAAGAAAAACAGCTTGCTCAAGAGGGATGCATTACATCACTGTCTGGTTCTCTCTTTACAGAAAACGGTGAACCTATACCCGTTTCAGATTCACAGCGTCGCGCTCTCCTCATTTGCTTCACTGATCGGACCATTTGGTGGCTTTTTTGCCAGCGGATTCAAAAGAGCTTTTAAAATCAAAGTAAGTCTGACTGTTTTCTTATTATGGTAATGTTATCTCACTGTGCCGTGGCTTAAATTTTGTCCAGATTGCATTTCACATACATGAAGCTGCTCATTTCCAGTGCCGACCCAGTGTTTTTCATGCCAATATACACTACCGTTCAAAAGTTTGGGGTCACTTTGAAATGTCCTTATTTTTGAAAGAAAAGCACTGATCTTTTCAATGAAGATCACTTTAAACTAATCAGAAATCCACTCTATACATTGCTAATGTGGTAAATGACTATTCTAGCTGCAAATGTCTGGTTTTTGGCGCAATATCTCCATAGGTGTATAGAGGCCCATTTCCAGCAACTCTCACTCCAGTGTTCTAATGGTACAATGTGTTTGCTCATTGCCTCAGAAGGCTAATGGAGGATTAGAAAACCCTTGTACAATCATGTTAGCACAGCTGAAAACAGTTTAGCTCTTTAGAGAGGCTATAAAACTGGCCTTCCTTTGAGCAGATTGAGTTTCTGGAGCATCACATTTGTGGGGTCGATTAAATGCTCAAAATGGCCAGAAAAATGTCTTGACTACAACCCCAATTCCAAAAAAGTTGGGACAAAGTACAAATTGTAAATAAAAACGGAATGCAATAATTTCCAAATCTCAAAAACTGATATTGTATTCACAATAGAACATAGACAACATATCAAATGTCAAAAGTGAGACATTTTGAAATTTCATGCCAAATATTGGCTCATTTGAAATTTCATGACAGCAACACATCTCAAAAAAGTTGGGACAGGGGCAATAAGAGGCTGGAAAAGTTACAGGTACAAAAAAGGAACAGCTGGAGGACCAAATTGCAACTCATTAGGTCAATTGGCAATAGGTCATTAACATGACTGGGTATAAAAAGAGCATCTTGGAGTGGCAGCAGCTCTCAGAAGTAAAGATGGGAAGAGGATCACCAATCCCCCTAATTCTGCGCCGACAAATAGTGGAGCAATATCAGAAAGGAGTTTGACAGTGTAAAATTGCAAAGAGTTTGAACATATCATCATCTACAGTGCATAATATCATCAAAAGATTCAGAGAATCTGGAAGAATCTCTGTGCGTAAGGGTCAAGGCCGGAAAACCATACTGGGTGCCCGTGATCTTCAGGCCCTTAGACGGCACTGCATCACATACAGGCATGCTTCTGTATTGGAAATCACAAAATGGGCTCAGGAATATTTCCAGAGAACATTATCTGTGAACACAATTCATCGTGCCATCCGCCGTTGCCAGCTAAAACTCTATAGTTCAAAGAAGAAGCCGTATCTAAACATGATCCAGAAGCGCAGACGTCTTCTCTGGGCCAAGGCTCATTTAAAATGGACTGTGGCAAAGTGGAAAACTGTTCTGTGGTCAGACGAATCAAAATTTGAAGTTCTTTATGGAAATCAGGGACGCCGTGTCATTCGGACTAAAGAGGAGAAGGACGACCCAAGTTGTTATCAGCGCTCAGTTCAGAAGCCTGCATCTCTGATGGTATGGGGTTGCATTAGTGCGTGTGGCATGGGCAGCTTACACATCTGGAAAGACACCATCAATGCTGAAAGGTATATCCAGGTTCTAGAGCAACATATGCTCCCATCCAGACGACGTCTCTTTCAGCGAAGACCTTGCGTTTTCCAACATGACAATGCCAAACCACATACTGCATCAATTACAGCATCATGGCTGCGTAGAAGAAGGGTCCGGGTACTGAACTGGCCAGCCTGCAGTCCAGATCTTTCACCCATAGAAAACATTTGGCGCATCATAAAACGGAAGATACGACAAAAAAGACCTAAGACAGTTGAGCAACTAGAATCCTACATTAGACAAGAATGGGTTAACATTCCTATCCCTAAACTTGAGCAACTTGTCTCCTCAGTCCCCAGACGTTTACAGACTGTTGTAAAGAGAAAAGGGGATGTCTCACAGTGGTAAACATGGCCTTGTCCCAACTTTTTTGAGATGTGTTGTTGTCATGAAATTTAAAATCACCTAATTTTTCTCTTTAAATGATACATTTTCTCAGTTTAAACATTTGATATGTCATCTGTGTTCTATTCTGAATAAAATATGGAATTTTGAAACTTCCACATCATTGCATTCCGTTTTTATTTACAATTTGTACTTTGTCCCAACTTTTTTGGAATCGGGGTTGTATATTTTCTATTCATTTTACAACTTATGGTGGTAAATAAAAGTGTGACTTTTCATGGAAAACACAAAATTGTCTGGGTGACCCCAAACTTTTGAACGGTAGTGTATAATAAAGTTCTCATCTCAGCTCATTATCTCTAGCCGCTTTATCCTGTTCTACAGGGTCGCAGGCAAGCTGGAGCCTATCCCAGCTGACTACGGGCGAAAGGCGGGGTACACCCTGGACAAGTCGCCAGGTCATCACAGGGCTGACACATAGACACAGACAACCATTCACACTCGCATTCACACCTACGGTCAATTTAGAGTCACCAGTTAACCTAACCTGCATGTCTTTGGACTGTGGGGGAAACCGGAGCACCCAGAGGAAACCCACGCGGACACGGGGAGAACATGCAAACTCCGCACAGAAAGGCCCTCGCTGGCCACGGGGCTCGAACCCGGACCTTCTTGCTGTGAGGCGACAGCGCTAACCACTACACCACCGTGCCGCCCGTGTAATAAAGTTATTTCACGAAATCGAGTCGTACATGAGTTGATAGCTGACGAGGCGCATAGCGCGGAGTTGGCTACAAGCCACGTATAACGAGATTGTGATTAGAATAAAACAGTTATTTCACTCATTCACTGGATTTTGACAAATTTAGCATGTGGGAGGTTTTTTTTTTTGCAAATTCAATAAATAAAAATTTTATACAAAACATCTGACAATCATTTCTGCTCAGAATGTAAACACACCGGTGAAATGACAGTAGCAATTTGCCAAAAATGCTATAATAATAATTCTTGAAAAATAAAAAAGACGTGTTCTTACCATCAAATACTTTTATTCCATATTTTGTTGCCTTTTTTAATATTTTTGGGGGTTTTGTTTTCGAGTAGTTTTTATTTTGTCCTCGGTTGGTTCAGCAACACGCTCTGCCATTGTTTTTCTCTACTCAAGGTATATGGGAGCAGCCAATCAGAGTGCACGATTGCTGATTCAGTGAATGTGGATAGAATAAGTATGGAATGTTGAGAATTGTGCAGTCAAAATGAAATCGTTCGGACTGAGGAAGAACATCTCACATGTAAAACATAACCACTGACAGGGATTTTGTTTCCACAGGATTTTGCAGACACCATCCCTGGACATGGTGGTATCATGGACCGCTTTGACTGTCAGTATCTGATGGCCACGTTTGTCCATGTTTACATCGCAAGCTTTATCAGGTAACAGCGTGGAAGCTCAGGGTGACTTGACCATGCATACTTACAGTGGTATGCAAAAGTTTGGGCACCCCTGGTCAAAATTGCTGTTACTGTGAACAGTTAAGCAAGTTGAAGATGAAATGATCTCCAAAAGGCATAAAGTTAAAGATGACTCGTTCCCTTTTATATTTTAAGCAAAAACAATTTTTTATTTTCATCTTTTACATTTTCAAAATGACAAAAAAGGAAAAGGGCCCGAAGCAAAAGTTTGGGCACCCTGCATGGTTAGTACCTAGTAACACCACCTTTGGCAAGTATCACAGCTTGTAAACACTTTTTGTAGCCAGCTAATAATCTTTCAGTTCTTACCTGGGGGATTTTCACACATTCGTCCTTGCAAAAGGCTTCCAGTTCTACAAGTTTCTTGGGCTGTCTTGCATGCACAGCTCTTTTGAGCTCTATCCACAGATTTTCAATGATGTTTAGGTCAGGGACTGTGAGGGCCAGGGCAAAACCTTCAGCTTGTGCCTCTTGAGGTATTCCATTGTAGATTTTGAGGTGTGTTTTGGATCATTGTCTTATTGTAGGACCCATCCTCTTTTTAACTTCAACTTTTTTACATATGGTGTGATGTTTGCTTCCAGAATTTGCTGGTATTTATTCGAATCCATGCTTCCCTCGACCAATGAAATGTGCCCTGTGCCACTGGCTGCAACACAACCCCAAAGCATGATCGATCCACACCCATGCTTCAGAGTTGGAGCAGGGTTCCCGCGGGTCCTTAAAAAGTCTTAAATACAACTTTTGTTTTTTAAGGCCTTAAAATGTCTTAAATTGTTTGGAATGACTGGAATTTTCGAAAGGGAGGTATTAAATTTAATATTGGACCGAACGAGTGAAATGTCTCCATCCGGTTTGGGGTATTTTTTTTAACCGTAACTTTAAAAGTGACCAGCGTACCTTTTGGGGCAGCATTGGTTCTGTGCATTCCGTAGATCAAGAACTAACGTTAGGAGGCTACTGGAGGAAGTGTGGTGTGGTGTGGTGCTTGTGAAGAATGAGAGATGCGCAGGTAGCTTACACGCGGGCGCTAGAAAGCGTTGATAATTATGGGAAGATGTCTGTTTAACGACAAGTGGTTGGGGGATGACAAATACCCCCAAAATAAGGAGAAGAATCATTTGCGATAAAAAGCGCTGGATCACACAAATGTGTTTAAAGACGGTAACGCAGCGCTGGGGACACGGCCCCCTGGGAAACTGGCTTTTCACGGACATGAGGCGCGCACGTGTGTGTTAGAGGTCAAGCACTCCGGAGTGAAACGCAGGTGGAAAATGGGACTTATAGGAAATAATAATAATGATTAACATCATTTTTACAAGGGCGGGACGGTGGTGTAGTGGTTAGCGCTGTCGCCTCACAGCAAGAAGGTCCGGGTTCGAGCCCCAGGGCCGGCGAGGGCCTTTCTGTGCGGGGTTTGCATGTTCTCCCCGTGTCCGCGTGGGTTTCCTCCGGGTGCTCCGGTTTTCCCCACAGTCCAAAGACATGCAGGTTAGGTTAACTGGTGACTCTAAATTGACCGTGAGTGTGACTGGTTGTCTGTGTCTATGTGTCAGCCCTGTGATGACCTGGCGACTTGTCCAGGGTGTACCCCGCCTTTCGCCCGTAGTCAGCTGGGATAGGCTCCAGCTTGCCTGCGACCCTGTAGAACAGGATAAAGCGGCTAGAGATAATGAGATCGTTTTTACATAATTAACATTGTTTATTGTACTAAGTTTAATATAAATATATAAACAACCTTTATTTCAAAACTCAAAGAGCTACAGAAAATACAATAATTCTAAATATAGTGCAAAATAAATAATTTGTATAAAAAGTTTGTTTTATTACCCATCGTCTACAACAGTGTTTTTAATATAATAAGAATAATATTAACAACCACTAATAATAATTAGTAGTAATTATTATTGATGATTAATCATTACTACTTATGAATTAGTGACTAATAAGTACTAGGGATTATTAAATGTTATAAAATTAAGTTATTAAAAATTATTACAAATAATTATTAAAAAGTAGTAATTGGTAGAATACAAACAAATTAAATAGTGAACATTGATATAAAATAACTGTACTACTACTAATAAACAATAACACTACTAGTAATACTTGTTGTTAATGTTATCAGTACAATTGTTATATCAATGTTCACTATTAAAAACAAATTATCTATAATCCATGAATAATTGTTTGTATCACTAATAATAATTACTTTTTTAATAATTTTAACTAATCTTATAACTCAATTTTATAGCATTTTAATAATCACAACTTATTAATTAGTATAATTAAGTAGTAGTTGATAATAATTACTACTTATTAATTATTAAATTACATTTTGATAATCACTGCTTATTAAGTAGTAATTAATAATGCTGAATTATAATAATTGCTATTCTATTAATAATTAATTAATATAGCTAATAAGTAGTGATTATTAAAATGTTATAAAATTGAATTAATTTTTTATTATTAAAAAAGTAGTAGTAGTAATACAATTATTCATGGATTATAGATAATTAATTATTTTTGAATAATGAACATTGATGTAACAATTGCACTGATAATTAGTTTAGTTATTACAACACATTGATTAATATTGATAATGGTTATGAAAGGTGACAGTTGTTTTTCTGTGTTTAATGTAACGCTCTGATGGTTGTATGGCTGCATAAACAGGTTTATGCTGTTACCTGCTATAACGCAGAAGATACTCGAGAACTTCCTCAGCCAGCTGTGTACTGTACGACACTCAGACTGATTTTGCCATCGGACACAAAATCACACATCATCAAAGATAATCTTTGCGGATTGAAATAATGCCGGCTAAGGTTGTTCAGCTGGTTCTACTTGCCATTTATTGTTTTGGTTTTTGAAATGATTCATGGTGTTTTCTCCAGTAAACACCAGTCTTCTCCTTGCTGCTACAGTAGTTCTGCAGGCCCAAAACACACGACTTTGCTTCAGCTGTTTGCATGTCTAACAGTTGCCATTGATGCACCCTGTTGTTCACCAATTGTGTGCATTCTTCTTAAAGTTAGTAAAAAAACTATTGCAGAAAACAGTTTTAAGTTGTCGTATTTATCATTTTCTTTGCCATGGTAGAGTCTTAATTTTTCCATTTAGAGGGCTTGAAAAGGTCTTAAAAGTCTTTAAATTTGTACTTGAAAAATGTGCAGATACCCTGTGGAGAGGTGTTCTTTTCCTGGAATTTGGCACCCTTTTTTCTCCAAACTTACCTTTGCACATTGTGGCCAAAAAGTTTTATTTTGATTTCATCAGTCCACAGGACTTGTTTCCAAAATGCATCAGGCTTATTTAGATGTTTGTTTGCAAACTTCAGACACTGAATTTTGTGGCTAGGACGCAGGAAAGGTTTTCTTCTGATGACTCTGTCATGAAGGTCATATTTGTTCAGGTGTCGCTGCATAGTAGAACAGTGCACCACCACTCCAGGGTCTGCTAAATCTTTCTGAAGGTCTACTGCAGTCAAACAGGGGTTTTTATTTGCCTTTCTAGCAATCCAACGAGCAGTTCTTTCAGAAAGTTTTCTTCATCTTCCAGACCTCACCTTGAGCTCCACTGTTTCTGTTAACTGCCATTTCTTAATAACATTACAATCTGAGGAAACAGCTATCTGAAAACACTTTGCTACGTTCTTGTAGCCTTCTCCTGCTTTGTGAGCAGCAATTATTTTATTATTCAGAATGCAAGGGAGTTGCTTAGAGGAGCCCATGGCTGTTCATTTTAGGGACAAGTTTGAGGAGTCAGAGAATTTATACAGCTTTGAAATCTGCATCATCTGACCTTTCCTAATGAAGAATTTGAACAAGCCACAGCTCAATAAGCTAATTAAGGTCTGGAAGCTTGGTAAAAGTTACCTGAGAACTCAAATGTATTAGGGTGCCCAAACTTTCGCATGGTGTTCCTTTTTTCACTCTCCAATTGTACAAAACAAAAATAATACACAAATCTTGCAGAAAACACTGAAAAGAAATGTGTCGTCTTTACCTTTATGCCTTTTGGTGATCAGTTCATCTTCTGCTCACTTAACTATTCACAGTAACACACATTTTCAGTAAGGGTGCCCAAACTTTTGCATGCCACTGTATACTTATTAAACATTTCTCTTATCATAAACTTCTCCAGCATTACAAATACAACACACGTTCTGAAATCACATGTTTGTCTCCAAGTCTATTATTAGAATTATTTAATACCGTAAATACATACAGGGGGCGGCACGGTGGTGTAGTGGTTAGCGCTGTTGCCTCACAGCAACAAGGTCTGGGTTCGAGCCCCGTGGCCGGCGAGGGCCTTTCTGTGCGGAGTTTGCATGTTCTCCCCGTGTCCGCGTGGGTTTCCTCCGGGTGCTCCGGTTTCCCCCACAGTCCAAAGACATGCAGGTTAGGTTAACTGGTGACTCTAAATTGACCGTAGGTGTGAATGTGAGTGTGAATGGTTGTCTGTGTCTATGTGTCAGCCCTGTGATGACCTGGCGACTTGTCCAGGGTGTACCCCGCCTTTCACCCGTAGTCAGCTGGGATAGGCTCCAGCTTGCCTGCGACCCTGTAGAACAGGATAAAGCGGCTAGAGATAATGAGATGAGATACATACAGGGATGGATTATTACATCGTGAGCCCCTGGGCAGGAACCGAAGCAGGATCACTAGTACATTACACATCCATTAGAAGTATCTGAGTCGCCTTAATGCTGTGCAGTAGGTATTTTTACCTTAGGCACTTGTTTTTTATCTCGCAAACTCCAGTTCTTTAAACGGCTCCGACTTCAGTAACAGCATGTCGAGTCTTCTTTGGCCCATTTTCGTTCCGAGTTTGCTTGTAGTCTGGCTCATTAAGGAAAATGGACATTCTCTGGCTTCTGTTTAGATTTTTATGTTTTCTTTCTATTGATCCACTTAGTATGGGTGGGATAAATGAGGAACTGGAGACAGGTGTTACAATCCCAGGTGCACTTTTATTTTAAACGTTCACTTATCAGTGTCTATCTCTACACACACATGCACAGATTGCAGGACACCGCTCTCTCTCGTTACCGGCCGTCTGAAAGGCACGCGTTAATAGACAGCCAGTAATTAGACATAGGTGTACCTCATGACATGTTACCTGCCGGTTCCACCTGACTCCTCGCCGTTCACAGCCGACACTCGACCACACCCTCGCCACCACAAGGGGTTAACTGTTATCCATGATTTTTTTTTTTTTAATGTGAGCATGCTTTGGTTACAAATTCAGACCCACACACCAGTAGACACATTTTTCAGATTCTGTGACTTTACATTCATTGGATTGGGATTTATGAACACACGTTTGTTTGTTATGTCGTGCGATCAGTTTATTCCTCCTGTTTAAATCTCTCTCTACCTGTTGAAGGCTCCCTACTGAACAAGGCTCAGTTCATATAGTGTGTGTGTATATAAAATATACATCCTGTATGTGAATGCATATTTGGAGCATCAGTTCGTGTATGAACTTCTTTTTGTGAAGCAACAAATAATCTGTATAATAATAATTTTTTTTTCACGATCCAAATCCTGCGCTCTGATTGGCTGGCGAGCGGGTCCGTATCCTATGGTACGGACCCCGGTTACGGACCTCTGGCGACTCGCTCGTTCACAACAACAACAACATAGTAGCATTTTTTGTCAACATTTATCTTTTTTTTATAAGATCTATTTATAAGATTATCAAAAATCTTTAAATTTTTGCCAGCATTTCTCAGGAAAATAGCATTAATTTTACAGCATGGATAACGATAACGACAGTGTTCACAGCGAAAGCGAAGAAATAAAACAAAACATTTCAGGAGAAAGCTAAAACCTGTAATTTGCTAACACTGAGCAAAAACATGGCTGAATCCTGAATGACTCCTATTTGTATAAATAGGGGACTACATAGGCGGCAAAACGTAGTTTTTCTCCTGCCATGGAAGTGCACTTGTATACCGAGGAGGAAGCAATTTGCATTACAGCCGTGAATGAGGATTCAAAATGGCGGCTCGGCTCGGTTTTCCCTTTCGGGCGCTCTCGTTTTCTGTTAGAATTTGGTAAAGAAAAAAATAAATATATATTATTTACCAGCTTAAGGTCGGTCCGTATGGTGAAATACCATGACCTCGGCCTTGAATACGGGCCTCGCTCAGTACTTTCAAGACCTCAGTCACAGTATTTCATGATATGGACCTCCCAGCTGGTCGTGGCTCAGTTGGATAAGGCGCCATACCATAAATCCGTGGACCCGGGTTCGATTCCGACCCGAGGTCATTTCCCGACCCCTCCCCATCTCTCTCTCCTGCTCATTTCCTGTTGCTACACTGTCCTATCCAATAAAGGTGCAAAAAAAAAACCCAAAAAAGTCGATACAATGAATAGATTCAGTATCATCTTCCTCAGACTTTTTGAAACGATTTACAAAAATGCTTACCAGCTTTGTTTGTTTGTTTGTTTGTTTGTTTCAGGGGCCCAAACCCCAGTAAGGTTTTACAGCAGCTGCTGGTCCTGCAGCCTGAACAACAGCTCAGCATTTTCAACACGCTGCGCAACCACCTGAGAGAGAAGGGCATGCTGCTTCCTGCTGCGGCAGAGGAATGAAGGAACACTCATTTATTCATCACTTCAGTTAAAACGTTTATGGTTTAGCTATTTATCGGTTTGCACAACTGTGGATGCACAGCCATCACTGTAGAAACTCTGGAGAAACACGATGCAGTGGACTTTACCTCACACTTCCACTGAACAAACAAATGTGACCACAGGGGGGAGGTTTTTGTCTTTTTCTTCTCCTTCTTTTTCTTCTTCTTTCTTCTGCATGTGAGACATGTCTTCCGACAAACCGAAGGAAAGATGGACGCACACAGTAAGTGATGTCAGAGGGCTGGAAGTTTGAAAATAGTTCTTAAGGCCGAGTTCGGGCATTGCACTGATTTTTAAATTTGATTGTAGTGTAATTTATGAACAGAAGAAATAGTGCAGTTTGCTTCTGCAATAATTCCAAGCCGTCACATTGGGTTGCGCGATGCTACAGTATCCAGGATTAGCATGACGACGATGATGATAATTGTATCGGTCGCACAAATAATCAACAACCTAAAACAGCATGAGTGAGTCACATAGTTCCTTCCGAAAGCAGCTTTTCTCTCTTTCCCACGGATTTAACATTAGTTCTATACTCTCTATAAAATTCCAAAGCTGTAGGACTTGCCCTTGAGAACTACACTCTTGTGGTTATGTATTAATGTAAATAGATATAGATTATACTAAAAGATTTACAGTATAATATATATATAGCATATAATTGAGACTTAAAGTCCTATATATGTTTATAGGATTAAAAATATATGCAAACACTAGATTATCTTTTTTTAAAATAGAGATTTAGCATGATTTTAATCTTCTGTGTGCAGGGTGAATGAATAAGTTATTTTTGTCTTTACGGAAGATGAGGACTAAACACTCGGTTCTCTAACCAGTCGATAAATTATTTGTAGTGCACTACAAAAAAAAAAAAAAATTGCAATTTTTTTTTTTAAATCATCGAATGATGTTGTTTTGTGGTAGAATCTGTTGTGTCTAATGGAGACGGTTTGAAATACAGAGTGAAAGAGATGTGTGCATTTACTGTTAACTCAGCTGGTAGCCATGGCGCGTGTTACGTTCAGCACTGTCGATATATTAGCGTCTCATACAGATCACATTAAAACTGCAAAGTCCACTGATCAAGATTTTCACCTCAAACAGATTCACGCTGGAATAGATCCATAAACAATGGAAAAACTTGTCAAAATTCATATTTAAATCTAAGCCGTTTGATTTTCACTAGCATCTAGCACTTTTCTAGTTTTCCTAGAGCAAGAGCTTATCTTGTACATGGAGACGACAGAAATCAAGCTGACTTGGTGGAGTTTTGGGACCAGACTGTTCACCTTAAATCCGTGGATATGTGGCAATCTGTTATAATGCGACTTGCCATATTCCCTTTTCATTCCGAGTCAATTTACACGCTTCTCTTTTCATTATTTCCTCTTTGTCTGCTGTTTACGTCAACCTGCGTATGCGATTAACTTTTTCAGTTTTGCATGTCTAAAAAAAACTTAATCACTTCAGACCAAAAAGGTAATACACCTCTGAGTCAGGTGTCCGTAGCTTCAAAGCAAGTGACGCTACCAGAATTCTGAGTTACTGCACGGTTTACATTGTTGTTGAAGATATAATACTGTTCCAGCTTACACTGTTTAACAACAATCAGCCTTTGGATGCTTTCGTTATTGTCGTATGTTATGATATTGTAATGTTATGCTTTATACCAAAAAGTTGGGCTCATGTGTTTTTGTTGAAATAATTATTTATGGGTTTGAGTTATAGTTTATTTTTTAACATAAATCTAAAGGTTTTTAATAGAGAATATTTAATGGTCACCATGGATACATGAACAAAGGAAATGTGATGGGGCAATATTATTATTATTGTGAATATGATTTTAGAATAAAATAAAACCTTACGTTATCCCCTGCTTACATCTTGTATCCGATCTGATTGACTCACTCAGTGTCTCTCTCTCTCTCGTGTCTCTCATCTCTCTCGTGTGTGCCTCTGTCTCATCTCTCTTGTCTCTCTCTCTCTCTCTCTCTTTCGTGCATCTCTCTCTCGTGTGTGCCTCTGTTTCATCTCTTTTGTGTCTCTCTCTCGTGTGTGTGCCTGCCTCTGTGTCTCTTGTCTCTCTCGTGTGTGCGTGCCTCTCTGTGTCTCATTTCTCGTGTCTCTCATCTCTCTCGTGTGTGTGCCTCTGTCTCATCTCCCTTGTGTGTCTCTCTTTCGTGCATCTCTGTGTCTCTCGTGCGCATGTCTCTCGTGTCTCATCGCGCTCTCATGTCTCAGTAATACTCAAAGAACAAAAAAGTAAGAACACAATCACATGTATGATTTAAATCAAGATTAAAAACATGCTGGTTTAACTTGGTTTCTTTAGTCTTTTATCGATCATATTTCCTAGTTAATTCATTATTAATATACTGTACAGTGGTTTCCTGACCACGAGCTAGCCTAGTAGTTAGCATGTCCACTTTTTGACTGGGAGATCGTGAGTTCTACTCATGGTCAGGTCATACAAAAGACCATCATAAAAATGGTACCTACTGCCATCTGGTGAGGCACATTGCAGTACAGAGGCAAGTAGAGAGTCAAACTCTCGCAGTTACCAGAAGACCAGCCCCCCCACTGTAACCCAAGATACATAACAGGCGAGAGGCCGAGGGTGATGTGCCACAAAGGACTGGTTAGTATTGAGACGGGAGACTGCCTGGGAAGACCAGGTCCTGGCGTAGGAAGGACTTTGACTTGACTTGACAGTGGTTTCTTAAAGCTCAGTAGACAGTGCCAGAGAAACCAGCAAGAGACAGCTAGAGTTTGAAAGCGTCCAAATGAAAAATCCCACCCTCCCTCCAAAGCCACGCCTCTAAACCATATGAACATGCACTGCCTGATTACTGCTGGACGACGAGTCCGGGAGAGGAGCGTAGCATCTCCAACTACCTCCTGTCTCAGAAAACACAGAGCATTATCATAAACAAACAATGAACATGGCTAGTGCTAGTCCTCATAGCTGTTGACTAGCTCGCTAGCTTTAGCGATACGGCCACAATATTTCTGTTTAGCTTTGTGGAAGATTCCGATCACGAGTCCAGGAGCAGAGTGTGTGCAGACAGGCCATCCAATCATTTCATTCAGGCTTTTTACAGCCCGCTGACTGCTACAGGGCTTTTTGTTTTATAGTCCGAGCATTTGATTTATTCATTGGTCTCAGGATGTAAAGAGAATTTCAAGAAATATAACAAAAAAGCTTCTAAAATAAATGACATACCCTACCTTTAAATGTATTTTGTCCTAAATAGCATTTTTTTCCCCTTTTAACGTAATGTAAATCCATACTGGGGATTTGCACAGAAGCAACACATTTATTTTAAAATAAATATCTGCGTATTTTAGCAACGTGGTGTGTTTCAGCATGCAGGTTTCCTGTAGCGATAATGAAACTCATTCTTTCTGCCACAGCATCTCCTCAGGTGGAGTTACCGTAAACTGCAGCAGAATAAACAACTGCTTTTGTCCCTGGAGGGAGGGATCTCTACAGGATAAACAAAATCAATACCATTCTGTATGACCTCCTCCATATCCAACGAGTATAACTGTGAAGAAGCACGATTCGTCGAAAGTAATGGGATGTTTGATGAATTTTACTAAAGGGTTTTTTCATGAATTATACAATAACATCATCATCATGGATTAAACACCATAAATGTTTGCAGATAAACACAGCTGAGTGTAAATGTGTCAACATTAAAATTTATCAAACAGACGTTACAAATCCATGAACTGAAAAATGAAACGTGGGTGTGGCCATCAATAAGAGACGATCGACAAGATGTGAAATAACAGAAACAGAGCTTTGCCTTGTTCGTTTTCTCTGTTGTAGTTACTCACTGCTCCTCATCGCAGCAGCTTCAATTACTGTACCACTTCCCTGTACACTTGCAACAAATGCTTTAAAAACACACACACACACACACACACCCCCCCCAACTGGAGTCATTTTCACATTTACATTCACCATTAGTGCAAAAGCTCGCCTCCTCTGGTCCAGTTTCAATTTTTGTTGTCTTCATGTCATCGTTCAAGTATTACAGTAGAGTAAAGTCGCACACATCTACACAAAACATGCAAAGATAAAATTCCAAAATAATTTACAAAAAGCATCTCAATATCAAATAAGTGGGCCCACCATCCAGTTTCTTACAGTCATGCAGTTGTATCAGGAAATCTAATGTGATGTGATTTTGCTATCACTTATATGGTACGGTTGCTTGGTAACCATGTTCACATGCTGTAAGCTGGACATGATGAGTGACCGGCGTGTGTCACGTGTAACCGGGGAACACGTTGTTTTTTTATTTGTCTGATTGGTTATGACATTATGTAGTTGAAATGGCTATAAACCTGGCTGAGATCTGGCAACCACATGTGGGCCACATCTGTACCATCATTCCAGTTGTACAAGGTCAGTGCCTTGTATAACCACTTGGTCCTGAGCTTCTGATCCCTGGTTACATTTCCTCAAACCAAATTATATTCTACTTTAAATTAATGTTACTTTTTTTAAATGAAACAAGTCGCAGTCGTTCAGGAGGGAATTCGTTATTTTAGACATTATATTTAACTTAAAGGCCCGGTCCCACTGGCCGATGGACACAAAACGTATGAAAAAAGGACACAGCGGACGAGCAAAATTTCGGGGGTGGCTCTATCCGTTTTCATCCACTCCAGAAATGGACAAAATTGGCGAAAATTTGCGAAAACAGAACGGAAAAGAACGGACGTGGGTAGTATATAGCGGGGATGTTAAACGCATGTTCATAGGAAGCCTAGCGGATGAAAGCGGATGGAAGTGGATGACAGCTCCGAAGGGGTTACCGGTGATAACTGAGAAGCGGACGCATAGCACAAAGAGCGGATGAAGGGGATGCATCACGTACGCCTAACGGAAACAAAGGGGATGTTGCGCGGATGTATATCGGATACAGACCGTTCACTGCGCATGCGGGGGGTATGAATTGCGTCTGCTCCGCGGATATAAAGAGATGCAGCATGCACGCCGTCAGCATAAAGCGGAAAGACGTGCTGGCGGCTCCATCGATACATCTCTACTACTAGATGATTTTCTCCCCCTTTTTATACAAAATATCGATTGTCCGCTAGGTGTCCTTCTACATACTCCAGACATACTCCAGACATCCTAAATATACGAGATACATCCCAGATATAAACGCTTTGTCCGTTTTGAATACTTTATATACGAGATGCATACGCTTACATCCTTTCTATTTCCGTGCTACTAACGATGAATAGACGTTTCATGTACCTTATCTTTCCTCCCTCTTTCCGTTTTCAGCTGCAGCGGATGTGAGTTGCGAGGATGCCCAGAGGATGCAGAGAGGATACAGCAGACGTTTAACGGATGATAACGGACATAGAACGTTTGTTGCTCGTATATGTCGCGGATTTACATCGTACACGGCGGAAAGTTCATCCGTTCTAAAAGTTTTGTGCAGCTCAAAACTTTTTGCGCGGATGAAATCACAGTGGACGGATGCTCGATGGATAGAGCGTATGAAGCACGTATGCAATGAGTACACAACGGATGCATAGCGTTTTCCAACGGATGGCAAAGATTTTTTTACGTTTTACATCCTCTTTGCATCCGTAAGTGCAGTGGGACCGGGCCTTAAAATACAAGTTTGCCTCAAGTACTTACAAGATACAAGCTCGAGTTTAATGGAGTGCAATCCTCCTCGATCTCAGAGCTCATCATGCTACAGTAATTAGCCAGACTTCACCTGATCCAGCTTGTATTTAAAAAAACAAACTGTAAATCTAGGACGGATTTAGCAGTAACATTCATTCTTAGAATAAAATTTATAAAATTATAAAATGATTTAAAAATGATTCAAAGTGAACAAATCACATTATTATTAACTGATCGCTAACCGATGTGTATAGTATGTGGTTATAGTATGTAGTTATAATATTGTCCAAGTTCCTCCAAACGTACTTCGCAGCAGGTACAGTGGTGCTTGAAAGTTTGTGAACCCTTTAGAATTTTCTATATTTCTGCATAAATATGACCTAAAACACCATCAGATTTTCACACAAGTCCTAAAAGTAGATAAAGAGAACCCAGTTAAACAAATGAGAGAAAAATATTATACTTGGTCATTTATTTATTGAGGAAAATGATCCAATATTACATATCTGTGAGTGGCAAAAGTATGAACCTTTGCTTTCAGTATCTGGTGTGACCCCCTTGTGCAGCAATAACTGCAACTAAACGTTTCCGGTAACTGCTGATCAGTCCTGCACACCGGCTTGGAGGAATTTTAGCCCATTCCTCCGTACAGAACAGCTTCAACTCTGGGATGTTGGTGGGTTTCCTCACATGAACTGCTCACTTCAGGTCCTTCCACAACATTTCGATTGGATTAAGGTCAGGACTTTGACTTGGCCATTCCAAAACATTAACTTTATTCTTCTTTAACCATTCTTTGGTAGAACAACTTGTGTGCTTAGGGTCGTTGTCTTGCTGCATGACCCACCTTCTCTTGAGATTCAGTTCATGGACAGATGTCCTGACATTTTCCTTTAGAATTCACTGGTATAATTCAGAATTCATTGCTCCATCAATGATGGCAAGCCATCCTGG
This sequence comes from Neoarius graeffei, assembly GCF_027579695.1. Taxonomy (NCBI): domain Eukaryota; kingdom Metazoa; phylum Chordata; class Actinopteri; order Siluriformes; family Ariidae; genus Neoarius; species Neoarius graeffei. The sequence goes on along the minus strand of NC_083592.1, from coordinate 42,016,281 downwards.
CCCAGATGCGACAAAACGGGTCCAAACCATGATACTACCACCACCATGTTTCACAGATGGGATAAGGTTCTTATGCTGGAATGCAGTGTTTTCCTTTCTCCAAACATAACGCTTCTCATTTAAACCAAAAAGTTCTATTTTGGTCTCATCCGTCCACAAAACATTTTTCCAATAGCCTTCTGGCTTGTGCACATGATCTTTAGCAAACTGCAGACGAGCAGCAATGTTCTTTTTGGAGAGCAGTGGCTTTCTCCTTGCAACCCTGCCATGCACACCATTGCTGTTCAGCGTTCTCCTGATGGTGGACTCATGAACTTAACATTAGCCAATGTGAGAGAGGCCTTCAGTTGCTTAGAAGTTACCCTGGGGTCCTTTGTGACCTCGCCAACTATTGGTCGACCACTCCTGGGGAGGGTAACAATGGTCTTGAATTTCCTCCATTGGTACACAATGTGTCTGACTGTGGATTGGTGGAGTCCAAACTCTTTAGAGATGGTTTTGTAACCTTCTTCAGCCTGATGGGCATCAACAACCCTTTTTCTGAGATCCTCAGAAATCTCCTTTGTTTGTGCCATGATACACTTCCACAAACATGTGTTGTGAAGATCAGACTTTGATAGATCCCTGTTCTTTAAATAAAACAGGGTGCCCACTCACACCTGATTGTCATCCCATTGATTGAAAACACCTGACTCTAATTTCACCTTCAAATTAACTGCTAATCCTAGAGGTTCACATAGTTTTGCCACTCACAGATATGTAATATTGGATCATTTTCCTCAATAAATAAATGACCAAGTATAATATTTTTGTCTCATTTGTTTAACTGGGTTCTCTTTATCTACTTTTAGGACTTGTGCAAAAATCCGATGATGTTTTAGGTCATATTTATGCAGAAATGTAGAAAATTCTAAAGGGTTCACAAACTCTCAAACACCACTGTATTTACATATCAGATTGCAAGAGATCATAGAAGAATCCTTTGTGAAAACAGCCCCATGGATTTGACCAGGAGTCAACATGTCCTGCTAGGTGACAATGTCTGTAAAAGGCACGCGAGCGTCCTCCTCTTCCACCAATGCACTTCTTCCATTAGATGTCTTTGGACAAAACAGCCACCTGAGCACAGCCAGTGCCACTCGCACCATCAGCCTCAGCAGCAGGAATGCAAACGGAACGGCGATCTGCATCAGGTGGAAGATGGGCGAGCTAAAGCGGCTGAGGATACATGTTGAGAAAAAAGTCCCGAGTGCCACACAGGGGTAGAGCAGGAGCTTAGCGAGCATGAAGGCGTGCTCTCGGCCTCCGTGATGCACGTACGGGTGGAGCGTCTCACGCTCTGTGAAGAGAGCTGTAACCCACATAGCCAGCTGAAAGAGACCGGCAAAGAAAATGATGACGCAGCTGATCTGGATGGCCTCGAGCTCATTTCGAGAGCCGCGAGGAAACTCATGCGTTAGCTGGTAGGCCAGTGGCAGGCCACCTACAAAAGCTAGGGAGAAAGTGTTGAAGAGACCCATTAAACGTGTCGCACGAGTGACGTGCAGGAAGAGTGAATGGTGCACGAACCACAAGAGGCCCACTGTGACGAAGGAGCCGAAGTAGGCCAGGTACTCAGGGCCGTACTCGTGCAGAGCGGTGATAAGACTGTTGTTAAACTGCTTCGTCACAACAGATGGGTCTGGCACGTTATCCTCACTAAAGGGACCATGAATGGACATTTATTAGCAACTGTATTAAACGTGCAGGAAGACTTGGGTCAAGTGCAAGACTTTATGCTACAATAGAAGATGATTATATCTTAGTTTGACTCAACAGCACTAACGATTACCACTTTAATTAATAATAATTAGGACGTTGATTTTTTTTTTTTTTAAGCATTTCAGAAACTGCTCATCTGTGATTTTCACACACAAGTCTCTAGAATTTACAAAAATTAACCCATCCCAGTGAGGATGTTCCAGGAGAATGATCAGACTGGTCTGAGCTGACGGAAAGACCACGGCAACTCAAATGAGACAGTCAATGACGGCGTAGCTCACTCCAGCCCCGTCTAGTCCAGAAGGAATGATCTAAAGTGGGCCACCTTGTGCAATAAATGTTGCAAGCTATATACAAATTATATACACCCTAGGAATACAGACCTATTTGCCATAAAGAATCCAAAACGGTGAGGAATTGCCCAAGAAGAAGCAATTTTTGTTGAACTGCTCATTAAGGCTTAATTAGTCCATAACTTCATTAATAATGGTAATTAAGCAAATCTGGGTAGAAGTTATACGCACCCTAGGTACCACTACCTTCATGCCAGAATCAAAATTGGTGAAGAATTAAGGGAGAAGAAGCGATTTGTGTGGAAACTGTTCGTTAGGATTTACCGTATTTTTCGGACTATAAGTCGCACTTTTTTTCATGGTTCGGCTGGCCATGCGACTTATACTCCGGTGCGACGTATATATGTTTTTTTTTTCACCGCAGAATAACTGGAGCTGATGCCGAGTCTGACGACAGCCACGCAGAAGAAGAGGAAACGGCGCTTCATCTACCGCTGGAGTTGGCAGAGTTGTTCAGAAGCGACACCGAGGATGAAGAATTCAATGGATTTGCTGATTTGGAGTGAAATCGTCAGCTTGATAAACTTGATTGACCTGTGTTTTATTATTAATGATAGGCCTATAGTTATTTAAATAAGTTATGTAATGATTTTAGCCAGTGCTTAATTTGTGAAGTGGGAGGTCCCGGAACGCAGGAGGTGGGTCCGGCGACTCAAAAAAAAAAAAAAGGCGGGGGGTGGTTTACTATAACTTTACGCACATGCGCTTATTGTGTGTGTAAAAAAAAATAAATAATAATAATAATAATAATAGACATTATGATCTTAGAAAACACTTTAGTGACGAACAGTTACAGACAGTAATATGTCGTGATATGTTATAAAATATTTTTTATTAGTCTATATATTAAATTATATATTAAATTTATCTTCTAAAATAACAGACTGTACTCATATCACAACTCGTTTATTTCACCATTGGAGATCAGATCACACAAGACATGAGTTAAATGACTCATTTTAAGGATTTAAGTAGGGGATTTAAAAGCAGTTGTTTTTTTTTTTTTTTCACTAGACGGTTGTTTTTACTACCGTACCTGTCTTTGGAGATGATATACCTATAGCCTACTTGACCTCTGATTTGATGAAATAAAATAAAATTCGACAAAAATGAAGAATGACACTCCTCGATGATGACTACAGCTTTAATAACAAAGATGAAAGAGCCATGGGGCGATAATAAGCCCTACCGGTAAAAATAATCTAAAAGCAAACTGATTAATGCATCAGTAATAGGCTACTAATATTAGTTATAATAATAATAATAATAATAATAATAATAATATAGGCTATTAGTAATAACGATAGTGATAGTATTAAAGATAGTAGTAGATATTTAAAATAATCAGACTAGGCTACTTACAGGGCAAAGGGCGCGTTATCACTGCTCAGCTGTTCGTTTATTAAATAAACAATGCAGTCGCGCAGTAACCACGCGCCGCTTATCAGATACAATCACAGATTCTATGGATAGAATAACCCTTCAAAAAAGTGCGACTTATAGTCCGGTGCGACGTGTATATGTTTTTTTCGTCTTCATAATGCATTTTTTGGCTGATGCGACTTAAACTCCGGAGCGACGTATAGTCCGGAAAATATGGTAATCACTCCATATCTTCATTAATAAATGCAATTATGCAAATTTGGGTGGACACTATATGCACCCCAGGCAGACCTACCTTCCCGCCAAAAAGAATAAAAATCGGTGAAAAATTGAGATAGAAGAAGCGATTTTCGTGAAATTTGGACGACGCCAGACGAACAACACATGATGGCATAAACTCATCGCCTCTCGGCCGGATGAGCTAATAATCACTCTACAACTGTGTAGTGTTGTAATACTTGGGACCGGTCTTGGTCTCAAGACCACTTTCTGAAGGTCTTGGTCTCATCTCGGAATCGGACGCATTTTTGAGGCAGTCTTGCCTCAGTCTCAGACATGGAGGACTCTGGATTTTATTTCAAGACCAGTCAAGACCACAACTGTGAGGATTTCACTGTATTGTCCGATTTATTAACATCGTTGCTGTGACTGGATGTAAAATTTCCTGCTTCAAATGCGACCAATAATGTGACTCATTGCTGATTTGAAATTTTTCTTCCTGTTAATGGCTGTCACCCCTCCCCCACCCCCTTCACACACACTGGTCTGGTCTTGACTTGATCTCGCCTTGCCTTGGTCTTGACTTGATCGCAATGCCTCAAAGCCTTGGTCTTGTCTTGGTCTCGATACACTCTAGTCTTGGTCATGACTTGGTCTTGGTTTAGGTTAGCCTGGGCCCGCCCATCCTAAGCGTGACGCAACATGAGGGCCTGTTGCGAGCTTAGTCTGGCCAGGCAAGCTATCTACAGCTCTTCCAAGCTCCCGAAAAATCGGGAACCAATCAACTTTGAGCATCTCCAACGGCCCTGGGTAGAGGCGTGTTCAAGGCAGTGACGTAGTAGAACTGCGACCGGAAGCCATAGATTGTTTACAGAATCTATGCCGGAAGCACTTCATTCACTAGAAACATTACGAACATGGAGCAAGTTCTCATTGAAAACGGAGCAAAGAGCAGCCCTGGAGGTATTTATTGAAAGGAAGGACGTTTTCACCTTGCTCCCGACCGGCTTCGGTAAGAGTTTATTCTACCAGTTAGCCCCGTCGCGTCACATACGTCAGAGGAAAGAGTGATGTGATTGGTTTAAGCTTCGTCACAGCCTTTTCTGGCTTCGACCAGTAGCAAACTGAGGCATTTCAGGGAGGCGGGTCAACCACGGGCTCTGGGAAACGGTTGGGCTTAATATCTTGGCCAGACCAATAGCTCGTAGAGCTTTGCAGTCGCGTTAGCCAGACTAGGTTTAGGTGGTCTTGACAACAGTAGAACCGTGGTAAGCAGAAACACATCTCAGATCACATCAAACCTTGAGGTAGACGGGCTACAACGGTAGAGAACGCATCATGTTCTACCCCTGTCAGCCGAGAACAGAAACTGAGGCTACAGTGGGCTCATCAAAAAAGACCATTTTGGCCAGGCTGGTCTGCAAAACCACCGCTCAGTGCATGTTTTTTGTTTTCCCTCACCATTGTGTCTAAACTCTAAAGACTGCTGTGTGTGAAATTCCCATGAGATCATCAGTTTCTGAAATAAATCTGGATCTGAGTAGATAACTGAACACGCAGGTATACAGGTTATAGATTGGTAAATGTAATTAATATAGATACAGACCATATATCTAAGATGAGAAGAGTGGCTACAATGGCATAAACGCCGTCACTGAAGGCCTCGACCCGCTCCTTGCTCAGTGGTTCACTGGGGTGGTACGTATAAAAAAGCATGGAGTCTGGAGTCTCCTCCACCCGAGCTGAGGAAATATACCAAAACCTACAATTAGTTACATACAGACAAATATCTGCCACTTAATTGAAAACTTTTACACCAAATTTATAGTTTGTCATTATAGAAGTAACTGTAGTTCCGTATGATACTTACTACCAATGACTTTAGTCCAAACCCATTTCATAGTCTGAGAGATATAGGGAATGAAGATGACGAGGGCCAGCAGGACATACGACTGGGAAACAAATGGGTTCACATTTCAGTTACATTACTATCACTTGTGACTGAGAATCTCAGGCTGATTCTCGATCTAGTACGTCTTCTAGAAATCCTTTTTCAAAACAATGACAATATTCTACATCATCTTTTAGCTGTTTAGCTTTTTCTAAGAAAGCTGATTTTTTAAAAAGTTATCAGACCTGTAAGACATAATGAATTCATTCCCAGTGAGTTGAAATGTGCGGTACGCAGATATTACTAACCAGTTTAAAATAGATGAATGAAAAGATGCCAGCGAAGAAGCACATTAGAGGCACCCTCATTATAACTTCAAGAATATGGCGTCTGTAATAGGCTCGATTTTCCGACATCTGGATGTGCTCATTTAGGAGGAAAGGACGGCTGAACCCGTACAAGACAATAACGGCCTGGGGATGAAATTTTAGCAAAGAATTGTTTAACCAGCGTACAAGGTCAAGTCACATACCGAGTTGCAAAAAAAAAAAAAAAATTTGTTCAGTGTGTTTACATGCACACAAATATTGCACTTTTATTCCGAATATGACAGTATTTGGAATTTGATACAGGTCGTGTTGAATAGTGTATTCCGTTTGGATATTCCGAATATTCCAAATTTCACATTTTCTGATTAAGACTTGTGGGATATGCTGATATTATTCAGGTTTAAGGAGTGTTCTTTGGAAACATACACACTGCATTAGGAACGCGTGTCTCAAGTGGGGCTTTTACGGCAGTTTGACACACGGCCTCTTCCCCGTTTACCATCAACTTTATTTAACCAGGAGTGCGAGACTCATTGACATTAAAAATCTCTTTTCCAAGAGTGTCCTGGCCAAGACAGCAGCACACAAGTTTCAGACACAAACATAAAACAAAAACTATCCATTTTTGAAACGTCTACAACCAGATGTAGCTGTATCCAAGTCATTTAAAATTCCTTTAAAGGAGAACTGAAGGCAAATTTATCATCAAAATTCTATTTCTCATTTTGTCACTGCTATAGCAAGTTATGAGTGTTTGAAATATACTATGTAATATATATATATATCAGTCCATATGTCAAAGCAACGGCCGTAAACGAGATTTGTTGAGACCTGTGCGAGACGTCGTAGGACGGAAGTAAAACGTACAGTGGAAATCAAAGCGACCAACATCTGCCAACGTTGTCAAAAGACGCACGCGCCCTCTTTCGAATGCTGATGTAATCAAGCCAGAAGTTTTCCCTGTGTCCGAAATCGCTCCCTATTCACTATATAGGGCACTATATAGTGGGGACACCATTTTGTAGCGCTGTCCAAAACCTTAGTGAGGATTATGTGGGAAATGCGCTCAGTATAATATGTATTTATCACAAAAATACATGTATGTATTTATTATTTTTGAAAACCCACCAACCGCCTGATCTGGCACGTTTTAATTGTGCGACAGTAATGACGTAAATACCAGCGCGACGGACTCGTCCTTATCCGGTCGTCTTTCCAACTCTTCTCTACTCCATGTTGGTTGGAAGTCGTATGGAATAATCTCCATGTCACGTATGCGAGGGAGGCGGATGTATGTGCAGAAGTATACAGTTTAATAAAGTGCAGAATGAAAAAAAAAAAAAAAAAAATTATATATATATATATATATATATATATATATATATATATATATATATATATAAAAATCCAAAAAGGAGAATACAGGCAAGAGGGTTGGTCGAGGTGCAAACAGTACATCAAAGGCTAAGCGAGGACAAGAACGAGAAACAGGCACAAGGATCGTGAAACAGGAAATCAAGACAACGGGTAGAAAGGCTCAGTAATGCGTATTGTAATACTTCGCAATGCAAATGCATCAGCACAGTCCTTAAATAGGCAAACACAGATCCTTAATTGAGCTCAGGTGCGCCTTGTTCACGGCATGCGTGCTGGAGTCCACTCGGCGCACGCGCCACAGCGTGCAGGACTGACACTCCATCACTGATGAAGCTGGCAAATCTCGAAATTAATCTAAATTGGAATGACATGGCGATCTGGCCGCTGTCTAAACAGTTTTCAAAATGGTGGCGCTGACACTTCACGTTTGAAGTCTCGCACAAGTCTCATGAAGATTGCGCGGATAAGCGACACCTACCGTGGACCAAAAGAGCTCCATTCAACATGGCTAAAAACCGAAAAGGCTGATAAGTGTAATATAATATGCCAATACGAGTCATGATATAAGGTTAATAAAACCGAAAACGTAATTGAATAACACGTTAATTAAGAAATAAAACAAGTTTAAAAATTGACTTCAGTTCCCCTTTAAAAGTGTTCAGTGAAACCAGGTTTAAGCGAAGGTTTAAGTGATTCTCCAACTGGGTCCAAGCAGAGGGAGCAGCGTATTTAAAACCCCTTTTCCCCAGTTCAGTACGGACTTTGGGGACTGTAGGAAGGAATAAATCCTGGGAGCGAAGAGAACAACTTCTTGTACTTTTCTGTAGATAACAAGGAAGAAGTCCAAGAACTGCCTTATTAATAAAAATATGCCAATGCTTCAGCCTCCAGGTAGACAGAGCTGACCAACCCACCCGCTCATACAGAGAGCGATGCTGTGTGTGTGTGTGTGTGATAACGGTCAGTTCTGTGTGCTCTACACAAACCTACCAGACAATCTGAGTATTCACGGCTGCACAGAAATGGGAATATTAGTAAAATATTTATTTTAGCCTAGGTCACAACCGGACGTACGATTTTTTGGCCTTGCGATTTTTGGCGTTTCCCAAATTGCTGCGGCTTTTTTGTTCATGGAGAAAGACGCACGTTGGCCGTAAGTTTGTCTTGTAGCCTGAAAAAACCGTAAGCGCCCGTAGAGTTTGTTTGACATGACAAAGAACCTCTGCGGCCGGTCTGCGGCCAGTCTACAGCTCGAAAATCAGCACGTCACATGCGCGCCCTCCGTGTGTTTCACACGCGCCCTCCGTGCGTTTCTTGCGTTTTTTGCACGTAGACCAGCCGTAGGAGCACGTATGGCCGGTTGTGACCGAGGCTTTTCATGAGCCATGTAAACAGCTGACTCGTATGTGGAACAATCTCACTACAGAACATCTTGATTCTCTAATCAAGTTGAAAAGTGCAATAAAGAAAACAAATCTTACAAGTGGCACACTGTGTAAAGATAACACTTGTGATCAATAGAGTTAATATTGCATTTAGTTATATTTTCCACTTAACGACATTTTAATTTTTTAAAATTAATTTGTCCTAGCAGCACTGGCGCAAACTGTTACTCTCACTCAGGATCTTTCTACTTTATTCTTTTTATTTTCTCATAATGTTTTTTAGGACGTTATTTCTCCCTCAGTTTTTAACCAATCATCACCAAGTTTCACATGAATAACACCTCTGGGCTGAATTATGTTGCTATGACTTTTGGTGCCGATCTGGATCACTGATCCGGAATGATCCGTGAAAACCAGGCTTTTTTTCAATTACTTATAACTCTGCCAATTTTCATGATTTTTTCAATCAGTTTTTTTTTTTTTTTTTTAATTTTGTTCAGGGTGGCAGGTCACAACTTTTCCTCAGTAAGCGTCATTCTCTATCTCTTACTGTTCCGGATCTTTAGGGTATGGTCACCAGATGTCCCAGTTTGTAACAGCTAGCGCAAATTACTGTGACTTTAGGTCACGGTCTATCTAGTTTAATATTGTCTTATATAAGACGTCCTTGATATAATATGTATGATAGGGTGATCTATTTGATGTTTATCTATAGTAGCTTAATGCTCGTTTTTTTTTTTTTTTTTAATTTAGGTATTTTTAGTTCGAATGTATTTGTTACGAGTCTTTGACTCATTGTACCATACATATCGATGATAAATAAAGCCATGATTAACTGACTGACAAGGAATACTGTCTTTTTCGGAATAAGAGTAAAAACTGGCATATTTTGTGCATGTAAATGTATTGACTGTATTAATTCAGATCCATCATCTTTATTACTGTTACACACTGCAGTTTATCACTAGACTGTATCCATGTTTATTTTATATTTGCTGTATAAAGTCTGAGTTCCGTACCTGAACGAGACCGATAATAATGACGCAGGCACAAAAGAGCAGAATGCCAAGGGTGTTTTCTGGGAAAGCTGCCATCAGGGAAAACTACAGGAAATGAACAATGCAATCTTCTGAATTCCTCAGAACCAAATGTGGATGAAAAAGTAATGCTGTACTTGGTGTGACTTTATATGTTGTAAATCATACTTCAAGTTATTACAATGTCAGTATTTCACAATGTCAGGATCCATTTTCTCTAAAGTTTCACTCACTGTGTACGGGAGGAAAGTGATCAACATCATACAAGCCTGAAATAGGAACGAAAGAGGAAAATGTCTGTTGGAGCTAAAAGGTCTTTCAAAAAAAAAAAAAGAGAGAGAAACTAACAACATGCTCAAGGAACTCACTAAATTAAGAAGTGCAAGTGTGTCATCGATGTGCTCAATGACCTGAAACAGTCTGAAATGAGACAAAATGAGGAAATGAAAGAACGAATGGTCAGAGTTTCCTGTTGACTGGAACGCAGTAGCTGTGCGTGTTTCTCTCTACTCACCGTATATGTGCCGCCCAAGCGACAGTTACAATCAGAAATGTCATCAGGTATACGGCAATCTTCGTAGTGAGGATCGCCTGAATGCTTTCCGTCAGTTCCTGTGTGTAACAGGAATATTTTATTAACATGAGGGCTGAGTGACCGGTTTCACTTTGGCATGTTGGAGTCAAAAATCTGGAGACACTTTACACACACTGATGAAATGTGTTTATAATATATCGTATAGGGTTAGTACTGCTCTTGGCTGAATGCACGCACACACAGTAGGAAATATCTGATTTAATGATATTTATGATCCATTATTTACACTTTTGTGCATGACCTTCTGATGAACATTTGATAAATCCCAGTTTTAGTCTGCACCGTTTAATTTGAAATTACACCAAGTATTTAGAAGCTTTTTAAAAAGAACATTAATAAATGAGGCCCGAGGAGTGAAAACGCATGTGCTACATTTACAAATCTAAAAGACAAAAAAAAAAAAAAAAGCTTTACATTACATTAATGGCATTTAACGGACGCTCTTATCCAGAGTGACGTACAACATATCCAGAGCAGCCTGGGTAGCAGTTGGGGGTTAGGTGCGTTGCTGAAGGGCACTTCAGCCATTCCTGCTGGTCCAGGGACTCAAATCAGCAACCTTTTGCTCCCAAAGCTGCTTCTCTAACCATGAGGTCATGACTTTCCCCTTAACCTGATTATGCAACATTTGGGTTTGCACAATCATGTATAGTGAGTAGGGATGGACAAATTCATTAATCTGTGTAAGATCAGCGTTGTGTCCATCAAAACTTAACCCATCCATCCATTATCTGTAGCTGCTTATCCTGTACAGGGTCGCAGGCAAGCTGGAGCCTATCCCAGTTGACTACGGGCGAAAGGCGGGGTACACCCTGGACAAGTCACCAGGTTACTGCAGGGCTGACACAGACACAGACAACCATTCACTCTCACATTCACACCTACGGTCAATTTAGAGTCACCAGTTAACCTAACCTGCATGTCTTTGGACTGTGGGGGAAACCGGAGCACCCGGAGGAAACCCACGCGGACACGGGGAGAACATGCAAACTCCGCACAGAAAGGCCCTCGCCGGCCACGGGGCTCGAACCCGGACCTTCTTGCTGTGAGGCGACAGCGCTAACCACTACACCACCGTGCCGCCCAGAACAGAACACATCCTAAGTAATATGAACAACAGTGACTGTAGCAGGACTCGTGCTTCGACAGACAGAAGAGCACTTGCATATCTCGAGTTATAATAAGCATTATTTTGAATTGGACTGGTCTTGATCTGAGAACAGGTATGATCCAGCTTCCCACTAGAACAGCGTACATCAGAGTTAAAGAAAGTGTGGTTAATTTTTTTTTTTATTTGTCACATAGATCACATAGTGATGGAGAAAGAATACATCATGTCTGTGAAGATTCTCAGTCATCCAGGTCATAGTAAACTGTGGGTGGTAGAAAAGAGCAACTGGACTTGCTTGAAGATTCTTGAAAACGTTTCACCTCTCATCCGAAAGGCTTCTTCAGTTCTGTCTGACTAATAAGGAGTATCAGATATTTATCCTCTCATGGATCAGAATCAGAATTCTGATGACAAGCTCATCTAAGGTGTCATTGAGGCCTCATGTTGGTGTGGGTCACTGGAGGCTGGGTGTGAACGGCGAGTCATTAGGGTGATCACTGGATCGCCCATTAGGGTGATCAATGGAAAGCTGACTCTCTCTGTCCTCCTGTGAGTCACTGAAAACAGCTGGGTCTTGGCGTGCACGCAGCCGTCTGGGAAGTGTGCCCAAGACCGCATTGTACCCTGGGGAATCTGTACCTCTCATATATGGACTCCCAAAGAAGGAGCTCCTCTCAGACCTATCATCAGCAGTATAAACTCTGTCACATATAACATTGCCAAACACCTAGCCACCATCTTGGCTCCTCTGGTTGGGAATACACAATATCATGTCAAAAATTCCCAAGATTTTGCTACTAAAGTTGCAGACCTCAAACTAGATTCAGATGAAACCATGGTTTCCTACGATGTCACTTCTCTGTTCACCTGCATTCCCACCACAGAAGCAGTCGAATCTGTTAGAAAACGACTCCTTCAGGATAGCTCCTTACTGGATAGAACGAACCTCACCACGGATCAGATTTGCACCCTGCTTGACCTCTGCCTGATTACCACTTATTTCCAGTTTAATGAAAGTTTCTACAGACAGAAGCATGGATGCGCCATGGGCTCACCGGTATCCCCTATTGTGGCCAATCTATACATGGAGGAAGTGGAACATATAGCTTTGACCACTTTTGCAGGAGTTGCTCCCAGCCAGTGGTTTAGATACGTGGATGATACTTGGGTTAAAATCAAAACCCATGAGGTGGAAGCTTTCTCGAAACACATCAATGCAGTGGATAGCAACATCAACTTCACTCGGGAGGATGTCAGTGGGAATAATCTAGCCTTCTTGGATTGTGATGTACACATTAGACAAGACAGAAGCCTTAGTATCGAGGTCTACCGGAAACCCACACACATAGACCAGTACCTACTTTTCGACTCTCACCACCCACTGGAACATAAATTGGGGGTCATTAGGACCTTGCAACACAGGGCTCAGAACATTCCTACAACGATAGAGGGAAAAGAGAAGGAGCAGAAATCACATCAAGAAAGCACTTCAGAACTGCGGTTATCCCAACTGGTCTTTCCTAAAGAGCAGAAAAAGGAACATAACGGACAAAGATGAAAACAGGAACAAACGCAAGAACATTGTCATGCCCTACATTTCTGGTCTATCTGAGAAACTCAGGAGGATCTTCTACAAACACAACATTCCGGTACATTTCAGACTCAGTAACACCCTGAAGCAGAAACTGGTCCACCCTAAGGACAGAATACTCAGACACAAACAGGACAATGTAGTGCATGCAATTCAGTGCAGTGAGAAATGTATGGACCCATATATTGGGGAAACAAAACAACCACTTTACAGACGCATGGCTGAACACAGGAGAGCCAGCTCCTCAGGCCAGGACTCTGCTGTCTATCTTCATCTTAACAACAAAGGACACTCATTTCAGGATTGTAACGTACACATTTTAGCCAGAGAGGATCGTTGGTATGAGCGAGGAGTTAAAGAAGCCATTTTTGTCAACCTGGAACGGCCATCACTGAACAGAGGTGGCGGTCTAAGACATCATTTATCAACCATCTACAATGCGGTCTTGGGCACACTTCCCAGATGGCTGGGTGCATGCCAAGACCCAGCTGTTTTCAGTGACTCACAGGAGGACAGAGGGAGTCAGCTTTCCATTGATCACCCTAACGGGCGATCCAGTGATCACCCTAATGACTCGCCGTTCACACCCAGCCTCCAGTGACCCACACCAACATGAGGCCTCAACGACACCTTAGATGAGCTTGTCATCAGAATTCTGATTCTGATCCATGAGAGGATAAATATCTGATGCTCCTTATTAGTCAGACAGAACTGAAGAAGCCTTTCGGATGAGAGGCGAAACGTTTTCAAGAATCTTCAAGCAAGTCCAGTTGCTCTTTTCTACCACCCACTGTTTACAGGGTAATTAATTTCCAACCCCTACACGGTGGTGTAGTGGTTAGTGCTGTCGCCTAACAGCAAGAAGGTCCGGGTTCGAGCCTCGTGGCCGGCAAGGGCCTTTCTGTGCGGAGTTTGCATGTTCTCCCCATGTCCGCGTGGGTTTCCTCCGGGTGCTCCGGTTTCCCCCACAGTCCAAAGACATGCAGGTTATGTTAACTGGTGACTCTAAATTGACCGTAGGTGTGAATGTGAGTGTGAATGGTTGTCTGTGTCTATTGCCGCTTTTCCACTACCAACGTGGCTGAGTTGGGCTGAGCCGTGCCGTGTTGGGCTGAGTCGAGCTGAGCGGGGCTGTTGGAGTTGCATTTCGACTACAACCGCGCTGAACCGTGCTGGCTGGAAGTGGGTGGACACATTGGGTGGACGTCACGTGATGTCGTTAGGCGGCGCAAACAGTGACATCAGTGACCTTTTAAGCGGTAGTCTCACGACCCGGATAGTAAACAATAAACATGGAGGACATGGAGTCGTTAATGTTGCTGGTCTTGGTGCTGTGGCTTGTTGTCACCGATAACGCCAACAGATACTGGCAAGAGCGTATAGATGAGGCGAGGCGCATAAGGCTTCAGAAATTCTCGTAATTCTTCTTCTTCCGGGTTTATGGTGTTTACAGATCCCAGCGTGCTCGCGGGGCGTGTGTGGGCATGTGAGGACACTCCTCCTCACCAATCAGTGCACAGGGGAGTGTCTCCTCACGCCCCTAGCCCCACTCGGCTCGCTTCAGCCCCACTCCAAAACCGTGCGAGTTTTGGGTGCTGAGTAGGGCTGAAGCGAGCTGAGTCGTGCTGCTCTGAGGTAGTCGAAACGCGAGCCGTGTCGGGCTGAAGTGAGCTGAAAAAGGGTAGTGGAAAAGGGCCATTTGTGTGATGACCTGGCGACTTGTCCAGGGTGTACCCCGCCTTTCGCCCGTAGTCAGCTGGGATAGGCTCCAGCTTGCCTGCGACCCTGTAGAACAGGATAAAGCGGCTAGAGATAATGAGATGAGATGAGAACCCCTTTGGGGACAGATTTTTTTTACCAATCTCCAAAATCTATCCAGGCTTGCAACCAGCACCAAATATGCACTGGTTTGTGTAACTCCCAAATGAATGAATGAATGATGTTTAACATATCTTACCTCAGTGTCTTGAAATTTTATATGGGCAACAGGTAATATCTGCAAAGACAGAATTTATGGACAACTCAGTTAGCTGCTCTACAAACACAATGCACAACTGGTCTCCCTAAGGACAGGAGCTGTGTGTCTGATGGTACCATGACAGTGGCGATGATGGAGATGAGAGCATCACTGTACGCCAGCAGGCGGTGGGAGGACTGGGTGCTGCTGTATCCCTCCCTCTCTGAACCAGGGCCGCTCTCCATCAGCGACTGCGAATCATTTCTCCGCCTGTTCATCTTCTCCATCTCTTCATCGTCATGATGCTCGATGATGTCACTGTGGTTGTTTTCTGCCATGACAGCAGCTTTGTCTCTCTCATATGTCCATGCACAGCGGCTTGCTTCTGTTTCCAAACAAGTACGACGCTTCAACCCGGAGTGCGCATGCGCATTCAGACAGACACCTGCGTCTCAAAAACACTGCGTGTCCCCGGTTTACTTTATTAGTGTGGAATAAAGACTTAAAAATCTGTATATCCAGTTAATAGTATTGAACACAATATCATTTTAAGCGTTCAATATTAAAAAAAAAAAAAATCAGGCTAGCGGAAATGACGCAATGGGATTGCACTGGAGTACTCCTGCTAAGCCCCGCCCAATCAAACTCTCCCGGAAAAGTCTAAATTATCCCGTATTTTTTTTTTTAAATTAATTAATTATATATTTTTAAAGTTTTAGGACATTCCTGGAGCTGACAAGTTCATTAATCAGAGAAATACACCCTGTCAAAACACTGCAGAGTCACTGGGTTATACCGGCGAGGTTTGATTTGTTTATATAGAGTGCCACGCCCCCTGACCTCTGACCTCTGATAATCAACACAAATTAGGTGTTGTTTTTTTTTTTAAAGGAACAAATTCCTGACAGACAACTTGCTTTGAACATCTTTACATAAGACCAATAGGGTCAGGTTCATATTAAAAAAAAAAAATCAGAACTTTTGAGTTATTTGTTTGTTTGTTTGTTTATGAATGTCATATTAACCCTTTGATGCAAAACATGGGTCAAAAGTGACCCGGCTGAGTTTTTATCTTCTATATCTTTGCAATAAATTAATTCCATCATTCAGTATTCAAGGTATTCCTCAATTAACTTGTTTTTGATCATCATACATCCTTATTTTATTTTTTCCTTTCTTACTTTTTGAATAAAAACCCTTTTTGTATCACTACCCTTCTAATGCACAACATGGGTCAAAAACGACCTGCATTCATTTTCCAGGTTATTTCATGTATGGCTGAGTGTTTCTGTGATATACTTTTGAAATAAATTCATTTTGTCATTTACTTTTCAAAATATGCAGTAAATATCTTGTTTTCGTTTAGCACAAATCATCATTTTTATTTTTCCTTTCTTAAGTTATGAACAAGCACAGCTTTTGTAATTCGACATCAAGTTTACACACATGGGTCAGAAACGACCCGCATGCATTTACTCCAGCGTTTGGTGGGAACTGTGAATTGTGCTTGTGTCAGACATTTCACAGCTCAGCACAGCGCCCTTTGCCCATCTCATACATGGAAGTAATGTTTTTCAATTGTTCTAACATTACCTTAGAAAAAAATTGATTATGTTTAGGTTCCCTTGAGAGTGAGGAGATTACTTGTCAGAAAGTTACAAGTAATTACTATTAGCTACCTAGCTGTCGACATATTCTACTTTAGTTAGCTAATTTTATTGTAGTTGGCTTAGCTAACGACATAGTTAATAAATAAATAACTGGCCCCATTCACTGCTAAAGTAATTACTTGAAACAAATTATTATTATAGTATTAAGACATTTAATTTTAAATCACACTTGGATGACCCATGTGTAGTAATATAAAAAGTATTTTTGTTCATAAAGTAAGAAAGAAAAAATTAAATTAATGATTTGTGGTCATTAAAAACAAGATATTTAAAGAATACTTGGAATATTCAATCATAAAATAAATTGATTTCAAAAGATCGAGCAAAGAAAAACTCAGTCAGCATGAAATAACCTGGAAAATGAATGCGGGTCATTTTTGACCCATGTTGTGCATTAGAAGGGGTGTGCATATGTTTTGCATCAAAGGGTTAATGTCTATTATGCTACACAATTTCACTGCATATTTATTTCTTATGACCTTGAAGGATTTTATGTTCAAAAAAAGATATCCTAATGCATCTCAAAAACTTAAAACATCATGAAAAAGTTCATTTTTTCATAGCATAATTCAAAAAGGTAAACTTTCATCTATTCTATATTCATTACATGTAAAATGAACTATTTCAAGCCGTTTTTGTTTTAAAGGCCTGAAATTTAAAGGCTTGTTTGTGACGTTTCTCATCTCATCTCATCTCATCTCATCTCATTATCTCTAGCCGCTTTATCCTGTTCTACAGGGTCGCAGGCAAGCTGGAGCCTATCCCAGCTGACTACGGGCGAAAGGCGGGGTACACCCTGGACAAGTCGCCAGGTCATCACAGGGCTGACACATAGACACAGACAACCATTCACACTCACATTCACACCTACGCTCAATTTAGAGTCACCAGTTAACCTAACCTGCATGTCTTTGGACTGTGGGGGAAACCGGAGCACCCGGAGGAAACCCACGCGGACACAGGGAGAACATGCAAACTCCGCACAGAAAGGCCCTCGCCGGCCACGGGGTTCGAACCCGGACCTTCTTGCTGTGAGACAGTGCTAACGACTACACCACCGTGCCGCCTGACCTCTGATAATCAACACGAATTACGTTTTTTTTTTAAAGGAATAAATTCCTGACAGACAACTTGCTTTGAACATCTTTACATAGGACCAATAGGGTCAGGTTCATATTTTAAAAAAAATCAAAACTTTTGAGTTGTTTGTTTGTTTGTTTGTTTGTTTGTTTATGAATGTCATATTAATGTATATTATGCTAAACAATTTCACTGCATATTTATTTCTCATGACCTTGAAGGATTTTATGTTCAAAAGATATCCTAATGCATCTCAAAAACTTAAAACATCATGAAAAAGTTCATTTTTTCATAGCATAATTCAAAAAGGTAAACTTTCATATATTCTATATTCATTACATGTATGTAAGATGAACTATTTCAAGCCTTTTTTGTTTTAATTTGGATGATTATGGCTTATAGCTCATGAAAATCAGAAATACAGTATCTCAAAATATTACATTCTCAGAAAATAAAGTACACTATTGTACCTTTTGGGGTATAACAGCATGTCAAGTTTTAGGACATTCCTGGAGCTGACAAATTCATTAGTCAGAGAAATACACCCAGTCAAAACACTGCAACAAAGTGCAGAGTTACTGGATTATACTGGTGATGTTTGATTTGTTTATATTTCAGTGCTTTAGGCATAGACGTAGAGTACCATGCCCCCTGACCTCTGATAATCAACACAAATTACGTTTTTTTTTTTAATGGAACAAATTCCTGATAGACAACTTTGAACATCTTTACATAAGACCAATAGGGTCAGGTTCATATTAAAAAAAAGCCCTGAACTATTAAGTTATTTATTTGTTTGTTTGTTTGTTTGTTTGTTTATGAATGTCATATTAATGTCTATTATGCTAAACAGTTTCACTGCATATTTATTTCTTATGACCTTGAAGGATTTTATGTTCAAAAGATATCCTAATGCATCTCAAAAACTTAAAACATCATGAAAAAGTTAATTTTTTCATAGCATAATTCAAAAAGGTAAACTTTCATATATTCTATATTCATTACATGTAAAATGAACTATTTCAAGCCGGTTTTGTTTTAATTTTGATGATTATGGCATGAAAATTAGAAATACAGTATCTCAAAATATTACATTCTCAGAAAATAAAGTACATTATTGTACCTTTAGGGGTATAACAGCATGCCACTGGGGCAGTGCCATCTAAGGTACTTATCTGTACCCTTTATATGCTGCTGGGGAACATATATGTACGGTATCTTTCTGTCCCGAAAAAGGTACACATAGTTACCCCGAGGTCCAATCATGATCCTTAGGGGGTACATTAGTGTAGATTGTACTTTGAGCGACAGAAATTGATTATTACTGTACCCTTATTTCTGACAGTATACAGTATTTCATTTTGAGTTTGAGTAAAACAGTATAAATACCATATATCTTTCAGTCTAGTTCGGTACATGCAACCACAATCATGGGGAAGACTGCTGACCTGACAGTTGTCCAAAAGACAATCATCGATACCTTCCACAAGGAGGGTAAGCCACAGAAGGTCATTGCTGAAAAGGCTGGCTGGAAAAGGTGCACGAGCAACAGGGATGACTGCAGCCTTGGGAGCATTGCCAAGAAAAGTCAATTCAAGAATTTGGGAGAGCTTCACAAGGAGTGGACTGAGGCTGGTGTCAGTACATCAAGAGCCACCATTCACAGACGTCTTCAGGAA
The DNA here is from genome assembly GCF_027579695.1 of Neoarius graeffei. NCBI lineage: Eukaryota > Metazoa > Chordata > Actinopteri > Siluriformes > Ariidae > Neoarius > Neoarius graeffei. The sequence goes on along the minus strand of NC_083592.1, from coordinate 41,996,863 downwards.
AGGAGCTACAACTGTTGCATTCCAACACTAGCAGATGACATGGCACCCTGAATCATCAAAGACTGTAGAAACTTCACACTGGACTTCAAACACCTTGGATTTTGTGCCTCTTCACTCTTCCTCCAGACTCTAGGACCTTGATTTCCAAATGAAATGCAAAATTTACTTTCATCTGAAAAGAGGACTTTGGACCACTGAGCAACAGTCCAGTTTTATATATATATATATATATATATATATATATATATATATCATCTCATTATCTCTAGCCGCTTTATCCTGTTCTACAGGGTCGCAGGCAAGCTGGAGCCTATCCCAGCTGACTACGGGCGAAAGGCGGGGTACACCCTGGACAAGTCGCCAGGTCATCACAGGGCTGACACATAGACACAGACAACCATTCACACTCACATTCACACCTACGGTCAATTTAGAGTCATCAGTTAACCTAACCTGCATGTCTTTGGACTGTGGAGGAAACCGGAGCACCCGGAGGAAACCCACGCGGACACGGGGAGAACATGCAAACTCCACACAGAAAGGCCCTCGCCGGCCACGGGGCTCGAACCCGGACCTTCTTGCTGTGAGGCGACAGTGCTAACGACTACACCACCGTGCCGCCCTCTCTCTCTCTCTCTCTCTATATATATATATATATATATACAGTGGTGCTTGAAAGTTTGTGAACCCTTTAGAATTTTCTATATTTCTGCATAAATATGACCGAAAACATCAATCTAAAGGAAAATGTCAGGACATCCGTCCAGGAACTGAATCTCAAAAAGTTAATGTTTTGGAATGGCCAAGTCAAAGTCCTGACCTTAATCCAATCGAAATGTTGTGGAAGGACCTGAAGCGAGCAGTTCATGTGAGGAAACCCACCAACATCCCAGAGTTGAAGCTGTTCTGTACAGAGGAATGGGCTAAAATTCCTCCAAGCCGGTGTGCAGGACTGATCAACAGTTACCGCAAACGTTTAGTTGCAGTTATTGCTGCACAAGGGGGTCACGCCAGATACTGAAAGCAAAGGTTCACACACTTTTGCCCCTCACAGATATGTAATATTGGATCATTTTCCTCAATAAATAAATGACCAAGTATAATATTTTGGTCTCATTTGTTTAACTGGGTTCTCTTTATCTACTTTTAGGACTTGTGTGAAAATCTGATGATGTTTTAGGTCATATTTATGCAGAAATATAGAAAATTCTAAAGGCTTCACAAACTTTCAAGCACCACTGTGCTTGAAAGCACACACAAACACCTAAGTTTCACCTTCATATACTTTGATTTGTGTATATAAAATTTTCCAAGAATAAGAATATTAACCAGATAGTCATATTTGCTCATGTCCATAATGAGTCCATAGATCATGTTCTTCTGAGAGAAATTAAATTTGCAGAAATGTTTGAAAAGGCGTCATTTTGCAAACCTGGAATGAGAAATGTATCTGTCTATGTCCAAACAGCATAATAGCGTACTAAATATTATGTATAGGCGGTACGGTGGTGTAGTGGTTAGCGCTGTCGCCTCACAGCAAGAAGGTCCGGGTTCGAGCCCCGTGGCCGGCGAGGGCCTTTCTGTGTGGAGTTTGCATGTTCTCCCCGTGTCCGCGTGGGTTTCCTCCGGGTGCTCCGGTTTCCCCCACATTCCAAAGACATGCAGGTTAGGTTAACTGGTGACTCTAAATTGACCGTAGGTGTGAATGTGAGTGTGAATGATTGTCTGTGTCTATGTGTCAGCCCTGTGATGACCTGGCGACTTGTCCAGGGTGTACCCCGCCTTTCGCCCGTAGTCAGCTGGGATAGGCTCCAGCTTGCCTGCGACCCTGTAGAACAGGATAAAGCGGCTAGAGATGATGAGATGAGATATTATGTATAGTGCGCCATCACAGACTCATATTAATACTATTTTTGCAGATTATTTATTCTGATGTGGGCGGTACGGTGGTGTAGTGGTTAGCGCTGTCGCCTCACAGCAAGAAGGTCCGGGTTCGAGCCCTGTGGCCGGCGAGGGCCTTTCTGTGTGGAGCTTGCATGTTCTCCCCGTGTCTGCGTGGGTTTCCTCCGGGTGCTCCGGTTTCCCCCACAGTCCAAAGACATGCAGGTTAGGTTAACTGGTGGCTCTAAATTGACCGTAGGTGTGAATGTGAGTGTGAATGGTTGTCTGTGTCTATGTGTCAGCCCTGTGATGACCTGGCGACTTGTCCAGGGTGTACCCCGCCTTTCGCCCGTAGTCAGCTGGGATAGGCTCCAGCTTGCCTGCGACCCTGTAGAACAGGATAAAGCGGCTAGAGATAATGAGATGAGATGAGTATGAGAGTTTTGATTTGGAACAAAAGCGAATGATGCAGCATCTGCAGGCTGGGTGAGGCTTGAGCATGCGCAGACGGTAGTTTGTCCTGTGACACCTGTAATTATCTCCAGTAGCCTGTAGAGGGCGCACAGAACCCACAGAAAACACGGCCAGAGGGTTTTTATTCATTTGCATGCAGATAGATTAAATTAAAGCAAACCTGGTGGCTTTGTTATATTATGGGGGATTTATTTTCCTGGGAGTGTTTGGATCCACTTGTCCCGTTAGAAAAAGAAGGGAAAAGTCTCTGCAATCAATACAGAGTTCTTCTAACTGATCATTTTTATCCTACAATAAAACATTTCTCTCCTGGTGGGAGTGGTCTGATACAGGATGACTCCGCCCCCATCCATTGGACCCACAGTGGTTTAATGAAGGTGAGGATGAGGATGAAAATGATATAAATCATATTCTATGGGCTTCACAGTCACTAGATCTCAGAGGTAGACAGTAACAAAGTACATTTACTTGAGTACTGTACTTAAGTACACTTTTTGAGTATCTGTACTTTACTTGAGTATTCTTTTTTGGGAAACTTATGACTTTAACTTCACTACATTTGAAAGGCAAATATCATATTTTTACTCCTGGGATGTATGGATGCTGTCAGTCCCCCACTCGCTTGCTCACTCGAGTTTGTTGACGGTGTAGTGGCTGCTGCTTTATGTCCCGGGGCTCCCTCATGCCTGTGTTACCTTCTGGCTCTCCCCTTTTAGTTATGCTGTCGTATTTAGTTGCCGGAGTCCCTGCTTGTACTCAGTGCAATATGTATACTGTTCCTACTTAGTCAGGTGACATTGGGTATACCTAACAACCTGTGTCCCCCCCAAAAAAATCTGTCCCTCTGAGTTACATGTTGATCCTGGGATTGACATGCTGACCTCTTCTGCTCCTCGGACCTGCCTGATCCATCCTGGTGCCCTGTGTCTGGTTGGAGTCTCATCGCATCGCTCCTGTAGAGGACGGCCCCATATGGACAGTCGAAAGTCACACCTGGAGGACACTCTGGACTCTTACAGTAATGCTTTTATGGCTGAGGACTACAGTTGACTCGCTAACTTTAGGACTGCAGTTGTCATGAACAGTTTTGCACTCAAGTTTCCATCAATGAAGAGTTTATAACATCAACAAAACTGACTTCATGTTAAAACTGTTAATGTTATGGTCATGTTGTCTGTTGTTGCCCAAATGAGGATGGGTTCCCTTTTGAGTCTGGTTCCTCTCGAGGTTTCTTCCTCATATTGTCTGAGGGAGTTTTTCCTTGCCACCGTCGCCACAGGCTTGCTCATTGGGGATAGATTAGGGATAAAATTAGCTCATGTTTTAAGTCGTTCAAATTCTGTAAAGCTGCTTTGTGACAATGTTTATTGTTAAAAGCGCTATACAAATAAACTTGACTTGACTTGACGCCACTACATTTCTGTCAAGGTCCTCGTTACAATGAAACAGCGTTAAAAGTGGATGTTTTCTGTTTTCTTTTATAAAACATGATTAGGTTTTTTCGCAGGTGACACTGAGACAGTCTATCAGTAATCACTAGGGTCTCGTCACATCCATAGACTGTATAAAATCAAGTTCAGTGATTTCTCAGCAGCGTTATTTAACAAAATTAGTTGATGGCAGAATGGAAGGAGGCGGTTCTTCTGGAGAATGCACGCACTCATGGCCATACCTGGAACCTGTGTTTCAGTTTTCTGAAAGGACTAAAGATTCGTTTCGTTTTAAATGTTTGCTTTGTTTGCCGAAACGAACCACATCATGGCCTACAAAAACTCGTCAACCAACCTGCAGAAGCACCTTGAAGTATATAAATGTTTTGCTCCAAGAGAAAGCTTGCAATGAAGCTGTCTGTGCTTTTAGAGCTAGCGATAATGTTGCAATAGCTATGTATTGATTAGTCAAATAACTTTCTATGGATTTGCCCGCCAAGTTGCCATCGCCTTGTCCACGGCTAACAATAACACATAGCTAGTTAACTTGGACATTGTTAGTTAGCATGTAAAAATGGAGTTACGTTAACATGAATGTTAACTTATCAGAAGTCCTTTCAGAAATGTGTTTTAGCATAAGCTTGTCAAATAAACAATGTAGAAATCTTTCTTTTCTAGTAACGTTAGCTACCCAATATGATTTCGAGCTTGAAAAGAGTTTGCTAGCATGTCAGGTGGAGCTTCACTGACTAGCTAGCTTAACGTTAAACTGCCATGATGGCACAGCATGCGTTCATTTTGTGAATTCACATTTCTGTCTTTGGTAATGGCATTAGGTTTTGTAAGCGTTGTGGCAATAATACAACAATGCGTTGACAGAAAATGTACTTTTAATACTTAAGTATTTTTAAAAGCAAGTACTTCAGTACTTTAACTTACTGTAAGTAAAAATTTGACTGGACAATTTCACTTGTATCAGAGTAACATTTGACCAGCGGGATCTGTACTTTGACTTAAGTAATGAAGTTGGGTACTTTGTCCACCTCTGCTAGATCTCAACCTGATCACCTATGGGAGATTTTGGACTGACATATTAGACAGCTCTCTTCAATCATCCTCGACATCATGGTGTTGTTATTTAGTACAGTTCTAGAGACTAACAGAACCTTTGTCAAGTGGCATTGAAGTTGTTGTGGAGGCTCGTGATGGCCAAACAGTTTGATTCAGACTGCAATACAGCAACACACAGAGAATAGCTTTTGTTGTCAAAATCGTCCCAATCTATTTCCAGTCTTTAAATTTGCTCTTTGCAACAATGAATTAGACCCAAGTGTCTTTCAGTTTCTTCATATACATAATCACACAGATAGTAAGACAACTGGTCCTAGGTCAGTCAACCTACTTCTAAATAGTAAGGTAATATAAGTGGTGGCGGCACGGTGGTGTAGTGGTTAGCGCTATCGCCTCACAGCAAGAAGGTCCTGGGTTCGAGCCCCAGGGCCGGCGAGGGCCTTTCTGTGCGGAGTTTGCATGTTCTCCCCGTGTCCGCATGGGTTTCCTCCGGGTGCTCCGGTTTCCCCCACAGTCCAAAGACATGCGGGTTAGGTTAACTGGTGACTCTAAATTGACCGTAGGTGTGAATGTGAGTGTGAATGGTTGTCTGTGTCTATGTGTCAGCCCTGTGATGACCTGGCGACTTGTCCAGGGTGTACCCCGCCTTTCGCCTGTAGTCAGCTGGGATAGGCTCCAGCTTGCCTGCGACCCTGAAGAAGGATAAAGTGGCTAGAGATAATGAGATGAGATGAATATAAGTGGTGGTGCATATTTATGCTCAATGCTTATTTTGTAAATTAATTTCTGCACTCACCATCATAACAGCTTAAAATGGCCTTTTTTTCTTTACAATCTAGACTAAATTTTTCAGGCTGAAGGCCTGTTGACACTTTTACTGTATTAACATGCAGCAGAGATTTCACTTCATCATGTGTGACCTCTGTGATTTCTAATCCTGTAGAAAACCAGTGAATTTCAGGAACTACATTTTCCAGCTTATTCAGCGAGTGGGATGTTTACAATAAAGGAACAATAAAACAGGTTGTGCGAGAAATTAATGAGAAATGGATTAAGGAAGGTCTTTGGTAGTCTGTGGTGTGAGAAAGGGTGTAAGTGTATACTCTTACGACATTGATACTACGTCTAAGTTTGGTGAGAGTGTCATTATAAAACATTAAAGTAATCCATGTACAACGAAAAGTAATAAATTGTTCAATTAATAAAGCAACAACAGCTACAACAACAAATGGCCTAAACCTCTCCAGACCTTTACCTGCTTTAAAAGTGAATATGAATATGAAATTTGTTCTTCCAAATAGCTAGGGTGCAATCTAACTGCTAGTGAATTAGCCTGCATTTGCAACATAAATCAAAACGAGTGGGATTTCAGCAAGTGAGCCTTAATTTACTTTATTATCTCAGTAATTTAATAGACAGTAGCTTAAACTGTCAACATACAGTATAACATTATCAATATACATATTTTAGCCTGGCGGCACGGTGGTGTAGTGGTTAGCGCTGTCGCCTCACAGCAAGAAGGTCCTGGGTTCGAGCCCCGTGGCCGGCGAGGGCCTTTCTGTGTGGAGTTTGCATGTTCTCCCCGTGTCCGCGTGGGTTTCCTCCGGGTGCTCCGGTTTCCCCCACAGTCCAAAGACATGCAGGTTAGGTTAACTGGTGACTCTAAATTGACCGTAGGTGTGAATGTGAGTGTGAATGGTTGTCTGTGTCTATGTGTCAGCCCTGTGATGACCTGGCGACTTGTCCAGGGTGTACCCCGCCTTTCGCCTGTAGTCAGCTGGGATAGGCTCCAGCTCGCCTGCGACCCTGTAGAAGGATAAAGCGGCTAGAGATAATGTGATGTGATGTGATATTTTAGCCTCCAGATTCACCTTGACCCTGACCAGGATAAAGCAGTTATGGACGATAGTTTAGCTAGCTGGATTAGCATGCAGATTTTGTAGCTAAAAGTTTCCAGGTGTCACCCATCCTGTAATGTTTGACAGAATTACTCTAAATTTGGGGTTCATAGTTTTTTTTTTTAGCTCACACTATGAGCTCATAATTCAGATTAAATACAAAAAAACCATCAAGAAAACACTACATCATTTGTGAGAACAAAATTGACCTAAACACCAACCTACAGGATCTGAATCAGCCATCTAAGAGGGTTTGCTGTTGGAAAAAAACCCTATATTTTAGAGAAGGGGTACATCAGGAAACATTAACCTCCTAAGGCCCAAGCTGTTTTTTACATGCATTTTTTATTTCTCTTTGCTATTTGGGCTTATTAGAACCTGATTAGAATAAAAACTAAGCATCATCTTTTGATAAGATGTACTTTTAGAGAAAAAGTATGTCCACATATGTGGATTCTTGTTCCGAATTTCCATAAAGTGCTGTCCACGCATGTGACCGCTAAGCCCTAGGAGGTTAATGTTATGCTGTAACAGTTTAGACAACAACATTTATCAAAATAATGCACCCAAAATTTCCTGGGTCAACTATTTTCGGGGGTGGCACGGTGGTATAGTGGTTAGCACTGTCGCCTCACAGCAAGAAGGTCCTGGGTTCGAGCCCAGTGGCCGGCAAGGGCCTTTCTGTGTGGAGTTTGCATGTTCTCCCCGTGTCTGTGTGGGTTTCCACCGGATGCTCCGGTTTCTCCCAAAGATATGCAGGTTAGGCTAATTGGTGGCTCTAAATTGACCGTGAATGTCTATTTGTCAGCCCTGCAATGATCTGGCGACTTGTCCAGGGTGTACCCCGCCTCTCGCCCATAGTCAGCTGGGATAGGCTCCAGCTTGCCTGCGACCCTGTAGAACAGGATAAGCGGCTACGGATAATGGACAGACGGATGGATGGACTATTTTTCGGCAGATATCTGGGAAATAATTTGATTGTATCAATAAGATATCGAAGGCTACAAGAGATCTTCTTAATAGGTCTAAATAAAAGCACTGTAGTTTACCTAACTGAGTAATGTCATTGCCGTAGTGATGTTATTAAACTGTAACACAAAACCACAGCTCACTGAAAGCCATGCCATTAGATTGTAGTTATTATAGTGCGATTTATTTTCCCTTGCACCACTATGCATAAGCAGTAACTCTTGTTGTCTGACCCCTAAAGAGATGTGATGGATGTTTTATGGACAATCCCAATGTGAAAGACGGAATAATATCTTAATAACTATATGTCCTTTGGTGCAATGAACATCAATTTTGTTCATGACTCTCATTAACTGCTTATTGGCATACGTCGTGACATGACAACTGTCAGCATCTGCATTTGCATAGAAACAGAGCTTGGCTAAAGTCCAGTGTCCTCATCCGACACCCCAGAGCTATCTGGATGTTATTTGTTTGTTGCTGATGATGCACTTTCCCTCACTCTTTAGCTTAATATTGATGAGTGAGTTTGTGGTAGCTGTGTGCATAATGATTCCTGATGGAGGCCAAATGAATTGAGAGTGTGTGATGTGTCAACACTGGTCAACACTTGCGCCTGCATTGTGAGTAAGTACGAGTAAGTACAAATGTCTACTGGCTGTAAGCGTTCAGTAAAGCAGATTTTTAAAGGGGCAAAATTCCATTGAAAACAACTGGAGTTGTACCTTTTTATTAGTAGTATTATAGTATTAGTTCCTCTGATCCCTGGGGGGACAAAGGGTGGCAAGTCCTCTCCATCGTCTTCTGTCTTGGGCGGCGTTGTTTCCCTCTTCCCATGTGAGTCCCCTCACCGCCAAGTCCTCTCTAAATGTTGATCTCCATGTTGTCTTAGGTCTGCCCCTCCTGCATCTTCCATCTGTTGGTGACCAATGTATTGCTTGCTTCGCCAACCTGTTGTTGTCCAGTCTGTGTCTGGCAAACCTCATTCTGTGTTGTTCTACTGTTACACTTAGCGGTTGTTGTCCAGTTCTTGCTAGTACTTCTTCATTTCTGATTCTGTCTCTGTATGTAATCTTCAGTATTTTCCTCAGGCATCTTTGGTGGAATACGTCAAATTTGTGTGCTGTTTTGTTAGTGCTTTTCCAGGTCTCGCATGCATAAGTTGTTGTTGAGATCGCTATGGATGCGTATAGTTGTAATTTAATACTCAGTGAGATGGTCTTTGAGTTCCATATGTTGTTAAGCTTTCCGAAAACTGCCGCCGCTTTTCCCAGTCTGACGTTGATGTCTTGGTCTGTGTTGCCATCACTAGCCATAGTGCTTCCCAAATATATGAAGTGGCTTACATCTTCAACAGGTTGTTGGTTGACAGTAATTGGTTGTGGACTAACTTGGTTAGCCACATGCAGTGTCTTTGTCTTCTCACTACTTATACGTAGACCCACCTTGGCAGCATTTTGTTCCAAACTTGCTGCCATATCTTGTATAGTTGTGTCATCCACTGCTAGTATTGTAAGATCATCTGCAAAGTCTAAGTCTGTAAGCTTCTTCTCGCCATTCAAGGTTATTCCATAAACCTGCTCACAGACGGAATTTGCTTAATACAAAATATCAGTAATGTGATGTTTAATATATAGGGCTTGCTTTGAGTTGCTTTGAGGCGAGTTTGAACATTTCTCTTTGAGTGTAAGGGTTGCAAGCCTATCAGATATTGGATCATAGTCATTAATGAAAGGAACCAAAGATTTCCTGACAAGGAAACCAACACTGTGAGATCTAGAAATTTCATTACCTGAGAAGAAGAGATAATGCCTGATTCTTCTAGGAGTTCAATTTTGGACTCTTTCATTTTAGTCTCAGCTAGCCCAATTATGTCCCACTTGATATCTTTTATCTCATAATTTCAAGTGAGTCTTCATTTAAGTCATTTATAGTTCAGGTGTTATATGTACAGATGTTGAGAGACTTAAGTGGTAATCCTCTGGTTGCATGCCACACCCAAGTCCGAGGCTGCTGATGTGCACTCCTGGTTGCATGGCGAGGGTCCGGAGGTGGTGCTCCTTGAACTTGTGAATTTGGATTTGTCATAGTTATGTGGTTTTATTTAGGTTTGGCATAGTCATCCTGTTCAGCATAGGATCTGCCTTGGTTGGGCAGCATTTGAGAGGAATAAAGATCTCCTCACCTCTAACCATGTCCCCTACCAAATTAAGGCTCAAATTTACAATACATACATACTACCAGTCATGCTCTATGGGTTCGACTGTGTTAATTGGACAACAGTGCTTCGAAAAAGAGTTGAAACCTTCCAAAACTACATCATGAGATTCATGACAAACAAACGTCTCTCCAATCACATAAGGATCCAAACTCTTCTTGAAACAACTGGTTTAACCCCAATAGTCCCTCTCATCAAAAGGAAAAACACTCAAACTTTATGGTCACATCAAACGTAGTAAAAAAGGACTGTCAAAAACATGTTTAGAAGGAATGATAACCAGTAAAAGAAGCACGGGAGCCCAAAGAAAAAGGGTCAGAGCTCAGCCTTGACACTTTAAAGGTAGACTGCCTTTCAGGTTTTTCAAGTGTAGGTCATAAAAATAATTTTCCCTGACACCCAATTATTTTTGTTTAGTGGACCGAAAGCTACTGAATTCAAAGCACAGACTTCCAATTTTATTAGATTTTTTAATAGAACCATTAATGAATTTAAGGCCACGTGGCTCTAAATTCTCTGCTATTTTTTCCTGCTTCACCATGACCCAATACAAGATACTACGTCATGCATCACGTGGTGGGCTTTCCCTGTTCGTGCAAGGCATTGTGGGATACAAATTTGAAACAGGAGAGAAAAATGGAGGACATGAATGTGCGAATGAAACGTGGAAGACTGACTACAGTAATGGAAAGCGAGAAGAAAAGACGTTATGTTATATGCGAAAGAAAGGAAATGCAGGACCAAACGAATAAATATTGGTGGTCAGCGAGCACCTCGGTGTGATCAGCTGTTCGTTTAGTGACAGAATGATGTAACTGTCAGTGCACGGTCAAGGTAAACCTGCGGATGCGCACACGGACTTGGTCTGTCTGCTTGACTGCGTGAAGTGAGCGATTTCATGCACATTATTTGCTCGGGAATCCACTCAAATTAAATAACTTCCCAGCCACAGAATGGCCTGTTTTTTGTGAGATATTACATTAACTTTCATCCTACCAAGTGGGATCCATCTGGACCCCGCACCTATATGTTTGTTTGCCATTTTAAAAATATGTGACATACTGCCTCACCGTTTTATGAATTTGTCGGAATTTATGTCTTAATTAAAACACTAAAGCACCGGAAGATCAGCTTTTTGCATTGTGAAGGTATAATTAATTTGTTACTGGGGTCCAACCGGACCCCAGAGTAAAGTTTATCTGTCTTTCATTTTATAATTGAATAGCACACTGAAAGTTAACTTCTTTTATTTCTTTTATGTTCCATAATGAAACTACCAAGGCATTCCTTCTTGGGGTCCGTGTGGACCCCACTGCTGCAATAAGCACAGGCTGCAAAACAAAAGCCCTAAATTATTTTACAATTACTTTTTTGTTTTAAATTCTGTAAGAAAAGACCTAAGTTGTAATCCAGAATGTTTTACAGCTGCATGAGCTGCAAAAATCATGTATATAATGCCAATTTTTTTTTTGTGGCGCTATAATTTGCTACATGTATGCTAGTTATTGCAATATTATTGCAATGTTATTGCATTTATAATACATCATTGATATTCAGCCATAGTGGATTTTGTTCTTCAATAAAGTTATGTCTGTTTGCTGCATTGAATTGGTTCTTACTGCATTGATTTCAAGGTATTCCCTCCTGGGGTCCATACGGACCCCGCCTGGTAGTTTGTGTATGTAAAATTGGCTGGTAGGATGAAGGTTAAGTGTGTTCTTTATGCCTTGGGCCCTTTAGTGTATTGCTGTTATTAATACAAGATGTTCTGAGCAAAACTTATCTGGTGATTTTGTCTTTATAAGCTTTAATTTTAAAGAAAAGTACTGGGGTCCAAACGGGCCCCACATGGTAAGATTAAGGTGTAAAATAGCATGGTAGGATGAGGGTTAATAAACATATATTATTACATATATATTATAAATATATATACCAAATTTCAGAGGGAACTAAATTTCACCGATTTTATGAAATCAAAAGGCCGTCTAGCTTTAAACCAAGCTACTCCAAACTGGGAACTTTCTAGAGAATGTGAGTGCACATTCTGCCACAGGCGGAGACAGTGTTCTATAATTGAGGTGAGTTGTAATAGTATGCCATCTGGCTCTTCAAAAATGTCTTGTCTGCGATATAAACATTATAAATATTATTAAAGTGTTACATTTGTAAACATCATAGACTCAATTTTTAATCATCTAAGGCAGGGGTTCTTGGAGAGCCAGGTTCTATCAGATTTTTCATGATTTCCCTGCTCTACCACGCTTATTGAACTTGGTAATTAAATAGTGGGTGGAATCAGCGGCCTATGAGCAGGAAAATCAATGGAGTTCAACACCCCTGAGTACAATTCTCTCTTCAGACAAACTGTATTTCAGCATAAATTTAGCTGCTGAATTCCCAATTTCTACCAGGCGCCAGTCACTAATTCTGGAAATCATGGCTATTTTTTTTTTTAGATCAGATCTCAGCCTGCTGCTCCATCCCAAAACTGCAGTAGCAGGTTAGCACCACATTGACTTCCTTTCCTCCTAATCTATGACTTGCAGAATGGCTATTAACTTCTCTTTAATCCTTACGTACATGGCGTGAGCAGCAGAGGAGAAAGGTCGAGATGGTTGTCAGGAATGTGAGCTGCATTCGCATAAGAAGTAAGTCAAAGAGAAGTCAAAGAACGTGAGCTGCATCAGCATGAGAAGAAAATCCATGAAAATAAACAGCAGAGACTGAATAGATGCAATCAGTTAGAGACTAGTGGAGTGCAGAAAAACTTGAAAATGTTCATGGAAGAAAAAAGCGCAAGGAGAGATTTCATAGTGATTTGCTAGAGATTAAACGTTCCATAAAGGGGTTCTAAAGGAAAACCCATCATTGTAGAGTTGTTCGTGGATTTCTCAAAAGTAAGGAGCATTTAGGAGTTCTAGTTTATTTGGTTCCACTCAAGCTGGTCTTGGTACTTTCTAAGGAAGTTCTATCAATTACACTAAAAGGGTCTTTATTTTCTCCTTCTCAGGGAATGGTTATGTGAACCCCACACTATTAGAGAAAGAGAAAAAAATAGAACCCTGAAGTTTAAATCTGGAAGTGATATAAAGTGAAAAAATAATATAACAGAAAAAAAATAAAGTTAAAACATCACTTCATATCAGGCTTGTAGTACTCGAGTACAGGACCCATGCTCTAATTTTAAGGACTTGTGACTTGACTTGGACTTGAGCACTGATTACTCGGTCTTGGACTCGGACTCGTGCATTAACTGCGTTCGGACTCGTAAAATTGGAGATGAGGACTCTGATTTTTTTCTTTATTTTTTGTAACATGCCATAATAATTCGGCATAAGATATTTATATCTACATTCATTTTTATACTAATTTCGTACAAAAGCGTTACACCTGCGCGCCTTGGCGCGTGCATCAGATAGACTCTCGGGCGTGCTCCGGACAGCACGCATGCCAAGCAGACTCTTGCGCGCGCGTGCCGTAAACGACTCGCACCTGCACAGGATTAAGGCACAATCAGCATGCCTATATAAAAACTGTGAAAACACAGTTACTTTGCGAAGTATTGAGTTGCCTTGATGACACATTACCAAGTCTTATTTCCTTGTTTGGTTTCCTGATCCCTGATTTCCTGTTTCTCGTCTTTGATTCTGCTGAGTCTACGATAGCCTGTTTGTGCCTCGCTTGACCTATTGCCTGTTTCACTGTTTTATGATTTTGCCTGCCATTCTGTATTGTTTACCTGTCTTCACTTGTATTAATAAACACACCTTCTGAACTTACATCCGTCTCCCAACCATCTCTGACAGAATACTTCACACTCCCTGACAAAGAGAATGCACATTCACCTGTTCATACATCATGTTCAGGAACAAACTAATGTTAATGGCGCTGAAATTGCCACCGTCAAATGGTGTGGTTGGAGTGTTGGACTCGGACTCAACTCGGCTCAATAGTGGACTCGACTCAGATCAATAGTGGACTGGACTTGGACTCAACTTGAGTTTTTTTAATGACTTGGACTTGAACACTGGGGACTCGACACTGGACTCGGACTCGAGGTTTAGTGACTCAATTACAACACTGCTTCATATTCAATAATTCAAGCAAGTAGCACAACATAAAAGTATGAGATCTTATATGTGGAAGAGGGTAGACAGTACTTTCCTCCAAGTTTGTTACACTGCCTTCAGATGCAGCAGGAACATCAGTTCAAGAAGATGCATTTGGATGGTTTCATGCATCAAACACGTGTTCGTCTTCATCCTCCCTGGTTGGTCTTCTTCTTTGGTGTGCTGCCTGATGGTAGGGCCGTGGCATATCGCTGCAGTGACATGGCCATTCTGACAGCTCCAGTCAGCAAAGATTCTTGGGAAGAATTACAATAGTGGTTTGCTGTTGCCTTCTACTGGATTATTTTCTCCTCTCAACCATTCACACACACACACTCACACCTATAGGCAATTTAGAGTAGCCAGTTAACCTAACCGCATGTCTTTGGACTGTGGGGGTAACCGGAGCACCCGGAGGAAACCCACACAGACACAGGGAGAATATGCAAATTCTGCACAGAAAGGCCCTCGCCGGCCACTGGGCTCAAACCCAGAAACTTCTTGCTGTGAGGTGACAGTGCTAACCACTACACCACCGTGGCACCCCCATGGTTGGTACGGTAGCTATAGTATAACAGGGGTCAGCTGGAAGGTGAGTGGAAATTGGCAAGTGAGCAAACTGGGGAGAAAAAAAAAGGGGTGGTGGTGGATTCAGCTGACTGTTGTGTTCATTAGTGGTAGTTCCTGTTTTTTTAAAAACCTATTTTTATTTAAGAGATTTACACGGAACTGGGAAATGAAAGTTTATTATTATTATTATTATTATTATTATTATTATTATCATCTCATCTCATCTCATTATCTGTAGCCGTTTTATCCTGTTCTACAGGGTCGCAGGCAAGCTGGAGCCTATCCCAGCTGACTACGGGCGAAAGGCGGGGTACACCCTGGACAAGTCGCCAGGTCATCACAGGGCTGACACATAGACACAGACAACCATTCACACTCACATTCACACCTACGGTCAATTTAGAGTCACCAGTTAACCTAACCTGCATGTCTTTGGACTGTGGGGGAAACTGGAGCACCCGGAGGAAACCCACGCGGACACGAGGAGAACATGCAAACTCCACACAGAAAGGCCCTCGCCGGCCACGGAGCTCGAACCCGGACCTTCTTGCTGTGAGGCGACAGCGCTAACCACTACACCACCGTGCCACCCATTATCTCATCTCATCTCATTATCTGTAGCCGCTTTATCCTGTTCTACAGGGTCGCAGGCAAGCTGGAGCCTATCCCAGCTGACTACGGGCGAAAGGCGGGGTACACCCTGGACAAGTCGCCAGGTCATCACAGGGCTGACACATAGACACAGACAACCATTCACACTCACATTCACACCTACGCTCAATTTAGAGTCACCAGTTAACCTAACCTGCATGTCTTTGGACTGTGGGGGAAACCGGAGCACCCGGAGGAAACCCACGCGGACACGGGGAGAACATGCAAACTCCGCACAGAAAGGCCCTCGCCGGCCACGGGGCTCGAACCCGGACCTTCTTGCTGTGAGGCGACAGCACTAACCACTACACCACCGTGCCACCCATTATTATTATTATTATTATTATTATTATCTAATTCCTGGGGGGGTTTCTGAGATGTTTAGGGGTTTTTTCTCTTGTGGGTGGTGTGAAATTTTCCAGCTTCCTCTAAGCAGGGTGATGAAATGAAACCAGGGAAGTCCCTTTCATTTTTTCACGAGTCCTCCTTCCAGTCTGTGAGTGCTGCCATATTCCTCTGAGCAAATGCTAGTGCAGGAATTTTATGATTGATAATGTATCTGTTACGTCGTGAGCAGCATGATATTCTCTCTCTCTCTCTCTCTCTCTCTCTCTCTCTCTCTCTCTCTCAGGACAATACTGTCTTTATGAATATGTACTTTCTCATTACCAAGACATTTTAACAACGTCCAACATGGTTACGACAAACATGAACCAGCATGTTGCTTGTTCTTTCACTTTCAATCATATGAAACTGAAGAATGTCCAGTCACACCACCACAATCATTTGTACAGACATGTCTACATTTCTCATGAGATCAGATTATAAGGTTAAATCCAAGCAATGTTTTCAAGCCTTTACTTTGTAACCCACTGTAGGTATATCAAACATGATTCAATTCTAAATACATCACTTCTTACTTTTCCAACATGAAAGCCATTCTGATGTCAAAAAACTTCCATCTGAATAGACCATACTGCAAAACTAATCCACTAACCCAGCATGTCCGAGACACACTGACTCCATGATGATAACAGAATGTTCAAGGTGGGTAATCACACATCTGATGAGCAGAAGGCTTCAATCTCCAGAGGATCTCAAAATGACACCAAGCATCAGCTCATCATGGTTCCAAGTAACAGCCATGTAATCACCCCAAACCTCAGCAGAATGAAGGATCTTTCTCTGTTTCCCCAGCTGTTTGAAATAGTCAGGGCTTAGATCTTTCATGGCAGTTTTAAAAGGCTGTAAGCAATGAAGCAAGAGAAAGGAATTAGTATGCAGTGGGCTAAGATACTTAAACATTAATGGGCACAGCAGTAGAAGTGGATTAAAGGCATTCTTTACTCAGAAATATTTACATGGTAAACAATGAATGAAATCTCGATGGGTCAGTAAAGCAGACTCCAGTGGTATTTAGTGCTATCACAGTTAATTGTTGAATAAGTCAAAGTGTTTGTAATCTCCAAAGGTTGGTTATGTCAAGCGTCATGAAGATATGCATCATCCCATTTTCTGACAGCATCAACACAGCCCTTAAGACAATTAACCATGGAATTAAACATGGAAATGACACCATCTTTCTCTGTCTACAGAAAGCACAATCAGAAACTTACTTGCATCCACACTCAAATAGCCTTGTTGCTGGGAATAAACACATGGTCATACCATAAAAATAGATAGATAGATAGATAGATAGATAGATAGATAGATAGATAGATAGATAGATAGATAGATAGATAGATTCATTAATTCAAAGTCAACAGAGGGTTAGAATGATGGGCCATGGAAAAAGGTGCCAAAATCTAGATGCACAAGAAAATCAATATGGACCACGTAATTCAATATCTAGCAATAATGAAATGAGACCGTCAATGACGGTGTAGCTCACTCCGGCCCCGTCTAGTCCAGAAGGAACGATCTAAAGTGGGCCACCTTGCGCAATAAATGTTGTGAGCTATATACAAGTTATATACAAGCTATATACACTCTAGGAATACCAACCTATTTGCCAGAAAGAATCCAAAATGCAGAGGAATTGACCGAGAAAAAGCGATTTTTTTTAACTGCTCATTAAGGCTTAATTAGTCCATAACTTCATTAATAATTGCAATTAAGCAAATCTAGGTAAAATTTATATGCACCCTAGGTACCCCTACCTTTGTGCCAGAAAGAATCAAAATCGGTGAAGAATTGAGAGAGAAGAAGCAATTTGTGTGGAAACTGCTTGTTAGGGCTTAATTACTCCATATCTTCATTATTAATTGCAATTATGCAAATTTGGGTAGAAGCTATATGCAGCCCAGGCAGACCGACCTTCCTGCCAAAAAGAATAAAAATCAGTGAAGAATTGAGAGAGAAGAAGGGATTTTCATGAAACATGGACGACGCCAGATGGATGACAGACAACACATAAAGGCATAAGATCATTGCCTGGCGGCCGGATGAGCTAATAAGACAATTTCATGCTTCTGAAATTTTAGCTTTTTTTTAGCTTAAATTGTAGCTTTTTGTTATACAGTAATGCCTTTTTTCATGAAGAATACCTCTACTTTTAGAGGGTTGATAAGCCTCGTCATGGCTGCTGTATTTAATTGCTCTACTTACCGTACCTGAATGACATGTTTTTTCTGTAGACTGGCCGAGTCATAGAATTTATGTACACAGTGCATGAGAGGTTGATAAAAGCTTCCTTGACCTTGAATTTAGCAAAACATGAGTTTGTAAAACCGACAACAATTTATTATTGGTACACAATATAGCCAAAGGTTTGTGAACACTTGGCCATCACACCCATCTGTGCTTTTTGAACATCCCTTTCCACATTTAGTCCCCCCCCCCCCTCCTTTGCAGGTAGAATAACCTCCACTCTTTTAGGTAGGATTTCCACTAGATTTTAGAAAGGCCTGGAGCACAGTCAGCATCCCAGTTCATCCCGTAGGTGTTCAGTAGGGTTGTGGTCAGTGGTACAGGACTTGAGTTCTTCACTTCAACTTTGGCAAACCATGTCTTTATGGACCTTGCTTTGTGCACAGGGGCATTGTCATCCATTCATCCATCCATCCATTATCTGTAGCCACTTATCCTGTACAGGGTCATAGGTGACGATGGGCAAGAGGCGGGGTACACCCTGGACAAGTCACCAGGTCATCGCAGGGCCGACACATAGAGACAGACAACCATTCACACTCACATTCACACCTACGGTCAATTTAGAGTCACCAATTAACCTGACCTGCATGTCTTTGGACTGTGGGGGAAACCGGAGCACCCGGTAGAAACCCACACAGACATGGGGAGAACATGCAAACTCCACATAGAAAGGCCCTCGCCGGCTGCTGGGCTCGAACCTAGGACCTTCTTGCTGTGAGGCGACAGCGCTAACCACTACACCACCGTGCCACCCACTTTTGGACATATAAGTAAATAAAAAGTAAGCTGTGGGCATGTTTGTTCTGTAGAAGAAAAGGTCATGGCCCTCAAAAAAAAAATCCAATACCTTCTACGAGAATTATTATATATATATTATGGATTATGGAGACATAAGTCCATAATATATCAGATTTCTACTGCAGTTTTTGTCAAAACCTTTCTGCAGTTAAAGCTCCTCGTATATCCCTACTCATTCCTTCTGTGTATTTTGTCTTGTCTACAAGCTTTGCTTTGTAACACTCCTCTACTTGCACCTTCTGACTTTTCAAAACCTTTTCAATTTTAGCTAGACGTGACTAGTTCTCTTGGTCCAGAAGCTGTGCTGATCCAGGAAGGCAACAATGGAATACATCATCACCAGGGTGTTATTTCTTCATTTATCCAGTGACGTAAGAAACAACTGCATGTCACATGCTAATTTATTAGTATGTGTACTTTGCCCTTGAGCAGTTGGACATCATATGACATCCATATGGCTATGACATAGAGTTCACATAAAATATTACAGTAATACTTGACCAAAGCAACATTCGACTTGTTTTGTGGAGCGTACTGCATTAAATAACCGGGTGAAGATAGTGCATCTGGATGATTAGGATCCTGTGTTGCTAAATAATTTAATTGAAAGGAGGTGCAGTGCAGATGCTGCTGCTGCTGTGTATGCAAGTTATTTTAGTCTGAGGTTTGGAGTGCAGAGGTTTTTTTTTTTCACTCTATTAATATTAATGTTTTTTTTTTAACCCTTATTTTCTGGCAGCAACACCTCCCTAACATTCCCACACTACACACATTCCTACACACACCACTTGAGCTAGCAGTCATGCACTCATGTGAACATAAAGAAATAGCACAAATCACTTATGGGGGAAAAAACCCCACATAAAAGTAAAAACAAGATTACACAAAACTTCAATTACCCCACTTTACTACCCACACAAAGATGACACACTACAGCACAATCTTTTCAACCACCTGCTCCTCTGAAACAGCCAGCATCCCATAAGTAGACTTTGCCATGTAAGAACGCTTTCCCAAATCTAAGAGCCTCCCAAATGCATTGCTCCATCCCAAAGAGAGCCAAGAGGGAGAATATGACTGTCACTGTGAGTTAGGGCTCATTTACTAATGGGCTGGTCCTGACTCTGTTAGTTGTTGGGAGGATAAATCAAGGAGGGTTCCTGATGCAGTGTGGCCTCATTTCTCGGGGCTTTACGAGCTTGACTGAATGGCAAATTTGTACATGGCTACAAAGGAAGAACAGAACGAGCTTTACACACAAGATTCTTTGTAGAACAAATAAATAGCTGGGTTTATGTCTATAATATTGCACTTGCCTAGTTTTTGGTGATATGTGCACATGACCACAACCTCATACATCTCATCTCATCTCATTATCTCTAGCCGCTTTATCCTTCTACAGGGTCGCAGGCAAGCTGGAGCCTATCCCAGCTGACTACGGGCGAAAGGCGGGGTACACCCTGGACAAGTCGCCAGGTCATCACAGGACTGACACATAGACACAGACAACCATTCACACTCACATTCACAGTCAATTTAGAGTCACCAGTTAACCTAACCTGCATGTCTTTGGACTGTGGGGGAAACCGGAGCACCCGGAGGAAACCCACGCGAACACGGGGAGAACATGCAAACTCCGCACAGAAAGGCCCTTGCCGGCCACGGGGCTCGAACCCGGACCTTCTTGCTGTGAGGCGACAGCGCTAACCACTACACCACCGTGCCGCCCACCTCATAAATTAAAAAAAAAAAAAATCCCCAAACCATCTTTTACTTCCTGTTTTAACGCTTTCTCGCTCTTTCCCTAAAGAGATTTCCCAGCAGGTGATCACTCTGTGATGCCTTGACGCCTGGTACCCAGCACCCCACCACTGCGGAACCATATGGAACATCTTCGGGGCACAATATGGAACTCATCTCATGCTGTCTTTATTGAAAACAGTGAAAGCAATGTGATGGCACCATCCAGAATATTTTGCCAACTGTTTTATTGCTCATACTTGGTAATCCAGCAATTTGTTCTTTCTGTGCTAGAGCTTTACAAGTGAAGTTGTTAGGGGTGTGTGTGTGTGTGTGTGTGTGTAATTAGAGTGTAGCAGCCGGTGGAACAGCAGGCCACCTGCACATGAAAAGCTGTGGCACACCTTTCTCAATCAGGTCAGTCTCTAACCTAGCCCTACTGAAACACAGGGGTGTCAGGGATGTAAGTTCTGCTTGCAGCGCACTGAGCACACATTCCATCTGGTAGTAAGACTTCGTCTGATGCTTCTTTAACTTCGTGAGTCTTATGAATAATGTGGGGAATGTACAGTCCTGGGCCAAAAAAAAAAGTCCAAACCCAAACATTTCACGTCTCCGAGATAAACCTTTTGTTATTTTCCACAAAAGAAATCTTTATTGAATCAGTTTTGAACAATAATGCAAATTATGACAAACTTTCACCAATTGCAATGCTTGATGTACATTTTAGACCCAATTTATCCATAAAAACATTAACTAAATAACTCCCACCCCTCCCCCCACATTACTGGCTGTCTTCAACTCCTGATTCATACATTCAACTCGAATAAGCATGAAGTGATTCAGTTTCACAATCTGTTTTTTGGAGCTTATTCTATTAACTGTTTTAAAATCAAATGCATATAAAGTCTATTTTCTGTATTATGTGAAATTTCAGTGAGAAAAAAATACATTTTTATCCGTCCCAATGTTCTTGTCAACTCTGTTAACTCCGTTATAAAACCACCTAAAATCCACAAAGACTTTTAATAATACGCATGACACCTGCACCGAGAGATGTCACTTCCTCTGGCGGGAAACTTCATAAAGGCAGTGAGGTGTGTTCTGTTTCTTCTCTCATTAATTTAAACAAAATGTTGAGGATACACCAAGAGTAGATTAATTATCCGTCAACTCTGTTATTGTGATATTGGAGTGAATCTCTCAGTCATTTAAAAAAACAACAATATGATTAAAATCCATAAAATTCTGTTTTTATGCATGCTAGTTTGAGGTAAGCATGTGGAGTTAAGACACATAATGGTGGAAAATGTCAACTCTGTTATCGTCGATTCTGTTAACGGGTTGCCCAGTTTGACGATAACAGAGTTGATGATGACTAACAGAGTCAACACTTGAAATCTCATCTCATCTCATTATCTCTAGCCGCTTTATCCTGTTCTACAGGGTCGCAGGAGCCTATCCCAGCTGACTGTGGGCGAAAGGTGGGGTACACCCTGGACAAGTCGCCAGGTCATCACAGGGCTGACACATAGACACAGACAACCATTCACACCTACGGTCAATTTAGAGTCACCAGTTAACCTAACCTGCATGTCTTTGGACTGTGGGGGAAACCGGAGCACCCGGAGGAAACCCACGCGGACACGGGGAGAACATGCAAACTCCACACAGAAAGGCCCTCGCTAGCCACGGGGCTCGAACCCGGACCTTCTTGCTGTGAGGCGACAGCGCTAACCACTACACCACCGTGCCGCCCAACACTTGAAATGTACCTGCAATTATGGAATGGGCCACCTACACCTACTTATCTTTGTATGAGGTGCAGTAAACCTAAAACTGTATTAAAATGTTTGATATTTTGGGGCTAATTTGGAGCCTTTGAGTACGATGAGCGTATACTTCACTTTGCTGCCAGGTTAACAGGTAAACCAACCTGTCACAGTTTCTCTTTGTGTTGCCATTCCTATGTTTTGGTTTTCTGTTCTAGCCCAGTCTCTGTTATAGTCCTATCATTGGTCTGTTACATAATTGTCACCTGTTCTGTGTTCGGTTCTGGATCAGTGTGCCTTCTTTTATCCTCTCAGTATCCTTGTTTGTTGCGAAGTCTTGCCAGTATGTCAAAATTATATTTCAAGTCCAAGCCTAGTGTTCCAAATTTTATCTCATTGTACATGCTGGTTTTGATCTATTTTCTGTTCCAACATTGATTATCCATATTTAACTCTGCTCACCTGTATTTTGACCCTTGAGATGGACCTTGACTGTGATTCATGAATTTGTGAACCATGCATACTATTTAGGCGGCACGGTGGTGTAGTGGTTAGCGCTGTCGCCTCACAGCAAGAAGGTTCGAGCCCCATGGCCGGCGAGGGCCTTTCTGTGCAGAGTTTGCATGTTCTCTCTGTGTCCACGTGGGTTTCCTCCGGGTGCTCCGGTTTCCCCCACAGTCCAAAGACATGCAGGTTAGGTTAACTGGTGACTCTAAATTGACCGTAGGTGTGAATGGTTGTCTGTGTCTATGTGTCAGCCCTGTGATGACCTGGCGACTTGTCCAGGGCGTACCCCGCCTTTCGCCCGTAGTCAGCTGGGATAGGCTCCAGCTTGCCTGCGACCCTGTAGAACAGGATAAAGCGGCTGGAGATAATGAGATGAGAATGAGATGTACTACATATGATGTACATGTGTCCTGTCTCTCATTGCACATTGTCAGCCTCATTAATGAAAAGAGACAACCATAGGACCACCACTGATCAGATATTGAAGGTACTGATCAGAACTGTGTTATCTTGGCAAATTCTTTTTGTCTCCTATTTGACTATCAATGAACCTGGTAAGAGAAATAACTCACAGCTATGTGGATTGCATTTTGCAATTTCAGCACAGTGCCAAAATGGTTATGTAGTATCTAGAAAAACACCTTGCTGTCGAGGCACTAATGACCTTTTCTATTACTTATGCACTTTGGTTTCTATTATTTCTACGCTTAGGTTTGAAACTGTCCTTTCATTACTCATTGCCTTTTGTATTATGCACTTAGGTGTGAAATTGTCTTTTTGATTGCAGATAGACCATTCTGACACTTGCACAAATTATCATTTGTCTTTTGTCCTTCAAGTTTGCTTTGTCTTTACAGATTTGCTAGATACATATTATCTGTATCACACTTTCAACTGCTTGTGCATTTTGTAAGTTGCTCTGGATAAAATGCTTTGTATCTGCAAAATTCCTAAATGTAAGAAATTTTAACAATAACAGCAATCATTGTTTGGATTTCCATCCTTTTTGCACGTTCTCCATTTTTCTAGAGCCTATATTTGTCACATATTGTATACAGTACAGTACAGAACATTCTTTTCTTTACATATCCAAGCTTGTGAGGAAGATGGAGCCAGCCATAATAGACACCCATAGAGCAGATGGATATAAGAGCCTTGCTCAAGGGCCAAACAGTGGCAGCTCGTTGGTGCTGGGGAACAAAACTCCAACCTTCTGATCAGTAACCAAGAGTATTTCCACTGAGCCACATTCCTGGTCATGACAGCAACAGATTTTTTCAATCCCTAACTGAAATAGTGAAATGATGGCAGAGCAAATTCCCCATGGGTCTGTGCTATATTTTTAGAATGCCAAGAATGAAAGATAATCCATAAAGCTATAATCCATGAGACAGATTACGCCATCTGCCCATCTGTGTGCCATAATGTGATAGGATCCTGAAAGGTCATGATACACACAGGATGGGCATGACTCTGGTGATAAGGTGCTGTGTAAATAGGGAATTGAATTTAAAAAAAAAAAAAGTGATTCTTTGATAGTAAATAAACCCAAACACCAGTGGTTCTCACAAGAATATGCATATACACACAAATTAGCATCTTCAGTGCATCTCATTTTTTACCCTAGCTTTGAAAAGTATTCACTGTAAAAGTTCAACATGAGGGATTTTACTAGATGGTTTCCTGTGGTGGTGGCATGGTGGTATAGTGGTTAGCACTGTCGCCTCACAGCAAGAAGGTCCTGGGTTCGAGTCCAGCAGCGAGGGCCTTTCTGTGTGGAGTTTGCATGTTGTCTGCGTGGGTTTGCTCCGGTTTCCCCCGCAGTCCAAAGATATGCAGGTTAGGTTAATTGGTGGCTCTAAATTGACCGTAGGTGTGAGTATGAATGGTTGTTTGTCTCTGTGTCAGCCCTGTGATAACCTGGTGACTTGTCCAGGGTGTACCCCACCTCTCGCCCATAGTCAGCTGAGAGAGGCTCCAGTTTGCCTGAGACCCTTTAGAACAGGATAAGTGGCTACAGATAATGGATGGATGGGTTTCCTGTGGCTTCCTGTGTGTTTTATCTTTAAATATACTCACTGGCCACTTTAAGAAAGAAAGAAAGCACAACTTTATTCATCACACACTTGTGAAATTCCTCTTTGCATTTAACCCATCTGAAGCAGTGAACACACACATGCACACACCCAGAGCAGTGGGCAGCCATGCTAACAGCACCCGGGGAGCAGTTGGGAGTTAGGTACCTCGCTCAAGGGCACCTCAGCCCGTCCCATATTAACCTAACCGCATGTCTTTGAACTGTGGGGGAAACCGGAGCACCCGGAGGAAACCCATGCAGACTCCGCACAGAAAGGCCCCTACCGGCAGCTGGGCTCGAACCCAGAACCGTCTTGCTGTGAGGCAACTGTGCTAACCACTTACACCACCGTGCCACCCATGAACTTGTTCTTGATTCAACGATTCCTGTTCTTGGCTGCAGGACTGGAACCCAATGTGGTTTTCTGCTGTTGCATGCTGAGATGCTTTTCTGTTCACCATGGTTGTAAAAAGTTGCTATGAGTTTCTATATCCTTCCCAGCAGCTCGAACTAATCTGTCCATTTTCCTCTGACCTCTCTTATCAACAAGGCGTTTGTTTCCACCCACAGAACTGTGGCTCACTCACTCAATGTTTTTTGTTTTTCGCACCATTCTGTGTAAACTCGAGAGATTGTTGTGTGTGAAAACCCCAGGAGATCAGCAGTTTCTGAAATGCTTAAATCAGTCCATCTGGCTCAAACCAACACCCATGCTACAGTGAAAGAAAGTCACACTTTGAGATCACAATTTTTCCTATTCTGATGTTTGAACATTGTGAACATTAACTGAAGCTCTTGATTTGTATCTGTATGATTTGATGTGTTGTGCTGCTGTCAATGGATTGGCTGATTAGAGAACTGCATAAGACAGCAGGTGGATGGGTGTACCTTGTAAAGTAGCTGCTGAGTGCAAGTGATTCTGAACCAGCACTAGATCAGTTCAACATTACAAATGGTTTGAGCAATGAGGGTGATTATTCTTTTTTTGACTCATGCATATTGCTGAATGCGATAGTTATCTCTTGTAATGTTATTACACAAAGTAGTTACTTTATGTACGCATCAGGATCAGTGTCAAAAGACTGAAACCCAGGAGATGATATACAACCCCGATTCCAAAAAAGTTGGGACAAAGTGCAAATTGTAAATAAAAACGGAATGCAATAATTTACAAATCTCAAAAACTGATATTGTATTCACAATAGACAACATATCAAATGTCAAAAGCGATACATTTTGAAATTTCATGCCAAATATTGGCTCATTTGAAATTTCATGACAGCAACACATCTCAAAGTTGGGACGGGGCAATAAGAGGCTGGAAAAGTTAAAGGTACAAAAAAGGAACAGCTGGAGGACCAAATTGTAACTCATTAGGTCAATTGGCAATAGGTCATTAACATGACTGGGTATAAAAAGAGCATCTTGGAGTGGCAGCGGCTCTCAGAAGTAAAGATGGGAAGAGGATCACCAATCCCCCTAATTCTGTGCTGACAAATAGTGGAGCAATATCAGAAAGGAGTTCGACAGTGTAAAATTGCAAAGAGTTTGAACATATCATCATCTACAGTGCATAATATCATCAAAAGATTCAGAGAATCTGGAAGAATCTCTGTGTGTAAGGGTCAAGGCCGGAAAACCATACTGGGTGCCCGTGATCTTTGGGCCCTTAGACGGCACTGCATCACATACAGGCATGCTTCTGTATTGGAAATCACAAAATGGGCTCAGGAATATTTCCAGAGAACATTATCTGTGAACACAATTCACCGTGCCATCCGCCGTTGCCAGCTAAAACTCTATAGTTCAAAGAAGAAGCCGTATCTAAACACGATCCAGAAGCGCAGACGTCTTCTCTGGGCCAAGGCTCATTTAAAATGGACTGTGGCAAAGTGGAAAACTGTTCTGTGGTCAGATGAATCAAAATTTGAAGTTCTTTATGGAAATCAGGGACGCCGTGTCATTCGGACTAAAGAGGAGAAGGACGACCCAAGTTGTTATCAGCGCTCAGTTCAGAAGCCTGCATCTCTGATGGTATGGGGTTCCATTAGTGCGTGTGGCATGGGCAGCTTACACATCTGGAAAGACACCATCAATGCTGAAAGGTATATCCAGGTTCTAGAGCAACATATGCTCCCATCCAGACGACGTCTCTTTCAGGGAAGACCTTGCATTTTCCAACATGACAATGCCAAACCACATACTGCATCAATTACAGCATCATGGCTGCGTAGAAGAAGGGTCCGGGTACTGAACTGGCCAGCCTGCAGTCCAGATCTTTCACCCATAGAAAACATTTGACGCATCATAAAACAGAAGATACGACAAAAAAGATCTAAGACAGTTGAGCAACTAGAATCCTACATTAGACAAGAATGGGTTAACATTCCTATCCCTAAACTTGAGCAACTTGTCTCCTCAGTCCCCAGATGTTTACAGACTGTTGTAAAGAGAAAAGGGGATGTCTCACAGTGGTAAACATGGCCATGTCCCAACTTTTTTGAGATGTGTTGTTGTCATGAAATTTAAAATCACCTAATTTTTCTCTTTAAATGATACATTTTCTCAGTTTAAACATTTGATATGTCATCTATGTTCTATTATGAATAAAATATGGAATTTTGAAACTTCCACATCATTGCATTCCGTTTTTATTTACAATTTGTACTTTGTCCCAACTTTTTTGGAATCGGGGTCGTAGAAGAGGACCTTCCTGATTCATTCTGATGCTCTACTTCTGCTGGGGAAATCCACCATGTACAACTTACACATTAATCTTAATAATGAATATGTGATCTTCAGTAGAGTCCAGTATTTATTTTGGAATGAACCTGAGTTGACTTTTTTGGTATAATCTTGATCTGGGTCTCTTTTCACTTTGATTAAAAGTTTCCTACATTACCCATAATGCTGTTGTACTAGCTGCTGGTAGTGGTATCAGTGGGAATTAGCCCCTGCTTCATCTCTACATAAAGAGAATAATGCAGTAGTGCTTTTCTCCTTTAATCAGTCCAGCTCTCTCACTTCCTTGTCTACTCACTCCACTCAAACAGATCAGGTTCCAAAGCTTCAACGTTCATGCTAATCCTCCTGTCAGTGCCGCTGTGTTTGTCATCTCGTGACTAGCTGAGCCAAGTCTCTGCCATAACTCAGTGCAACTGTGCCGTATAGCTGTGTTGGAGTGCAGTGTGTTCTGTGTTGGATTTATTGTTAATATGACACTGAATGTTGGTGAGAAAAGAAGTTACTGCCTGTTTTTTTTCTTTCTTTCTTTTCTGAGCTAGCACCATTGTAACTGCACTAGTAATGCCCTTCCCCCACGACATCAGCAAAACCAAAGACTATAAAAGACATGGATGGTGTAGCTCTTTTGCCTTTAACCAAAATTCCTCCACCATATTACCAAATTTGGAGCCAGATTCTGTGGAGTAGAGATGAGAGTCGAAGTCGGGTATACCTTCTTATTTGGTAGGCCTGCCCCCCTTCTCCCAATACCAAGATCCAGCATATCACAGAGGCTGTCAATCATTTCATTCCCAAGTGTATCCACACCTTCTTATGGTATAGTCAAATATATATAGTATAGTATATAATATAATATTTTTTTACAACTGGATGTGTTGGCTTCAGTAGCTAAAGAAGTAAGGCTCCTGATTAATACCCACCAAACAAAAGTCCTGTCTAAAAACACTGACAATCCGAGTATAGATGACTTGCAACCACGTGATCAAAATGTGCTACGTCATGAATGTCCGCCATGATGGTCGATATACAAAGCAACTAGGATGGCAGCCACTGAAAGCGTGTCTGTAAACAATGCTAAATTTTCTCAGTATTACCACAATTCTACTGATCATCGAGTACTCAGATATCACGTTCTATCTGGTTTGGCTGCTTAAGAATCATGTCCGACCTTGGACGAAACATAGCTCATTTTCTGAGTGGGTGTCCAGTCTGGATTGTTTCTATCGTATAATTTTGCTGGCGCTCCTAGAAGCAAAATGGTAATACATGTGTTAAAATTATAACAACAACCGAGTGAACCACGACAAAAGAATGCCCATTTTATAGCAAAATTCTCATCTCATCTCATTATCTCTAGCCGCTTTATCCTTCTACAGGGTCGCAGGCAAGCTGGAGCCTATCCCAGCTGACTATGGGCAAAAGGCGGGGTACACCCTGGACAAGTCACCAGGTCATCACAGGGCTGACACATACAACCATTCACACCTACGGTCAATTTAGAGTCACCAGTTAACCTAACCTGCATGTCTTTGGACTGTGGGGGAAACCGGAGCACCCGGAGGAAACCCACGCGGACACGGAGAGAACATGCAAACTCCGCACAGAAAGGCCCTCGCCGGCCACGGGGCTCGAACCCGGACCTTCTTGCTGTGAGGCGACAGCGCTAACCACTACACCACCATGCCGCCTAGCAAAATTCTAGCAACACAAAATAAAATTCTTCCATATTATCGAAAAAGCTTTTGAATCTCACCTGAGATAAAATGATTACTGCAAACACGAGCTGTCTTGGTTTTAGCTTCTGTTAGATCAGCCCTGCTGATGTTGTTCAGTCGTGCTTGTCTCCTCTCCGTACTAAGCCTCAGAGTTTCCTCGCCCTCTTTACAAATGACGGATGGAATTCTAAAAAAATCAGAACGTGCTATGGTCACAAGTACTGTTGTGACCACAACCATATACACAGCACAAAGATATGGCATAGCTGAAAGAACACTTAAAGCAGTGGAAAAACAAAGAGAGTTGCGCACGCATGACTATGTTTTGTATGGAATGTCGCTTGACCCTGCATTTGTATATCCGCCAACATGGCCGACATCCGGGTTTCTATTTTGCTTTGACATGACTTGACAAGGATTACCTGAGATGGATCCTTCCTAAGGGGCGGCACAGTGGTGTAGTGGTTAGCGCTGTCACCTCACAGCAAGAAGGTCCGGGTTCGAGCCCCGTGGCCGGCGAGGGCCTTTCTGTGCGGAGTTTGCATGTTCTCCCCGTGTCCGCGTGGGTTTCCTCCGGGTGCTCCGGTTTCCCCCACAGTCCAAAGACATGCAGGTTAGGTTAACTGGTGACTCTAAATTGACCGTAGGTGTGAATGTGAGTGTGAATGGTTGTCTGTGTCTATGTGTCAGCCCTGTGATGACCTGGCGACTTGTCCAGGGTGTACCCCGCCTTTCGCCCGTAGTCAGCTGGGATAGGCTCCAGCTTGCCTGCAACCCTGTAGAACAGGATAAAGCGGCTAGAGATAATGAGATGAGATGGGATCCTTCCTAAAAACAGTGGATAACTTTCAATACTTGCGGGCCTTTGTAAATGATTCCATGGGAAATTTTAAATATCGTAGATCAAAAATCTGGGCAGCTTTATGGAAACTTAAGAACATTTGGGAGTCAAGAGGTAGCATTTCATAAAAAAATCAAGTTCTTCAAGGCCTCCGTGCTCACCGTGCTTCTTTATACTATTGAGACATATGGGATTAACAAAACACTAGAGGAGAACATTAAAGCCTTTCAAACACAGTGCCTCCAAATTATTCTGAACATCAGTCGAACTGATCATGTATCATATCAAACCAACAAATATATAAGCAAACAGAGACAATGCCCCTGATCAACACTGTCATACAACGCCAGCTGTCTTTCCTCAGACATTCCATCAGAAGACAGGAGAAAAAGACCTAATACAGCAAGGTTCCATAACATGGTCAGCGAAGCAGAGGGCAGCAGAAATGCAGCTATCTGTAGTATATCACCAAGCGTGTCAACCAAGAAGTTCAACTCAATGAGCGTGAATTGCGTAACACTGCTAAGGACAAAGTTGCATAGCAATCTGTGGTTAAAGCCACCTCTCATTCCTCCAATTTAGGATGGGATGCAGCCAACAAAGAAAGAGTTGAATAACATTTTAAAAACTAATTTCTGGGGGGAAATTTAAAAATGTGCAGATATAAGGATAGGGAAAACAAACTGTATGAATTAGACACTGTAGCTGGAAAGACAGTTTAGACAAGAAAAGTGACATGGAAAATGGGCTGTTTTGTCATTGAAACTTGTCGTTGTTGTTACTGCTGAACCTCAACTGGGCTTGAGGTGAACCATGTTTGGTTGACTTGGCCAGATTTGCAGCAGAAGGGTGGCTGGTTCCTTTCTGCACACTCACACCTATGGGCAATTTAGAGTAGCCAGTTAAAGTGCATATCACGGGTAAATTCAGGAGCAAGATCAATGTAATTCTCCTCTTTTATATTAAACTTTGGTCAAATATCTGTCATATTTTGTGCAATTTTTTTACCTTGCGCAATACCAAAAAAATTCGGTTGAAATCAAGCCATTTGAGGCGAATTGGTCCGCCTCTGAAAAAACCTCATCTCATCATCTCATTATCTCTAGCCGCTTTATCCCTCTACAGGGTCGCAGGCAAGCTGGAGCCTATCCCAGCTGACTACGGGCGAAAGGCAGGGTTCACCCTGGACAAGTCGCCAGGTCATCACAGGGCTGACACATAGACACAGACAACCATTCACACTCACATTCACACCTACGGTCAATTTAGAGTCACCAGTTAACCTAACCTGCATGTCTTTGGACTGTGGGGGAAACCGGAGCACCCGGAGGAAACCCATGCGGACACGGGGAGAACATGCAAACTCCACACAGAAAGGCCCTCGCCGGCCCCGGGGCTCGAACCCAGGACCTTCTTGCTGTGAGGCGACAGCGCTAACCACTACACCACCGTGCCGCCTTGAAAAAACCTGGCGTTTGAATTTCCCAGCAAACATTGATTTTCGTGACGTCACGTGCGGGACGCCTCCCTCTGAATCCTACGTCAGCGCTGGTTTGTTTACGAGAAAACAACCTGGTGGTTTTCTGCAAATTTCTTCAACGTTATCACGTAATTATTAAAATGGTTAACAGATGTATCGTAGGAGGGTGTAGCAACACCAATCTTGATGGGATTAGTACTCATCGTTTTCCAAAAGACCGGACAATGAGGGAGAAATGGGAGCGCTTGGTCTACACAGGCTGTGCACTGAAACCGTGCAAAGCTTGCGCAGCCTGCTGGCGCTTCCGCAGGTAATGTCACGAATCTGGCTCCAGACTCCCTTCGGATTTTTCCAGACGCATTTTGTTATTTTATTTTTTTCTGCTGTAGACAGATGGCCTTGTGCAAAATTACCCTTCTGGATGAGCGTGTAAAGGGACATACTTTCATATTTAAAAAAAAACCCAAATTGGTCCAGAATATGCACTTTAACCCAACTGCATGTCTTTGAACTGTGGGGAAACCGGAGTACCTGGAAGAAACCCACACAGACATGAGAACATGCAAACTCAACACAGAAAGGCTCCTGTCGGCCACTGGGCTAGAACCCAGAACCTTCTTGCTGTGAAGCAACAGTGCTAACCACTATTACCGTGCCGCCTCTGTCATTGAAACTACTGACTGTAAAAAACATGGACAGCATAATGTCTAAGACATGCTGCCATCCCCATATGTTTCAAAAGAGTTTTCTTTAAGATGTGAAGAACTGGATCACTGAGATCTGGTGTCAGCTGTGTTATGACCGCGGAACAAAAGATTGGGTTTGTGGATATCACAAGAGGTTTTGCTGTTGCTACAAACTATAATAAGACAAATGTGGTAACGTTAGCAAGAAGCTCAAACTGTTATCATTATCCTGTATGCCTCTTTGTTATTTTGTTCCTTGGAGATGGTTCTAGTGATTTTAGTGTCTCTGGCCCCGCCTCCTCCTCATGTGCACACACACTCACTCATAATCCCCTTCACAGAGCTGCACGCACTCACTAACGGTTCATTCATTCAAACAGCTTTTGTGTGTGAGCAGCTTGAGTTTAACGGACTTCCTCACACGATGAACAGCTCTCAAACTTGATTTTATTCAGCGTACCGTCATAACTGTGTGTTTGTATGTTTTTACATGAGGAGGGGATGCTGCTGATGCTGAACACACTCTGTGTACAAAGAATTAATCTTCAGAGAAACTACAGAGAACTGGAGGAGAAACCAAAGACAACCTGTCAGCTTCGGGACACAAAGAATTAACACACACACACACACACACACACACACACACACACACACACACACACACACACACACACACTTTTATGGCCAAGTTTCTCGCAGAATTACTGGCGTGTACTCTGCCAGAAAAAGGCACCTCTCCTATGTTTGAGGTAAGAGCAAATAAAACTAGTTTTAGCCTATAATTAACTGAGGCAACGTTAGCTAACTAACGTCACGTGCTGCACTGCAATATTCAGAAGTGTTTTGCTGGACGCTGATTCTTGTCTCTGAAGACAAGCGTTATTATTATCATCGTGTTATTATTATTATGAAATATTCACAGGAAGTATTCAGCACTGCATTAAAAAGCTGGTCAATATTTGGGCTGGTGTTTTTTTTTTTACCTCACTTGCACTGAGGTTTTCCTCAGCTTTCTTCCCTGAGAACCAGGAATTTGTTAATTTGGATTATTTGCAGAGAAATTAGCTGTCATTCATTCATTCATTCATTCATTCATTCATTCATTCATTCGTTCGTTCATCCTGAGCCTATCCTGAGAACACTGGGCATTCAACAGGAGTCCACCCTGGATCGGTGGACACACACATTACATTACATGGTATTTGGCAGACGCTGTTATCCAGAGCGACGTACAACGAGTGCAAAAGTCAGGTACACGAATTGCTGAACTTCTTGACAAGAAAGTTCTAGTGCCAACTGAACAAGTGACAGAACAATACTTAGTGTAATATTCTGTTGATGTATCAATACTCAAACAGCCAAGGAAACAAACCAATCATACAAAGTACAATTAAATAGAGAACTCAAACGGCTGACCCCAGGCTAGACCGTACACAGCCTGGGTTGGTCAAGACCGATACGCAGTTACACAGTGGGCAGAGAAGAAGGGGAGAGGTCCAGCCTGAAGAGGTGAGTCTTCAGTCTGTGCTTGAAGGTGGTCAGGGAGTCGGCAGTTCTGACCTCAATGGGAAGGGAAGGTCATTCCACCAATGGGGAACCAGGACAGACAGCAGTCTTGAGTGGGCTGGGCAGGAGTGGAGAGGACGAGGGACCAGGTGACCAATAGTAGCGGAGTGTAGGGATCTGGCTGGCGTATCGGGGCAGATCAGGCTCTGGAGGTATGGTGGCCCTAACCCTTTGACAGCTTGGTAAGCTTGCACCGATGTCTTAAATTTGATATGAGCTGCGATAGGTAGCCAGGGCAGGTTGGCAAGCAGAGGGGTGACATGGGAAGGATGAAGGAGGTTGTAGACTAGGCAAGCTGCAGCATTCTGGATGAACTGCAGGGGTCTGATGGCAGAAGATGGGAGGCCAGTAAAGAGAGTTGCAGTAGTCCAAGTGGGAGAGGATCAGTGTTGGACCAGGAGCTGAGTAGAGTAGGTGGTGAACATTCACTGCAATATTGAGAAGTGTTTAGCTGGACACTGATTCACACATTCACACTTAGGGACATTTCATAGCCAATTCTCCTACTAGCATGTTTTTGGGAGGTGGGAAGAAACTGAAGAATCCCGAGGAAACCCATACAAACACAGGGAAGACATGTAAAATGTCCACATATACCCCCCTTTCCACCAACCCAAACTAGGTGCTAGTTCCGGACTGGTGCTAGTGCTAGTTCGTAGTTAGGTCAACTTCTAAGAACCGGTTTGCTTTTCTACAGGCTAGAGAACCACCATAGAGCCATGTCATTATGTCACTGCACATTTCCACTTTCCCAACACTGCCAGCGCCAAGCACAACAACAACAATGGTGGACTACATCGTCTCTTTATAAGTGTTGCTCCGGGATTTGCAAGGCTACACTGATATCCAAGAACAACTGGTTCAGTGTGTTTGTACTGCTCATCATGATTGCTACGGATAGCATTCGACATAATCATGGTCTTGTTGGTCACGATAATCGTACCCCCAGCCCCTGATGTAAGCAGGTTTTGGTTCTAGACCACCAAACTGTTGGTGCCAGTCTTTAACCAGTTTTACTGGCTGAGAGCCAATACTTTGGCTGTTGAAATGAGATAAGGCACTGGCTGTGAACTGACCGTTGAACTGCTTTGGTGGAAAAGGGGTCATCGTCATCACTGCCGAACCCTTGGTTCGAGACGAATCATGTTTGGTTGACGTGGCCAGAATTGCAACAGTAGGGTGGCCAGTTTCTATCTGCCAACTCACATTCTAGACTAACATTTCCTTCAGAAGTTTAAAGTATAGGTCTACATCACAACTAATATTTTCCCCTTCATTTTATAACATGTTTGTGTCACCATGTGAGGAACGTTCTTCATACCATCTCAGCTGTGGGTTTGAGTGTTATCTTGTACTCTCCTTTTGTTTGTGTGTCCATGTTTGGTTCTGACCCTAGTCTACTCTGTTTCCACCATAATCCCCTTGGATGAGACTTTACATCAACCAAATCAGAGAGCTGTAGCTGCCAGTATTAAATCATTTCAGTGTGATGCTGATGGTCCCAATCCATCCCTAACTGCAGCTAAAGCGAGTTAAAAAATATTGCTGCACATTTTTGCTGAGAGATTTGGGTGTTATATAAGAGAAAATTCTATTTGGATGTGTACAAGACAGATCCGTGCGATTCTGCCATGCCTGTCTCTCATTACAGACTGTTCAGTGTACCTCTATTACTTTCTTCTTTGGTATTTAAGTTATTCCACAAAATCGAGACATACATGAGCTGATAGCTGATGAGGCGCATAGCACCGAGTCGGGTATAAGCCATGTATGACGAGATTGAGTGGAATAACTGTTTTATTATACGCACATTCACTGGATTTTGAGAAACAGAGCAAATTCAATAAATAAAAACTTTATACAAAACGTCTGACAAAATCATTTCCGCTTAGAATGTAAACAAACTGGCTAAATGACAGTTACAATTTGTGAAAAATGCTATAAGAATAATTCTTGAAAAATAAAAAAGATACGTTCTTACCAAGAAATACTTTAATTCCATATTTTGTTGTTGTTTTTTTTTTTTTTGGGGGGGGGGGGGGGGTTGTTTTCGAGTAGAGTTTTTATTTTGTCCTCGGTTGGTTCAGCAACACGCTCCACCATGTTGTTCTTCTTATTATTTAGGGGCTTCTTTTTGGCAGTTGGTAAACCAATAAAGGTGCATTACTGCCACTGACTGGGCTGGAGTGTGGAACAGGAGCTATGGGTGGTGGTATTCTTTTAGCTATTTCTGTTTCTTTTAAATACTTGCTAACAAAGCTGCCATTTTGTTTTTCTCTACTCACGGTATATGAGCTGATATCCTAGCAGTAGAGTAGCCAATCAGAGCATGCGATTGCTCATATCCGGTGAATGTGGCTAGAATAAATTGTAATTATATTTTTGACACAGTATTTACGGAACATATCAGCACTTCTACAGCGATAATCGCCATGACTGTTACTTATGGTCACATACAGTTAGGTCCATAAATATTTGGACAGAGGCAACATTTTTCTAATTTTGGTTCTGTACATTACCACAATGAATTGTGAACAAAACAATTCAGATGCAGTTGAAGTTCAGACTTTCAGCTTTAATTCAGTGGGTTGAACAAAATGGTTGCATAAAAATGTGAGGAACTAAAGCATTTTTTAAAACACAATCCCTTCATTTCAGGGGCTCAAAAGTAATTGGACAAATTAAATAATTGTAAATAAAATGTTCATTTCTGGCGGCACGGTGGTGTAGTGGTTAGCGCTGTCGCCTCACAGCAAGAAGGTCCTGGGTTCGAGCCCCGGGGCCGGCGAGGGCCTTTCTGTGTGGAGTTTGCATGTTCTCCCCGTGTCCGTGTGGGTTTCCTCCGGGTGCTCCGGTTTCCCCCACAGTCCAAAGACATGCAGGTTAGGTTAACTGGTGACTCTAAATTGACCGTAGGTGTGAATGTGAGTGTGAATGGTTGTCTGTGTCTATGTGTCAGCCCTGTGATGACCTGGCGACTTGTCCAGGGTGTACCCCGCCTTTCGCCCGTAGTCAGCTGGGATAGGCTCCAGCTTGCCTGCGACGCTGTAGAAGGATAAAGCGGCTAGAGATAATGAATGAATGAATGAATGAAAATGTTCATTTCTAATACTTGGTTGAAAACCCTTTGTTGGCAATGACTGCCTGAAGTCTTGAACTCATGGACATCACCAGACGCTGTGTTTCCTCCTTTTTAATGCTCTGCCAGGCCTTTACTGCAGCGGTTTTCAGTTGCTGTTTGTTTGTGGGCCTTTCTGTCTGAAGTTTAGTCTTTAACAAGTGAAATGCATGCTCAATTGGGTTGAGATCAGGTGACTGACTTGGCCATTCAAGAATATTCCACTTCTTTGCTTTAATAAACTCCTGGGTTGCTTTGGCTTTATGTTTTGGGTCATTGTCCATCTGTATTATGAAACGCCGACCAATCAGTTTGGCTGGATTTGAGCACATAGTATGTCTCTGAATACCTCAGAATTCATCCGGCTGCTTCTGTCCTGTGTCACATCATCAATAAACACTAGTAACCCAGTGCCATTGGCAGCCATGCATGCCCAAGCCATCACACTGCCTCCGCCGTGTTTTACAGATGATGTGGTATGCTTTGGATCATGAGCTGTACCACGCCTTCGCCATACTTTTTTCTTTCCATCATTCTGGTAGAGGTTGATCTTGGTTTCATCTGTCCAAAGAATGTTCTTCCAGAACTCTGCTGGCTTTTTTAGATGCTTTTTTAGCAAAGTCCAATCTAGCCTTTTTATTCTTGAGGCTTATGAGTGGCTTGCACCGTGCAGTGAACCCTCTGTATTTACTTTCATGCAGTCTTCTCTTTATGGTAGATTTGGATATTGATACGCCTACCTCCTAGAGAGTGTTGTTCACTTGTTTGGCTGTTTTGAAGGGGTTTCTCTTCACCATGGAAATTATTCTGCGATCATCCACCACTGTTGTCTTCTGTGAGTGTCCAGGTCTTTTTGCATTGATTAGTTCACCAGTGCTTTCTTTCTTTCTCAGGATGTACCAAACTGTAGATTTTGCCACTCCTAATACTGTAGCAATTTCTTGGATGTTTTTTTTCTGTTTTCGCAGCTTAAGGATGGCTTGTTTCACCTGCATAGAGAGCTCCTTTGACCGCATGTTTTCTTCACAGCAAAATCTTCCAAATGCAAGCACCACACCTCAAATCAACTCCAGGCCTTTTATCTGCTTAATTGAGAATGACATAACGAAGGAATTTCCCACACCTTACCCATGAAATAGCCTTTGAGTCAATTGTCCAATTACTTTTGGTCCCTTTAAAAACAGGGTGGCACATGTTAAGGAGCTGAAACTCCTAAACTCTTCATCCAATTTTAATGTGGATACCCTCAAATGAAAGCTGAAAGTCTGGACTTTATGTCCATGTCCATTATATAACTATAACTTGAATATGTTTCAGTAAACAGGTAAAAAAACAAAATTTGTGTCAGTGTCCAAATATATATGGACCTAACTGTAGCTGATTGGTCTTTGGTATATATTTTTGCCTTTGAAATGTTTAACAACTTTTAAGCAAATATTTCGATGGAAACATGTCCTCCTCTCTTGCTCGGTTTCTGTTTCTCCTATTTTTCCCTCTCTGACAGTTTATTCTAATCTGATAAATTAATCTGATCATTTTACACAGGGAGTTATTAACCTTTACTTTTGAGAGGTTCGGCTGTTCCTGCCATGTTTCAAGACCTAATTAATCTTTTAAATACTTCATCAAACCCAAACTGAGGTAACAAAAAGATTAATGTTTATCTAATCAGTTGATCATGATTGCCAAACCTGCTGACCTAATAATGTTGCGTGTGCCTGCATGTTTTATCACATCAGCGTGGATTGGACACCGCTGATAGATGGACGCGGGGCAGAACAGCAGGACCGTGTAGAGTTTGGATATGGCTTTGGCTCTGGTTCTGTCCTCATTAACACCCTGCAGTCTTTCGTTTGGCACCCACCGGGGGTCTGTTCTGCATCATCGACACACATACCCGTACACATAAAGAGGAATATTTCTAGTCCTCTTTTTAATTCTTTCCTTTATTCCTGTACTTTTCATCTTTTATGAATATGAATACCTTTATTGTCATTGTACATATACACTGAGATTCACTGTGCAGTACTACGCTACACAGAAGGAATTAAATATAAATATATTTCCTGTCTTTCATTTGTTACAAGAAGAGATCAAATTTATTTTTTTCCACCGTTTTTTTTTTTTTTTGTATAGAGCCTGGGTATTGGATTGGTGCAAACACTAATTGCAGGTAAAAAAAATAAAATAAATTAAATAAAGGCGGCACGGTGGTGTAGTGGTTAGCGCTGTCGCCTCACAGCAAGAAGGTCCGGGTTCGAGCCCCGTGGCCGGCAAGGACCTTTCTGTGCGGAGTTTGCATGTTCTGTCCGCGTGGGTTTCCTCCGGGTGCTCCGGTTTCCCCCACAGTCCAAAGACATGCAGGTTAGGTTAACTGGTGACTCTAAATCAGGGCCGGCTCTAGGTCTTTGGCTGCCCTAGGCGAGATTGAGTTTTAGCCCCCCCCCAGAAAAAAACCCTCTAATAACATCTAAATAACACTTTAATCTAATCACTCTATTCTATTACTTTTAAACAATGTACAGTGCATGGACAATAAACAAGAAGCCATTTTTATCTTTTTCATTATTGTTATTATTGTCATCATTATTCACATAAAGTGTCACAAAGTAAAATGACCACACAAATTCAATACATATCTCCATATAATGGGCAAAAACTCTTCTGCACCCTGTTCAAAGTGTAGTGCATGGACAATAAACAAGAAATTATTTTTAGTTTCTTTTTTGCTATTAAAAGTTAAGTCATCTCTGAAGAATTAACAAATTAATTGAATAAAAAATTCCACAATTCTAAATTGTGCAAACTTAAGCACCCTGTTAGGACAGCAATGGGCTGTATTTTCAAACAAAAGTGCTATTATGGGTACTTTGTTATTGAAGTAACATTACAATGGGACTCGTCTGGTCTTCCTAATGGCAAATTCCTTAATAATATCATCAAATGATATTTCTCTTGAGATCTCTTGGTTGATGCTCATTAGAGCAAGCCCATTCAGACGTTCTTGACCTTAAGTATGTCTTCAGCAGTTTTAATTTTGAAAAGCTTCTTTCAGCAGAAGCTACTGTCACAGGTAGTGTAACAGCAGAGGTAAGGAGCACGTATTTCTACATCCCCAGCCGCATCAGAGGTGTTGTAAAAAAGGTTTTCAACCTTTCATGAGCCAGGGCGCACTTTTTCAATGAAAAAATCTCAAGGCACATCACCAATAGAAAATGTTGACTGAAACTAAAACGCTGTTGCCAATATTTACAATATACAGTCATTCTATAATTTTCCACGGTACACTTGGTGATCTCTCACGGCACACTAGTGTTCCGCGGTACTAGAGTTCGGCAGCACAGTGGTTGAAACCACTGTACACCACTGATGCACTTGGTAACATCTCCATTCAATAACTCCATCCCTCCTTTTTGGTGGGGTTTTGGTCGCCCTTGGCGCCCCTGGGCACACTGCACTCTAGGCAATCGCCGGCGCTAGTAAAGAGAACACATCTGAGTGCTTGTTTCGTTTCCCTGCAGTCTTGACGCACTGAGATTGTTTCTTGTTTTCAACGCGTTTATTATATTTTCCTCCAGGAAGCTCTTCGCAACATGGTTGCTTGAATGAGCTGCTAAACTGTCATTTTAATGAGAACACAGATCAACAAAGCAACTTTGTTTTATTAAAAAAAAAAAAACGTGCCAGGCACCATTGGAATATCTCGCTGCGAAACGTGTTCGGTGCATAAAAGACCTTTACTTCAGCCCAGACTGCTCAACGACACCGACAGACTGCTCCAAGTGCAGCCATATTCAAAACAAGCAACAGATCTATGTCAGTTATCTACGTTATGCAAAAACACTCTTTAGCCAACAACACTTAGGCTATTACATGGCCAAAACAGAGAACAGCTGCGGATGCGCACTTGAGCGCTTATTGTTTCATGATTAACAACCACCACCCACCCTGCT
Source organism: Neoarius graeffei (assembly GCF_027579695.1). Classification (NCBI taxonomy): domain Eukaryota; kingdom Metazoa; phylum Chordata; class Actinopteri; order Siluriformes; family Ariidae; genus Neoarius; species Neoarius graeffei. The sequence continues at coordinate 41,955,942 of NC_083592.1, read as the reverse complement.
TTTTTTGACAAATCGCACCCTGACTACATGCTTTGCTGTACAATTAAATTAGGCTAAGACATTATAATGCTGACTCGTTTTCAGAATAGTGGAAGTCATAATTTTTCTCCCCCCGTTTCTGCGCCCCTGGATGGACGCAGCGCCCTTAGCATTTGCCTATATTGCCTATGCCACGGGCCGGCTCTGCTCTAAATTGATTGTAGGTGTGAATGTGAGTGTGAATGGTTGTCTGTGTCTATGTGTCAGCCCTGTGATGACCTGGCGACTTGTCCAGGGTGTACCCCGCCTTTCGCCTGTAGTCAGCTGGGATAGGCTCCAGCTTGCCTGCAACCCTGTAGAACAGGGTCAAAGCGGCTAGAGATAATGAGATGAGATGAAATTAAATAAAATAAAAGTTCCAGTTCTGCAATTGGTTAGCGTGTGGTACTTATACAGCAGTACAATGCAGAGCAATGCGGAGGTTGTGAGTTCGAGCCTCACCTGGAGCAGAGTTTTGGGCGGTGTAGGGATTAGCACTGTCGCCTCACAGCAAGAAGGTTCTAGGTTTGAGCCCAGTGGCCAACGGGGGCCTTTTCTGTGTGGAGTTTGCATGTTCTTCCCGTGTCTATGTGGGTTTCCTCTGGGTGCTCTGGTTTCCCCCACAGTCCAAAGACATGTGGTTAGGTTAACATGGGGTGGCCTTGGGTGGAGGTGCCCTTGAACGAGGCACCTAACACCCAGCTGCTCCCTGGGCGCTGTTAGCATGGTTGCCCACCGCTCTGGGCATGTATGTACTCACTGCTTCAGATGGGTTAAATGCAGAGAGGAATTTCAGAAGTGTATGTGTGATGGATAAAGTTGCTCTTCTTTTCTTCTCTTAAAATATATAAATGAGGGGGAAAATACATTCACCTGGGGTGGGTTATGGTGATAAAATATGACGGTGAAGTAAAAATCGAATTCATCAAAGTTGTACACTAAGAAGTCCCCGTCCTTGATAATTTGTAATTTTCAGGGAACACTGTGTATCACGTCTTAATGCCTGTGTTCTTTTAGACAGTGATGTATGAGAAAATTTTCTGGAGCTCAAATCTCAAAAGCTCATCTGAAAGTATGTCTTGGCTCATTGTCAGATTCTGAATAATTTCTTTTTCCTAGCAAAAGCATATCTAGCATAATAACCTTTAAGCTCTTTTACCATTCTGTTCTTTTTCTTTTGCACATCTCTGATTAGTTTAAATTGCAACTCTTGTGCAGTACGACTACAGGACTGTTCTGTTCTTTATAACAAAATGCTAGTTGCATGTGTGGAAAATACCACTCCCATCCTGTGATTTGCTCCGAGAACCTTCTTACTGAGTTCGAAGAAGAAGAAGAAGGAGAAGCCTTTATTTGTCACATGCACACTCAAGCACAGTGAAATTCACCTTCTGCATTTAACCCATCTGAAGCAGTGAACACACACAGAAGTGAGTAATGAGCACACACACATACCCAGAACAATGGGTAGCTATGCTACAGCACTTGGGGAGCAGTTAGGGGTTAAGGCCTCTGCATGCTCTTGCGACAAGGCTTTCACAGATAGCTTTTCGCAGACAGTTGTAATTTATCGTTGAGCGGGGAGTAATAGGTGTGCGCGATGTTATTCACCGGCACAACGCAAGGGGGCGCGAAGTCGCTAGGAGTAGTTGGTGGGTGTGGTTAGTGGAGTGTTTATCCTCCGGTTACTTATAATGACTAGAACTTTTTTTTTTTTATAATGACTAGAACTGGAGTCGTATAGATGTACGTACTTCCTCAATCAACCGCTCTTCATGCTGCTCCATCTTCGCTCGTGTTTTTAAAAATGGCAGTCGTGAAAACAAACCAAACCGGGAAAGTAGGGAAGTGGAAGTGCGTGTACAGCGGATGTAGAGTGGACCAATCAGAGCCCTCTTGTCTGCGACGCTGTCTGCGAGGCTTCTGCGGTGGTCACAATTTTTGGGAGGTGCGAGCAGAGCGTCTGCGAAGGTGGGGGGGGGGCTACACAGACACTGTCTGCGACGCTATCTGCGAGGACTGGGTTGTCAGCATAAATTGGCCTTTAGGCTTCAGCCCAAGGACCGACTAGTGGCCTAGTGGTTGTGTGTCCGCCTCTCGATCGGGAGATCGTGAGTTCTATTCATGGTCGGGTCATACCAAAGACCATCATAAAAATGGTACCTACTACCATCTGGCAAGGCACGCTGCAATACAGATGTGCATGGGGAGTTGAACTCTCGTGGTTACCAGAGGACTAGCCCCCCACTGTAACCCTAGCTATGTAATAGGCGAGAGGCCGAGGGCTCCGGAAATGGAGATTGGCGCCGCCCGATGCGCCACCATCAGAGTTGGGCCTGGTTAGTACTTGAGTGGGAGACTGCCAAGGAATATCAGGTACTGGGCATGGGAAGGACTTTAACTTAACTTCAGCCCAAGGTCGCCTCATGTTAACCTATCCACATGTCTTTGGACTGTGGGGGAAACTGGAGCACCCGGAGGAAACCCACGCGGACACGGGGAGAACATGCAAACTCCACACAGAAAGGCCCTCGCCGGCCACGGGGCTCGAACCCGGACCTTCTTGCTGTGAGGCGACAGTGCTAACCACTACACCACCGCGCCGCCCTCAACATAATATTTTTGCCTGGATGGGGTTTTATTTATTTATTTATTTATTGCATCATTCGGTGTCATGTTGTGCGTGCAAATCCCAGGAACGCAACAATTTCTGAAATACTCAAACCAACCGTAGAGGTCACATTTCCCCCATTCTAATGTTTAATATAAACATTAACTGACGCTCTTGACCAGCATATCATGTACTGTGCTGCTTCTACGTGACTGGTCGTTCAGATAATAGCATGAAGAGCAGACATCCAGGTGTTCCTATTAAAGTGGCTGGTGAGTGCAAGGCTATCGTTCTTATCCTATGTGCTGCGCCGTTATTTCCAAGTGCATTCTGTAGGAAATTTCAGGCCATATTGAGACGTCTGTTTGCCACAGAAATTTTCAGATGAAAGGCTTTTGAAGCTCTTCTCTCTTTTTGCCCTCTTTTAAAGCTGTTAATTGACTTTCTGTATCTTATCTGAAGCTATTTCCATGCGAGTGACAGATATTTGACTTCAGGGTAACGCGTCAGTAAAATTGAATGTCTTCTGGTAATTGAGCAAGCCTGAAAAGTAAAGGTAGAAAATGGAAATAATAACTAAATATACTGCAGAGTCAGCTTCAGAATTATTAGCATCCGTAATAAGATGGGTAAAAAAGGGCACTAATGGTTTGAGAGCTCTGGATTGTCTTCAGCGTAATTTTAACAAACTATTCTTGATGCCAGCTGCCAATCTTCTTTATGTCTCATTATTCAGAAAGGAAAGCTCAGGCCAGAGTCGCCTGTGTTTGATAATAGATCATCATCAGGCTGTAGATATCAGAAGAGGGATGTGTCGCTCTCCCACAGCAAGATAATCAGAGAGGATCTTGCCAGGGTGGAAGGCAAACTGAAAGGATTAGTGTAGAAAAAGGAGGTTGCCAAAGAGATTGAATTTATTCCTCTTGTGGTTTCTCTTGCTCTGTCTCATTGCCCCTCTGCTTAAACATATGGAATTTATGTTTTTGGTAATAAACTGCTGCATTGCATGAACACCAGACTTGTGACTTTTAAATAAACCCAATCAGCCACAAAGGGGCTGTTTCGTTTCCTCATTTTCTTTCTTTTCTTTTTTCTTTTTTTCCTAGAATTCTTTTTATAAAGCACAGTGTGCGTACCGTACATAGACGTACACAAATGCTTGTTTGTCTTTCCAGTCCAATTCTGCATGTGTTTGTTTAATGTATCAAAGATTAAAGGTAGGGCGGCACGGTGGTGTAGTGGTTAGCGCTGTCGCCTCACAGCAAGAAGGTCCTGGGTTCGAGCCCCGTGGCCGGCGAGGGCCTTTCTGTGTGGAGTTTGCATGTTCTCCCCGTGTCCGCGTGGGTTTCCTCCAGGTGCTCCAGTTTCCCCCACAGTCCAAAGACATGCAGGTTAGGTTAACTGGTGACTCTAAATTGACCGTAGGTGTGAGTGTGAATGGTTGTCTGTGTCTATGTGTCAGCCCTGTGATGACCTGGCGACTTGTCCAGGGTGTACCCCGCCTTTCGCCCGTAGTCAGCTGGGATAGGCTCCAGCTTGCCTGCAACCCTGTAGAAGGATAAAGCGGCTAGAGATAATGAGATGAGATGAGATTAAAGGTACGATCTACCAGCAGTCTTTGCACATTTGATGATTAACGATCATATCTGTTTAAAGTTTCGTTCTGTAAATCAGACGTCCTTAAACTTTTTGCTGCCAGGGACTCCTTTAATGGTAAAATAAATTCCACAGACACTATCCCTGTGTCCAAAATCATTCACTTGTTCACTACTTCCTACTCACTATATAGGGAATTACTATTGTATATAGAGGACTATACAGTATAGTGAGCTCATTGGTAAAATCTCATCTCATCTCATTATCTCTAGCCGCTTTATCCTGTTCTACAGGGTCGCAGGCAAGCTGGAGCCTATCCCAGCTGACTACGGGCGAAAGGCGGGGTACACCCTGGACAAGTCGCCAGGTCATCACAGGGCTGACACATAGACACAGACAACCATTCACACTCACATTCACACCTACGGTCAATTTAGAGTCACCAGTTAACCTAACCTGCATGTCTTTGGACTGTGGAGGAAACCGGAGCACCCGGAGGAAACCCACGCGGACACGGGGAGAACATGCAAACTCCACACAGAAAGGCCCTCGTTGGCCACGGGGCTCGAACCCGGACCTTTTTGCTGTGAGACGACAGCGCTAACCACTACACCACCGTGCCGCCCGCATTGGTAAAATGGAAAAAAAAAACGTTTTCGGACACTAGTCCATCGCGCTGGTATTTACATCATTACTGTCGCACAATTAAAACGTGCCAGATCAGTCGGCTGGTGGGTTTTCAAAATAATAAATACATACATGTATTTTTGTGATAAATACATATTATACTGAGCGTATTTCCCACATTAATCAATACAAAGTTCCTGCATCTTTCAGGTTTTTTTTTTAAATCAAGGCTGAATATTTTCTTCTTTGGCGCGGCCTTTTATTAAATCAAATTTGAGGCTTTTAATTTGATTTCTTTCAGCATGACCGCAATGCATGACCAAAATGCATAAACCATCGGTTGTACACTACTTTTTGTGATGCATTGTGGGATACTTTGAGTGCGCTATATAGGGTGTAAACAATCCTCACTAAGGTTTCGGACAGCACTACAAAATGGCGTCCCCAATATATAGTGCCCTATATAGTGAGTAGGGAATGATTTCGGACACAGGGTATGAGTAGATTTATAAATTCATAAACATTATTTATTTTGTCTGTTTATTAGAGCTATAGAGCTTTTTGTGGCTTAACCTTCCACCAACAAAACATTAGGTTGATCTTAATGAAAGATTATTGAGTTATTGAGATTTGGATTAAACCCAGGGAGCAGTCTAATAACTACAAGAACTCTATAATAAACATAATAACTTTGATAATGGTTTGTGATGTCACATAAATCAATCAATCAATGAATCAATGAATCAGTCAATCAGTCAATCAATCACCAGTATGAGTGACTACTCTAAATAAACATCGTTAGAGATTTTCAATGGGTACAAATTACCCCGGCGACACAGTGGTGTAGTGGTTAGCGCTGTCGCCTCACAGCAAGAAGGTCCGGGTTCGAGCCCCGGGGCCGGCGAGGGCCTTTCTGTGCGGAGTTTGCATGTTGTCCACGTGGGTTTCCTCCAGGTGCTCCGGTTTCCCCCACAGTCCAAAGACATGCAGGTTAGGTTAACTGGTGACTCTAAATTGACCGTAGGTGTGAATGGTTGTCTATGTGTCAGCCCTGTGATGACCTGGCGACTTGTCCAGGGTGTACCCCGCCTTTTGCCCATAGTCAGCTGGGATAGGCTCCAGCTCGCCTGCGACCCTGTAGAAGGATAAAGCGGCTAGAGATAATGAGATGAGACAAATTACCCCTTTCAGAACAGGGTGAGTTATACAAAAATCATGTGACAGATCATGTGACACTTTGATTGCACACAGGTGGATCTTAATCAACTAATTATGTGACTTTATGAAGTGAATTGGTTGGACCAGCTCTTATTGAGGGGTTTCATATGAAAGGGGGTGAATACCTATGCACACTCCATATTTCTGAGGGGTTTTTTTCATCTCAATTATTGTGTCACCATTTAAAAAAAATCACCTTTAAAGCGGTAGGCATGTAGTGTAAATCAAAGGGTGCTAACCCATCAAAAAATCCATTTTAATTCCAGCTTGTAATGCAACAAAACAGGACAAACACCAAGGGGGATCAAAACTTTTGCAAGACACTGTATGTGCTGGGTACTTTCTGATCACAGCATTGTCAAAAAAAAAAAGTCTCTAGATACACTCCAGATATGATCCAGATTCTTGTAAGAATTTAAAAATATATCTCTGGATCCTTGGGGTTTTGGCGCAGTGCTACTGGGTGGGTTTCCCAAAAGCTTCTTAACATTAAGAGCATCTTAACTAGGAGAGAGTGTGGTCATTGTGATGCTCGCTCTACCATTTAACGATCATCTTTGTGCTATGATGCTTTTGGGAAACTTGGCACAGTTTATTTTAGACTGTTCAGTGATATACAGCAAGTTCAGGTCTTTAATTTATAGTGGTGCTTGAAAGTTTGTGAACCCTTTAGAATTTTCTATATTTCTGCATAAATATGACCTAAAACATCATCAGATTTTCACACAAGTCCTAAAAGTAGTTAAAGAGAACCCAGTTAAACAAATGAGACAAAAACATTATACTTGGTCATTTATTTATTGAGGAAAATGATCCAATATTACATATCTGTGAGTGGCAAAACTATGTGAACCTTTGCTTTCAGTATCTGATGTGACCCCCTTGTGCAGCAATAACTGCAACTAAACATTTTCGGTAACTGTTGATCAGTCCTGCACACCGGCTTGGAGGAATTTTAGCCCATTCCTCCGTGCAGAACAGCTTCAACTCTGGGATGTTGGTGGGTTTCCTCACATGAACTGCTCGCTTCAGGTCCTTCCACAACATTTCCATTGGATTAAGGTCAGGACTTTGACTCGGCCAATCCAAAACATTAACTTTATTCTTCTTTAACCATTCTTTGGTGGAACGACTTGTGTGCTTAGGGTCGTTGTCTTGCTGCATGACCCACCTTCTCTTGAGATTCAGTTCATGAACAGATATCCTGACATTTTCCTTTAGAATTCGCTGGTATAATTCAGAATTCATTGTTCCATCAATGATGGCAAGCCGTCCTGGCCCAGATGCAGTAAAACAGGCCCAAACCATGATACTACCACCACCATGTTTCACAGATGGGATAAGGTTCTTATGCTGGAATGCAGTGTTTTCCTTTCTCCAAACATAACGCTTCTCATTTAAACCAAAAAGTTCTCTTTTGGTCTCATCCGTCCACAAAACATTTTTCCAATAGCCTTCTGGCTTTGTCCACGTGATCATTAGCAAACTGCAGACGAGCAGCAATGTTCTTTTTGGAGAGCAGTGGCTTTCTCCTTGCGACCCTGCCATGCACACCATTGTTGTTCAGTGTTCTCCTGATGGTGGACTCATGAACATTAACATTAGCCAATGTGAGAGAGGCCTTCAGTTGCTTAGAAATTACCCTGGGGTCCTTTGTGACCTCGCCGACTATTACACGCCTTGCTCTTGGAGTGATCTTTGTTGGTCGACCACTCCTGGGGAGGGTAACAATGGTCTTGAATTTCCTCCATTTGTACACAATCTGTCTGACTGTGGATTGGTGGAGTCCAAACTCTTTAGAGATGGTTTTGTAACCTTTTCCAGCCTGATGAGCATCAACAACGCTTTTTCTGAGGTCCTCAGAAATCTCCTTTGTTCGTGCCATGATACACTTCCACAAACATGTGTTGTGAAGATCAGACTTTGATAGATCCCTGTTCTTTAAATAAAACAGGGTGCCCACTCACACCTGATTGTCATCCCATTGATTGAAAACATCTGACTCTAATTTCACCTTCAAATTAACTGCTAATCCTAGAGGTTCACATAGTTTTGCCACTCACAGATATGTAATATTGGATCATTTTCCTCAATAAATAAATAAATGACCAAGTATAATATTTTTTTCTCATTTGTTTAACTGGGTTCTCTTTATCTACTTTTAGGGCTTGTGTGAAAATCTGATGATGTTTTAGGTCATATTTATGCAGAAATGTAGAAAATTCTAAAGGGTTCACAAACTTTCAAGCACCACTGTAGCTTCAGGTCTACTGAAGCATCAGTATGTACACGAACACAAAGCCAGATATGAATATATATCTCATATTATTTAAAAATCCTTTTTGTGGCATTAGACACACTGTTTTGTCTGGCTCGTTAACAATTTGACTGTCGCTAGAGCTGCAACTTCATTTGAATACTATCTATACGCTATAAAAAGCACCAGTTTGCCCCCTTCCTCCCTTCCTCTTTATCACGCGCTACAAAGTGCTGCTGCTTGCGTCTTGTCACATCATGACACCGTGAAGCTTTCACAGCAGGAGCAGAGCAGAGGTGAACACATTGGCAGGTCATCAGGTCCTAGCATGACATATCTCATCTCCCTAACACTACCACGCTCTTGTCATTCTGTAGTCTAGGAAATTGCTTCTGTAGCGTTCTGTTTGACTGTGATGGAAGTGCAGGCGGAGTTGTGCCATGAGTGATGCAAAGCAAGTCCAGCAAGTTTCCTTCCATGAATAAAAATGAGTGTGTTCTTATTGTCTGCACCAGAGAATGGATTTTTCCCCCTTTCTGTGTATGTACATTAATCACTTGCATGCTAAATTTTCTGGATTTTGTAATCATGGGTATTTCAAAAATAGGGCCTAGAGGCAGTGGCAGTTCTCGAGAACAAAATGAGAGAAAGAAAACAGATTTGTGGAGTTTAGATTTGTGAGCAATGCAGTGAACGGAAGAGTGGTGATGGTGATGGTAGAGAAGAGATTATATTCATCGCATGACTGATTACAGGAGTTCCCTCACCAGAACTGCCGATGCTGGGTCATACATGACCTTATGACCTTCTGCGTTCTTGTCATTTGTTGATTCGGCCCTACATCACATGAATTTGTTTTTGTCGTAGTTTTGTATTTCATGCCCTCATTTAGATATTTAACAGTTATTCCACGAAATCGAGTCGTGCATGAGCTGATAGCCGATGAGGCACGTGGCACCGAGTTGGCTATAAGCCATGTAAGATGAGTGGAATAACTGTTTTATTCTATCCACAGTCACTGGATTTTGAGAGACAGAACAATTTTATTTTTAATTTTTGCAAATTCGATAAATAAAAACTTTATACAAAACATCCGACAAAATCATTTCCGCTCAGAATGTAAACAAACCGGTGAAATGACAGTAGCAATTTGTGAAAAATGCAATAATAATAATAATTCTTGAAAAATAAAAAAGATATGTTCTTACCATTAAATTCTTTTTTTCCATATTTTGTTGCTTTTTTGTGGTTTTGTTTTTGAGTAGAGTTTTATTTCATCCTTGGTTCGTTCAGCAACACGCTCCGCCATTTTTTTCTTCTTCTTCTTCTTCTTCTTCTTCTTCTACTTCTTTAGGGTTGTTTGGCAGTTGGCAAACCAACTTAAAGGTGCATTACCACCACTAATCGGGCTGGAATGTGGAACAGGAGATATTGGGAAAAATAACTATATCCTTTTAGCTATTTCTGTTTCTTTTAAATACTTGATAACAAAGCCAACATTTTGTTTTTCTCTACTCATGGTATATGAGCTGATATTCGGGTGCATCAGTTGCCCCCTAAAAATGAAAAGTTCCTCCGATCATGATGCATTTTTGTTTTTATGTTCCTTTTGGTAAGAAAACACACTGGGTGAAATATTTTGACAAAATTCAAAAGTTTAATGGTGGCACCAGGAGCTCAAAGTTATGGAAAAAGCTGCTATTTTATGACTTTTATGACAAAATTTCGATCACTTTTCATGAAACATTATGGCACCTTATAGAGTATACCAAATATCTTAGATACACATTTTTAGTATATATTCTAAATATATTCTCAAGCACAGTTTGAGTTTTAGCTGTTCATTGAATCATTGTTCAACTACTTTTAAACAATACAAATGTATTATGAATCACATTAATGCTTCTGGGCGGCACGGTGGTGTAGTGGTTAGCGCTGTCACCTCACAGCAAGAAGGTCCTGGGTTCGAGCCCCGGGGCCGGCGAGGGCCTTTCTGTGTGGAGTTTGCATGTTCTCCCCGTGTCCGCGTGGGTTTCCTCCGGGTGCTCCGGTTTCCCCCACAGTCCAAAGACATGCAGGTTAGGTTAACTGGTGACTCTAAATTGACCGTAGGTGTGAATGTGAGTGTGAATGGTTGTCTGTGTCTATGTGTCAGCCCTGTGATGACCTGGCGACTTGTCCAGGGTGTACCCCGCCTTTCGCCCGTAGTCAGCTGGGATAGGCTCCAGCTTGCCTGCGACCCTGTAGAAGGATAAAGCGGCTAGAGATAATGAGATGAGATGAGATTAATGCTTCTCAATCCCTCAGTCCCTCTGGGTCACAAGAAATCAATAAATGGAGTCCAACATTGTGATTCAAACCTTAAAACATAAAATAAGCGTTTTTTGGCAAAAAATGAACCTCATGGTGCCACCATTAGACTTTTGAATATGGTCAAAAAATTTTACAGGATGTCTTTATTGGTGAAAAGGAACACCCGAACAAAAATGCATCAGATTTTATGAAAGTGAGGGCAACTGATGCACCCTAGCTGATATCCTAGTAGTAGCGTAGCCAATCAGAGTGCATGTTTGCTCACGTCCAGTGAATGTGGATAGAATAATTGGTGATAGCACTCAGAAGATAGTAGATGTTTCATTAAAGCGTCATCCATTTCAGTTATTTATTATTGAGTAGTTACTGTATGTCAGTGAAATCATCATCATCATCATCATCATCATCAGAGCGTTGCCAGATGAACATCATGAACTACTTGTCTCCAGAGTCTCCTCTCCTCCATTGCTTTTGACAGGTCATCCTTCATTATTTCAGAGTCTTCAACCAGTTGGCCAACAAACGTTCTTGCAGGACGCCCTCAGGCGTCAGTGAAATAAAAAGATATGAAGTATAAGCATTGAAGAACATTGGAATAATTTCCCCCTTATCATTGTAATGAGGCTCTAACAAGCAAAATAAAGAAAAATAAAATTCTTTACTAAAGTGTTCATTGATTTTTTAGTTATTTATTTTTTAAGTCAGCGTGCTCTAAAGTTGTTTGTCTCTTGAAGTACTCCTTTTTGGGTCACACTAATACACAACAATCAAAAACAACAAATCATGCAGCATGTGGGTTCATTCCTAACCTGACAAGACCGTCTAATTCATCCTCACTCTGTCTTGCCTGTTCTTCCTCAGTAATCGTGTGTAGCCTCCATCTCACATGTGCTCGAGACAGGCTGCAGTTTATTTTCGGTCCACTGCCACTCTGAAGATGCTAGTCATGTATTGTGTACACATGAAACCATTATTTATTTGTGTTTGCCTTTCTTTAAAAGGACATTGATCTGAATTTTTATGGGTTTGTTTGTATTATTTGTGTTCAGCATAAAGGAAAATATTTTTTGGTTAGGCACAGTGTGGCTGATTGTGGAAAAAAATTAGAGGCCAAGCACTGAAAGTTTTTGTAATTGTATGTTTTCATCTTTGTCTTATTATATTTTAACACGGGAGTCTATGGCAGCTCTTAGACCGGATCGTACACTATTTATAAAATTTGGCTCAGTCATCTAGATCAGTCTCAGTTACCTACACAGCAGTGGCGGCTGGTAGTCTTTCAAACAGGGGAGGCTGGTCGGTTACGATATTTCCAGATTTTAAAAGAAAAAACATCAATTTTGCCCATACTCTTGCCTCTGATCTGGCTGATTGTTGGCAGCGTCACAAACTGTGAAATAACAGGTTCTTTTGGCCCATTAGCCTACTGTCCAATATACATGATGGTGGTGTTGGGGGGGGGGGGTATATTTTAACATTTTATATTTTAAAATTGTGGCATGTTGTTTAAAAATTGATCATTATTGAAAGCAGCTCTTTGTCAGGAACCTCAGCAGTAGAGCTGGGTGCCACACATTTCATTCAATGACACTTTCCCTATATTTTACTTATTTTGACTGAGAAATGTTTTATTGACAATTTTGATAACCCTTCACTTTTAATCCAGGTCTGTAGTGTGAAATGTTCTCGGCTGTGTTTTTGTTTAAAAATGTTTTCCAAATTGTAGCTGTGTTTAATTCATATCCAGAAAAATACATATTCCAATATAATATACTCAGCATAAACATTTTAAATAGATTCTATATTTTTGGTCCATCCATGACATATTACTAAAGTAGCCTATTTACTGTTGTTGATGTGGGTCACTTGCTGTTAGCCAATTCACTTTCTCGTACCAGGAGAGCTGAAAGGAACGAGTATTATTCCCTACCTTTTTCACCAAGTCAATTTGAGGCGTTGGTCTACCCTGCTCTTTAATTTTAATTTTTTCCTCGAAAGGAAGACTGGCAAATGGCTTCGCCAAAATTAAATCAGCAATGCTTGGCATCCGTGCGCAGCTTTCTTGCTAGCTGACTAGCCCCCTCAAGTTCAAGTTCAGTCACTCAAATAAACGAAATTTCTGGAACTAAGATAGCAAACTTGACAACACTATATTTACACTTTATTTACAATGAAAATATATACAAACTAAAAAAGCTGGTAGAAACCGTATGTAATGAATGAAATCGAAATGTAAGCTGATCTCTTACAATACACCACAGCACTTGCGAATCCGCATGGGACTGAACTGATGTTGCCAGATACTGCTGACGTTATCCAGCCCAAAATATGTTCAAAACCCGCCAAAATGCACTTAAAACCACTCAATTGAGCGGGAAACCCCCCAATCTGGCAACACTGTACCGCTGCCTGTCTATAGTTGAAACGAGCTGTCAATCAAAGAAAATATCCGGCCGCTCTCACCAATCACCAGTCTCCTCGCGGAAACTGCCATGTCCCTCCCATGTGAGGCTGGGAGTCCGTGGGCGGGCATTTTCGCAGTATTTGCCCAATAACCGTCTTGCATTTTGAGATTGAAAAGCGCAGAGCTCCCAAATGCCGTTGAAGTCCATTGAGGCTGGGAGTCCGTGAGACTCCGTGGGCGGGCATTTTCGCAGTATTTGTCCAATAATCGTCTTGCATTTTGAGATTGACAAGCACATAGCTCCCAATCCACTGAGGCTGGGCTGCATCGCACTGTCACGAGGGGGAAAAACTCACGCACACATTAGGCGAACTGGGGAAAGTTATAACGGAATGATTTCGCACTATAGTGGGTTGAGCACATATATTTCTATGATTCTGGATCTGAAATAGCAATGTTATAAGGTCAGCTATAACATAAGCCTAGCGCAATTCATCCTACACGATGTTCGTCATTTTTAGAGGAGGCTGAGCCTCCCTCGTTGTCTTAGAGCAATCACCCGTGCTACACAGCTCGTTTGGTATTCATCTTGCAGAAACTATAGCACCACCTTGGACATACAATTGCAGTAATAACTGAGCAAGGCAATGTTGTATAAAGGCAATTCCACTTTCCTCTAGTTCTTTGGATCATAGCGAGCGGTACTATATTAATTTTCATCATATTCAAAACAAATTTGACAGCAAAGTCACCAGACAATGGGGTGGTGTAGTGGTTAGCACTGTCACCTTACAGCAAGAAGGTTCTGGGTTTGAGCCCAGTGGCCGACAGGGGCCTTTCTGTGTGGAGTTTGCATGTTCTCCCCATGTCTGCATGGGTTTCCTTCCTCCACAGTCCAAAGACATGCAGTTAGGTTAACTGGCTACTTTAAATTGTCCATAGGTGTGAATGGTTGTTTCCCAATCCCAGAAATGAGAGGGTTGCGGCAGGAAGCCATCCAGTGTAAAACTATACTCCAATTAATATATGTGGATCAATAGGGTCCACATGGACCCCCGACCTGGCAATAGTGCTGGATAAGGGAGAAGAACATGATGATGATAGTCACCAAACAGTATGATCCATCCATTATCTGTAACCGCTTATCCTGTGCAGGGTCACAGGCAAGCTGGAGCCTATCCCAGCTGACTATGGGCAAGAGGCGGGGTACACCCTGGACAAGTCGCCAGATCATCACAGGGCTGAAACATAGAGACAAACAACCATTCATACTCACACCTACGGTCAATTTAGAGCCACCAATTAGCCTAACCTGCATGTCTTTGGACTGTGGGGGAAATCAGAGCACCCAGAGGAAACCCACGCGGACACGGGGAGAACATGCAAACTCCACACAGAAAGGTCCCCGTCAGCCACTGGGCTCGAACCCAGAACCCTCTTGCCGTGAGGTGACGGTGCTAACCACTACACCACCGTGCCGCCAAACAGTGTGATGTGTTTAGCAAAAATGTGAGGACATAAGTCCAGCTCCAACTGTCTAAATTCCCCTCTAGGGGTGCTATAATTCACAGTTTATATAAAAACTTCCCATAACTGGTCAAGTGCTTAACATCAAATCATGATGCTTCACTGGTTGTGCTGATAGTCCTGATGGCTTCTTATCTTCCTCCATCATTAAGGGGACGGGCCAGAAAGTGCTTTTCTCCTTAAATGCTGCTTGCAGCTATATTTACTTATTGTTTTGTTCATAGTAGTGCACTCATGTATCGGCCTAAATGTTATTATGACAGCATTGACATTTTCTACACATGTAGTCACTTCACATATGCTGCAATAATCAAGTAGGTTTGGGGCCATTTGTATTTTTAACTGTTTCATATAAGATATATACTCACAACATTCATAATTTTCATGGCTAATCTTGAAGAAAAAACAATCTAGTCCAAATAAGATTATTTGTGCATTTGTTCTTTACAGTTGATTACGTTTACAGAGCATAAAAATGAAGAAGGAATTGGAAATAAGCTGACAAAAAGAGGATCTAGCCTTCATTTTGTGGAAGTACTTTGTATTTTGGAAACACGTCAAACCAAAGTAGGTGAGTTGCCAACAATAATTTGCGTCTGTTGCCACAATTGAAAGCACCAGAGCGGTAAATCACAAATTCAGTCACAAATGGCACATGTGGAACACTTTTTGAGAATAGTAGATGGCCGAACCTCAGAACAGAACCTTATACAAACTTTATTATACACTTCGTTACTCGGAGAGTCTGTCTTAAATGTTTCTGCTTGCAAACGATGTTTTACCTGATGGATTAGGAGAAAACCCTGAGAAAGCGTTAGCTACTCAGGGCAAAAATGAAAAACACCAAGTCTGTAGAGCAGCAGATGATGAGACATGAAGCAGCAAGTGACAGCTTTCTGATCCTCCATGCAGCAGAAACCCGTGAACTCTTTCTTATCTGCTGTTCACCTTCCACAGGAGAAAGAATTGAAAGAGTTAGCATTCCAAGACTGACCAAACCAGCAGGTATTTGTGTGAACCTGTACAAGTTCACAGTTAGAGAGGGGTTTTGATGCATTAATCGCCAAGGGTTGTGTGTAAAGCCTTCAGTAGGCTAAAGAGTCACTGTCCCTCTATAACCTAGACCTCATATACTTGGCTAGTCCAGATAACAGATGATAGCTGTTTTTTTTAACATGCAAAGACAACCGCAAGCTGGCCTAGTGGTTAGCATGTCTGCCTCTCAGCCAGGAGATTGCAAGTTCTACTTGTGGTGGAGTCATACCAAAGATCAGAGGGGAACTGTCAAGGCCCAAACATATCAGCATTTCAAATGATATTTTTAATTTCATTATAATTATTATCTTCTAATTTGGCCTCATTTTCTATCAAATATACTTCAGAAATGAAAGGGTTACTATCATGAAAACATTAAAATAGAGTTATCCAATGAGATTTGTTTGTTTGTTGTCTCTAGGCTGAGAAGAGTTTAGAGCTGCTCACTCATTGGTTAGAACTTCATTGCCAGGACAGAAGGCCATGGAAGTGTATGTTTATGTAGGAAGTGACAGATGAATTAACCAATCAGATTTTGATTTATAGTGTGGGAAGGACCAAAAATGTATCGCCCAAGGATTTCTCGAAGGCCAATGCAAGCTTCACCGAAAGTTGGCGCCATCAGCGCAACAGTGAAGTCACCTTCCAGCTGGTGTAGCATTCATCAGTAGTGTTAGCAAATGCTAATAAAGCGGTCAAGTCAGTGCTATTGAGAGCAAGTAGCACAAGTTAGCAACTGAGAAACTAAGATTTCTGTCTCCAGACTCTTCTTCCACACATACTCGCTACAGTATTTTTCACCCATACTCAAGTATTAATTTTCCTGTGTAATTTACTTAGTTACTTTTAAAATCATCATCGACAACTACACACAACAGAGTGACCTGGCAGCCTGCCGCTAATCCCTTGCAAAATCCTTTGCCCTTTTTGGTGTCTGGTTAAGTTTTGGCTGAGCTCAAGTCCCAGCTCTAATAATAACAGTTCGCAACTGCCAAAGACCATCATAAAAATGGTACCTACTACCATCTGGTGAGGCACACTGCAATACAGTGGCGTGCACAGACATTTTGGGGGGCAAGTGCTCTGGGGGGAAAAAAGGGCACTTTTTTGCGCACGTGGAACACCTTATTATAAAAGTCTGAGATTTAACCCTCCTCTTGTGTTCGGGTCGCCACTGACCCATTTTAGTTTTTAAAGGTGTAAAACAACCACTTAATGTTAATTTATTACATCAAGGCTTTTTGACTTTGCCAGGAATCTCTAGTTGAACAAAATAGAAAAAGAAATTTTTGTTTTCCTAAATCTGAAAATGGTCTAGCAAAAAATATAATACTTATGTGCAGTTGTTTCTGTATGCAACGGGCTACTTCACGACAAAATAATTACAGCTTGGGCTTAGACGGCAAACAATACATTTTCACTCGATTCATGTGTTACCTGGCTGGTGGGGCAGGGGAAGAGCTGACTGACTGCCCGATGTGTTGTCTGCGCTACGACAAGGCCGTGGCTTCCAGGACGCTATGCTGCTGCAACCTCACATTGAATGCACTGCACGCTTGTTCACGTGACAGAGCAAGAGAGACAGAGGTCCGGTGTGTGTGCGGAGGGGGCACACATCGGGACATTATTTTTACACACGCTTTTAATGCCGCAGCTTTTCTAAAAGATCATGTCGACATTGGCCTCAGTAAACTGTAAAAAAAAAAAAAATTCAAAAGGGCACTTTTTTGGACAGAGGGCAGAGGGGCAGGTGCTTGAGCACCACCTCGTGTCTATCTGTGCACGCCACTGCTGCAATACAGATGCGAGTAAAGAGTCAAACTCTCGTAGTTACCAGAGGACCGGCCTCCCCACTGTAACCCAAGATATATAATAGGCGAGAGTCCAAGGGCTATAGAAACAGAGATTGGCACCGTCCCTATGCGCCTCAAGAAACTGGTTAGTACTGGGACAGGAGACTGCCTGGGAAGACCAGGTCCTGGTGCGGGAGGGACTTTAAAGACAACATGTTTAATGTAAACAAGGGTGTGAGGAAAATTGAGATTCTCTTTTTAGAAGTACAAGTATAAAGTGTTTTGTTCCCAACTCTGAAAAAATCTCATCTCATCTCATTATCTCTAGCCGCTTTATCCTGTTCTACAGGGTCGCAGGCAAGCTGGAGTCTATCCCAGCTGACTACTGTTGTGTTATAATTAAGTAATAATTATATTATTGTGTTATAAATGCAGTATGTTATCTGTTTTATTACATGAATTACTTACAAATAATTTATAGAAGTATTTCAGTGTTTTATTTATTTGCAATCTTTTTAGAATGTTTTAGTTCTTTTATGTTCTCTGCTTTCTGTCTAGCTGTCTGTCTGTTTATCTATCTATTTCGTCTTGTTTCCTTTTCTGCTCATTGAAAATGTTTGCATTCCTAATAAAATTATATCTCATCTCATCTCATTATCTCTAGCCGCTTTATCCTTCTACAGGGTCGCAGGCAAGCTGGAGCCTATCCCAGCTGACTACGGGCGAAAGGCGGGGTACACCCTGGACAAGTCGCCAGGTCATCGCAGGGCTATAAAATTATATAATAAAGATAATAAAATCTTTTGAAGCACAGTGCATTGTTAAAATACTGATTTTGAGGATTTTGGTGGTGTAGTGGTTAGCGCTGTTGCCTCACAGCAAGAAGGTTCTGGGTTCGAGCCCAGTGGCCAACGGGGCCTTTCTGTGTGGAGTTTGTATGTTCTTCCCGTGTCTGTGTGGGTTTCCTCCGGGTGCTCCGGTTTCCCCCACAGTCCAAAGACATGCAGTTAGGCTAATTGCCCATAGGTGTGGTTGAATGCGAATGGTTGTTTCCCAAGCCCAGAAATGGGAGGGTTGCGGCAGGAAGGGCATCCGGTGTAAAACTATGGTCCAATTAATATGACGTGGATCAGTAGGGTCCACATAGCAGTGACCTGGCAATAGTACTGGACGAGGAGGGGGAAGAATAATAATACTGATACTAAACAAGTACTTGAACCTTGATTTATTGTTGTATAGGATCATTGCCCTAACTTCCCATCCCAGTGCATTCTTTTCATTGCTAGAATGATTAGCTCAATAATTACTGTGGTTGATTATCTTGGTTTTATTCACAGCTAAGTTATTACAGTGAATTATTTCCACTGTTGTTTAGTCCTACTTGTGTGGACACTACATGGCTGTATGTGCCTCTGATAGTTTTGATACCTGGCGTCACATTTCAAGCGCAGTATGAGAAAACAAATGGTGTCGCTTTGTCTCCCACCAAAAGCTAATAAAGTGAGAATTACGGTAAGAGCGTGGAGATGAGTGTAGGGGCGGCACGGTGGTGTAGTGGTTAGCACTGTCGCCTCACAGCAAGAAGGTCCGGGTTCGAGCCCCGTAGCCGGCGAGGGCCTTTCTGTGCGGAGTTTGCATGTTCTCCCCGTGTCCGCGTGGGTTTCCTCCAGGTGCTCCGGTTTCCCCCACAGTCCAAAGACATGCAGGTTAGGTTAACTGGTGACTCTAAATTGACCGTAGGTGTGAATGTGAGTGTGAATGGTTGTCTGTGTCTATGTGTCAGCCCTGTGATAACCTGGCGACTTGTCCAGGGTGTACCCCGCCTTTCGCCCGTAGTCAGCTGGGATAGGCTCCAGCTTGCCTGCGACCCTGTAGAACAGGATAAAGCGGCTAGAGATAATGAGATGAGATGAGTGTGGTACTGCTTAGAGTCCGACTGCCCGGCAGCTGCATAAATACACACGCAGTCCTAACCTGGAGCCAAATTAGAGCACTTAACACCAGAAACACTCAGACGCACCCAAGTCCTTCAATAATGCATGTCATATAGAGCTGGAACCACTTCAGTCTAATTACTGCATCTCTTATGTGCACTGTCACTGCTTCTTTGTTCATCTATGCCACATATAGTCACTTCTGTCTACATACTTTTTTCTAGACCCCCAGTCATGGTTCAGTGGGGTCATGGTCGCAGCTCCTGAATCATATGAAAGGCAGATGAGGTGATGTATCTTGACGCGCAGTCTCTAGCAATTATAACATGGTTCACAATTATAGAGTAAGTCCCAGCGTCAACATTTCTGAGCTGAAAGAGAAAGCAAGCAGCATTTCTGACTCCCTGTGAAAAATCAGGCATGCTAATACAAAGCTGAAGTAGTGCTGCATGCCGAGTTATCTTTCTAAGAGGCACTGGTTGCTTGGTTACAGCGTGCGGCCTCAGATATGTGTGTATGGAGAATCTGTCACCCGCTAGTCTTATAGAGGCAGTCTTCTTGTTACGTTGGGTGTGTGCGTACGTGTGAGCTTTTAAAAAGGCTTACAACCTGAGCCTGTGAAAGTAAAAGCATTCCTTAGGTAATGGACCATTGACGTGTGTGTGTGTGTGTGTGTGTGTGTGTGTGTGTGTGTGTGTGTGTAGCAATGAGTGGGTTATCAGGGAGGGTTCTCACTCAAGTTTCAGTCGCTGGAAGTCTAGCCTGTGGCAACAACAATGCAATGTGACTGAACATTTGGATTTGTTGCACTTTTACATTTTCAAAAACAATGCTGAGCAGATAATACAAAGACTGATTTGCATAATTTATACCAGGAGACGTCAACTGGTGGACCTTTGTCCTGATGCGATCCTAGCAAAGTGTTACAGTAGATTGAATTAGAAAAAAATCCTACAGTAGAGTTTAGAAATATGAAAAAAGCTGCCTATAGTTCAGCGGCATGGTGGTGCAGTGGTTAGCATTGTCTCCTTGTAGCAAGAAGGTCCTAGGTTTGAATCTGCCAGTTGATTGGGGCCTTTCTGTGTGGAGTTTGCATGTTCTCCCTGTGCCTGTGTGTTTCTGACCCATGCTGACCCATGACTGTGTACCAATCTACAGCACCAACCACATCATCAAGTTTGCGGATGACACGACTGTGGTGGGCCTCATCACTAACAACGATGAAGCCAACTACAGGAACGAGGTGAGCCAACTGGTCGAGTGGAGTAAAGACAACAATCTCTTCCTGAACATGGAGAAGACTAAAGAGATTGTAGTTGACTTCAGGAGAGGTCACTCACAGCATCCCCCTCTGACCATCGATGGTGCTGCAGTGGAGAGGGTGAGCAGCACCAAATTCCTAAGGGTGCACATTGCTGAGGACCTCTCCTGGTCCAACAACATCGCATCGCTGGCCAAGAAGGCTCAAACTTGCCTCTACTTCCTCCGCAAACTGAGGAGTGCACGAGTCCCACCCCCCATCATGTGCTCATTCTACAGGGGCACCATTGAGAGTGTCCTCACTGGCTGCATCACTGCGTGGTACGGAGGCTGCAGTGCCTCCTGCCGGAAGACTCTGCAACGCATAGTGAACACGGCCAGTAAGATCATTGGTACCCCTCAGCCCTCCCTTACGGACATCTATCACTCCTGTCTCACCCGCAGAGGCATCAGCATCGCTGGTGACACCTCCCACCCTTCACACTCACTCTTCAGCCTCCTGCCCTCAGGGAAAAGGTACCGGAGCCTCCGGGCCCGCTCCACAAGACTGCTAAACAGCTTCATCCACCAGGCTGTCAGGATGCCGAACTCTGTCCACTACCTACCCCCTACCCCTGGTCTGTAACACATTCATTCACATGAGAAAACTACCTCATCTGTTTGCACATCACACCACAAATATTTGCATTACTGCTGTATCTGCTGCGATTGCTCATTTGCACTACTGTCATATACACCTCGTAAGCTGCTCTTCTAAGCACCCTCTCCGTTATTGTACTGTATTGCACTACTGCTATTTTGTACATTGGTTGATTTTAGAGTGTATTTTTTATTTATATTATCTATATTTATATATATTGTTTTTCTTAATTTTTTATCTATATTCTCTATATTTATAAATATTTATATATATTGTTTTTTCATACAACCCCGATTCCAAAAAAGTTGGGACAAAGTACAAATTGTAAATAAAAACGGAATGCAATAATTTACAAATCTCAAAAACTGATATTGTATTCACAATAGAACATAGACAACATATCAAATGTCGAAAGTGAGACATTTTGAAATTTCATGACAGCAACACGTCTCAAAAAAGTTGGGACAGGGGCAATAAGAGGCTGAAAAAGTTAAAGGTACAAAAAAGGAACAGCTGGAGGACCAAATTGCAACTCATTAGGTCAATTGGCAATAGGTCATTAACATGACTGGGTATAAAAAGAGCATCTTGGAGTGGCAGCGGCTCTCAGAAGTAAAGATGGGAAGAGGATCACCAATCCCCCTAATTCTGCGCCGACAAATAGTGGAGCAATATCAGAAAGGAGTTCGACAGTGTAAAATTGCAAAGAGTTTGAACATATCATCAACTACAGTGCATAATATCATCAAAAGATTCAGAGAATCTGGAAGAATCTCTGTGCGTAAGGGTCAAGGCCGGAAAACCATACCGGGTGCCCGTGATCTTCGGGCCCTTAGACGGCACTGCATCACATACAGGCATGCTTCTGTACTGGAAATCACAAAATGGGCTCAGGAATATTTCCAGAGAACATTATCTGTGAACACAATTCACCGTGCCATCCGCCGTTGCCAGCTAAAACTCTATAGTTCAAAGAAGAAGCCGTATCTAAACATGATCCAGAAGCGCAGACGTCTTCTCTGGGCCAAGGCTCATTTAAAATGGACTGTGGCAAAGTGGAAAACTGTTCTGTGGTCAGACGAATCAAAATTTGAAGTTCTTTATGGAAATCAGGGACGCTGTGCCATTCGGACTAAAGAGGAGAAGGATGACCCAAGTTGTTATCAGCGCTCAGTTCAGAAGCCTGCATCTCTGATGGTATGGGGTTGCATTAGTGCGTGTGGCATGGGCAGCTTACACATCTGGAAAGACACCATCAATGCTGAAAGGTATATCAAGGTTCTAGAGCAACATATGCTCCCATCCAGACGACGTCTCTTTCAGGGAAGACCTTGCATTTTCCAACATGACAATGCCAAACCACATACTGCATCAATTACGGCATCATGGCTGCATAGAAGAAGGGTCCGGGTACTGAACTGGCCAGCCTGCAGTCCAGATCTTTCACCCATAGAAAACATTTGGCGCATCATAAAACGGAAGATACGACAAAAAAGACCTAAGACAGTTGAGCAACTAGAATCCTACATTAGACAAGAATGGGTTAACATTCCTATCCCTAAACTTGAGCAACTTGTCTCCTCAGTCCCCAGACGTTTACAGACTGTTGTAAAGAGAAAAGGGGATGTCTCACAGTGGTAAACATGGCCTTGTCCCAACTTTTTTGAGATGTGTTGTTGTCATGAAATTTAAAATCACCTAATTTTTCTCTTTAAATGATACATTTTCTCAGTTTAAACATTTGATATGTCATCTATGTTCTATTCTGAATAAAATATGGAATTTTGAAACTTCCATATCATTGCATTCCGTTTTTATTTACAATTTGTACTTTGTCCCAACTTTTTTGGAATCGGGGTTGTAATTTTTTTGTGTGTGTGTAATCTTTATCAGTTTTTTTTACAAGTAAGGTGAGAGAGAAACGGCATTTTGATTCTCCTATATGTCCTGGATATATAGATGGGGTTTACATTAGACCGTATCAGCGGCTTATCAGATTAACGTTTTTAAAACGATTAGTGTGCACACAGCAACACCAATACACGATTCACGTGCACACAGCAACACCAATACACGGATACGCTCGGCTCCGCAGGCATCCTGCGCTCCAAATCACTCTGCCCTGAACAGCGAGTGCCCTCTGGAGGGTGCGCACTCCGGCCCTGCGCAGCTCACAGAGCACGCGAGTATAGCGCACGAGCAGTGATTCGGGACTGAGCCGTTGTGTGTGTGATCTCAGTGCATATCACTTACCACTTGCAAGTGGAAGGATGGCAAGCCTAAAGACAATCATAACTACACAATGGGCAGTATTTGCATCAGTATTTGCAGTATTTTCATACTTTTATACTCTTTAATGAAAGGTGATACAAGGCGGAAGTCTGCGCCGTTTTTCAGCAGTCGCGTCACATGACCAACGCCAGCGAATCAGGAAGGTGGATGTCACAGTGACGTTGTCCAATGACGACGCCAGCTAGAGCTCAGCACAGCGTATCCGCGTATTCTCAATGTTTACACAGCACCGGACCAGACACGATCTGGATTGAATACGTGGACCCTGGCGGATTCCCGTTTCCCGGCGTTTCCAGGCGGTTTAATGTAAACGGACAGTGCATCCGCAAAGAAAACGAGACAGATACGGTCTAATGTAAACTTGGCCATAGTGAATTGACAATAAAGAATCTTTAAATCTTTCTTCCAGGTGCTCTGGTTTCCTCCCACAGTCCAGTGACATGTGGATTACATCAAATGGCTGCTCTGAATTGCCTGTAGGTGTGAATATGAGTGTGAATGGTTGTTCGCCTTTGTGTTAGCCCAGTGATAGATTGGTGACATCTCCAGGATGTACCCCGCCTCTCGCCCATTGTCAGCTGGGATTGGCTCCAGCTCACCCATGACCTGCATCAGACCAGAGCTTAGCTACAAGGCTAGAGAATCAGAAACGGGTAACTTTTCAGATTATCATAGATTTCTAAGATTATGAAGTTTTCAGGCCATCCATTTGTCTGTCTGTGCTTCTGTCTGAGATTCCTGAGAATGAGTAGCTGAAAATTTGTAAGATTTATGTGGAATTATTGCTGTAACCAGCAGATCAATTGATTCTATTTAGGAATTGATGAAACAGCAAGGTCATATGTTTGAAATAGTTTTTCTTCAATAGCTTCCTTCCTGTTTGTCATAGAGAGACATTCGCATTCAGGAACTCAAGGGCCATTTTCTGACCATGTTTCCCAGTGTTCCATCCATCTCTCCATCCGTCTGTCTGGGATTATTGCTGGTATGATATCTCAAGACCAAGTTTTTGGATGTTTGTAGGATTTGTATGGAATTATCATTATAACCAGGATATGAATTGATTAGGGCCCGAGCACCGGAGGTGCGTGGCCTCTGGTGTCCACTGGAGGGTGCTGCACTAAGGTGTAAGGCCCTATTGTTTTCCTAAGAATTCTTATCATTTATTTATTTATTTATTTATTTATTCTTCTTCTTCTTCAAGACTTGGCCATTTCTGAGGTGGTTCTCATGGGCGAAATTCATGAAATTTGGTACACACATCAGTCCTGATCACCGCCACTCAGAGATAGAGGCTTGGCCCCGGGTGTGTCCGGAGGACTTCATAGCGCCCCTACATGTCATTGAGACTTTTACCCACTATATAGTTTCACCTCTCCGTGCCAAATTTGGTAGGTGTGTGGGGTGCCGCAAGATGAACAAACTTGTAGCGTACACTGTATTAACCATACTCAACAGGAAGTGAGTTATTTTTGGTTTGGTGCATTTTGACGTGTTACATTTTGACGTTCTCCTCCTAGGCAATTCATGCCAGATTTGGTACACCGGAGGTTAGGGTGCATCAGTTGCCCCCTAAAAATGAAAAGTTCCTCCGATCATGATGCATTTTTGTTTTTATGTTCCTTTTGGTAAGAAAACACACTGGGTGAAATATTTTGACAAAATTCAAAAGTTTAATGGTGGCACCAGGAGCTCAAAGTTATGGAAAAAGCTGCCATTTTATGACTTTTATGACAAAATTTCAATCACTTTTCATGAAACATTATGGCACCTTATAGAGTATACCAAATATCTTAGATACACATTTTTAGTACATATTCTAAATATATCATCAAGCACAGTTTGAGTTTTAGCTGTTCATTGAATCATTGTTCAACTACTTTTAAACAATACAAATGTATTATGAATCACATTAATGCTTCTCAATCCCTTGCAAAGGTTCTTAACATGATCTCTGGGTCACAAGGAATCAATAAATGGAGTCCAACATTGTGATTCAAACCTTACGCGAAAACATAAAATAAGCGTTTTTTGGCAAAAAATGAACCTCATGGTGCCACCATTAGACTTTTGAATATGGTCAAAAAATTTTACAGGATGTCTTTATTGGTGAAAAGGAACACCCAAACAAAAATGCATCAGATTTTATGAAAGTGAGGGCAACTGATGCACCCTACCGGAGGTGCTTGGGCTCTTCATCACCACTTGCGGCTATATTTCTATTTTGGAATTGATCCAAGCAGGGTCAAGGTCACAACAAGTTCAAATATCAAACAGTTTATCATCCATAGTTTTCTCTCTGTTTGATGTATATTTTAAAGGAAATATGTAAATTATTAACGGGCAGTAATAGACTTGGTGATGGAGGGATCCCTGTCGAAGGCGTTGGTTTTGAGCTTTCTGTGATGCTAGTCAAAGTGGTAATGTGGAGCACCAGTATGAAACAAAACAGAACCACTTCCAACTGTCTTATTTATAGTCAAATAAATTATTAATGATCATCCATTAAAAGCTAAAAGCTGTTCTAAAAAAAGATGTTGGGGGAAAAAAGCATGAAAAGCAAACTCGTGTTGCTCTTTAGTCATGCTAGATGCTTTTCCAGACCTTTGTCAGAATTTCTTATATCTGGATCTTGCAAATGCTGATTATATAGATTGTTATTAGGGTCAATTCTGTTAGAATTTCTCACTTTAAAACTTTTGTAAAAATTTCTCAGTACTTATGTTTAAAAAACTGATTCAGGGAGTGATACATATAAATTCAGCTTGTATTCTCAGCAGCTTTGAACCTACTGTAGTCTCAAATACAAATTATTACAGGATGCAGAATATAATTAGATACAGAATCTGTGTGCTAAGCTAGGTAGATACTTTATCTAATAGTTATGAGCAAAATCATCTTTTTTTTGGGTGTATGGTATATGCCATGGAATTTAGTCTGTTAGCTATAATAATGTGACAATGCAAATTAAGATTTAGATACTGATACTGTGGATAATGTCTGTCTGTGACAAACTAGTTTACATTAAGTTGACTAGCTGATTAATTGCTAATTGTGCTATTTTTTTTTCTTGAGGAATATACATACCGCAGCATAGTGGAGCCAACTGGGCTGGAATGGAAATACGGACATGTTTCACATTCGTGATTCTTGCATATTTATAGATTTTTGCATTCTTTATGAAGGTAAAGGTGGAGAAATATTATTAGGCCATTTGTAGTAGTTTCTTGGACATTACAACATATTAAAGCATTTTATAAGTTAACATAGATCACTTTTATTAGTTTAAAATTACGTGTCCAGGGATACCTCGGTAAAAATGTCAGCTGTAATCCACTGCATTAACACTCAAGTTCATATCTGCAGTATGATGATACTGAAAACGTAAGTAATTAAGACATGCAAACAAGCATCAATGGCTATGTATGTTTTCTTTGCTCATTTACCAAAATATGGTGATATGTGTAGTGCAGGTATCATTTATAAAACAATTTATGCCAGCTTATGCCTACTCTGTCCATGCCTAACCCTTCATATATAGAGGATATTACACGGTGGTGCAAAGATATGAAGTTTATTTTCGAGTGGTGAACGTATTTCACGAGTGAGCAAAGCAAATGAGTGAAATATTTTTCAACACGAGAAGATAAACTTCATATCTTCGCACCACCGTGTAATATTATTTTTATTATCTGGCCACATCCACAAAAAAGTAATTTTAATTTTGAACCATTTCGCCATTTTTGACAGTGCGTGCCTAGTCAGCAGGAAAACACTGGGAGTGACGCCATCGGAGTGAAATATCGGGAATTATTATACATACAGGACACTTTTTTCAATGGAATAAAAACATGTATTCTCTTCCCTTCTAGCGGGCTTCATTCATTTGGTTTGATAGCATACAATATTGTTATCATATCGCTTATCCTATGTGTATTATGTCATTCTACCCAATGGAGAGTGAGCGTTGAATATGGTTTACAATATTGCATGGTTGTCAAGACAACACGATGTCACACGTCGGAGCTGATGTGAATATTCAGCGAGAAAGTTTTCTACTGCGCATGTGCACAAGCATTTGTTTGCCGGCAGCGCCTGTAGTAAACTGTCGCAGTGAATTGAAAATGCCGTAAGATACGCATTACACGTGAAACTTCCGTGCTAGCGAGCGACTGTGACAATTTGTAAACAAATTTATAATTTTCCGTTGAATGTATAATAATAATAATAATAGTGTCTGGCTTTTTTGTAGTATATAAGATATATTTCATTCAGCTAGCATGACACTGAACTCGTCTTCGACTCATTCAGTATCATGCTAGCTGAATGGAATATATCCGATATACCACTCAACGCCAGCCAATATTATTTAAATATGTCACTCAGACCTGCGATGTATTTCATATGAAAAATGCGAGTTTTTCAACACAAGAAGATAAACTTCACATCTTCAAGCCAACATGTGATTTTCTTTTTATTATTATATAGACACATTCACAAACAAAATTTTGAAATTTAAAATTCGCAGTGCTAGGACAACGTTAAAAATGTTCAGTATTTCTATTTGTGGAGTAAAGCTATGGAACAGTTTGAATGTGGAGCTCATGAAATGTACAACTATAAACCAGTTCAAAAAAAGGTATAAGGAACAGATCTTTATGAGGTATAGGGAGGAGGAATTACAATAACTTTCTATTGATAATATAAGTCTATATATGTGGGTATGGGTACATACGGATATATTATATAAAATGTGAGTATGTATGTATAGTGCATAATTGTATATAATATATAAGCATAATATGCATAATTATGATATGGGTGTCTGTGTATGTATGGATGTGTATAGTTATAGGTATGTGTATATGTATGTACTGTATATATGTATTGTATGTGTGTATACTGTATATGCATAACATAAGTATCTGTATATATGATTTGATTTGGTCGATATTATACCATGTTGGTATGTCTTGGTATGTTTTTTTTGTTTGTTTGTTGCTTTTGTTTTCTTTTGTATATATAGTTTATTATGGCGGAAAGTGACGTTTGATTAGCGGTGGTATAGAGGGTTAGGATTTGATAAGTTATTTACTTCTTCCTAATCCTTTCCGAACATTATTATGTTACTGCCTTGTGGCTACGCTATTCTGTTTGTTTATGACGATGTTTTGATTATTGCATTTTTTATTTTTGTTTTTTTTTGTTTTTATATCTTCTTTACTGTTCGGAATCAATCAATCAATCAATCAATCAATCAATCAATCAATCAATCAATCAATCAATCAAAAAGTACCCACATTTATCTAAGTAATTCATCAATTTCCTCACAAGTGACATAAAGATTTATGTCACCATTTTGGTTCTCCATGTCCCGGATGTAGCACGCATGAAAAATATGTGTGGCATATTTCCAAGTAAAACACTCGTGTCTATGTAATAAAACCATTCATGGGACATTTGTGTCAATTTGGTATTTGATATTGATATACTGCATTCAGATATGTTAGGCTTTAGTGGAGTGACTTGCCCAAAGCTGAATAGAAGAATGATATCATTTGGGATTGAACCCCTGGTAGATGTCAGAGAAAGTGATTTCACAACTACACACAGTATGTGTTTATACATGTCTATTAGTGAACCATGTAGGAATTTGTTCCCTACTCTTTCCACCACTCCTCCATTAGAGAGAACAAAAATATGTACAAGAATAATAATCAGTTTCTTTTGTTCTCCACAGTGCAGAAGTCAACCCCATATCGGATTGAGGCATGTCTCCAAACAGCAGGTATGTAAAACCTCTCAAACTGAATGGAAAGTCACAAAGACAACCGTCTCCTTAAAGGGGAACCGAAGTCATTTTTAACTTGCTTTATTTCTTAATTAACGTGTTATTCAATTACGTTTTCGGTTTTATTAACCTTATATCGTGACTCGTATTGGCATATTATATTACACTTATCAGCCTTTTCGGTTTTTAGCCATGTTGAATGTAGTTCGTTTGGTCCACGTCAGGCGTCGCTTATCCGTGCAATCTTCACGAGACTCGTGCGAGAATTCAAACGTGAAGAGTCAGCGCCGCCATTTTGAAAACTGTTTACACAGCGGCCAGATCGCCATATCATTCCAATTTAGATTAATTTCGAGATTTGCCAGCTTCATCAGTGATGGAGATTATTCCACACGACTTCCAACCAACGTGGAGTAGAGAAGAGTTGGAAAGACGACCGGATAAGGACGAGTCCGTCGTGCTGGTATTTACGTCATTACTGTCGCACAATTAAAACGTGCCAGATCAGGCGGCTGGTGGGTTTTCAAAATAATAAATATATGCATGTATTTTTGTGATAAATACATATTATACTGAGCGCATTTCCCACATAATCCTCACTAAGGTTTCGGACAGCGCTACAAAATGGCGTCTCCACTATATAGTGCCTTATATAGTGAGTAGGGAGCGATTTCGGACACGGAAAACTTCCAGCTTGATTACATCAGCATTCGAAAGAGGGCGCGCGCGTCTTTTGACAACGTTGGCAGATGTTGGTCACTTTGATTTCCGCTGTACGTTTTACTTCCGTCCTACGACGTCTCGCACAGGTCTCAGTGAAGCTCGTTTACGGCCATTGCTTTGACATATGGACTGATATATTGCATAGCATATTTCAAACACTCATAACTTGCTATAGCAGCGACAAAATAGCTGTTAGAAATGCGTTCCCATATTTTATAAAATGAGATGAATAGAATTTTGATAATGAAAAATTTGCCTTTAGTTCCCCTTTAAGGCAGAGAAAATCATGCTCATATGTACTTATTGTCAAACTTATAAAGAATTATACTGTTAACTGATGCATTTAATTGTCAAAAACAACTAGAACTGTATATGATTCATCAGTGGTGCATAAAGTGTCTAATTCACAATAATTGTCTGGCAAATTGCTTAATTATGTAAATGAGGCAGTCAAGTGAATTTTGATGAAAAAATTTCCCCCATGCTTGGCGGGAGCATAACTGAACTCTATAAGTGAGCAGAAACAAGCTCTTGATCAGAAGGCATACCTTGCTTCTGTTCCTAAAACACACACACACACACACACACACACACACACACACACACACACACACACACACACACACACCACTCAGGTAGTCAAGCTCTGGAGGCTCAGCTTTGATCCTTACATGAGAGAGAGAGAAAGAGAGAGCGAGCGAGAGAGAGAGAGAGAGAGAGAACTTTTCAGAATGCTTGAATGCAGGCTTTCATCCTGCTGTATTCAGATTCTCGTTCTGGCAGAATACCTTTTTTTTTTTCCTTTCAGAGAACTGGGCACTGAATATAACTCAGTTTTGGGTTTAATCACAGATCACAGTTACAGCCTCCCCCCGATGCTTTTTTGGGGGTTGGTCATGTACATCTGATTAAATGTGGGCTACTTTTCGTTCCCTTTCTTTATGAGACCTGCAGAAGTGACTCATATACGTGGATGGATTTTTTTTCACTGTATCCATTGCAATCTAGCTGTAAATATTATGCAACATTCATATAAAAGTTATGATTTAGGCCCTGTCCACACGGCAACGGATTCAGGTGAATCTGATAAAATTGTTTATCGTTTCGGCCTGGCGTCCACACGGCACCGGCGTTTTGGGTGCCCAAAACGAAATCTTTTGAGAACGGGTTCCAGAGTGAAAAAATCTGGCAACGTTGCCGTTGCGAAGTCGTCTGGATGAGTAGAACGGATTTGTTTACGATGACGTCACAACCACATGACTGTCAGTGCGTCACGCCGGGTAGAAGTGTAACGAACTCGATGCGAGTTGTCAACAAAGCCTATAACTTGGTTCATGAAACGCGCTTACAAAATATTTTCACTGTGAATATTTATTGTGTAATGGTGCAAAGTGAGAGAGAGAGAGTGAGAGAATAGCCCTTAAGCTGGGCATACACTGTGCGATTTTTTCAATCGTGGTATTCAGCTGCTGCTCACACTGTACGAGTGAATCGCAGGGGTAAACAGCACGCAGCTTACGATTCCTGTTCTCACACTATACAATCCGATGCTCGGATGCGATGCTCGGATGCGATGCTCAGGATTTCAAACAGGTTTGATTTTCATCCGATCGATCGGGAGGAGGTCGTGAGGTGTTAATCACTTGTCGTTACCCCATGTATACTACACGAGCCGAGACGCACGATTGAGCCAAAACTCGGCCCGATCTCCAAAATAGTCGCACGAGTGAAAATTGTGTCAAAATCGGGCCAAAAATCACACAGTGTATGCCCAGCTTTAGGGCAGAGTCTTTAGTCCAAACACTGCGGAAGCAGTACCAAACCGCGCACCGCCCGTGCGCTTTCCAAAAACAAAAACAATCCCGCCAGCAAACATAGGAAAAAAAAAAGGAGCGATCTCACCTCTTCAGATGTTGGTTTAAGTCCGACAATACATTCCTCAAAAAGGGCGTAGAAGAACAAAGTAATCCATCAACGTGTAGCATTCAATTTATTCCGGACCATTAAAGAATTCTGGAGGATATCAGAATGTTGGCGTACCGGCTTCCATCTACCCCCATTCATTCCTCTTTCCGCATCTTTCGTTTTACGCTACTGATTAATAATCAAAACTTTATGTGGCTAATGCTACAGAAGAAGGGGTTTATGCACATGCGTCTACTTCTTCTATTGTTCTGGTGTCTCCGATGGGACCGTCTTACAGCGCACGTAGAGGTGTGGCATGTGTATTGCATCGTTTTCAGCAAGCGTTGCGTTGCCATATGAACCTGAAATTTTACTGATCCGTTGCCCATGTGGACGCGATATTTAAAAAAAAAAAAAAAATCTAGTTGCCGTTGTCGTGTGGATGTAGCCTTAATTTTATGTGGTGTAATGAATAACACCCTCAGTGCTCAAGAGGCTTTCAAGGACCATCGTTTGCACTGCAAGGGTCTTGTATTTCACTTCATGCTCATTGTTTCCTGTGAAGGCTGGGACTGGGGTTTTTAACATGGACTGAATGAACTCACCTCTCGGTTGTTCGTCTCGACTGACACGTCTCGTGAAAACTGTGCAGGACGTGCAGGACAACTTCTCCTAATAAAATATTTTATATATCTTTTATACATCTTTATGAGCAAGAGAATCTATACATGACAAATTGTAGTTAAATGTTAAATATGTGTTTTTTTTTAAACTTTCTAATATTAAATACTGTCAATGCAGTCATTTCTTACTGAACGATGATTCCATTCCCTTTTATTTGATTAAATATACCTTGGATTTATGGACCCAGGTTATAACCTTAAAAGACAAATCGGACAAAACCGCACAGCAGTAATCCTGCAGCATTCAGGAACTGGTTGTTGTGGAGATTTTAATGGCCATAGACACCACTTCTTCTCCCTCCCATGTGCCCCTGCTCTTAAGACTGTATTCTTTTGTTCCTATTCCCATTTAACAAGGGACAGAAAGTGGATTCTTCACAGAGAAATACCTTTGACAGGCTCGCTAGAAATGGCTCATCACATACAAGGAATCGTCCAGGGACAGTCCTGAATCTTGGCCAAGCAGACAGATCTACTGAATTTGTATTGCTCGTTTATGTTGACGAGTGTCTAGCAATGTGATTTATCTGCCTTGAATATAACAAACAGAACAGGGTTTTGATGGCTCTTCCTAAACCACCACACTACCTTAGGATTAATTCAAGACGATGACAACCGAACACACTAATAATGTGTTCTGAGTTCAGATCACATCATGTGTTAATGTAAATTAGTATAAATATGGAGGTGATTATAAAAAAATCACGCACGTTGATTGGTCTAGAGATTTGGACTGTTTCTCGATAATCACCTCGAGCGACTCGGCAAAATGGTGACCAGTCGCTTCGTCACCGTAAGTGACGAAGTGACTGGTAACAGAATGCTGTCTTTTTTTCATGGTCTATCAGATATATTCCATTCAGCTTGCATGATATTGAACGAGTTGAGGACGAATTACAAACGATGAAAGAAAATGCTGTTCCTAAAAGCACTAAAGATGCTAGAAGTTTGGTCTAAAACTATTCAAAGGGGAGGTGGAATTGGGATATGTTTTATCGAATTTCAAAACAGTCTTTTATGTGACTCGTATAGATAAGTAACAGAAGTCTGCGAGCACCTTTATTACATTTGCATGCCACTTTTGAAGATTGAAATAAATGATTTTTTAAAAAATAATCACCTGTGTATTTATACTAAAACAATTAGCCACCTCAGGCTCAGTGAATATCAGTGAATAATAACGTTGATTTCGTCTCGGGTATTATTTAAATAATATTGGCTGGCGTTGAGTGGTATATCAGATATATTCCATTCAGCTAGCATGATATTGAACGAGTTGAGGACGAGTTTAAAATCATAAGTTTCAAGTCAAGTCAAGTTTATTTTTATAGCATTTTAACAATATCATGCTAGCTGAATAAAATGTATCTGATATACCACGAAAAAAGCTAGCCAATATTATGATTATACATACACGTTCCTTTCACGTGTTCAGCATGTCTTTCTCTTTCAAAATTCTCTCAAAATCGTATTTAACAAGGAAAACCTGGTGGCTGTGTTTGTTTACAAATTGTCACAGTCGCTCATAGCACGGAAGTTTTACGTCTCCGATGTGTCTCTCTTCCAGTTTTTCGATGTCCGTTGGTATGTTTTTCTCTCGTAAATATGCATGAAGAATATCTGATGAAGTTTTGGTAGCCTTTCAGGTGTTCAATGCATCTTTCTCTTTCCTGGTGAACAAAGAAATGCTTGTGTGCATGCGTGGCAGAAAACTTTCTCACTGAATATTCACATCAGCTCCTACATATGATGTCATGTTGTCTTGACAACCATGCAATATCATAAACCTGGGCTGCCAACTCTCACGCAATGAGCGTGAGACACACGCATTTGATTGTCTTCGCACGCTCACACGCCATACCTCCGATTTCTCACGCTAGAAAAAAAATCTAGTTTATCTATCTTATCTAGGCTACCCATTGCGTCACGCCAACCACTTGAGATTGATCAATTATGCCTTACGCATGGCTAAACAGGCAGAGAGGTGTTCCCTTCTGTACACACTCCCCTATGGTAGGTGGCGCATCTAATGATGCTGCACTCGCCGGAAGTTGGATAATTGCCTACCGTCAATTTAGAGGGAGAGGAGAGAGAAGAAGGTATCCGAGTTGAAGACGGGTGTCTCAGACAGGTTTGTACATATGCACGCCAATGTGTGGTGTTACTGGCGTAATTATGAACTTATATAAAGTTTCTTAATCGTTTTAGCCTATAAGTGTTGTGAGAATATTTAATGCCATATCGAGAGCTGTGTACTAGGCATGCTAAATCATTATAGGCCTACTGCCATGCCGCAGCCTCTATCTTCCCCAACAAGCAGCACGGGAGAGCACCTAAATAGCACACGTTTATTAAGGCGTATTTTTAGTTTGTTTACTGTATGTTATCATACTTTATGACTTTATTTGAAGCCATACTGGAAATGTTGTAAAATAAAGCAAGTAAGAGATAATATTACAAATGCAAGAAGAGCCATTAGCCACCATACCTATTGTTTATTTACAGGGTATTTATTTTTAATTATTTATGATGTATATAATTGCTCAGTTAAAGTAAATAAAGCATGGTCACCTGTAATATCAAAGAACTTGAACTTGTGAATAATTAAAAAAAAAGACAGAGAACAATATACTGAGGAGACAGGGTTTCAAAGAGGGCAAGACAGGTAGAGAATATTTATCAGATAACAGGCCCTGACGAATGCTCTATTACTAATAAGAAACATAGATAAGAAATAAATTAATAAGAAATATATTAATATAGCTTATTTAAGTATGACCAAAATTTTTAAGCCCAACTTTGTGTGCACATTCCCACCTATGGCCAAGGTTCAGCTTTTTGTGTTTCAGTACTGTTCAAACATAATCATTTTAATGTTTCTTGTAGCACATGCACATTTTGCTTACTGTTTAAGCATTTTATTTGTTCTTTTGCTGTTGATATTTTTCCCCATGCCAATCTTCTGCTGAACCCAGTGGTGGGGAAAGCCCTTAAATGCATAATGAATAGTCAGTGAGGGACAATCTTATTTTTTGCAACAGTTATTAAAAACTTAACATTTAGTTTCAATTCAGAAGGTGTTTAGGCTTAGCTGATGAAATATTTTCAAACATGAACTTGCCTTTAAATCTGAAACACAGGTCTATAGGGCTACAGGAACATTGGCAGTCATCTGTAGTTTTCTAGTGTGGGGGCTTTTAAGCCAAAACTTGGTGCTTTTGTTGGCCACAAGCTGAAGGCCTGGCAAGTCAGGGTGTGTAAGAATGTAGGTATGGCACAGCAGGCCACTCCAAAAATCCACCAGAATGCAGGAACATCTACTAAATCCAAAATCTCAAACCCCCCCATTGTCCATCTCCAGCTGGACGACCCACAAACAAAACACCAGAATGCAGAGGGACAAGTGAATATCAAACTGAATACAAAATTCCCACTTACTGCATGGTGTGCGGAAAAATGTTGCCGTCGACCCCCCCCCCCAAAAAAAATCTCACTCCAAGGAATT
Source organism: Neoarius graeffei (assembly GCF_027579695.1). Classification (NCBI taxonomy): domain Eukaryota; kingdom Metazoa; phylum Chordata; class Actinopteri; order Siluriformes; family Ariidae; genus Neoarius; species Neoarius graeffei. Next base: position 41,919,810 of record NC_083592.1, on the reverse strand, counting down.
TCGAAAAGTTGGCAGCCCTGCATAAACCATATTCAACGCTCATTCTCCATTGGGTAGAGTGACGTAATACATGTAGGATAAGCGATATGCTAACAATATTGCATGCTATCAAACCAAATGAATGAAACCCGCTAGAAGGGAATAGATGTTTTTATTCCATTGAAAAAGTGTCCTATATGTATAATAATCACCGATATTCACCTCGCCTTCGGTGAATAATTGTTAAATATGAACAAGTCCACGTTGAGCAAATTAACAGTCGTACTTATTACATCCTGTGACCTTTTATGACCCCATGATAAGATTCAGTGCTGGTGCTTGTTTTCATATGTTTCTGATTATTTAAGTAATAAACCATATGCGGTAAAGTTTAATTTTGATTCCATTGTGAAAAACAAGGTCACTTTTTGTCATCATGTAATTGCATACCATAAATTTATTATCGTTTTTTTTATTCTAAACCTGAAAATATTACATGTAATTAATTACTTAGACCCTGGTGGAGAACAAGCTGTAAATTCCAGTTTTTAATCTTCTAGAAATAATCAGTGTGATAGAAATACAACAAAGTGCAGCTGGTTTAATGACACAAATGACTTTTCACTGGATTTCCAAGGGTCAAAGTCAGTTCAGGTCCCACCCAGACAATATCATGATTGTATTTTCTAAAACTGCAGCTGGCATTGCCAATTTAATTATTCCGTCTATCCTTTACCCTGAAACAGTGACAGTGACGTAGTTTAATATGGTGGCACAAAACAAAGACTTCTCTGTATAATATACAGTACCATTAAAGACAGTACTCCCTTGGTGTATCAGTGTATTTGTGAATTTGTGAAGGATATTTGTTTATTGCACAAAAAATATTTAGTTAGTCTCAAAACAAATTAAAAAAAAAAAAATCAGTGCTTTTGGTTTATTATAAAAGGACCTAAATTGGGTCCAGAGAGAATGAACAGATAAAATGAAATGCTCTCTACCTCTAGGATCTAATTGATTGATTGATTGACAGCATTTTAGAGACCTGATAAATATGTGACAATAATGTGAATCATCTCATCTCATTATCTGTAGCCGCTTTATCCTGTTCTACAGGGTCGCAGGCAAGCTGGAGCCTATCCCAGCTGACTACGGGCGAAAGGCGGGGTACACCCTGGACAAGTTGCCAGGTCATCACAGGGCTGACACATAGACACAGACAACCATTCACACTCACATTCACACCTACGCTCAATTTAGAGTCGCCAGTTAACCTAACCTGCATGTCTTTGGACTGTGGGGGAAACCGGAGCACCCGGAGGAAACCCACGCGGACACGGGGAGAACATGCAAACTCCGCACAGAAAGGCCCTCGCCGGCCACGGGGCTCGAACCCCGGACCTTCTTGCTGTGAGGCGACAGCGCTAACCACTACACCACCGTGCCGCCCAATGTGAATCATAATGTTAGCAATCAGTTAAGAGGTGGCTGTTAGGAACCTTCCTCAAACGCCTTGAATAATTAATTTAAAGTAGCACTGTGAGAAAACAATTGTTTTAAAGCCAAAATGAATTGATGATGGATTCATCTATAGACATGAAGCATATCTATGTAACGGTCACATCTGCTCATGTTAATAAGTCTGATTAGGTTGGAAATCCCAGTACGCTCATAAATCAAACCCGTGCAAACTTATTGATTTTACCCTTTTCATGTCACAAAGGCCTGAGGATTTTAATGGCCATCATTAGACAAGAGCATGCAGCACTGCGTCTGCCAACACTCTACTCTAGATGATTAGAAACAGGAGGGCAGACTTGATTATATCTGTCTGAGACTTGCTTCTGCTTATTGTCTGTCACTAACAGCAGAGCTAAGATTAGCTTTAGCAACCTGTGTCTGGCTGCAGGGTAACACTGGGGTGGTTTCACATGCAGGGTGGAAGTGAGATAGAGAAGTGATGTTGAATGAAATGAATAGAAGTCACAGATATGAGTAAAGTCAATAAAGCCATCTGAAACGCATCTATTTGATCAAATAGTCAGAAATGACCATTATATTTGCATTGTTTACAATGCAGTAGTGGTTAGCAATGTTGCATCATAGCAAGAAGGTTCTGGGTTCGAGCCCAGCAGATGATAGGGGCTTTTCTGTGTAGAGTTTGCATGTTCTCCCCATGTCTGCGTGGGTTTTCTCCGGGTGCTCCGGTTTCCCCCACGGTCCAAAGACATGCGGTTAGGTTAACATGGGGCAGCCTTGGGCTGAAGTGCCCTTGAGCAAGGCACCGAACCCCCAACTGCCCCCCAGGTGCTGTAGCATAGCTGCCCATTGCTCTGGGTATGTGTGTGTGCTCATTGCTCACTTGTGTGTGTGTGTGTGTTCATTGCTTCAGATGGGTTAAATGCAGAAGAGGAAGTTTACTGTGCTTGAGTGTGCATGTTACAAATAAAGCCTTCTTCTTCTTCATCAGATAAGTTAATATTTCTCCCATTTTGTAAAATGGTTTGGTGTAGAGCTTGCTAGGACAAGGTAGGGCAATGTCCATTATGCAAATGATTCTTTGTTCCACAACTGCTAACGAATGCATACCCCATTGGTTTGGTTGGTTTGCACAGTGATACGGAGGTTTTTAAGGGAAGAAACTGTTTCTTTCCTTGGTAGAAGACATCAGAAAATCCAGACGAGCACAAGCTCAGCTGGTGGTGATCCAGACCTGTCTGTCAGGAAAAGGAAAACAACAAAAATCCAGTATATCTGATGATCTGATGGAGAGTTGGAAATCTCTGCAGTTGAGAAACCTTGAGTAGAATCAGAACTCCACCATGCTGTCAGTTCCGTGTTACACAGTCTTTATAATGCATTAAGGCATGTGCTCTATGTGTACTCTATGCCAAGCTATGTCACTGAGTAACAAATGTCTGTTTAATAGTATAAAAGTAATCATGTGAGTGATTAGAGAAACCCAGCACACCTGGGTTACACCAGAATGCATTTCTTCTTCTTCTTCTTCTTCTTCATTAAAGCCAAACCTTCCATAAACATTGCCAGCTTTTCTGGCATCAAAAACACACTGTTTTACACTCAAATCTGACCAGTTCCAGTCAGGTGTCCTTCAGTAGCAACCAAAAATCGCCTTTAAACAACTGTAAAACATCTCATCTCATCATCTCTAGCCGCTTTATCCTGTTCTACAGGGTCGCAGGCAAGCTGGAGCCTATCCCAGCTGACTACGGGCGAAAGGCGGGGTACACCCTGGACAAGTCGCCAGGTCATCACAGGGCTGACACATAGACACAGACAACCATTCACACTCACATTCACACCTACGCTCAATTTAGAGTCACCAGTTAACCTAACCTGCATGTCTTTGGACTGTGGGGGAAACCGGAGCACCCGGAGGAAACCCACGCGGACACGGGGAGAACATGCAAACTCCGCACAGAAAGGCCCTCGATGACCACGGGGCTCGAACCCGGACCTTCTTGCTGTGAGGCGACAGCGCTAACCACTACACCACCGTGCCGCCCCACTGTAAAACATATTTACAATAAAATTCGCTATGTTACATGATATCAAATAATATGCTTTCAAAAACAAGTTACAATTGAGGCAGGATACAACTCAGCTTAAGGTTAATTCTCTCCAGCTGTAACTCAGTGCCTTAACAACTGAGTGACCACAACTAGCTGGCATTGGCTCACCCACTTCCACTGAATCAGTAATAATAATAATAATAATAATAATAATAATAATTTCAACTTATATCATGCCTTTCTCACACCCAAGTCCACTAAAAGAGGGTCAGGATGTAATTCCAGTGGTGTAGCTCCCCACAATCCCACCAAAAGGTGCACAAGGGTAAATCCCACACCGCCTGCACAGCTGCCACGCCACCACCAGGCAACATCGCTCAGAACACCGCGCCATGGATCCACAAACCGAGCACAGAAGCACCACTACGCAGAGCGCTGGTACATCCCAAACCACCTGCACAGCCACCGCGATGCAATGCCACCGGGCAACATCTCTCGGAACACTGCACCAAGCACAGAAGCACCGCTGCACAGAGTGCTGGACAACCCTGATGTTAAAAAAGCAACAAGCTCACTGCAATCCATAGTGAGAAGCACAGGCATCACCCATGGCAGAATAAGGCCTGAAGGAAACCGACGTCCAAAACTGGGTCCGGAGCTACACCCCAACCGGCAGACAAAACATTCAAACAAAGCACAAACATCAAACTATACAAACACAAAAAGGAAGACAAAGGAAAAAAAAGAAAAATAAAAAGCTCTGGTGAGAAGCCCCTTTTTGTAGCCCCTTTTTGCACAGCCTGTTCTTACGCCTTTATTCCATCTTGTGTTCTGTATGCAGTGTTGAATGTGAAACGTGGGTGGATGGGGGGTGTCTGTGTTGTTCCACCTCTGAGCTGGAACAGTTGGTAGTAACAGAGTCGGAATCAACGTCTGAGTAAAAGCCGGCACAGCGGGACAGGGGTGTGAAGTTTTTGACATTGACATTTTATTTTTTGAGACCAACGCAAATTCAAATGTCTCTGTCTACGGTTTCTAAGGGCCACATGCCTTTCTGACTCAAATCTCTTCCTACTTCTCTTCACTTTCTCCTCACATGTTTCTGATTGCGCAAACATGTGGCTTGCACAAGTCTCTCCATTCCTCTCTTCCTCATTACCTCTCTCTCTCTCTCTCTCTCTGAGAGCCGGGTCAACTAAAGTATGCAAACGTTATATGTATTGAGGCTGTTGCTTCTCTTAAACATGAATTGTTTAACAGAAGTGATTACATGTTGAATATGATGCCCTGCAACTTTGCATATATTTGAAGAGCGGTACACAGAAGCACCTCAACACTCAGGGCCCGTTTACACGAGGACGCTGTCGGGTAAAAACGACTAAATATTTTATCAGAAGTGCCTTTCGTTTACACGAGGACGGCGTTTCCGAGGCTGAAAAACGGATAAAATTGAAAACGCCTTCCAGAGTGGATAAGTTAAAAACGGCCCCCGTTGCATATCCGTCTAAACTACCCAATACGCGAAACTCTGCTCAGATCTGCTCACGTCGGGTACGCGTTTACGTCATACATATGTCATATACTGCACATGCCAGCCCGGGAAGTAAGAAAGTAAGTAAAAAAGTAAGAGCATGTCTGATTACATCGATCCAATGGACCTTCAAGCTGCTCTGTGTTTTAATGCAGTAGATGTGTTTTCCTGCTCACCCGCCCAGCTGGAGCTCCTCAGTTTGGTGTCGCCAAGTTACACACACACGCACGCGCGCGCCGCGCCGCCTATTCAAGCCGCTCGTGAAACCATAAACCCGAGACTGAAAACAAAACTAGCAGCCGAACGGGTTTATTTTGCTGAGATGGACACTGCCTTTTCTCTTCTTCACCGAAACAAGAGTGAGTGTTACTTAATAAAGGCAGATTAAAAGAGTTTCGGTTTGCTCCTGCTCCTCCCTCGAGCACTACAGTACCTCAGCCGGACCGGTGTTCTGTAAAGTTATCCTAGCAAGTTCTCATACAGACCGTTTTATTATTCAAAACAAGTCATTACAAATTATTTGACTCGGCCAAAGACTCGACCAATAAGCACAAAACATAAAAATCGGCAAATGCGTGAAATTCTCACCGATTTTCTATCAGCCCAGCTGATCGGTGGGACAAAACTACTGTTGAATTTTCCTACCCTCCTGGATTTCGCGCATGCTTGGTAGGATAACTTGACAGAACAGCGGCGCAGATGTGCAGATCAGACAAGACAGAAGACGTTGCGCATGCGTGCAGACATAGCGGAGACATTTATGCGTCACCGTATAGACGCAGATTTCCTCCTTGAAAACGGTCGTGTAGACGCGGAAAAAAGTGAGAACGAAAACGGACTTTTGCGTTTTTGTTTTATACCGTCCCCGTGTAAAGTGGGCCTCAGGCTACATCCACACGGCAACGGCAACGAGATTTTTTTTTTAAAAATATCGCGTCCACATGGGCAACGGATCAGTAAAATATCAGGTTCATATGGCAACACAACGCTTGCTGAAAACGATGCAATACACATGCCACACCTCTATGTGCGCTGTAAGATGGTCCCATCGGAGACACCAGAACAATAGAAGAAGTAGACGCATGCGCATAAACCCCTTCTTCTGTAGCATCAGCCACATAAAGTTTTGATTATTAATCGGTAGCGTAAAATAGTATCTATTGTCTAAGACACTTATTTATATTTCATATTAAAACGTCAATGTAAATTAATACATAGAAAGCCTGGCCAGGCGCTGAACGTTCTTCTGCCTTCACTTTAAGAGAAATTCAGGGCGAGCATGAGCCTAGGTCCTTCCCTGTCACTGTCACACGCGCACACCTTCTCACTCCCTGTCCTATGGCTGTAGTCCCTTTAAATCACGTGCTCGTTTTTTGAATGGAGACGCGGAAAGAGGAATGAACGGGGGTAGATGAAAGCCGGTACGCCAACATTCTGAGATCCTCCAGAATTCTTTAATGGTCCGGAATAAATTGAATGCTACACGTTGATGGATTACTTTGTTCTTCTACGCCCTTTTTGAGGAATGTATTGTCGGACTTAAACCAACATCTGAAGAGGTGAAATCGCTCCTTTTTTTTCCCTATTTTTGCTGGCGGGATTGTCATGTGGTTGTGACGTCATCGTAAACAAATCCGTTCTACTCATCCAGATGACTTCGCAACAGCGCCGTTGCCAGATTTTTCCACTCTGGAACCCGTTCTCAAAAGATTTCGTTTTGGGGCACCCAAAACGCCGGTGCTGTGTGGACGCCAGGCCGAAACGATAAACAATTTTATCAGATTCACCTGAATCTGTTGCCGTGTGGACAGGGCCTCAGTTCACCTGCTGTTGTTTTGAAAGCAACGCCGATATTCTCGGGGTATTCATATTTCTGATGCATACAGTGGTGCTTGCAAATTTGTGAACCCTTTAGAATTTCCTATATTTCTGCATAAATATGACCTAAAACATCATCAGATTTTCACACAAGTCCTAAAAGTAGATAAAGAGAACCCAGTTAAACAAATGAGACAAAAATATTATACTTGGTCATTTATTTATTGAGGAAAATGATCCAATATTATATATCTGTGAGTGGCAAAAGAAGGTCCGGGTTCGAGCCCCGTGGTCGGCGAGGGCCTTTCTGTGAGGAGTTTGCATGTTCTCCCCGTGTCCGCGTGGGTTTCCTCCGGGTGCTCCGGTTTCCCCCACAGTCCAAAGACATGCAGGTTAGGTTAACTGGTGACTCTAAATTGACCGTAGGTGTGAATGTGAGTGTGAATGGTTGTCTGTGTCTATGTGTCAGCCCTGTGATGACCTGGCGACTTGTCCAGGGTGTACCTCGCCTTTCGCCCGTAGTCAGCTGGGATAGGCTCCAGCTTGCCTGCGACCCTGTAGAACAGGATAAAAATAGATAAATAAATAAAAATGAATGATAAATACAGTATGTTCACAAAAATGCCTGGTTAATCTGATTCTTGCTCTGATGCATATATGTTAGTTACAGAGAAATGTGCATGCGCAGTACCCAGAGCAACCTGGAATTTTTTTTCCTTTGTTTTTTGAGCCAACAACCGCAGATTATTTACAACATTTTTTGTCAGAGAACACATTTTGAATCCGTGTTTGAAAGGTCATTGATCCATTTCAGGTTTATGAATTTCTTCTTATTGAAGTAGATCGGTGCCTGGTCTTACATGACTGAAAATAACTGTCTGGGAGCATCGCCAGGATTGCTGCAGTGTGAGTGAGACTCACTTTACTATCAGGACTTTACTGTACAGAACAGAAAAACATTGCAAACCTTGAAGGAGAACTGAAGGCAAATTTTTATCATCAAAATTCTATTTCTCTCATTTTATTAAATATAGAAATGCATTTTTGATAGCTATTGTCACTGCTGTAGCAAGTTATGAGTGTTTGAAATATGCTCTGTAATATATCAGTCCAAATGTCAAAGCAATGGCCATAAACGAGATTCGTTGAGACCTGTGCGAGACATTGTAGGACGGAAGTAAAACGTACAGCGGAAATCAAAGTGACCAACATCTGCCAACATTATCAAAAGACGCGCGCGCCCTCTTTCGAATGCTGATGTAATCAAGTCAGAAGTTTTGTTTGTTTTGATAGCAATCAGGAACGTTTGAAAAAAGTAGGCAGTAATCGTCATTTAAACTCATTTCTATGCAATATTTCGTTTGGAAAACAGTTTTCAAAATGGCGGCACTGACACCTGGTTGATACTTCACGTTTCGAAGTCTCACACAAGTCTCGTGAAGATCGCGCGGATAAGCGACGCCTGCCGTGGACCAAACGAACTAAATTCAACATGACTAAAAACCGAATAGGCTGATGAGTATAATATTTACTTGCAATTAGTTGCCAATACGAGTCACGATATAAGGTTACTAAAACCGAAAATGTAATTGAATAACACGTTAATTAAGAAATAAAGCAAGTTTAAAAATGACTTCAGATCTCCTTTAATATGTAGAGCTGCAAGTTAGATCTTTTGCAGTTTTATCCACTGCATCTGTGAAAGACCTTTAATTACTTGTCCAGCATGTTGTTCCTGGAGGTGTAATGATGCACAAAATTCTAATTTTATACAGTGTGATATGACAGTGTCTTGATACGATACAATTTCCGCATAGCAAAAATAAGCATTGCGTGAATATGTATATGCCTTAAAACATTTAATCCTATAAAAGGGCAATAATTGAAACTTAATGTGTGATCTATTCAGACTCAAGCGTTGTATAATGAAGTAAAAGCTGTGCATTAGAATGGAACAGAATGAAACATGGCTAATTAAACATTAGCTCTCTTGCCACTGGTAGGCAGGGTTGACAGGTCTCAGCAAAATCTCCGATTCTGCTTTACATTACATTACATCACATTACATAAAATGGCATTTAGCAGACGCTGTTATCCAGAGCAACATAGAACAAGTGCAAAAGTCAGGGACACAAACTGCTCAACTTCTAGACAAGAAAGTTCTAGTACCAACTAAACAAATGACAGCAATATTTAGTGTGATATGTTGTTGAAATCCCAGTACTCAAACAACCAAGGAAATAAAACCAACCATATAAAGTATAACTAAATAGAGAACTCAGAACAGCTAACCCCAGGCTAGACCGTACACAGCCTGGGTTGGTCAAGACCGATATGCAGTTACACAGTGGGCAGGGAAGAAGGGGAGAGGTGCAGCCTGAAGAGGTGAGTCTTCAGTCTGTGCTTGAAGGTGGTCAAGGGAGTCGGCAGTTCTGACCTCAATGGGAAGGGAAGGTCATTCCACCGATGGGGAACCAGGATGGACGGTTGTCTTGAGCGGGCTGGGCAGGAGCAGAGAGGAGGAGGGCCAGGCGACCAGTAGTAGCGGAATTTTATTTTATTTTTTTTAATTCTTTCTCAAAAACTGCACAAAAAGAGCTGAAAGGATCCTAAACAGTTTAGTACTGGAAAAGGGACTCATATTTTTCCAAGTCTTTACACTTGAAACAAGTTCACCGTCGCACACACACATTTCTCATCTCATGTCATTATCTCTAGCCGCTTTATCCTGTTCTACAGGGTCGCAGGCAAGCTGGAGCCTATCCCAGCTGACTACGGGCGAAAGGCGGGGTACACCCTGGACAAGTCGCCAGGTCATCACAGGGCTGACACATAGACACAGACAACCATTCACACTCACATTCACACCTACGGTCAATTTAGAGTCACCAGTTAACCTAACCTGCATGTCTTTGGACTGTGGGGGAAACCGGAGCACCCGGAGGAAACCCACGCGGACACGGGGAGAACATGCAAACTCCGCACAGAAAGGCCCTCGCCGGACCCAGGGCTCGAACCCGGACCTTCTTGCTGTGAGGCGACAGCGCTAACCACTACACCACCATGCTGCCCCACACATATTTCTGATTTGTTGTTTCAAAATTAACCCAATTTGGCATAAATATCACAAACCTGGCAACCCGGCTGTCAATGTCAGTCTCAAAACCTGTTTTGTTTTGTGCCATGTCTAAAGCATAGGCCACTTTATTTCACATTCAGCTGTCCAGCAGAGAGAGAGAGAGAGAGAGAGAGTGTTATTAGTGCCAGTTATTTTTGCCAGTTATTTTAGTGGTGAAAAACACTGTGCTTAGGAGAAGCACATATATATTTTTGAATCCCAGTAGCTTCTCCTGAGTCAAGATAAACAGGAAACTTTTTTTTCCGAATTGTGAGTGTGATTAAATTTAAATGTTTATTCCACCTCATTGGTGTAGTGGTTACCGCTGTTGCCTCACAGCAAGAAGGTCCTGGGTTCGAACCCCGGGGCTGGCGAGGGCCTTTCTGTGTGGAGTTTGCATGTTCTCCCCGTGTCCGCGTGGGTTTCCTCCGGGTGCTCCGGTTTCCCCCACAGTCCAAAGACATGCAGGTTAGGTTAACTGGTGACTCTAAATTGACCGTAGGTGTGAATGTGAGTGTGAATGGTTGTCTGTATCTATGTGTCAGCCCTGTGATGACCTGGCGACTTGTCCAGGGTGTACCCTGCCTTTCGCCCGTAGTCAGCTGGGATAGGCTCCAGCTTGCCTGCGACCCTGTAGAACAGGATAAAGCAGCTAGAGATAATGAGATGAGATGAGACTTCTTTGACTTGATTTTTCAAGGAAAAAAGTTGAGAATATTTTTCAGAACCCAGGGGGAACTCTGCATAAATCTCATCTTCGGGCATCTTCTTTTCATCTTCTACCTGGCAACTCCATCTCCAGCATTCTTTTCCCAATATACCCTGGATCTCTCCTCTGTATGTGTCCAAACCATCTCAAGCTCGCCTCTCTCACTTTGTCTCCAAGCTGTCCTACATGTGCTGTCCTTCTAATATCTAATCCTGTCCAGCTTTGTCACTCCTAATGTGAATCTCAACATCTTCAGCTCCACTACCTCCAGTTCAGCGTCCTGTCTTTTTGACAGTGTCGCTCACTGTCTCCAAACCATACAACATCGCTGCTCTTACTACTGCCTTGTACACTTTCCCTTTCACTCTTACTGGCACCCTTCTGTCACAATTCACTCCTGACACTCTCCTCCGTCCATTCCAACCTGCTTGCACTCTTTTATGCACTCTCCATTACTTTGTACAGTTGACCCCAGATATTTGACCTCATCTACTTTGACCACCTCTGTTCCTTGCAGCTGTACTATTCCACTCTCCTCCCCCTCATTCACGCACATGTACTCCGTCTTGCTCCTCCTGACTTTCATTCCCCTTCTCTCTCGTGCAGACCTCCATGCCTCTAAGTTTTCTTCCACTTGCTCCCTGTTTTCACTACAGATCACAATATCATCTGCAAACGTCACTGTCCATGGAGACTCTTGCCTGATGTCGTATGTCAACCTGTCCATTACCATTATGATATAACTGCTGTTTCATTAATTGCTGAAGAGCATATGCTGCTAGATTTGCAGGTTCAGGCACTTTGTGTTCATGCTGTGTTGGCTTTTCCTTTATGTACGGGTAAGGCCTGGACTTTAATTAGCTAAACGAGCCCTGCTCTTCTGCATCGACATTAAAAGGAGATGATAGCCATTAATTTCTGTGAAGACATCTGCTCACACACACGTAATGAATTCAACTGTTTTATTGTCATCATTTTTCTCGTAGCTTGGTCATTAAATGCCACGGTTTTAAGGTCTCCAGTGATATGCAGTCCTTAGTGTGATGTGTTTGAGAAGGGTTGTTTAAGTAATTATTGATGAACATTATTTCCCCTTCTTTTACAGTACTAACATTTAATCACTAAGCAGATGCTTCTTATCCAGAGTGGCAAAAGACAAATGTAGACATGTTTAGGTGTGTGCTTTTATGGCTATCAACACCGAATATAAAATGTCGAGATACATGTTGTGTAGCATACTGGGAGAGATTTCACTCTCATCTTCACTAATGCAATGGTGATGACTGACGTGAAGATTTTTTTTTAACAAGACCTACTGCCGGTTCTGTTTTGACAGTGTGTTACATTTTTAAATATGGTATTTGTTATCACCTGTCAGTGTGTACACACACACACACACACACACACACACACACACACACACACACACACACACACACACACAAACAGAAAACAGCATAACCATGTGTCCAAAATCGCTCACTCGTTCACTACTCCCTACTCCCTATACAGGGAATTACTCCATAGAGGACTATATAATGAGCTCAGTGGTAAAATTTAAAAAACACTTTCAGACACTAGTCCGTCGCGCTGGTATTTACGTCATTACTGTCGCACAATTAAAACGTGCCAGGTCAGTCAGCTGGTGGGTTTTCAAAATAATAAATACATGCATGTATTTTTGTGATAAATACTGAGCGTATTTCCCACATTAATCAATCCAAAGTACCTGCATCTTTCAGTTTTTTTAAATCAAGGCTGAATACTTTCTTCTTTGCCGCTGCCTTTTATCAAATCAAATTTGAGACTTTTAATTTGATTTCTTTCAGCGCGACCGCAATGCATGATGGGATATATTGCTTGGTTAGTGACCATCGGTTGTACACTACTTTTCGTGATGCATTGTGGGATACTTTGAGTGCACTATATAGGGTGTAAATAATCCTCACTATCGTTTCGGACAGCACTACAAAATGGCGTCCTCACTATATAGTGCCCTATATAGTGAATAGGGAGCGATTTTGGACACAGGGATAGTCTTAGTCCAGATATACAAGGTGAAAGTGATGCCTATATTGTAAGCAGGCTTTTTGGAGGCTGTATCTAGCCACCCTAAAAAAATCTGCATGTTCTCCAGTACCTGTGTGGGTTTCCTCTGGGTGCTCCAGTTTCCTTCCAGAGTACAAAAGTTGCTTTTACACAGGCACTTGCGCTGGCACAAGCTATTCTCGGAAGAAGATGCCCTGGCGCAACTGCCGGTGTAAATACGATTTGTTCTGGATCAATTTGACACCGGTGGGTGCAACTTGTTCCACTTTATGAGGTGGTATAACTTGTTCCAGAGCATCTTGTTCTGGGTGTAACTTGTTCCTGCTTACCGTCTACACACAATCAGTGGTAAGTAAGAGGGTTTACGCGTGTGCGGTAGCGTTCATCCGAGTCATATATCATCCAGATAAGATGACCCATGTGACCTCAACGACTCTCCTTAGGGTTGATTTTGGTCCACTAGAGGATAAATAGGCGACACGGTGGTGTAATGGTTAGCACGGTCGCCTCACAGCAAGCAGGTTCTGGGTTTGAGCCCAGCAGTCGGTGGGGACCTTTTTGTGCAGAGTTTGCATGTTCTCCCCGTGTCTGCATGGGTTTCTTCTGGGTGCTCCGGTTTCCCCCACAGTCTAAAGACATGCAGGTTAGGCTAATTGGTGGCTCTAAATTGACCATAGGTGTGAATGGTTGCAAGGAGAAAACCTCTGTAATAATCTGGTAGAAGGCAATGGGAAACCACTACTGTAATGTTCCGTAGACACTTTGATGGCTGAAGCTATCAGAGTGGCCATGTCACTGTAATGATATGCCAAAATGGATGCAGAGGATAAATACCTGAAACTCCCCACTAGTCAGTCAGAACTAAAGAAGCCTTTCGGACGAAAAGTGAAATGTCTTCAAGGATTTCAAGCACGTCCACTTGCCTTCTTTAGCACCTATGGATCTGGATAAGACCGCTTCACGGCAAATTCAATGGTCAGTTCTTCTCAATTGCTTTTCCTTGTCAAACTTCTCTGCCTTTAAATGATGGAGTCATGCAATTCCCAAGCCAATCGCAGTGATAACTGGACTAAAGAAGAAGTTCTTACCCTTATCCAATTGTGAGGAGATGCAGATCATTGTTTTAGAAGAAGAAACCTTTATTTGTCACATGCACACTTCAAGCACAGTGAGATTCATCCTCTGCATTTAACCTATCTGAAGCAGTGAACACACACACACACACATCCAGAGCAGTGGGCAGCCATACTACAGTGCCCAGGGAGCAGTCAGGGGTTCGGTACCTTGCTCAAGGGCACTTCAGCCCATGGCCACCCCATGTTAACCTAACTGCATGTCTTTGAACTGTGGGGGAAACCGGAGCACCCAGAGGAAACCCACGCAGACACAGCGAGAACATACAAACTCCACACAGAAAGGTCCTCACCGGCCGCTGGGCTCGAACCCAGAACCTTCTTGCTGTGAGGCAACAGAGCTAACCACTACACCACCGTCATTGTTTGCCTTTTCAATTTAAAATTCATCTAAAAGAGCTGACTCAAAGAGTTGAATTATTCCCTGAATGACACATCACTCAGAGTGAATCAGTTTTCCGGAAGTGAAAGTTGGATTTACCGCCGAACCACCAAGCATTTAAACAGAAACAAGTAGCGAGAGGACAATAAAGCAAGTTAAAAACAAACGTCTGATCACTGATTTGCCATGTGCACTTTTGTGTTGACCTGTCTAACCTTCAGTTTGCCACCGATAGAGAGTGAGAGTGTAAACATGAACTAAAGTGGGTGCAACTTGTTCCAGGTGCAACTTGTTCCCACTGCCTGTGTAAAAAGCACAAAAGACATACAGCAGTTCAGCTGGCTACTCTAAATTGCCCATAAGTACGAATGTGTGTATGTGTGTGTATGTGGCCCATTCTATAATTGCGGGTACATTTCAAGTGTTGACTCTGTCGTCAACTCTGTTACCGTTAAACTGGGCAATCCATTAACGGAATCGATGACAACAGAGTTGACATTTTCCACCATTTTGTGTCTTTAACTCCACACGCTAACCTCAAACTAGCTACCACATGGCATGTATAAAAAGAGAATTTTATGGATTTTAATAATATTATTGTTTTTTAAAAAAATGAGTGAGACATTCACTCCAATATCACAACAAGTGTTGCCAGGCAAAACAAACCTCGCCCAGTAGCACTTATGATCAATATGAAAGAAGATATCGCAAAAAAAATAGGTACCCTATGGGTACATGTGACTACTGCTTATAATCAATCAAAGTACTTCCCACACCATGTGGTGCATAGGGTGGCGCCGATCTCTGTAGCCCTCAGCTTCTCGCCTATTACATAGCTAGGGTTACAGTGGGGGGCTAGTCCTCTGGTAACCGTGAGAGTTTGACTCCCCACTCACGTCTGTATTGCAGCATGCCTTGCCAGATGGCAGTAGGTACCATTTTTATGAAGGTCTTTGGTATGACCCAACCATGAGTAGAACTCGCAATCTCCTGATTGAGAGGCGGACATGCTAACCACTAGGCCAACTCACGGTATTCCCTGCCTATAAATAAAACTGTTTCTGATACCATGTCCATACAGTAAATATAGCATATATATTTATTCGATGAGGCAGTAGCCACAAAAATTAAGTGTAATCCAAAAATGAACAATTTAAAAATCACAGAAGTAAAATATGCCAAGTGTCTGTACTTTATATTATTCTACTCTTACCTCTTACAGTTTTCGAAACTGAAACCTTCGAACTGAGGCTGACATACACACGCTGTCTCCATGACTGAAACTCTTATTTCCCGGAAATGGCCTGGCGCTAAAGCTCAGTGGAACGCACTTTCCATCTGTAATAAGCATAAACATGTCTGAAAGTTGGGCGGCATGGTGGTATAGTGGTTAGCGCTGTCGCCTCACAGCAAGAAGGTCCGGGTTCGAGCCCCGTGGCTGACGAGGGCCTTTCTGTGCGGAGTTTGCATGTTGTCTGCGTGGGTTTCCTCTGAGTGCTCCGGTTTCCCCCACAGTCCAAAGACATGCAGGTTAGGTTAACTGGTGACTCTAAATTGACCGTAGGTGTGAATGGTTGTCTGTGTCTATGTGTCAGCCCTGTGATGATCTGGCGACTTGTCCAGGGTGTACCCTGCCTTTCGCCCGTAGTCAGCTGGGATAGGCTCCAGCTTGCCTGCGACCCTGTAGAACAGGATAAAGCAGCTAGAGATGATGAGATGAGATGTCTGAAAGTGATTTCTTTAGTCTAGTCCATTTATTTCAAATGGTGAACCGAATTGTATGCACTCACCGGTCATTTTAAGCGGAACATGTGTATGCGCATGCGCAGTGCACGATAGTTACACTTAGATTCTTACAGCACGATGACATAGTGGCTAGCGCCTCTATATGAGGCAGTAGACACAACAAAAATGATTTTGACCTTTTTGGTGACCTTGACCAGATGACTCTCAAAATGTTGGAGGTTCTATTTGAGACTAATGCCCATCTATCCTGAAAGTTTCATGAAGATTGATCCAGCCGTTTTCTCGTAATATCATTTAAAAAACCAAAACAAAACAAAGAAACCCGACCGAAAACAATACCTCGCCCCGCTTACTCTGTAGCAGTCAAGGTAATAACAGATTTGACAAATAATTAATCTACTGTTGGTGTATCCTCAATATTTTGTTCAAATTAATGAGATAAGAAACATAACAAGGCCTCACTGCCTTTCTGAAGTTTCCCACCAGAGGAAGTGACATCACTCAGTGCAGGTGTCATGCGTATTATTAAAAGTCTTTGTGGATTTTAGGCAGTTTTATAACAGAGTTAACAGAGTTGACAATAACATTGGGACGGATAAAAATATAGATTTTTTTATGACTGAAATTTCACATAATACAGAAAATAGACTTTCTATGCAATTGATTTCAAAACATTTAATCAAATAAGCCCCCAAAAAACCGATTGTTAGACTGAATCGCTTCATGCTTATTCGAGTTGAATGTATGAATCAGGAGTCGAAGACAGCCAATAATGTGGGGGGAGGGGTGGGAGTCATTTAGTTAATGTTTTTATGGATAAATTGGGTCTAAAATGTACATCAAGCATTGCTATTGGTGGAAGTTTGTCATAATCTGCATTATTGCTCAAAACTGATTCAGTAAAGATTTCTTTTGTGGAAAATAACAAAAGGTTTATCTCGGAGATGCGAACTGTACCCTGAATTCTAGAATGACCCATGTGTGTATATGGTTGTTCGTCTCCGTGTTAGTTTGGTAATCTATCCAGGGTGTACCTTGCCTCTCGCCTGAAGTCAGCTGGGACTGGCTCCAGCTCATCCACGACCCGCATTGGATAAGCGACGTAGATGATGGATGGATGTTTACAGTACTGTATATGAAAAGCTCGTTATTAGATAATTATAATTTCAATTCAGTACATTAACTTTAATTCCTTCTTTTTTGCAGCCTACCGTCTTTGGGACATTGATTGATAAGCCACTGTCTGACTGCAACTCAGTAAGTGAATTAATGTGTCAGTTGATATTTAGATTTTGACCTAAATTCTACAGTCAGTCAGTTATATTTGAAGCCTGATGATAAGCTTTTTATGTCTGCATTCTTGTTTAGCTTCTTTATTTGACTTCCTATAGGAATTTATTCAAATTTTTTCTGTTATATTTTAGTTGTAGGGTGGCACGCTGGTGTAGTGGCTAGCACTGTCGCCTCATAGCAAGAAGGTCCGGGTTCGAGCCCCATGGCCGGTGAGGGCCTTTCTGTGCGGAGTTTGCATGTTCTCCCCGTGTCCACGTGGGTTTCCTCCGGGTGCTCCGGTTTCCCCCACAGTCCAAAGACATGCAGGTTAGGTTAACTGGTGACTCTAAATTGACCGTAGGTGTGAATGTGAGTGAGAATGGTTGTCTGTGTCTATGTGTCAGCCCTGTGATGACCTGGCGACTTGTCCAGGGTGTACCCCACCTCTCGCCCATAGTCAGTGGGATAGGCTCCAGCTTGCCTGCGACCCTGTAGAACAGGATAAAGCAGCTAGAGATAATGAGATGAGATATTTTAGTTGTCTTGTAAATGAAAATGTTAGCATACTAATGATTCAGATGTCTAGACCATGAAAAGTGATCTTTTTATTGTTAAACTGTATTAATTGCCATTGTTGAATGTTTCTGAAAATCGTTTATTGATGTGAGACTAAATAATGTACCATTTGAGATGCTGACTTACAACAGTCAGTGTCTGACTAATGCAAATGTCAGTGGTTGGCATCCCAGCAACTTAATTATCACCAGCAAAGGACATAATGAAGCATTCCTGCTCTTGGCAAGTTAAGCACATTAGATGGAGACAAAGTTGGTCCAGGGTCTGAGAGAAACATTCTGTAAATGCTGCCAAGGGGCAAATGACTTATTCAGTTACTGAAACACAAGGGCCCATGCACAGCTCATTTATTCATTTATCAGGTAAATACTTCAGCAGATATTATGGTCTAAGATGTCACTCACCTTAGAGACTGTTTGACATCGAGCATTGAGTGATTTGTCAGCAGTTTGGCATTCGTTCTGGTGATGATAGAAATCAGATGTGCAGTTCGGGCTCAAGCACAAACCCTTCTGGACAGTTTGTTCTACATTTTGCTTTCTTTTTTTTAAACTTTCACACACACTTGAGCAATAAATTAGATTAAAAAAAAAGCCTCAAAAGTCTGGGATTTAACACTGCCTGCCATGAAAAGGTTCTTTCTTTTTGGGTTCATGCTCATGCCAAAATGGAAACGGTCACCAGACAAGAAGATGGGTGCCAATTAAAAAGTGTTAATGGAGTTGGAGGGCAGTTTTTGCCCCTACAGAGGATGTTAACAGTATGAGGTCTTATCTGATTATCCCACTGGAGAGGCAACAGCCACTTTTTCCTCAACCTAATATAACCTCGGAGGATCGGGCAGGTTTAGAGACGTGTTAAGACAGAGGTGAATCTGTGCCTGAGATTATGTTAACGTATGAATGTTGAACAATCGCTCTCTCCACAGGATTGCACACCAGAGGAAGTCGATGCACAAGATTAGTGTAGAGGGCTGAAGGCCAGTGAGAGGAGCTTAAAGG
Source organism: Neoarius graeffei (assembly GCF_027579695.1). NCBI lineage: Eukaryota > Metazoa > Chordata > Actinopteri > Siluriformes > Ariidae > Neoarius > Neoarius graeffei. The sequence continues at coordinate 41,900,963 of NC_083592.1, read as the reverse complement.
ATTAAATTAATAACACCAAAAGCCAAATTGATTTCCTTTAGCAAGGTGCTTGTTCTTTGCAAGCATCAATCTTGTAACTGGCATGGTCTGTGAACACAGGCAACATGTATGATGCCTCATTTAAAAAAAAATACTCCAAGTCATACAGTGTAGTGTCACATACATTTCAAATGATTGAGCTAGTGATGAGTAAAGTGCTTAAAATTATGATATGATATACAACAAATCCACATAACAAAACACAACATGTTTGAAGCAGAAGTCTTGTGCAATTCCAGATGTTTTGGCATACAGCTATCAGCCAACACAGGACCACCTGCTGCTGTTAAATGACTTGATTTCCAGTCTAAATTAAATATTTCATCATCCAAGCCTGTTACTGTCATTGACAGTTCCATTTTCTTCCAAATCCTTGAATGATTTCGTCTTCCTGTAAAAAACAAGAATCATCAAACCATACAAGACATACCGCATTAATCAGCAATGATAGACTATTTGTCTGGCATTAGTGTATCATGATTTGATTGTTGATTGACCAGCTGCCTGAGGTTATTAGTCATGACTGGTATCCAATAGCAACCGACTAGCCGAGCATGCTGGGAGGGCGGAATGGTAGAATTTTAATGAGTGCTTGTTGGCTGAGGAGGGAATGATTTCTCATCTGCTTTAGCCACCAGCTTAAGACAGACCTAATCATCAAACCCACTGGCCTTCTGTCATCTGTATGACAATCTGGAACCTGATAAAACACAGTACTGTGCAAAAGTCTTAGGCACACGTAAAGAAATGCTGTAGACCAAAAATGGCTTAAAAATAATGAAATGAAGTGAAAGGTTTCAACTTTCAATTGAATTTTTTTTTAACCCTCATCCTACCATGCTATTTTACACCTTAATCTTACCATGTGGGGTCCGTTTGGACCCCAATACTTTTCTTTAAAATTAAAGCTTATAAAGACAAAATCACCAGATAAGTTTTGTTCAGAACATCTTGTATTAATAACAGCAATACACTAAAGGGCCCAAGGCATAAAGAACACACTTAACCTTCATCCTACCAGCCAATTTTACATACACAAACTACCAGGCGGGGTCCGTATGGACCCCAGGAGGGAATACTTTGAAATCAATGCAGTAAGAACCAATTCAATGCAGCAAACAGACATAACTTTATTGAAGAACAAAATCCACTATGGCTGAATATCAATGATGTATTATAAATGCAATAACATTGCAATAATATTGCAATAACTAGCATACATGTAGCAAATTATAGCGCCACAAAAAAAATTGGCATTATATACATGATTTTTGCAGCTCATGCAACTGTAAAACATTCTGGATTACAACTTAGGTCTTTTCTTACAGAATTTAAAACAAAAAAAGTAATTGTAAAATAATTTAGGGCTTTTGTTTTGCAGCCTGTGCTTATTGCAGCAGTGGGGTCCACACGGACCCCAAGAAGGAATGCCTTGGTAGTTTCATTATGGAACATAAAAGAAATAAAAGAAGTTAACTTTCAGTGTGCTATTCAATTATAAAATGAAAGACAGATAAACTTTACTCTGGGGTCCGGTTGGACCCCAGTAACAAATTAATTATACCTTCACAATGCAAAAAGCTGATCTTCCGGTGCTTTAGTGTTTTGATTAAGACATAAATTCCGACAAATTCATAAAACGGTGAGGCAGTATGTCACATATTTTTAAAATGGCAAACAAACATATAGGTGCGGGGTCCAGATGGACCCCACTTGGTAGGATGAAGGTTAATAAACAACAGTAAGCAATAATAAATGAAACAAAGTCAATATTTGGTGTGAGACGACCCTTTGCTTTAAAAAAATATATATATAGTCGTCTCAGGTACAGTGAGTGCAGTTTTATGCGGAAATGAGCTGTAGGTTTTACTGAGCATCTTACAGAACCACCCACAGTTCTTCTGGACACTTTGTCGCACTCGCTTCTTCATTTTGCACCAAAACCCAGTAGCCTTCATTATGTTTTCTTCCTTAATCTGAAAAGTGCTCTCTTATGTAATATGCTGCTCAGATACAAACTTTTTTTTTCTGTAACATTTAATTTTGTGCTGGAAAACAAACGTTTGGACTCTAAAATGTTTCGGTACTGACTCGATAATGTAGAAGTCATCAAATAGAAATCGATAACAAAGTTTGTATGAAAAAACAAATAGAGTGCCTTTGCACAGTATGGTATATCCAGTATTCTTTAATCCTTAAGAAACAAGAGATTCTTATTCATAATATGGATTTAGGAATAATATTAATAGAGTTTTATTATTCATTATACTACAGCATTGTTGAAGTCTCTGATCCGATTGGTCAGAAGGGGTTCATGTGTTTTCTGTAACAGCAGCTCTGACAATAATTCCAGCTGTAATTCAAATGATAGGTTTATATTAATATTCTTGTTCTCGGAACGGTGATGTTTGTACGATTGGATTTCCATCACTCATTTCCATGTTGTGTCAATGGCATCATGTCACCATGTGGGTCAATTAACCTGTCAGAGTGGCCCCTGATTCTGATTTGTGAGCTAGGCAGATTTCTTCCTGGGCTCCCACTCAGAAGTATGAGATGGAGAGTTAGACTGACTTCAGCTTTCCCCACCAGAAGGAAGGGGGAGTGTGGGAATCTATTATCTCTCATTTGTACAGGACAAACACAATTAGTAAAAAAAAGTCAGAGGAGAAACATGCAAAAGATATATATATTAGTGCTGTCAAAAATGTCGCGTTATTAACGCGTTAACTTGACTCAATTTTAACGGCAATAATTTTATCACGAGATTAACGCTCTGTGACATGATGTAGGTTTTTCATAAGCTTTTGAAACTGCCAGGAACTTGGAACAGAGACTTTGCTTAGAAAAACGATAGCAGCTAGACTGTAATGCCACGCCCCACACAGCCAGAGTCCTCTGCCCTCCCCCGAAGAGCCACGGTGCTCGGCTTAGGTTTCGTTTTCCCATCGGCGGCTCCAGCCCAACTTTGCAGTGGCTGTGACAAGACGTGTTATGCTCTGCAATAAAAAAAAAAACATTGGTACAACCAGTGTTCGAACTATGCCGATATTTTCGGGGGATCCCTTTTTTTCCCTTGGGGGGGGGTGCTTGCGCTTGTCTCAGAGCGCGGATCTCTATCGCGCGCTCACTTCGGATATGCAAATGCTTCCCGTTACACACGATTGCTATGTCAATAAACATCATTTTGCCAGTATTTTAGAGACCCCCCAACATTTCCCAAATTATGTTTTCAAGGGATCTCATGTCTGTTTCAGGGGATCTCGGATCCCCCGAGTACCCCCGTAGTTCGAACGGTGAGCAAGCCCATTCACTTTTTTATGCTGATAAGAGAATTACAATGGTTTTTCATGTGACAAAAATGTGCGATTAAATTGCGATTAATCGCGAGTTAACTATGACAGTCGCGACATTAATCGCGATTAAATATTTTAATCGCTTGACAGCACTAATATATATATATATATATATATATATATATATATATATATATATATATATATATATATATATATAACATTTTCCAGCTGGGAGGTCGATATCATGAAATACCATGACTGAGGTCTTGAAAATACTGACCGAGGCCTCTGGGCTGAGGTCAGTATTCTCAAGGCCAAGGTCACGGTATTTCACGATATGGACCGACATTAAGCTGGTAAATCATATATTTATTTTTTTCTTTACCAAATTCTAACAGAAAATGAGAGTGCCCGAAAGGGAAACCATAATTAGAACAAACCTGCTATAAGCTCATCAAAAACCTGTTTGACAAGCTACGTCAGCTCGGAATTTTCCGAAAAGAAAACTTGATCTAGATCACTTCCCTGATCTAGGCGACAAAAATGTTGACAAAAAATTGCTACTATGTTTGTTGTTGTTGTGAACAAGCGAGTCGCCAAAAGTCCGTAACCGAGGTCTGGATCGTAGGATTCCGGACCGCTTGCGAGCCAATCAGAGCGCACGATTTGATGGAAACCGGACTGCGAAAAAATAAATACAGTTATGTCATCTTTTTATAATTATAATATTATGCGTGTAATGAAATAAGCTAGTATAAACACTCATGTTTGTTAGCCTGTGTTGCTTGCTATGCTATTACATATAGGGTGACATTATTACGTTTTCTGTCAAACTACCTTACATAACATTAGATATAATTTCAGTTTCTTCATCATTTCATGTGTATAGACTGCAGCAAAAATTATTGCATTCTTCTTCCTCTTCTTCTTCTTCTTCTTCTTCTTCTTCATCCAGCACTACTGCCAGGTCGGGGTCCATGTGGACCCTACTGATCCACATGTCATATTAATTGGCACATAATTTTCCGTCGGATGCCCTTCCTGCTGCAACCTTCCCGTTTCTGGGCTTGGGAAACAACCATTCACACACATTCACACCTATGGGAAATTTAAAGTAGCCAATTAGCCTAACTGCATGTCTTTGGACTTTGGGGGAAACCGGAGCACCCGGAGGAAACCCATGCAAATGATTAGCATATTATTGATTATTAATTTCATTGAGGTAACATCATAAAGGTTTTCTGTGATTGTCCTGACTAGGTCCTGAGCTCAGTAAGGGGAATTTGCAATGATGTATGCTAACTTAAATTAGCATATTATGGTGATATTTTGCATCTTTTGTGATATATTGAGTCTTTTGGTGTGTCCGATGCCTAGAATTAGCCAAGCAGGTTGTATGGTTCATTTGGTTTCTATTCTGAATTATTTATTTGTGATTTGTGCTGTTCCAAAGGTCTGGATAAAAATTACAGTTAGTACAGAATAGTGCGTGCTTTTATTTTTGGCATGCTAGAACCGCCACTACTTGTTCTAATATGTTATAATTTCTGTAGTAACAGCAGCTCATTCACAGGGACTTGTGTGGGAGAGGCTTCACATAATCTAACGCTAACAAAAATGGATTAAAAATGTGCTGTTATTTCACAATAGCCAAAAAAAAACATACTTATGTCGAGATTTATTTGTAGGAGACATTTATTTTACATTTATGGAAGGAGTCTCCAGTGTCAGAGCCCTGTAACAGTTTTCCCACCATGGGGAAGTCTTCAGGACAGAGGACTTTGCATGTTCTGGTTTCTCTGTAACACAGCAAGCTGCATTTTTGGCTTATTAACTTCAAGCCAAAAATGGAGCACTTCATGGGGAAGCCATGGTTCTAATGGTTAGAGAAGCAGCTTTGGGACCAAAAGGTTGCTGGTTTGAGTCCCTGGACCAGCAAGACTGGCTGAAGTGCCCTTGAGCAAGGTACAGTACCTAACCCCCAACTGCTCCGGCAAGAGTGGTGGTGTACCTTGTGTCTGATTAGCCAAAGAAAAACTGATGATGTGATTATCGGTGCCAAAACTAAGGCCCTGTCCACACGGCAACGGATTCACATGAATCTGATAAAATTTTTTATCGTTTCGGCCTGGCGTCCACACGGCACCGGTGTTTTGGGTGCCCCAAAACGATATTTTTTGAGAACGGGTTCCAGAGTGGAAAAATCTGGCAACGGCGCCGTTGCGAAGTCGTCTGGATGAGTAGAACAGATTTGTTTACGATGACGTCACAACCACATGACTAGAACAAGCAGCACTCTCGCGCGCATCATTCGTGCATCATCTGTCACTTCTGTTCACTGCTTTTTTAATGTACAAATCACTTTTGTATACAGTATTCTTTAGTGTGGATTTAGTAAACTGTGTGGGTGTTGTACATAGATAAGTGACTCAAACCATTTCTTGCCTGCTTTCTATTGGATAAGAATCTTTTGAAATTGTTTACACATTAACCTGACTGACCTGCCAGACAGACAATTTACACCTGCTTTGATGAACAGAAAGTACAGCCTTCCACACAAAGCAACAGTTACCCGACTATAATGGAGGCAGAGGGGAAAAGGGTCAGAAGACCCTTGTTTTGTATGAACCACTGCATTGCATTCACTTTTGTATACAGCTTTTCTTTTAAATAAACAAGTAACTGAACCATTTCTTGAATTTCTTTTTTTATTGGATAAGACTGCTTTTCAAAATGTTCACACACAATATAAAAAGTTATATAAATTATATAAAAATGCTTTTCAAAATGTTCACACACAATAAGAAAATTAAGTTATATAAAACTATGCACACTAATAAAACTAATTTGTACACACAGAAGGCACGATTTCCTCGCGTAGTCGCAGCCATCTTCTTCTTGTTGTTGTGTGCTTGTTCCTGTGAGTGCTTCACGCCGGGTAGAGGAAGGGGTTTATGCGCATGCGTCCTACTTCTTCTATTGTTCTGGTGTCTCCGATGGGACCGGCTTACAGCGCACGTAGAGGTGTGGCATGTGTATTGCATCGTTTTCAGCAAGCGTTGCGTTGCCATATGTACCTGATATTTTACTGATCCGTTGCCCATGTGGACGCGATATTTTTTTTTTACCCGCTAAAAAAAAAATCTCGTTGCCGTTGTCGTGTGGATGTAGCCTAAATCTAACTAGCTTCAAGAGAGTGAGGAAAAAAGGGAGGATCATAAAGAAATGACTGTTGAATTTGTCTTAGAGATATTCTACAACATTAAATGCAACTATAAACGGCTAAAAAGCATGAAATGTCGTTCATTAACAAATTAAAAATTGTAAACATTGGTGAATTGATGTGATATCTCATCTCATCTCATTATCTCTAGCTGCTTTATCCAGGGTCACAGGCAAGCTGGAGCCTATCCCAGCTGACTACGGGCGAAAGGCGGAGTACACCCTGGACAAGCCGCCAGGTCATCACAGGGCTGACACATAGACACAGACAACCATTCACACTCACATTCACACCTACGGTCAATTTAGAGTCACCAGTTAACCTAACCGGGCGGCACGGTGGTGTAGTGGTTAGCGCTGTCGCCTCACAGCAAGAAGGTCCGGGTTCGAGCCCCGTGGCCGGCGAGGGCCTTTCTGTGTGGAGTTTGCATGTTCTCCCCGTGTCTGCGTGGGTTTCCTCCGGGTGCTCCGGTTTCCCCCACAGTCCAAAGACATGCAGGTTAGGTTAACTGGTGACTCTAAATTGACCGTAGGTGTGAATGTGAGTGTGAATGGTTGTCTGTGTCTATGTGTCAGCCCTGTGATGACCTGGCGACTTGTCCAGGGTGTACCCCGCCTTTCGCCCGTAGTCAGCTGGGATAGGCTCCAGCTTGCCTGCGACCCTGTAGAACAGGATAAAGCGGCTAGAGATAATGAGATGAGAATGAGATGAGTTAACCTAACCTGCATGTCTTTGGACTGTGGGGGAAACCGGAGCACCCGGAGGAAACCCACGCGGACACGGGGAGAACATGCAAACTCCACACAGAAAGGCCCTCGCCGGCCACGGGGCTCGAACCCGGACCTTCTTGCTGTGAGGCGACAGTGCTAACCACTACACCACCGTGCTGCCCCTTGATGTGATATAAGAAGAATAAATCATTTTAAAACACGCTGTTATTGGAAAATAATCCACTTTTGTATCACACCACCCTGTCATGGATTATTGTCCTGTGTTCTTATTTGTGATAACTGGATTCCTGAGATTTAAATGACTGTGATAGTTGGTGTCAGGTTCTGCCCCCAAGCCCCGCTGAGTATAGTATTTATACACTGTGTAGCAGTGCATTAGGAAGTCCCTATTCGTTTTAATTCTCCAGTGGCATACATATTGATTCAGCATCTGTTGCTGTATTGTCGTTTCCCCTTGAGTGCTCACCAATCAGTGCAGGTTTTTCTAGGTCAGCAGTCACTACCCATCACACTCGTTCATTTGATGTAATGTAACAGACTGGATCGCCATGGCAACAACAAAAAATACTTTTTTATGCCTGTATGCCTTTCCTTAGAAAGAGGAGATTTCCTCAGAGGGACCCTGATATAACACAGGATTGTGTAGCACTGGAAAGATTTCGCCTCAGTGGTGGACGGTCATAAAAAATTTCATATAATATACAATACTGAAAAGATTGACTGAAGCAAGTCTGTGTGTGCATGCACGGCAAAATGATCTGCCAGTGGAATAAGACAGCGTAAGCTTGGAATATATCTACAAATAGGCTTTAATGGTGTTATTTTTGTGAGATAATAATCTCCTAATGAGAAATATATGATAACGTTTTTCCTTTATTCAAGATATTTTTACCTACTAAGATATAATTATTTGCAGTGTGCACGGTTTATCTGTCAGATTTCTTTTGGCTATTGCTTTATTTTTTGCATTTCTTGAGTACAAGAACATTGGAAAAAATAAAAAAATTAAAATAGATCCATGGATGTGGCATGATAGTGTAGTGGTTAGCACTGTCGCATCACAGCCAGAAGGTCCTGGGTTCGAGCCCCGTGGCTGAGTTTGCATGTTGCCATATGTACCTGAAATTTTACTGATCCGTTGCCCATGTGGATGTGATATTTAAAAAAAAAAATCTCGTTGCCGTTGTCGTGTGGATGTAGCCTTAGTTCCAGTGAAGGGAAACTGTGCTTTTACAGCATACAAAAACATTCTGTACAAATGTGTGGTTCCAACTTTGTGGCAACAGTTTGGAGAAGGAACACACAGGGTGTGATGTCAGGTGTCCACAAACATTTGGCCATGTTGTGGAAATAAGTATTTGGATTATATTGGAATATTTAACAGTTATTCCATGAAATCGAGTCGTACATGAGCTGATAGTCGACGAGGCGCATAGTGCCGGGTTGGCTATAAGCCATGTATGATGACAGTGAGTGGAATAACGGTTTTATTCTATCCACATTCACTGGATTTTGAGAAACAGAGCATTTTTACCTCGCCCATAATGGAGTAAGCAGGGCGAGGTATTGTAATTACTGCAGTTTGTTTGTTTGCTTGTGTGTCTGTTAACAATCTAGCGTCTAGACGGTTGCACCGATTGACTTCAAATTTTTAGGGTAGGTGGGCAATGGTCTGTAGATTATCTGATTAAATTTTGGGGGTACTTGTATCAAGGTGAAGGTCAAGGTCACTGGAAAGGTCAACTTTTTGGTCAATCCAATCAATCAAATAATATATTTTCCATTATAACTCAAAAACGGTTGCTGATAGACAGATGTTTACTGTTATGAGCATATAGGAACACCCATATGGCTTTTCATTTGGCACCATGATCTTTGACCTTGAGTGACCTTGAAAGGTCAAACTCAAAGTCACAGATTTTCAGAGGGCTGTAACTTGAAAACGGTTGATGGTTGACGGATATTTACCATTATCAACTTATAGGAAGTGCCATATGGGCTTTCACTGGGCACCATGATCTTTGACCTTGAGTGACTCTGAAAGATCAAACTGAAGGTCATGGCTTTTCAAAGGGCTATGTCTTTAAAATGGTTAATGATAGCCAGATGTTTACCATTATCAAAATATAAGAAGTCCCATATGGGCTTTCAGTTGCCGTCATGACCTTTGACCTTGAATGACTTTTTAAAATGTCAAACTGAAGGTCATGGATGTTCATAGGACTATAACCTGACAACTGATGATTGAGAAATATTACCATTATCAACATATAGGTATAAAATAAGTGCTGCTGGGCGAGATTTGTTTTGCCTGGCAACACTTGTTATTTTAATTTTTTTTGCAAATTTGATAGATAAAAACTTTATACAAAACCGACAAAATAATTTCCGCTTAGAATGTAAACAAATTGGCGAAATGACAGTTGCAATTTGTGAAAAATGCTATAATAATAACAACAACTCTTGAAAAATAAAAAAGATACGTTCTTACAATCAAATACTTTTATTCCATATTGTGTCGCTTTCTTTGTATTTTTGGGGGTTTTGTTTCCAAGGTTTTATTTCATCCTCGGTTGGTTCAGCAACATGCGCCGCCATTTTGTTTTTCTCTACTCACAGTATATGAGCTGATAGCCTAGTAGTAGAATAGCCAATCAGAGCGCGCGATTGCTCAAATCCAGTGAATGTGGACAGAATAAATACATATATCAGCCTTTCCGTATTACATATGCCACTTACAATTTCAAACCTCTGTGCTGGAACTGAACGGCTCTGCTGCAACTGTTTTTGAGTAATAGCTAGAAATTTGGTATTTTGTGAAGCAATTAAAGAGACATATTATGCATTTTACTTCAGTTCACCTGATCAGTGCTCAGCCTGGAGAAATTGTAAACAGAATTGACATGTAACTTATGATGATTTGTGTGTCTGAATGAGTGCATGGTGATCACTTTATTAAGAGATCAGCGTAAATCAGATATGCAGTTTTCTTTTCTCATCACACTAAAATTCAGTGGTGAGGGGTGTGAGAACAGATCTGTCTGTCTGTTTGTAATATCCACACAGTGTCTGACGAGACATGTCAGAAACATCTGGATTTAATTTTGTCTCATCACGGGGCCATTTTACAATCTGTAGGTATGAAAAACTGTCTTTCATAACTGAATAATCTAAATTATATGACCTAATCCTCAGAAGTATGCTCGATGGGTACACACATGCTTCAGTTTGTTGAGATTAAATTCAGGATTACAGTATGGTGGTGACTGCTGGTGATGCGTTACATAAAAGATCTAAAGTGCTCTAAGTTTTCTCTTCCGGCCTCTCAACCTCGAACCTTCACCCCCGACTCTGCTAATTCAAATACCAGCTGCACTTGCTTTAATAAGGAATGATGTTCTCTAGGAAGCTCATGTAATATTCATGTAGGCAGGTAGAAAAACAGAAAGCGTTACGGTGTGACATGATGGACATGACAGATTTTTTACTTGAAGGTTATGGTTTGGTTTAAAGATGAACACAGATAATAGAAAACTGTAGATTATAACCTTTTAACAAAACACAGGATATAGTTGTGAGTGAAAAAATGTGCACCATAGGCTTGGTCCAAGGAATTATTTAAGCCAGTTATTTGGATTTGTCGCTTGGTATTACATCATACCTCATCTGTACAGGATTGAGAAGATCTCAACTCGCATGTCACTTTGTTTGTCACTGTTGCTGAAATCATGGCTTTGTGTCATGTGCACGCGTAGAAAATCAACATTCAGAGTTAATTGCAGCCCTTTTTGCATGAGAACCGTTTTAATTTAGTTTCTGTAACTGTGTTTATTCAGCCGATTTTAAAAAATTGTAAAGAAATTTTACAAAGTAAGGAATTATAAAGTACCAAGGAATATCCAAACAATGTTCTCGGATAGAGAGGGGGGCTATAATTTTAGGGGTAAATTGACATTTAAAATTCGCAGTGCTAGGACAACGTTAAAAATGTTCAGTATTTCTATTTGTGGAGTAAAGCTATGGAACAGTTTGAATGTGGAGCTCATGAAATGTACAACTATAAACCAGTTCAAAAAAAGGTATAAGGAACAGATCTTTATGAGGTATAGGGAGGAGGAATTACACATTCTATTGATAATATAAGTGTATATATGTGGGTATGGGTACGTACGGATATATATATTTATATCATAATGAGTATTGGGTGTATGTGTATATAATGTGAGTATGTATGTATATATATGCATATGCATAATTGTATATAATATATATGCATAATATGCATAATTATGATATGGGTGTCTGTGTACATATGGATGTGTATAGTTATAGGTATGTGTATATGTACGTATTGTATGTGTGTATATATGCATCACATAAGTATCTGTATATATCATTTGATTTGGTCGATATTATACCATGTTGGTATGTCTTGGTATGTTGGTATGTTTTCTTTTTTGTTTGTTGCTTTTGTTTTCTTTTGTATATATAGTTTATTATGGCGGAAAGTGACGTTTGATTAGCGGTGGTATAGAGGGTTAGGATTTGATAAGTTATTTACTTCTTCCTAATCCTTTCCGAACATTATTATGTTACTGCCTTGTGGCTACGCTATTCTGTTTGTTTATGACGATGTCTTGATTATTGCATTATTTATTTTATTATTATTATTTTTTTATATCTTCTTTACTGTTCGAAATAAAGCAATCAATCAATCAATCAATCAATTACGCAGCAAAGTCAATTTGTCGTGCAATGAACATGATTTACTCGATTGTCTCTGAGAAATAAGTTCACAGATATGTAATTATAACTTGATACCACTCATGTAGTACATACCAAATTACTGCAAGTTACACAAAATAAACTTGAGCTTAAGACAACATGGATAGATCTTTCTAAATTCACACACTGCTCTGTAATTCTGGAGAAAAATATTTGCTTGTGTTCAAGAGGGAAAACGTTCACATGCAAGCTGTTGAAACTGGAAAAGCCGAGACTGGCTGACCTTCCTGTGAGTTTTTTCTTGCAGCGAAAGGCTGCTTTGATGAAACTCTGACTCAGCTGTTTTATATGGAATACTCATTATGGATTGGCGACTGCAGCCTCAACTTCCCTTAAAAATGAATTTCATCTGGTTCCAGATTTCAATAACAAACAGGTTTTTGTCTTTAGTGGCCCAGAGCAGTGCATTTGGAGCATTTTTTTTAAATGGTCATGTTGACACTGAGGTTAGATAATAAAAAAAAAATACAATAAAGATGTAGTTCTCAATTCAGCTTGTGCTTTCATCATGGAAGGTCAGCAGGATGTCTCGACATTTCAAACTCTTTAGTTTAAAGATAGACTGCCTTTCAGATTTTTCAAGTGTAGGTCGTAAAAAGAATTTTCCCCGACACCCAGTTATTTTTGTTTAGTGGACCGAAAGCCACTGAATTCAAATCACAGACTTTCAATTTTATTTTATTTTTTTAAATAGAACAATTAATGAATTTAAGGCCACGTGGCCCTAAATTCTCCACTATTTTTCCTGCTTCACCATGACACAATACAAGATACTATGTCATGCATCACATGGTGGGTTTTCCTCGTTCGCGCAAGGCATTGTGGGATACAAATTTGAAACAGGAGAGAAAAATGGAGGATGTGAGTGTGCGAATGAATCCAGCCACTGGGGGTGCATAAGCGTACTCTTGGTGCTGGTGTTCTGATAAACTGTCCTACACGTCAATGCGTCCTACAAAGCCCCACTGCGCATGCGCGCGCATGCGCAGAGCACAAAACGTCATTTCTTGGCATTTGAACAGATTTTTGTCCTACATCAGCTGTGCTATAAACGGTGCAGATTAACGGCGTGCATTCAATCTTTACTATTTAATCTAACATAATGCTGATTTCTAACCATTGCGTGAGTCTTGCAATACATCTGAAATATCTCCCTGAAATATCGCTGTGTGTGCGTGTGTATGTGCGTGTGTGCCATTTGAGACATCCAAAATGTAATCAGTTTTTGTGATCAGTTTTGTAAGATTTGGTGCAAATCCGTAAACCTGTTCAAAACAAATAGTTGGCCATCTTGAAGTGTTCCAATAAAATGAAATCATTCAAAATTAGTTGTGGAAGTTTGTTTTCTGTGTGCTGTTGCGTCGCCAGACAAGGAGAACGGCTGGATGAATAGGAGAAAGGTAAAACTCAGTTATTTAACTGGAGTGGAGGTGGAGAAAATGAGTTTAATTCCAGAAATGGTGGACTGACACTTTAAGTGGAATGTTATGCTTCTCTGGGTTGGATGTGTTAAATGAAAGTAAGCTTTAAAAAAGTTATTGACTGAATGAAAACTGTATTGATGCTCCAATATGTTGTTATGCCGTTTTATGTCTTGCAATAAAAATAACATAACATTTAATTACATTACATTGTGTAAGTGAGACATTAATTGTTCAAGTTGCTGATACTTACAAACTATAAGTAAGGTGTAGATTCTGCAAGTAAACCTTACAATCAGGAATTAGGTACCCATTACACAGCTGAAAGTAAGAGAAACCCATTTAACACCAACACAACTTTGCTCCAAGTCAGTGGCGGCTGCTGGTTTTTAAAACAGGGGAAGCCCATTTTACGCATTCATCGTAAAACCTGTAGGCTGGATATCAAAGCATAGAAAGGTGTGCCCCATTAGCATAGTGAACTAGACAACCCTACCTAGTGGCAGAAAGTATTTTTGCTTGTACATTTCATGTTATAGTCTGGCTTGCCAGGCTAGTGCCTCATATCCTTAATCAATAATATCAAACATCCAAAAATCACTGGCTATTCAACGAAGAGCCTTGAACATCATACCCTGATATGCAACACAGAGTCTTTAACACAACACCCAGCTGTGCAACACATCCTTGAACATCTTCTGCAACACAGTCTGGAAATTCATAACCAGGTAGGCTATGCAACACACAGAACCTTGAATATTATCCCCAGGTATAACCTATAACACAGAGCCCACCATTCTCTTAACATTACTGAACAATATACACACTTCAGATTCATGAACATGAACACTATTTATACACAAATTCTGCCCTCCGCTCCTTTTCCAGAAAATGGTCTGTGACCCTGTCATACCAGCTGGTTGTGCTTTCCAGAGACTTCACCAATTTCTGTTAGCAGCTAGCACTGCAGATCCCAATAAGGCTCAAGCTAGCCTACAACCAGATTGAACTACAAATGAAATAAACGAGTGAATTCACGAATGATCAAACTGATAGAATGGATGAAAGTTAACAGAGCACAATGAGTAATATTTACATTTATTTACAGAGTAATGTACAGAGACATCAATGAGAAGAACCGTTTATATGAAAAGAAATTCGGACAGCACTTTGGCACACGACTGCACTTTCTCGACATCTGCTAGGGACTGACTGATCATACTTCCGTGTTCCTCGCCGAAGTACCACCCTCATGTCTTTCAAACACTACCTCCAATAATCCTTTATCAGCCCAGCTTCTTGTCCCTCCCACTGTCTCGTTTAGTCCCAGAGAAGCCCGGCTTCCCTGGAAGTGACGATTTTGTTGATTTTAACCAATAACAACTAGCCGAAATTGGCTGTTCAGAGCTGTCTCGTAGACTGCAACGGATACCTGGCTGCCAGTCAGTGTTGCCAGATACTGCTGACGTTTTCCATCCCAAAATATGTTCAAAACCCGCCAAAATGCACTTAAAACCGCCCAATCTGGCAACACTGCTGCCAGTCCATAGAGCCCATTGAAATAAGAAAGGTTACAGCCTGGCAGCAAAGGTGATTCTCGTAGCGAACTGCAAGTTCGTCAGACATCACTCAAATAAGTTACAGGATAGTTATGAACATAAATACAATCTTGGGCATATATTATGTTATGCAAGTTATTGTTTTAATGAGAATTCAACGTCGTAGACGCCGCAGTTTGGGGAGAGAATTTTAGGGGAAGCTCGGCTTCCCTTGTTGTCTCTGAGAAATCGCCCCTGCTCCAAGTAACCTTTACTAGCTGGTATGAAGTAAACATTACTAGTTGATTTTAAGCAACCTCAACATTCAAGTTCCAAGTAAGGATAACAAATATTTCCAGTGGAGATTACTTTTAAACGTAAAGTAAAGATAACTTGAAAGAGAAAAAGTTATATTACTTCATTTATTTGAGGCAATGAGTTTCCACCTTTTTTTCAAGTAAGCTTAACTTATTCTTTTTTACAGTGAGTGTAATATATTCTGGTGAGGTCATTTGAATTGTCAAAACTTCCTACATTCATATGTTAATGTAAAGGCATATTCTGATGGTCATTGAGTTGTCAGAAAGTCCTGCATTCATATATTAAAGTAAAGGAATATTCTGACGAGGTCGTTTGAACTGTCAGAACGTCCTACACTCCTATTTTAAATGTAGAAGCATATGTCAGAACACCCTACATTCATATATTGTAAAAACATATTCCGATGGTCATTTGAATAGTCAGAACGTCCTACTTACTGTAGAAGCATATTCTGACGTGGTCATATGAGTTGTCAGAACGTCCTGCGGCGTCATTTGAATTGTAAGAACGTCCTACACTCATATTTTAATGTAGAAGCATATTCTGACGGAGTCGTTTCAATTGTCAGAACATCCTACATTCATTTATTAATGTAGAAGCATATTCTGATGGGGTCATATGAGTTGTGAGAACGTCCTGTGGCGTCATTTGAATTGTAATAACGTCCTACACTCATTTTAATAGAGCAAATGGTACTTGTGAATAGTGACAAAAAAAAAACTATTAATTCTACATATTCTGACAGGGTCAGTTGAAGAGTCAGAGCGTCCTAGATTCATATGAATGTAAACGCATATTCTGACGGAGTCGTTTGAATTGTCAGAACGTCCTACATTCATATGAATTCTGACAGGGTTGGTGGACGTTGTATCAGTGTAGAAGCATGTTCTTTGCAGAGGGAAAAACCGCGAACTATGACTAAAAGTTAAAGTTGAATCACACTGTAGGATTTCCTGCAATGTAGGACTGCTCGACAGACATGTCTGACATCCGCTCCTACCGTAGGACGCTTCGCGGATGTAGGACCGTTTATCAGAACACCGGTCCCAAGCCTGGATAAATTGGAGAGGGTTGCATCAGGAAGGGCATCTGGCGTAAAACTGTGCCAAATTTAACATGCGGAATGAAAAGAGAAATACCATACTGGATCGGTAGGGGCCCAGGTTAACAACGACCGCCTCCGGTACTGTTGGTCAACAGGGTGCCGGTGGAAAGTGTGCTACTGTTGCGCCAAAACGGAGAAGGAGAAAGAGAGGGGGGAGGCGTGTTAGGAGAGAGCGTGAAAGATGGAAGGGAAGGAGCTTAGAATTGAGAGTAGGAACACTGAATGTGGGAACATTGACTGGCAGAGTGAGAGAGTTAGCAGGTATGATGGAAAGAAGGAAGTTGGACATTTTGTGTGTGCAGGAGACGAGGTGGAAAGGAAGCAAGGCCAAGAACATTGGAGATGGATGCAAGTTGTTTTATTATGGAGTCGATGGAAAGAGAAATGGTGTTGGTATTGTTTTGAGGGGAGAGTTGGTCAACAGTGTGATTGATGTGAAGAGGGTGTCAGAGTGATAGGCATGAAGTTGGAGATTCAAGGAGTGGTAATCAATGTTGTGTGTGCGTACCCCCCACAGGTTGGATGTGAGAATGAAGAGAAAGAGTCTTTCTGGGAAAAGATGGATGAAGTGGTAGAAAGTATACCAAGGGAGGAGCGCGTACTGATAGGAGCAGATTTCAACAGACATATTGGCAAGGGAAACAGAGGAGATGAGGACGTGATGGGCAGATATGGTGTAAGAGAGAGAAATGTGGAAGGGCAAATGGTGGTTGATTTTTCAAAGAGGATGAATTTGGCAATAGTCAATACATACTTCGAGAAGAAAGAGCAGCACAGGGTGACGTTTAAGAGTGGAGGAAGAGCTACACAGGTGGACTGCATACTCTTCAGAAGGGGTAACCTGAAGGAGATTGGAATCTGTAAAGTGATGGCAGGGGAGAGTGTAGCTAGACAACATCGAGTGGTCGTGTGCAGGATGAGCTTGAAAGCGAAAAAGAGGAAGCGTGAAATAGTGGAGCCGAAGATTAAGTGGTGGAAACTAAAAGAGGTTGAACATCAGAAGGAGTTTAGGGAAGAAATGAGACGAGCATTGAGTGGTCATGGAAGTCTGCCAGAAGATTGGAATACTACTGCTGTACTAGTAAGAGATAGCCTGGCTAACGCGACTTCAAAGCTTTCCGAGCATTTGGTCTGGCCAAGCTATTAAGCCCAACCGTTTCCCAGAGCCCGTGGTTGACCCGCCTCCCTGAAATGCCTCAGTTTGCCACTGGTCGAAGCCAGAAAAGGCTGTGACGAAGCTTAAACCAATCACATCACTCTTTCCTCTGACGTATGTGACGCGACGGGGCTAATTGGTAGATTAAACTCTTACCGAAGCCGGTCGGGAGCAAGGCGAAAGCGTCCTTCCTTTCAATAAATACCTCCAGGGCTGCTCTTTGCTCCGTTTTCAATGAGAACTTCCCGTTGAATGCTTTCAATACAGCATCTACCGCTGTGTTAAAGGCTTGCCGCTGCTCCATGTTCGTGATGTGAATGAAGCGCTTCCGGCATAGATTCTGTAAACAATCTATGGCTTCCCGTCGCAGTTCTACTACGTCACTGCCTTGAACACGCCTCTACCCAGGGCCATTGGAGATGCTCAAAGTTGATTGGTTCCCGATTTTTCGGGAGCTTGGAAATGCTGTAGATAGCCTGCCTGGCCAGACTAAGCTTGGAACAGGCCCTCGTGTTGCGTCACGCTTAGGATGGGCGGGCCCAGGCTAAGTAAGAGAGGCAGCAAGGAAGGTGCTAGGGTGGTCATCAGGAAGGAGGAAGGAAGACAAGGAGACATGGTGGTGGAACAAAGAAGTGCAGGAAATTATAAAAGAGAAGAGGCTAGCAAAGAAGAATTGGCATGATCAGAGAGACGAGGAAAGCAGGCGGTTATACAGAGACGAGACAGAAGGCAAAAAGAGCAGTAGCGAAGGCGAAAGCAGATGCATACCAGGAGTTGTACGAAAGACTGGAGACCAAAGAAGGAGAGAAAGACCTGTACAGACTAGCTAGGCAGAGAAACAGGGAAGCGAGGGATGAACAGCAGGTAAGAGTGATGAAAGATGTAAATGGAAATGTGCTGACAAACAAAGAGAGTGTATTAAGAAGGTGGAGAGAGTACTTTGAGGATTTATTAAATGAGGAGAATCCAAGAGAGAAAAGGTCCGATTCACTGGAGACAGCAAATCAGGAAGCAGAGTTGGTTAGTAAGGATGAGTTGAGGGCGGCCATGAAAAGAATGAAGACTGGGAAAGCAGTCGGACCAGATGGTATCCCGATTGAGGCTTGGAGATGTTTGGGTGAGATGGCTGTGGAGTTCCTAACGAGATTGTTTAATAAGATCCTAGAGAATGAGAAAATGCCAAATGAATGGAGAAAGAGTGTGCTAGTCCCAATATACAAGAATAAGGGAGATGTACAGAGCTGCAGTAATTACAGAGGAATGAAATTGATGAGCCACACCATGAAGCTATGGGAAAGGGTATTGGAGGCGAGACTGAGAACAATCTGTGAACAGCAGTACGGGTTTATGCCAAGGAAGA
Source organism: Neoarius graeffei (assembly GCF_027579695.1). Classification (NCBI taxonomy): domain Eukaryota; kingdom Metazoa; phylum Chordata; class Actinopteri; order Siluriformes; family Ariidae; genus Neoarius; species Neoarius graeffei. The sequence continues at coordinate 41,881,985 of NC_083592.1, read as the reverse complement.
GCACGTCGGATGCAATTTTTGCTTTAAGAATGTTAATGGAGAAGTACAGGGAAGGCCAGAGAAAGCTACATTGCGTGTTTGTAGACCTGGAGAAGGCATACGATAGAGTGCCGAGAGATGAGTTATGGTGTTGTATGAGAAAGAGTGGAGTGAATGAGAAGTATATTGGAGTGGTGCAAGACATGTATGAGAACAGTGAAATAGCAGTGAAGTGTGCAGTTGGAATGACTGAATGGTTCAAGGTGAAGATGGGACTCCATCAAGGATCTGCTTTGAGTCCTTTTTTGTTTGCCATAGTGATGGATAGCTTGACGGATGAAGTGAGGCAAGAGTCACCATGGAACATGATGTCTGCGGATGATATTGTGATATGTGGTGAAAGTAGAAAGGAGGTTGAGCTGGGTTTGGAGAGATGGAGGTATGCATTGGAACGAAGAGGAATGAAGGTGAGCAGTAGCAAAACAGAATACATGTGCATCAATGAGAATGGGGATGAGAGTGTAGTGAAGATGCAAGGAGTAGACATAAAGAAAGTTGGTGAATTCAAGTACCTGGGGTCAACTGTGCAGGAAAATGGGGGCTGCGATAGTGAGGTGAGAAAGAGAGTGCAGGCAGGGTGGAGCAGTTGGAGAAGGATTTCGGGAGTCATTTGTGATAGGAAAGTCCCAGCAAAAGTGAAAGGCAAGCTGTATAAGACAGTAGTGAGACCAGCTGTGATGTATGGATTGGAGACCGTACCCTTAACGAAGAGACAGGAGGCAAAGTTGGAGGTGGCGGAGTTGAGGATGTTAAGGTTTGCGATGGGAGGTTGGACAGGATAAGGAACAAGCACATCAGAGGGACAACACATGTGGAGAGCTTGGGAATTAAGCTAAGAGAGATGAGACTGAGATGGTATGGGCACATCCTGAGAAGAGATGCAGAGCATGTTGGAAGGAGAATGTTGAGGATGGAGCTGCCAGGCAAAGGAAAACGAGGAAGGCCAAAGAGGAGATACATGGATGTGGTGAGAGAGGACATGAAAGTGGCAGGTGTGGTAGAGAAGGATGCGGAAGACAGGGAGCAATGGAGATGAAAGATCCGCTGTGGCGACCCCTAATCGGGAGCAGCCAAAAAAAAAAAGAAGAAGAAGAAGTGAGTGTGTGAATGAAACGTGAAAGACTGACTAGTAACGGAAAGTAAGAAGAAAAGACGTTATGCTGCGAAGGAAAGGAAATGCAGGACCAAACTAATAAATATCGGCGGTCAGCGAGCACCTCGGTGTGATCAGCTAGCTGTTCATTTAGCGACAGAATGATGTAACTGTCAGTCCACGGTCAAGGTAAACCTGCATATGCATACACACACGGACTTCCTCTGTCTGCTCAACTGCGCAAAGCGAGCGATTTCATGCACTTTATTTGCTTGGGAATCCCCTCAAATTAAATAACTTCCCAGCTACAGAATGGCCTGTATTGTTTTTGTTTTTTAGATATTACAGAAATAAACATATCACAATGACCAAATTTCAGAGGGAACTAAATTTCACTGATTTTATGAAATCGAAAGGCCGTCTAGCTTTAAGATAAGTGAACAGTTGCTTTAATAATGTACAGTGCCTTTTAGGATTATTGCTAACTGTCACGAAACAGACAGGAGAGGAGATCGAATGCGCTCAAACCACAGTTTATTAATAATAGGGGAAAGGGGAGTTGGGAGAATGTGTGTGAAGTCCCAAGGCAGGAGAACTGAGAGGCAGGGATGGCTGGTGGTGACATCTGAGGTCTCTCATCCAAGTACTGACCAGGCCTGACCCTGCTTAGTAGCTGAGATCTGATAGGATCTGGCGTAGTCAGAGAGCTGTGGCCTAACAGAACATGGGTTTCAGGCAGTGTCCAAGCGAGCAGTCCCTCAGCAGGCAGGAGTTAGAGAGCAAACTGGAACACAGAGTCACAAATCAGGTAGCAAGATAGGGGACAGAAGGCAGATCAGGTTACCGGGGCTGGAGAGCAGACAGAGTCAAACAGAACAGAAGGCAGGTCAGGGTACCAGGGCTGGAGAGCAGACAGAGTCAAACAGAACAGAACAATTTCAGGAGTCAGAGTAGTAGGAACACAGAGCAGGTTATCAGGCTGAGAGTTGCAGACGATCTGACACAGAAGCTTGGGAGGACTGCAGCTTAAATACACACAGGGGGAAAGCAGGTGATCGGCAACAGCCAATGACAGTCACTGAAAGATAATAAGAGGAAGTGAGTGCGGGCGTGGCCGGTAATGCTGAGTGGAGATGTTACCTGAAGAGAGAAGCCCACAGGTAGGACCATGACAGCTAACTGTTATGAGTGTAACTTCGTTTTGATATTCAGCCACAGAAAAGTGCATTTGTACAATAGTTTTCTTTTAATGCTGTCTCAGGGCAGCATGGTGGTGTAGTGGTTAGCGCTGTCGCCTCACAGCAAGAAGGTCTGGGTTTGAGCTCCGTGGCTGGCGAGGGCCTTTCTGTGCGGAGTTTGCATGCTGTCCGTGTGGGTTTCCTCCGGGTGCTCTGGTTTCCCCCACAGTCCAAAGACATGCAGGTTAGGTTAACTGGTGACTCTAAAGTGAATGTGAATGGTTGTCTGTGTCTATGTGTCAGCCCTGTGATGACCTGGCGACTTGTCCAGGGTGTACCCTGCCTTTCGCCCGTAGTCAGCTGGGATAGGCTCCAGCTTGCCTGCGACCCTGTAGAACAGGATAAAGCGGCTAGAGATAACGAGATGAGATGATATAATCACAAAAGTGATGAAAATACATGAGACTATTTTTTGTCATGGAGGCCGTCATAACTCCATCGTGCGTGATGTTATTTTCCGCGAGCACAGCGGAGGTGTACAAGTGCATGCTATACTAGACTATAGTATAATATAATAGTCTAGCGTGACTTCTTGGTCAATTTGTTTGCATTTCTCCTCAAAAATTATGGCAATGCAGTATTAGAAAAGGAATCAAAATAAAGTAGTGGCTAGTTTATTGCCTGTTTATTTAAAAAAATATTTACCTGGTTATCTTCCATCCGTTTGATGCGTGACACAGCGATATGCTGTCGTGCTGCCGGTGTCTGTGTTTTGTGGTGAAACAAAGTCGGGATCGTGTCTGGCTTCAGTTGTCGTTTCTGCCTCGTGTCTCGCTTCTTCCCAGTGATTTTTTCATGCAATTCCTCCACAAAACAATCTTCTGTAAAATGCTCACTGCACAATTTGCTGCTTTTTCCAGGAGTAAAGTTTTCTCGCTTTACTTGATGGAGCCACTCGGCCAAACATCTTGGACCCGGGATGGAATGAAGAAGACGTTCTGAATCCTACGTCACGCAGCACCACCCTCGTTTTTGTCTCCTAATACATCCATGTATCTGGCTAATTCAGTGTGGCCGCACCTGGAGAAATGGCCCAATGGACTGATGTTACAACTTTAACATGTTTTTTAACCTAAAGTCCGCTTAATTTTTTTTTCATCTAGAACACCTTGTATTAGTGTATAATGATGACATTTCATAACCCCGTAATTTCAAAATTTCCTAATCACTTTAGGGGTATAATGGTTTGTCACTGGGGCAGTACCCTCTAAGGTACTTATTTGTACAATTTATACCGTATACTGATTGGGAACATGCATGTGCCTTTTTGGCCCTGAAAAGGTACACTTACCGTATACCCCTTTTCCACCAAATCAGTTCCAGGGCTGGTTCGGGGCCAGTGCTGGTGCTGGTTCACAACTCGTTCAACTTGCGAGCCCGCTGAGAACCAGTTTGCTTTTCCATAGCTCGCGGTGCTAAGGGAAGCCACGCCATTACGTCGCTGTATACGTCAGTTACGTCGTTGTATACGTCAGTTACGTCGCTATGTTTGCATAAACCTTGGCGCGAATATCGAAGCAAAAACAACATGGAAGAAGCAGCAGCAGCAACAACAACAATAATAATAATGGATGACTTCGCGTTTGTACAGCTGCTGCTTCTCGTCGCTTAAAAATGGCGATCTTTCGCGGTCTTGTTATTGTTGTTGGTCTTAACAACTCTACCCCGCTGACGTAAGCGGTTCTTTCCTCTGGCCCAGCAGAGAGTTGGTGCTAGCCTGGAACCGGTTTTTCTGGCTCCAGAGCCAGTTCTTTGTCAGTGGAAACAGAAAACCCGGTTCCAAACTAAGCACTGGCCCCGAACCAGCCCTGGAACTGCTTCGGTGGAAAAGGGGCAATAGTTACCTTGAAATCCAACAATGAGGGGATACATTAGTGTAGATTGCATCTTGGAGTATGGAAATGGACTCCTACTGTAAACCTATTTCTGACAGTGTACTATTGATCATTCCTAAAATACGACCACTGCTAAAAACATCTACTTTGCAAAAGTCAGAAGACAAGACCCACTCTTTGTTTGATGTAACATTAACGTTTTGTTCTGATGATATGAAATTGCACCATCTGGAATTATCCATTGACCAGGCTATTATTCCCTTCGGACACAAGGAAAAATGCTATGGAACTTCACGTGTACAATTGTACACATTATGTCCGAAGGGGTTATTTTTGTGTTGAGGGGGGAAAAAAATGCTCAAAACTGAGCTTCTAATACCAAAAGCTTCTAATACCTTGCATAGAGAGCAAGTGAGACGTTGGTGGAGTAAATTAAGCTGTGTGAGTTTTGTTCTAGACAAAAGAAATCTATGTTTAGCCTGAAGGATCTCAGGAACATTTTTTTATTTCTTTCATTTGTCTCTTTATCTTAGGCAAAAGAGGTTGAGTCATGTTTAATTCATGGTGCATGCTAGCTCTTGGCAGGCTAAGAATTGATTCAGTTAAGTGAGATTAAATTTGCTGTCAATTATTAAATTGTTCAGCAGAATAATGCATTTGAATTTTGCATTCACACACTTCCTCAGCTTTTCTATTGTGTACAGGTTTCTCCAAGACCACCTCTTCTGTAGTAAAGTATTCAGCTTAGGAGTTCCATTCATTATCCGTAACCGCTTATCCTGTGCAGGGTCGCAGGCAAGCTGGAGCCTATCCCAGCTGACTATGGCCGAGAGGCGGGGTACACCCTGGACAAGTCACCACAGGGCTGACACATAGAGACAAACAACCATTCACATCTACGGTCAAGTTAGAGCCACCAATTAGCCTAATCTGCATGTCTTTGGGGGAAACCCATACAGACACAGGGAGAACATGCAAACTCTACACAGAAAGGCCCCTGTCAGCCACTGGGATTCGAACTCAGGGCCCGTCCACACGAGTACGTTTTTATCGAATCCGCATAAATACTTTATCATTTCGGCCTCGCGTCCAGACGGATCTGGCTTTTTCGAGGTGTGAAACCGGTATTTTTTGAAAACGGGTCCCAGAGTGAGAAAATCCTAAAACGCCGGCTAGCCCGGAGTCGTCTGGACGGTGAATGCGGATTTTTTCAGAAACGATGACGTATAAGCCCCGCCTCTCTAACCTTTAACCTCAGCCGCCGCCACTAGACGCGTCATAACAACAACAATGGTGGACTACAGGCTTGTGCTCATACTGCAGAAACGTCCAATGTGACACGAAGTAGAAGTTCCACTTCAATGTTGGTCCACACAAAAGACTCTCCTCTTCCTCTCAGAGTTGCGCTGGCCATGATCATCCTCTTCTCGTGTTATGAGCTTGTTTGTAAACAGCACGTTACCTTTATACACATGCTCCATGGCTTCTCTTCCAGTTTTAGTGTATTGGTGTGGCGGCGTCACAGCGCCACATACAGGCCTGGCATATGTACTACAGCGTTTTGGGTCGTTTCCAGTGAATCCGTGTGGACGCAGATATTTCTGGAAACGACGCCGTGTTTACGGAGATTTTTTTCAAAACGACAGCGTATTGGGTGAGGCCGCGTACTCGTGTGGACGGGCCTTCAGAACCTTCTTGCTGTGAGGTGACAGTGTTAACCACTACACCACCATGCTGCCCTTAGCATAGGAGTTGAATATTATTTATAGTAATTTTAGTAAGGTTTAAAAATGGCTTTGTACCTCGGCACTGTTGAATTGTCAAATCAGAAGATGTGGATTAATTTCCTATAACAGCATGACTCTTTTATTCCTTACCACATGATGGACCAAAGTGCTTTATTCCACTTATACCACAGTAATTTGGCAATTATTACAATTTCAATATCAATAATGAATGACACGCCATGCTTTTTAACAGTGTGTAGTTAGTTCATATTATCGCTTTATGGTCACAATAAACAATAAACCTTACCAACATCTTTTCTTTCTCTTGAAGTTAATGAGACAAAAAACACAGCTTGTCATTTTCCCATGAAGTGTAAACTCCACTTTCCTGAAGACTTTTCCATGCCATGAAAATTTACAAAGCACTGTGATGCCTACAAAGCGCTGACACCCGAGACTCTTTCCATGAATGTTAATAAAATTATCTTCACAAAAAACTTCATCACGTCAATTATATTATACAGAGTGTTTAAAAAAATTTGATATTATTTGAGATATCAATATCACAGAAACTACATAGTCGAGGCAAATTAAACTGAACAGGCTTAATGTGGAGCAATACAAGATTTATTCCTCAAAATCTGAATGGGAAATTCAAATGTATGTGGATTCCATGAACGATTTCACAAATTTTCAATATTCGCCCCCCCTGAGTCACAGCATATGTCCAGTCGGTAGTCCAGCTCTTGCCAAACACACTACAGCATATCTTTGGTAAAGGTCTTTTCTGGTAACAGTGCATTTGTAGAGAATTCTCTCATAAATGCACACTGCACAGTCTTGTTCGACTGTGTTCGAGCGTACTCTAACACACAAAACACCTTTTCTTTTCCAGTAAATGGCATTTGGCAAAGTTTTATATATATATATATGGCACGGTGGTGCAGTAGTGAGCACTGTCGCCTCACAGCAAGAAGGTTCTGGGTTCGAGCCCAGCGGCCGGCAGTCCAAAGACATGCGGGTTAGGCTAATTGGTGGCTCTAAATTGACCGTAGGTGTGAATGGTTCTATATGTCAGCCCTGCGATAACCTGGCGACTTGTCCAGGGTGTACCCTGCCTCTCACCCATAGTCAGCTGGGATAGGCTCAAGCTTGCCTGTGACCCTGTAGGACAGGATAAGCGGCTACAGATAATGGATAGATGGATACAGACTGTACCTGTTACCTATCTGCTTCATGCCTTGTGGTACATTTGGCCTTCACAGAGTCAATCTACTTCTCCTGATTAGCTGTCACAGCCTTACAGACTGTACACACAAACAAAAAATACAAAATGCATTTTTTTGGTGAATAAATCAGTAGATGTTTTAATGTACTAGTCAAATATAATTTTGACCTCGTGTCTGAACCTTGAGGGCTCGATAAAATCAGCATTTTTCAATTAAAAAGATGTCCAAAAATGCGTAAATTAAGTCCAGACCCATTTTCTACTGATATGCTGAAACGTTTGAGTGCAGTACACTACACACTGACATTACTGAGGTTTATTATACTCTTACACACTCTGTATCGCCATCTTACCTACTCTACTGTGAAATTTCCTGAATAAGATGATTTTTAATTTTGTTTTTCATTATTATTTGCCTGGCCAGTGATTTACACTCCACATCCTATTGTACTGGCGGCACGGTGGTGTAGTGGTTAGCGCTGTCGCCTCACAGCAACAAGGTCGGAGTTCGAGCACCGTGGCCGGCGAGGGCCCTTCTGTGCGGAGTTTGCATGTTCTCCCCGTGTCCGCGTGGGTTTCCTCCGGGTGCTCCGGTTTCCCCCACAGTCCAAAGACATGCAGGTTAGGTTAACTGGTGACTCTAAATTGACCGTAGGTGTGAATGTGAGTGTGAATGGTTGTCTGTGTCTATGTGTCAGCCCTGTGATGACCTGGCGACTTGTCCAGGGTGTACCCCGCCTTTCGCCCGTAGTCAGCTGGGATAGGCTTCTGTGACCCTGTAGGACAGGATAAGCAGCTACAGATAAAGGATGGATCCTATCATACTCTCTTTTTCTCTCTATCTAATAGCCTACGAAGCAAAGTCATAAATCTTACCATCTTCATTTTCTTCTCATGAGGTTTAACACTCAAACTGAACTTTGAATCTTCAATTTATAGAAATCAAATCTTTCTTTTGTTGAGTGAGAGGAACATGTGGCGGTGTAATACGCAGATCTTAAACGGTGTCGATTTCAGCGCCATTAACCTCCATGTGACTTTAAATAATGTGTGCAGTCAAGGAGATCAAGGTAGCAGCGACCTCTTTGAAATACATATTTACAGCTCTGTGTACAAAGGAAGCTTTCAGCATCGAGATCACACACCTTTACAGAGGATTTTTTTTTATTTTTTTATCAGTGGGTCGGGTTCTGTGTATGTGTTTGGTGCTCTGACACAGCTAAAGGGGGAAAGCAAGACAAAAAAACAAAGAACGCATCTGTTTATTAAATTAGAAGGGTGTGTGTCGGCATGTTTTTATACCCTGGTGGGAACCAAATGTCCACGCAAGGATAGGAATATCTAATGGTTTTGGCTGGTCCCCATGAGGAAAACTGCTTTTTTTATTTTTAAGACATAAACTATATATTTTATTTCAGAAACTAAATTAAATGGTGCTGAGGTTAAGGTTAAGGGTTTAAGTGAAGCATTGCATTAATTTTCTGCAATAATATTTATGTCAATGGAAGATCCATACAAAGACAGTAAGATGTGTGTGTGTGTGTGTGTGTGTGTGTGTGTGTGTGTGTGTGTGTGTGTGTGTGTGTGAGCCAAATAAAAAAGACCAGCCCAGCTACAGAGCTACAGGCTTTTTCCCAAGGCAATAATTATTCCCCAGGTGAATGTGTGTGTGTGTGAGTGTGTGTGTGAGTGTGTGGGACAGAACAGGTGCAGGGACTGGCTGACGCTCTCAGCTCTGTGACTAATGGCGTTACAGAGGAGGACAGGGTAGGAAGATGAGGCCGAGGCCGTCTCAAACTGACCTGAAGCTGTTGACTCATCCGAGTTTATCATTAAACCTACGCACTGGATCAGAGTCTTACACAAACGAGACACACACCCTTACAGAAAAACCACATGAACTTCACATGTGATTTTTCACATGTGAAATATGTGGAAAATGTGTTTTGCACATGGGAAACATGTGGTTTTGGCCCAATTTTATGTGAATCACATGTGGGAATGTTGTACACATGTGGTAACATGTTTTACACATGTGCTCTACATGGTAACACGTTACAAAATCTGATACCATGTATACCACATGTGGTAACATGTGATACGCAGTAATGAGATTCCATCTATTTTTTGTGTGTTCCTCCAGTATGAAAATTTGTTTCAAAACTCATCACGTTTTTTCACAAGTTTGCCAGGACTTTTTTTTATTTTATTTTACATATAATCCAGGTCGGGCAGCACGGTGGTGTAGTGGTTAGCGCTGTCGCCTCACAGCAAGAAGGTCCGGGTTCGAGCCCCGTGGCCGGCGAGGGCCTTTCTGTGTGGAGTTTGCATGTTCTCCCCGTGTCCGCGTGGGTTTCCTCCGGGTGCTCCGGTTTCCCCCACAGTCCAAAGACATGCAGGTTAGGTTAACTGGTGACTCTAAATTGACCGTAGGTGTGAATGTGAGTGTGAATGGTTGTCTGTGTCTATGTGTCAGTCCTGTGATGACCTGGCGACTTGTCCAGGGTGTACCCCGCCTTTCGCCCGTAGTCGGCTGGGATAGGCTCCAGCTTGCCTGCGACCCTGTAGAACAGGATAAAGCGGCTAGAGATAATGAGATGAGATATAATCCAGGTCATTCAGTGATCTTCAATAAGCACTTTATTTATCCTGGTCAGGGACGTGGTGGATGCAGAGCCTGTCCCGGGAACACTGGGTGTGCGGTGGGAATGCACTCTGTACACACACACACACACTCACATCTAGGTGCAGTTTACCGGAGGCAGTCCAGCTACTGGCATGTTTTTAGGAGATGGGAGGAAACCAGAAAAACTGGTGGAAACCAATACAGACATGGTGACATGTGAAACTCCACACAGACAGCAATCTGAGTTCAAGACCTAAACAGGGATCCTGCAACTGTGATGTGGCAACATTACTTGCTATGTCATCATTCATTCATTCTTTCATTCTCTATACCATTTATCCACACTGTAAAAAATGTCCGTAGAATTAACAGTGAATTTATGTAAAATCATGACATAAAAAAAACTGTAAATACAAAAACAATGAAGCGGTGTGTAATTTACAGCAATATACTGTAAAACTCCTAACCAAATACCACTGTTAATTTAACAGTAAGAATATGTTGAATTGATCATATTTTTTTGTAGAATTTACAAATTGTTGTAGTTTAAACACAGACAAACTGTAATACTAAAACAGAATGTGATAGTTGAAATTACATCATTGCCCTGTTAAAAAAAAATAAAAAATGGCCACTGTTGTGGCTCAGTTGACTAAGGCACCATACCATGAATCTGGGGACCTGGGTTCGATTCCGACCCAAGGTCATTTCCCTGTCCCTCTCCAGCTCATTTCCTGTCTCTACACTGTCCTATCCAATAAAGGTGAAAAAAGCCCCCCCAAAAATATCTGTCTAGTAGATCATTGCTTGTAACCATTTTGAATCTTTGTTTATTGTACAATGAATATCTGTAAAATTAACAGTTATGTATTGATTATTGTACATTGAATACCTGTAAAATTTACATTTAGTTATCATTAATTGTACATGGAATCCCGGTGAAATGTACAAGTTATTCTGTAATGTTATTTACATTTCACTGTATTTTTAACAGGATTATTCTGGCAACCACAGCTGCCAGTGTTTTTCCGTAAAAACAACGGATTTTTTTTTTTACAGTGCAATGACGCCCCATAATACAGTTGGAAACTTTATTTTAAAGCTAGACTGCCTTTCAGATTTTTCAAGTGTAGGTCATAAAAAGAATTTTCCCCGACACCCAATTATTTTTGTTTAGTGGACTGAAAGCTACTGAATTCGAATCCCAAACTTCCAATTTTATTATTTATTTATTTAATAGAACAATTAATGAATTTAAGGCCATGTGGCCCTAAATTCTCCGCTATTTTTTCCTGCTTCACCATGACCCAATTCAAGATACTACGTCATGCATGACATGGTGGGCTTTCCTCGTTCGCGCAAGCCATTGTGGGATACAAATTCGAAACAGGAGATAAAAACTGAGGACGTGAGCATGCGAATGAAACATGAAAGACTGACTACAGTAATGGAAAGCAAGAAGAAAAGACGTTATGTTGCGAAGGAAAGGAAACGCAGGACCAAACTAATAAATATTGGTGGTCAGCGAGCACCTCGGTGTGATCAGCTGTTTGTTTAGCGACAGAATGATGTAACTGTCAGTGCACGGTCAAGGTAAACCTGTAGATGGCAGTAATGTAACGCTGTGGATGCCAGCTGCCGTAAAACCCAAAAGAAGAAGAAAAAGAGAACAAAGGTAAGCATGTGCATGTGCACACGGACTTCCTCTGTCTGCTTGACTGCGCGAAGCGAGCAAGTTCATGCATGTTATTTGCTAGGGAATCCCCTCAAATTAAATAACTTCCCAGCTACAGAATGACCTGATATTTTGTGAGATATTACAGAAATAAACATATTTCACAATGACCAAATTTCAGAGAGAACTAAATTTCACCGATTTTATGAAATCGAAGGCCGTCTAGCTTTAAAACATGTAATAAACCCTTCAAATTGCAGTGTAAAAGAAATTCACCTTTTTGAATGTGTGTCATTACACACACACACACACACACCACTTTACTTTTGTTATCAAGTCCAAATTTCCTGAATATAATGTATGCAATAGAAATATAAAGCATGTAAAGTTAGAAAATCATTTTGTTATTTCATCTTTATGTAAAAACAAGAACATATGTGTTAAGAGCTGTGTTTCTGAGGCAGATGAGAGGAACAAGAGATTCACATCCTATTACCATGAAGCCATGTGTGTATGCAAACTTGTGTGATTTTAATGAGGCTGCTGAAGGGAACAGCTACCTGTCACATTTTAATCCCTTCTGCCTGTCTGATTTAATGAACGATGAATGAATACACCTGCCGAGTGAGATCATAACGAATCGTACTGGTAAGGATATGAAAGCTATATGTTGGCTGAGAAAATAAGGCTGCAGCCAATTAATCGCTTAAATTCTGACTTTATAATCTCCTCAGGGAAAATTTAACTTATGTTGTAAAAATAAAGAAAAAAAAGTAGTAACTTAAATCAAACTATTGCCTAATTTACAAGACAGAAACACACGTTTCTTTTTTTTGGTCAACAGAAATAGACAATAAAACAAAGTGCAAATATAAATCTGTTTAAAAAAGGTACAAAAAAAATTTTAAACAAGTATATGGAAGAGGAAGTATGTTAACGGAGGATGATGAGGGATAAATCTATAAATAGAATAGGATTGATTGTTATATTAGAACTAACTTAGTATATGGTATATATGGTATATATTTATTTATGGGGATAGTTTATATATTTATATTTACAGGGATAGGTATGTAGTAGATATTTATTTTGTAATTATATATTTATATAGATATTTATGAAGTATATATATATATATATATATATATATATATATATATATATATATATATATATATATATATATATATATATATATATATATTTGTAGTTATATATTTATATAGATATTTATGAAGTGTATATATGGTATGTAGTATATATTTATTTTTGTAATTATATATGTATATAGATAATCATGAAGTGTATATATGGTATATATTTTTATAGGTGTATTAATGTAGTTTGGATTTCGGGGTAGTTAAAAAGGGGGTGGGAAATTAAAAAAGTATTGTACTTCTTCCCACTCCTTTTGAGAACAATGTGCAGTGTTTTGTAATGCCTTAGCTCTTTATGTATTTTATTTTTTTTAATTTCTCGTTTTTTTTTCTTTTGTATGTACAAATAGTTACATACATTTTTATACATGTTCGAAGTAAAAAAAAAAATAAATTCAAACAACTTTATATGATCATGATCATATTCTCAAAATTGTAACTCATTATTTATCTAATTGTGTGCCTTCAATTAGAGTGGGTTCTGTTGTGAAATTAAATATGTTGTACAATCTTTGTCATTTCCCTAAAATATATTATAGGATGTAGTTATACCAACTTTACATAATACTTTAAAATTACTAGGTGTTGAGGTTTAATTAGTGAGTTTAGCAAATGATGTAAGTCTTGAATACAGTGCCTTGCATAAGTATTCACCCCCTTGATGTTTTGTGTTACAACCTGGAAATGACTATAATGGGGATTTTACCATTTCATTTACATAATATGTCTAACATTTGAAGGTGTAATATTTTTGTTGCCTGATATCTATATAATAAGTGGCAAAGTCTGTTTGTCTTGAGCTAACATTGCCATTTCTTGGCGGATTTTCACCAAATCCAAGGTCCCTGGGGGGCACAACATCCACCCACCCCCTCCCTCAATGCCTTTCACGTTACATTTATCAACACAAACTCTCAACAGATCTTCACTAAACTTGGTACGTAGGTACAGGAGATAGCAACAATTTGGCAGAATGCAGAAATTCCATATTTGGGTCCCAGGGGGTCCCCAGTGGGCCCCTGGGTGGTGGATGTTTGGATTTTTGTTTGTCTTGGGTTAACATCACCATTTCTTAACAGATCTTCACCAAATTTGACATGGAAGTCTGGGGGCAACCTAGAATTTTGCAAAACCCAGGCAACACCAGGTAACCTGCTAGTAGTCTATATAATAAGCAGCAAAGTTTGTTTGTTTGTTTGTCTTGAGCTAACATCGCCATTTCTCGATGGATTTTCACCAAATTTGGCAAGTAGCTCTGGGGATGACCAGGAATTTTTCAGATATAAACAAAATTCATGTACGGGCCCCAGGGTATCCTCAGTGGGCCCCTGGGTGGTGGATGTTTGGATTTTTGTTTGTCTTGGGTTAACGTTACCATTTCTCTACGGATCTTCACCAAATTTGACATGGAAGTTTGGGGGCAACCCAGACTTTTGCAAAACCCGGGCAACGCCGGGTAACCTGCTAGTACTCTATATTTGTTGGTTGCATAAGTATTCATGCTCCTCAATCAACATTTGGTAGACCCACCTTGAGCTGCAATTGCAGCTTTCTGGATATGTCTATATCAAGTTTGAACATTTAGATCATGATATTTTTGCCCATTCTTCTGGTTAAAATTGCACAATCTTGGTCAGATTGGATGGAGACCATAAGTGAACAGCCATTTTCAAGTATTGCCACAAATTTTCAATTTGATTGGGGTCTGGGTTTTGACTAGGCCATTCAAACACATTAAGGTTCTTGGTTTTGAACCACTCTGTTATAGCTTTTATTATTTTTTAATAATGGATTTAATGGTGCTCTGTGGAATGTTTGGCATTTTTAAAATAACCAAAGCATAGTTTTCAGAACTTTGCCCCAGCTTTCGTGAAGCTGTGTAGGTTTGTTGTATGTATAGTGATCGTGTGACATTATTCAACTCATTATGTGACTTCTCTTGGATACTGGTAGCACCAGAACTAATTTAGAGGGTTCAGTGTGATGGGGTGAATACGTCAATACAACCATCATTTTCACTTTTTCGTTTGTATATAATTTTGCAAACTATATTGATCCCTCCCCCACTTTATGGGTGATTTTGAATCATCATCATCATCAGCAACAGCTTCCCTTTGTGGACTTAAAAACCTCCTTAAGGTGCTTCTGTCTTGACAGGGAAAATCCTACCAAGCAGTTGCATAAAGCTTGACTTGTCCATCATTGTGCGCCTAATTTGTTGCACATCTAGATTCAGTAGTCTTTTAAAATTTTGTCCACTTAGGAGCTCTTGTATCAAACAGCAGTTGTTTCGGTCGTTCATCGTTGCCCATATGGCAGATGTACTACTTAGATGTACAGTGTATCTTAGTTGCTGTTCATAGCAGAATAGCTTAATGGGAATGATCTTTATTTTCGTACATAGGCCAGCATTTGATATTTTAAAGCTCCAGTCTAGCTCTCCTTCGGCATCTTTTCCGTCTTGGTTGTTCCTGTCGGGCGCATTTTTATGCTTGAATCCATCTTTTACCATTTTATGAAGAAAGCCGTGCCATACTACTTCGATTTTACTCATTTCTTGTGCATTTAACTGCCATGCCTATACACTGTACAGCAGTCTGGGTCGAGCACATGCTGTGAGAAACTTTACTCTTAAAGACTACTTCACTTCATGGGTGAGGTTGCATTTCTGCAAATGCCGTGTTCTGTATTTCAGGCTGACCAATCCATTTGAACCTAATAAAGACAAACTGACATGAACTGAATGATTTTTTTCCGTGAAAAGAGTTGTGCTTTACTGTTCTTCACATCTCTGAAGCGTGATTTCCTTCACATGTTACACTACCATTCAAAAGTTTGGGGTCACTTTGAAATGTCCTTATTTTTGAAAGAAAAGCACTGTTCTTTTCAATGAAGATCACTTTAAACTAATCAGAAATCCACTCTATACATTGCTAATGTGGTAAATGACTATTCTAGCTGCAAATGTCTGGTTTTTGGTGCAATATCTCCATAGGTGTATAGAGGCCCATTTCCAGCAACTCTCACTCCAGTGTTCTAATGGTACAATGTGTTTGCTCATTGCCTCAGAAGGCTAATGGATGATTAGAAAACCCTTGTACAATCATGTTAGCACAGCTGAAAACAGTTGAGCTCTTTAGAGAAGCTATAAAACTGACCTTCCTTTGAGCAGATTGAGTTTCTGGAGCATCACATTTGTGGGGTCGATTAAATGCTCAAAATGGCCAGAAAAATGTCTTGACTATATTTTCTATTCATTTTACAACTTATGGTGGTAAATAAAAGTGTGACTTTTCATGGAAAACACAAAATTGTCTGGGTGACCCCAAACTTTTGAACGGTAGTGTATGTCTTGTATTTGTAAGGACTGAACACCCCAAAGACAAATATCTGTATTTGGTACCTCAGTAAATCTCTATCTGCTCCGACTTATTTGCTGAATAGATTCTGCTGTAATTTGTATTTCCTGCTGTAATTACCTGTTTGTATACATGCAAAATTTATCTGATGACTTAATGCCAGCTCATATTCTGGGTGTTATTACAGGGCATTGGGCTATTATTACAGTACAGTGACGTTAATTTGGTTACTTTAGGCTTTGGAATGATTTTGTTTTTGACTGTAGGGGACAACACAATTATCATCCTTACTAATCATTGAATTAGCTCGTTTGAAATGAAATTTCATTATAGGTAACAAGCAGGTCATGCTCACAGACAAACCACAGACATCTGGGCTGCATAAACAACTGTGGTCATTATTGGTGGGCAAGTCATCCATCATCGTGTATTTTCTCTGTACTGCAACAAATATGATTATGTGTTAATTGAAAGAAACAGACAATCTGTACAGATGAAATTAGGTACATTCAGTACATACGCTGGTAAATAAACCCAGAATACCAATCAGACATTTCATGAAACATTTTAAACTATACACTTCCCAGAAAAGGCAGTTGAAGCACCAGAAATTGAGTAAATAATTTATTGACCTCGCCCAGGGGGATGTGGGTGTGTTTTTGAATCCAAATGTAAGTGCTAGTCTAAAGACTGAGTACAAGAAATATTCTCTATACTTTGTGTGCGAGTTATTGACAAATATGACAATTGAATGTCATCTGTATCTCTGCAAGACATTCATGCTGACTCATACTCAGTCTCCAGAGGCATTTCTGACGACATTTCATTGTTGTTTATTTTACTTGGAAAACAGCAGCATCAGTTAAAGTCACTCTGTGACTTTCTTACGTCAGCATATTCACATGCTTTAGGTTGCATCAGTAACTCGTTTCATTGTGTGACGTTAAGGTTAGTAAATGTACAAACTGTACTGAGCACACTTCATGATCCATTGTTTCACATAATTCACAGTTATTCCACTCAATCTCGTCGTACATGAGCTGATAGCCGACGAGGCGCGTAGTGCCGAGTCGGCTATTAGCCATGTACGACGAGATTGAGTGGAATAACTGTTTTATTCTATTCACATTCACTGGATTTTGAGAAACAGATGATTTTTATTTTTTGCAAATTTGATAAATAAAAATTTTATACAAAACATCCGACAAAATCATTTCCGCTTAGAATGTAAACAAATTGGCGAAATGACAGGAGCAATTTGTGAAAAATGCTATTGCTGGGTTTCACTTGACACTAATAACACATTAGTTATCCAAAACTTTAGCTGGTGGTCTACCAAAGCTCAGCTGACAAAGCGTTTGTACGGAGAAGGTGCGTTGCTTGCATGAAAAATGCCTTACAAATGCCTACAATACGTTGTTGTAGGTTGTTTGAATCTATCCAACCGTGAAACTTAAAAATTTCTTCAGGGTTCTCCGTGAACTAATAAAAAAGGGTGAATGAACACAGGATTTCACAAAAACACGTTGAGAAAGGTGGCTTTTGAACCTCTGACTGAAATCGAAAGGAGCTGAGTTGAAGCATGCTCGAGTTTGCGGTGATCACTTGGTGAAAGGTTTGTATTGTATATCCCTCTCAGCTACGGCCTTAGTGTTTTCCAAGTACTTTTCTTGCTATGTGTCGTTATTTTACGGTACTTTTTTTGGTCACGAAGCGCTAAAGTCCCCAGCTGTTTCTTTGTTTCCTCCTCACTCTTCACAAAGTCCATATGCATGAAGGTTGCGACAAAATTCTTCCCCAGCCGTACAGTTACAATGCGCCGTGATCACTTCTCCGTCTTGTTGAACTAAGATCCAGGTCTTTAAAGGGGTGTCTGATGATCTTTGTGAATGATTTACCTGAGAGATAAGAGCCAACACAAGTGAGAATCAAGTGAACTGTTGTTTGTTTACACTTCAACTTGCAGCGCTTTGTTGTAAAGACGTGAACAAAAAGCTTTTTAAAAAAAAAACTTACACGGGCAAAAACAATACAGGATTCATTTGGCAGCGACTTGATACCGAGGTCCTTTACCCAGCCACGTACAAAAAAGTTGTAAGCTTCTGTACTCTTCCACACTTTCATCTGTTTTGCGGTGTAGAAGGACGTCTGCAACACCAGATAGTTCGAGATGTCGGGGAACTCGACTGAAGGGTCGTTTTCGAGATCGTATGACAAATCCTTCTTTCCCAGACTGTAGGGGTCGATTCCATTGCACATAGCAATCTTCTGAATATATCTAAAGCGCACAGTGGCTTCTAGATTACGAGCGTACTCTGATAACTTATCGCTAGTTGTTTGCACTACGACAGCCGTTTAGACCACCAGCTATTTCACTTCCGGTAAAACTGATAAGAAAAGTCACCTGACTGAAACCCAGCAATAATAATTCTTGAAAAATAAAAAAGATACGTTCTTACCATCAAATACTTTCATTCCTTATTTTGTTGCTTTTTTGTTTTTTTTTTGGGTTTTGTTTTCAAGTAGAGTTTTTATTTCGTCCTCGGTTAGTTCAGCAACACGCTCCACCATTTTGTTTTTCTCTACTCACGGTATATGAGCTGATATCCTCATAGTAGAGTAACCAATCAGAGCGCGCGATTGCTCATATCCAGTGAATGTGGATAGAATAAAAATTTATATAGTTCACATAATTTTGAGCACAGATCTTGAACTGAGTGCTCCTGGTTCAGTTGAGTTTACAGTTCATTGGGGTTGAGGTCAGGGCTCTGTGTTTTTCTATCAACTTCGGCGAACCATGTCTTCTTGGACTTCATGTTGAATACAGACACATTGGCATGCTGGAAGAGATTTGGGGCTCTTAGTTCTAGTGAAAGGAAACTGTAACGCTATAGCATACACAGACAACTGAGACAATTGTGTGCTTTCAACTTTGTGGCAACATTTTTGGGAAGACACACATGACTGTAGTAATATAGTGTACAGTGGTGCTTGAAAGTTTGTGAACCCTTTAGAATGTTCTATATTTCTGCATAAATATGACCTAAAACATCATCAGATTTTCACACAAGTCCTAAAAGTAGATAAAGAGAACCCAGTTAAAAAAATGAGACAAAAATATTATACTTGGTCATTTATTTATTGAGGAAAATGATCCAATATTACATATCTGTGAGTGGCAAAAGTATGTGAACCTTTGCTTTCAGTATCTGGTGTGACCCCCTTGTGCAGCAATAACTGCAACTAAATGTTTCCGGTAACTGTTGATCAGTCCTGCACACCGGCTTGGAGGAATTTTAGCCCATTCCTCCGTACAGAACAGCTTCAACTCTGGGATGTTGGTGGGTTTCCTCACATGAACTGCTCGCTTCAGGTCCTTCCACAACATTTCGATTGGATTAAGGTCAGGACTTTGACTTGGCCATTCCAAAACATTAACTTTATTCTTCTTTAACCATTCTTTGGTAGAACGACTTGTGTGCTTAGGGTCGTTGTCTTGCTGCATGACCCACCTTCTCTTGAGATTCAGTTCATGGACAGATGTCCTGACATTTTCCTTTAGAATTCACTGGTATAATTCAGAATTCATTGTTCCATCAATGATGGCAAGCCGTCCTGGCCCAGATGCAGCAAAACAGGCCCAAACCATGATACTACCACCACCATGTTTCACAGATGGGATAAGGTTCTTATGCTGGAATGCAGTGTTTTCCTTTCTCCAAACATAACGCTTCTCATTTAAACCAAAAAGTTCTATTTTGGTCTCATCCGTCCACAAAACATTTTTCCAATAGCCTTCTGGCTTGTCCACGTGATCTTTAGCAAACTGCAAACGAGCAGCAATGTTCTTTTTGGAGAGCAGTGGCTTTCTCCTTGCAACCCTGCCATGCACACCATTGTTGTTCAGTGTCCTCCTGATGGTGGACTCATGAACATTAACATTAGCCAATGTGAGAGAGGCCTTCAGTTGCTGAGAAGTTACCCTGGGGTCCTTTGTAACCTCACCGACTATTACACGCCTTGCTCTTGGAGTGATCTTTGTTGGTCGACCACTCCTGGGGAGGGTAACCATGGTCTTGAATTTCCTCCATTTGCCCACAATCTGTCTGACTGTGGATTGGTGGAGTCCAAACTCTTTAGAGATGGTTTTGTAACCTTTTCCAGCCTGATGAGCATCAACAACACTTTTACTGAGGTCCCCAGAAATCTCCTTTGTTCGTGCCATGATACACTTCCACAAACATGTGTTGTGAAGATCAGACTTTGATAGATCCCTGTTCTTTAAATAAAACAGGGTGCCCACTCACACCTGATTGTCATCCCATTGATTGAAAACACCTGACTCTAATTTCACCTTCAAATTAACTGCTAATCCTAGAGGTTCACATACTTTTGCCACTCACAGATATGTAATATAGGATCATTTTCCTCAATAAATAAATGACCAAGTATAATATTTGTGTCTCATTTGTTTAACTGGGTTCTCTTTATCTACTTTTAGGACTTGTGTGAAAATCTGATGATGTTTTAGGTCATATTTATGCAGAAATATAGAAAATTATAAAGGGTTCACAAACTTTCAAGCACCACTGTATGTTGGTAAAACATATGCAGTTTACATCTCAACAACAATGGAACATCATTTACTAACTAGGACATTTTAGATTATTATCAATATACTTTCCATATATATGTACGAATATCACTTTATCTTTCAGTATAAAGTGTGATTTTAAACCCTAGATTATTGTTAGGCAGCATTCCTTCTTAAGGATGATTTATTAAAGGTACTGACTGCAAAGTCATCACAAATTTATTTTTATTTTTATAGTTCATGGCATTTTCCTATGTCTTGCAAGAACGATATCATGCGGATGAGATATGATCATTTTGATGTGCTGAGGGTCACTTTTCTCCATTCTGGGACCGTTTTCCTCCCTCTTGTAGTAAAAAGTATGGCCCTACAGAAATAACCAAACGCGAAGAGCTTTAACCAGTTAGCATAATTGTGGAACTGCATCACAGGAAGATGGCGATGTGCAGAAAACATCGTGACTCTGCATCGACCTCAGAGAGTTTTAAGTCATATGTATGTAATTTGTGGTTGACATTCATAAATAAATCTGTGAAACAAAAGACGAATGTATCTTTTCTTTGTTCCTGCTTTTGTGTTCTTGTTTCTTTCTCTGTAAGATGAAAACATTAAGCATATAACTCCATACTCGCTACCATGAAGTCAAGCCCATGCATTCTAAGGCTAAGATAGCTAAGCGCTAGCTAGAATGATTTCATTATCTGTCCAGAAAAATGACGCGTCATCTAACCTTGCTCTATCTTGCAGTTACACTCACTAGACAGGCTTTCCTTTTCTTTTCTGCTGGCTTTTAAGAAGAAAAGAAGAAACCTTTATTCGTCACATGCACACTTCAAGCACAGTGAAATTCATCCTCTGCATTTAACCCATCTGAAGCAGTGAACACACACACACACTCAGAGCAGTGGGCAGCCACACCAGAGCGCCCGGGGAGCAGTCAGGGGTTCGGTACCTTGCTCAAGGGCACCTCAGCCCAAGGCCGCCCCACGTCAACCTAACTGCATGTCTTTGGACTGTGGGGGAAACCGGAGCACCCGGAGGAAACCCACGCAGACACGGGGAGAACATGCAAACTCCACACAGAAAGAGAGCGCCATGTTTGCCCACGCCAACTTGTTTTGGTTAAAAGTAGGTCAAACACATCCCACCGTGGTCATGTGATATTGTTACTCACTTGCTTCAGCGGTATCCGGAATTGTAAAATGCGGGACGCATTTTATCTCAGCAAAATATTTACATATAGGATACACAGTGTGTGGAGCAGTGAAACATCTCGAAACTTCAGCAGCTATAGAAATTGGACATTTTACCCAGAATTCAACTTTGCAAACAGCACCTTTAAATCTCTACATTTTCACCATGTGAATGACAAATTCTCCTCAGCTTTCATTTACCCAAATTTCCTCCTGTCAACATAGCCTCTTTTTTGGGGCTTCATTTAGCAGCATAACACATGACTGACTGCGGTTAGCAAACCGAATAAATTCCAACTCGTCTACAGCTATTTATAGCATAATGTTAAGAACACCCATTAACGATTAAACGATGTACTTACTTTAGTTTTCCCCTTACACCAAATGTCGTAGATCAGATAAGACTATGGTATCTGAAGTTTCCTTCTGTATTTTTGTACCAACGCTATAAAGTTTGGTTTTTTTTTTGGTAGTTAAAAAGTAAGGGCAGCTTTTAGCTGCTAGGCTAGTTTACTTCAAACTGCTTGTCTAAATCATCACACAATCGCCTCAAAAGATCCAACCACATTTCTACAAAGTTCATGAAATAGCAGTCAGATAAAGCCCTGAAAACAGCAGAATAAATTCATCATTTGGCAGCAACATTATCTTCAATATCACAGACATCCTGATGTTTAAGACACTTTCTGTCCTGTGGTGATATACACTACCGTTCAAAAGTTTGGGGTCACTTTGAAATTTCCTTATTTTTGAAAGAAAAGCACTGTTCTTTTCAATGAAGATCACTTTAAACTAATCAGAAATCCACTCTATACATTGCTAATGTGGTAAATGACTATTCTAGCTGCAAATGTCTGGTTTTTGGTGCAATATCTCCATAGGTGTATAGAGGCCCATTTCCAGCAACTATCACTCCAGTGTTCTAATGGTACAATGTGTTTGCTCATTGCCTCAGAAGGCTAATGGATGATTAGAAAACCCTTGTACAATCATGTTAGCACAGCTGAAAACAGTTGAGCTCTTTAGAGAAGCTATAAAACTGACCTTCCTTTGAGCAGATTGAGTTTCTGGAGCGTCACATTTGTGGGACCGATTAAATGCTCAAAATGGCCAGAAAAATGTCTTGACTATATTTTCTATTCATTTTACAACTTATGGTGGTAAATAAAAGTGTGACTTTTCATGGAAAACACAAAATTGTCTGGGTGACGCCAACCTTTTGAACGGTAGTGTATATGATGCACGAGTTAACATCACATGCATTCACGGATAAGAACGAGAGAAAAAGACATCAATCATATATTAAACCACTGTTATACACCAATAAACTGAGGGAGAAGTGAACGTGTGGAAAGATCTTTTGAGTTAATCTCTCATTCTCTCATCTCTCTCATTATCTCTAGCCGCTTTATCCTGTTCTACAGGGTCGCAGGCAAGCTGGAGCCTATCCCAGCTGACTACGGGCGAAAGGCGGGGTACACCCTGGACAAGTTGCCAGGTCATCACAGGGCTGACACATAGACACAGACAACCATTCACACTCACACTCATACCTACGGTCAATTTAGAGTCACCAGTTAACCTAACCTGCATGTCTTTGGACTGTGGGGGAAACCGGAGCACCCGGAGGAAACCTACACGGACACGGGGAGAACATGCAAACTCCGCACAGAAAGGCCCTCGCCGGCCACGGGGCTCGAACCCAGACCTTCTTGCTGTGAGGCGACAGCGCTAACCACTACACCACCGTGCCGCCCCCTTTTGAGTTAATCTTTTGAAAAATGTTAATTGATTAAATATTTTAGATTGTTACTTTTTTCTCTTTCTGGTTATTAGGGCCTGAGCACTGGAGGTGCGCAGCCTCTAGTGTCCACCAGAGGGCGCTGTACCAAGGTGCAAGGCCCTATTGTTTTCCTAAGAATTCTTATTATTATTATTATTATTATTCTTTTTCTTCAAGACTTGACCATTTTTGAGGTGGTTCCCATGGGCGAAAACTCATGCAATTTGGTACACACATCAATCTTGGCCACCGCTACTCGGGGATAGAGGCTTGGCACTGGGTGTGTCCGGGGGACTCCATAGCGCCCCCACATGTCATTGAGACTTTTGCCCGGTATATAATTTCACCTATCCGTGTCAAATTTGGTAGGTGTGTGGGGTGCCCCAAGATGAACAAACTTGTAATGTAGATTGTATTAGCCATACTCAACAAAAAGTGAGTTATTTTTGGTTTTGTGCATTGGGTGGCACGGTGGTGTAAGTGGTTAGCACGTTGCCTTACAGCAAGAAGGTTCTGGGTTCGAGCCCAGCAGCCGGTGAGGGCCTTTCTGTGTGGAGTTTGCATGTTCTCCATGTGTCTGTGTGGGTTTCCTCTGGGTGCTCTGGTTTCCCCCACAGTTCAAAGACATGCGGTTAGGTTAATATGGGTCAGCCTTGGGCTGAGGTGCCCTTGAGCAAAGCACCGAACTCCCAACTGCTCCCTGGGTGCTGTTAGCATGGCTGCCCACTGCTCTGGATATGTATGTGTGTGTTCGCTGCTTCAGATGGGTTAAATGCAGAGAGGAATTTCACAAGTGTGTGTGATGAATAAAGTTGTGCTTTCTTTCTTTTGACAAGTGTTACATTTTGACGTTCTCCTCCTAGGCAGTTTGTTGGATTCATGCCAGATTTGGTATAACGGAGGTGCTCGGGCCCTTTATCGCTGCTTGCAGCTATATTTCCATTTGCTTTCTCTTTCTCCTTCCTGGCGGACTTCCATTTAAGTGAAAAAAGCAATACACTACAAAAGCCAAATCTTGGGTGAGATAAGCAACAGTGTACAAATAGTGAATAAATCCTCACGTTTCATATAGGAAACGATAAGCAAATCATGCCCTTTAGAATTACATGCTCCTTGATCTGATCTCCACATCACTGGACACGAATGTTTTGCTGCAACTAGATGCAAATAGCTATTTATCATGCATTGCACAACTTTGTGCGATATGAGGTCTGGTTCTTTGATTTCCACCACTTGTTTTGTTTCATGAAATTGCTTTGAGCTTCTGTTCTTCTGGAATGTGAGATGCCAAACAGCTGTGTTTACCACATTGCCAGTCACTTTGCCCACATGTCTGCTTTTAGTGCATCTAAATTTAAAGCACATGTTTATAGTGGCTTTGAGGAAGAGGAGGAAAAAAAGAAAGCAGCCCTCGCCCTGTAGTATAAGAACCAAAACATCCCAGGCCAAAATAGCACTAAATTCAGAGTGATCTATTGTCCTGTGGTGCAGCTTCCTCTCTTTTCCAGAAAGCAATTTGCTGCCATTTTCCAGGCTTCTTATTGTGACAGTAGCAGATTAAACACAAAAATGAGACAACGACAGAGCTGAACTCTTCGGTGTATTAAACAGTCCAGTGTTGCAGATGTAGCAGATTATTTTTGTATCAGTTCACAGTGAGATGCCTTCACTCTCGCTTTCATGAGACAAACCAAGCCATGGCCAGCTTCATTTGAGCCAGCTTTGTGTGGCATTTGGCATGGCATCTGTGCCATCTGTCTCTACATTCTTTCAGGCCCTGGGGGCATTACCAAGACTCAGGAGAGTGGAGCAGGCAGTCTCTCAGGTCAGCAGGAGAACTGAAAGCTGACCTAGATAAAGACATTTTGAGGAGGTCTCGTTTATTTTAAAAAAAAATCCGTTTTATGTAATGGAATGCACTGGATACGTTGTGCCATGTTCATCGGAGCGCTTCGGCGTTCTCTGCTTCACCCTCAGGCTAAAGGCAGAGTCAGAGTCAGTGAGACCTCTCTGTTAGACTTGAAAGGTTTTGAAAGGAATAGGTCTTAAGTAATTCAAGCAGGTGTCTGTGTGTGTCGGTTTTGGGTGGCTAATCAGTTGCATCTTTGCATTGTGCGATAGTGACATCACTTCGTGAAATTCACAAGTAACGTGAGAATCCCGACTGAGTGATGGTAAAAGTAGCATGCAGCCACGTAGTTGCTTGACTGTCCAAGTGTTGTGCACATTTGTTGAATAAGGGTCACAAAGGGCTTGTTCAGCTGTCTAGACAGTATAGAATAGGGCCACCCCTGTGCTGGCCAAAAATATCATGGTGACTTCTTAGCTGGGCGGCACGGTGGTGTAGTGGTTAGCGCTGTCGCCTCACAGCAAGAAGGTCCGGGTTCGAGCCCCGTGGCCGGCGAGGGCCTTTCTGTGTGGAGTTTGCATGTTCTCCCCGTGTCCGCGTGGGTTTCCTCCGGGTGCTCCGGTTTCCCCCACAGTCCAAAGACATGCAGGTTAGGTTAACTGGTGACTCTAAATTGACCGTAGGTGTGAATGTGAGTGTGAATGGTTGTCTGTGTCTATGTGTCAGCCCTGTGATGACCTGGCAACTTGTCCAGGGTGTACCCCGCCTTTCGCCCGTAGTCAGCTGGGATAGGCTCCAGCTTGCCTGCCTGCCTGCGACTTCTTAGCCAGCATTTCTAATGATTTCTAATCATTACAGTAGTCTAATACAGCTGGTAAGCGCTCTGTAGGGCTATTTAGATTGAAGTGTATTGAAATTTTATATCGCAATAATTAGGAAGCATTTTATTATTGTTTATGGTGCTATCAAGATATTAAAAATTGTATTAAAATATCATAATGTTAAATAACACTTATATCCTGAAATGGTCATAGCTGTGATTGTAGTATTTGTGATGATTCTTACAAATCTCACATTCTCAAAATATATGATTTGGTGTAGATGTAAGGCCTTAACGACCACCATCAATACAGAGTACCAGTCAAAAGTTTGTACACCCCTACTCCTTCGTATGTGTTTCTGTATTTTGACTATTTTCTACATTGTAGAACAATACTGAATACATCAAAACTATGAAATAACATATGGAATTTTGTAGTAAACAAAACAAACGTTTCATATTTTAGATTCCTCAAATTAGCCACCGTTTACCTTGATGACTCTTTGCACACTACTGGCATTATCTTAACCAGCTTCATGAGGTAGTCACCTGGAATGCTTTACAATTAACAGGTGCCTCGTCAAAAGTTAATTAGTGGATGAGTTTCTTGCCTTCTTAATGTTTTTGAGATCAAACAGTAAATAATACAGTAAATAGTCCTATTCGACACTGCAACTGTAGTAATCCATATTATATCAAGAACCACTCAGCTAACTAAAGGGAAACGACATCCATCATTACTTTAAGATATGAAGTGACGTTTAATTAATAAAAATAAAGAAAAAACATTGAATTAGAAGATGTGTGCAAACTTTTGATTGGTTCTGTATTTGCACACCGAGTTTGTTTTTCATTTAAAGGGTGAGAAAACACTATATGCCTGATAGCTGCCATTTCTCTCTGAAGCTCAGACACTAAATAGGAGTTGATAAGTCACTTGCGTATGCACCTGGGACAAGCAGATTACATGTCTGGGCTATTAGTTTTGATTTGTAGTTGCCTGGTGGACAAGTACAGTGGTATGCAAAAGTTTGGGCACCCCTGGTCAAAATTGCTGTTACTGTGAACAGTTAAGCAAGTTGAAGATGAAATGATCTCCAAAAGGCATAAAGTTAAAGATGACTCGTTCCCTTTATATTTTAAGCAAAAACAATTTTTTTTATTTTCATCTTTTACGTTTTCAAAATGACAAAAAAGGAAAAGGGCCCGAAGCAAAAGTTTGGGCACCCTGCATTGTTAGTGCCTAGTAACACCACCAAGTATCAAGTATCACAGCTTGTAAACACTTTTTGTAGCCAGCTAATAATCTTTCAGTTCTTATCTGGGGGATTTTCACACATTCGTCCTTGCAAAAGGTTTCCAGTTCTACAAGTTTCTTGGGCTGTCTTGCATGCACAGCTCTTTTGAGCTCTATCCACAGATTTTCAATGATGTTTAGGTCAGGGACTGTGAGGGCCAGGGCAAAACCTTCAGCTTGTGCTTCTTGAGGTATTCCATTGTAGAATTTGAGGTGTGTTTTGGATCATTGTCTTATTGTAGGACCCATCCTCTTTTTAACTTCAACTTTTTTACAGATGGTGTGATGTTTGCTTCCAGAGTTTGCTGATATTTATTCGAATCCATGCTTCCCTCGACCAATGAAATGTGCCCTGTGCTACTGGCTCCAATACAACCCCAAAGCATGATCGATCCACACCCATGCTTCAGAGTTGGAGAGGTGTTCTTTTCCTGGAATTTGGCACCCTTTTTTCTCCAAACTTACCTTTGCACATTGTGGCCAAAAAGTTTTATTTTGATTTCATCAGTCCACAGGACTTGTTTCCAAAATGCATCAGGCTTATTTAGATGCTCATTTGCAAACTTCAGACGCTGAATTTTGTGGCTCGGACGCAGGAACGGTTTTCTTCTGATGACTCTCCCATGAAGGTCATGTTTGTTCAGGTGTCGCTGCATAGTAGAACAGTGCACCACCACTCCAGGGTCTGCTAAATCTTTCTGAAGGTCTTTTGCAGTCAAACAGGGGTTTTTATTTGCCTTTCTAGCAATCCAATGAGCAGTTCTTTCAGAAAGTTTTCTTCATCTTCCAGACCTCACCTTGATCTCCACTGTTTCTGTTAACTGCCATTTCTTAATAACATTACGATCTGAGGAAACAGCTACCTGAAAACACTTTGCTACGTTCTTGTAGCCTTCTCCTGCTTTGTGAGCATCAATTATTTTATTATTCAGAATGTGATGGAGTTGCTTAGAGGAGCCCATGGCTGTTGATTTTAGGGACAAGTTTGAGGAGTCAGAGAATTTATACAGCTTTGAAATCTGCATCATCTGACCTTTCCTAACGAAGAATATGAACAAGCCACAGCTCAATAAGCTAATTAAGGTCTGGAAGCTTGGTAAAAGTTACCTGAGAACTCAAAATGTATTAGGGTGCCCAAACTTTCGCATGGTGTTTCTTTTCTTTCTTCACTCTCCAATTGTACAAAACAAAAATAATACACAAATCTTACAGAAAACACTGAAAAGAAATGTGTCGTCTTTACCTTTATGCCTTTTGGTGATCAGTTCATCTTCTGCTCGCTTAACTATTCACAGTAACAGACATTTTCAGTAAGGGTGCCCAAACTTTTGCATGCCACTGCAGGTTCAACAACCAGATAAAGAAAATAAACTCTAAAAACCAAAAGTGTGTATGTTTAAACATTAATACACAAAGCCTGGTGGTCTGACACACCTTGACATTATTATTATAGTGCGGGCTTTGAATTCCTTTTGAACTACACACATCAGCCGAGCTGTGATATGCCTCATGGTGGAATAATTTTTTTTTATCTTTATTTTTTAACTCGGCGAGCTAAATAGCATCCATAGTTGATAGGAGAACTTTTCAGAATCAGAAACACTCAGGTATATGGAAACATTGATAAAACTTGGTAAAATAAAAGTATATCAAAAAAGTGTCACATAACTCTCCTGTTAACAAAACACACACAATACATTGCCTCGCAGAGAGAAAACAAGAAGACAGAGTCGTCTATATCCCCCGCCCTATATACCAAGTTTCAAGATATTATTTGTCACATTTTTCAAGTTCTGCTGCAGGAAACCAACCCGACCCTCTTTACACTGACCTCAGCAGCCCATGGCATAAACCCACCGGACCTTTGGTCCAGGTGAGCTAAAAATTAAAATTTGCCACATTTCTTAGTATCAAAAGGCACAATAACATTATTTAATCAACACATATACCAACTTTCAAGACCATACCACTCATAGTTTTTAAGTTCTGCTCCGGAAACAAAGCCTACCCCTAAGACTAAGGTGGTGTTTACATTAGACCGTATCCATATCGTTGTCGTTGCGGATGCACTGTCCGTGCACATTAAAACGCCGGGAAATGACTCCACAGGCGGAACAGTTTGAATCCGCCAGGGCCCACGTATTCAACCCAGTACGTATCTGATCCAGTGCTGTGTAAACATTGAGGAACGAGGATACGCAGTGCTGAGCTCTAGCTGACGTCATCATTGGACAACGTCACTGTGACATCCACCTTCCTGATTCGCTGGCGTTGGTCATGCCACGTTGGTCATGTGACGCGACTGCTGAAAAACCTTCTCCTCTTTAGTCCCAATGACACGGCGTCCCTGATTTCCATAAAGAACTTCAAATTTTGATTCTTATGCTCTCTCACGCTCTCTCGCTCGCTTGCTCTCTCTCTCTCCTCTCTCTCATGCTCTCTCGCTCGCTTGCTCTCTCTCTCTCCTCTCTCTCACACTCTCTTGCTCACTCTCTCTCTCTCTCTCTCACTCGCTCACTCAATCTCTCACACACTTTATGTGCTTGCAAGTGGTGAGTGACTTGCGCATGCCCGATATGCACTGGGATCATGTGATGTGCTGTTTAATTAGTCATGTGATTAGCGTATCCGTGTATTGGCGTTGCTGTGTGCACGGGGAACGGTTTTGTTGCGGGCACAGAAATTTTGTGCGTGTACGCGAATCGTTTTAAAAACGTTAATCTGATGATCCGCTGATTCGAAATAATGTAAACAGGGCCTAACCTGAGAGACTAAGTCTGAAACTGTTTCCATGGAAACATGAAAAATCAAAATTTCTCAAATTTCTTAGTATGAAAAGGCACATCTACATCACCTTGTTAACGTGTACCAAGTTTCAAATCCGTATCATAAATAGTTTTGGATATATGCTCCGGAAACGAACAGTGCTCTTAGAAACTAAGTCAATATCTATTTTTTATGTAAAGATTTAAAAAATCCTTTTTTTCAAAAATCCAAAATAGCAAAAGGCACCAGTTCACATGTTGCTTGATATCTATACAAAGTTTCATGAAGATATCTTCAGTAGTTTTAAAGATAGGGACGGGAAACCAGAATGTGACCGGATGGACAGCCGGACAGACAGACGGAACCCGTTTCTATATGCCGCACCAAATTTCGTTTGGGCGGGGGATAATAAAGATGCTAGCCAGATGTAAATATTATTACTTGCAATGCAACGAGACAACACCACTGCTTCTTCCTAAAATGTTAACCAACAACTTGTTGACTTTTTACCGAGGTCGCAATCACAAAATGTAGAGAGAAAATACTTTAACAGCTTTACTGTTAATATTCATTTGGTTAAAATGAGGTAATCTGATGTGATTTCTGACAGGACTTTTGTAGTCATATTCATGAACAGTCATAATCTTCACTGCTAATGCTAGCTAGCTACATTACATGGGTGGCACGGTGGTGTAGTGGTTAGCATGGTCGCCTCACAGTAAGAAGGTTCTGGGTTCGAATCCAGTGGCCGGCGAGGGCCTTTCTGTGTGGAGTTTGCGTGTTCTCCCCATGTCTGCGTGGGTTTCCTTCGGGTGCTCTGGTTTCCCCCGCAGTCCAAAGACATGCAGGTTAGGTTGATGTGGGGCGGCCTTGGGCTGAGGTGCCCTTGAGCAAGGTACCGAACCCCTGACTGCTCCCTGGGCGCTCTGGTGTGTGTGTGTGTGTTCACTGCTTCAGATGGGTTAAATCCAGAGGATGAATTTCACTGTGCTTGAAGTGTGCATGTGATAAATAAAGGTTTCTTCTTCTACATGGCTAATATATGCTAAGCTGACAGGGTATAAATCAACTTCTGGAAAACTCCTAATGTGATTTTAACTGTTAATCAAAACAGGAAAGGGGAATGTTAGTTAAAGACAATGTGCTATACACGTCACTAGATTTTTACTGACAGGAATGCCGGGTAGCGATAGTTCTCAGACTCATTTTTACCCTGTCCACACTAGGGATTTTGTACCGATACGAAACTACTTTCGTACCGCAACACCTGTCCACACTAGCAACTATACCATTCCGGTAGCGGTATAACTGTATCGGTATGAAACCCACAAATGTATGGGTTTCGTACCGGTACAGTATCGGTACTGTAGCGCTTCGCTGTAGTGTGGACAGATGAAGCGGTTCTGTATCGATACAAATATAATGCGCAAGCGCAATGAACCATTCCTACGTCTTCCGGGTTATTCATACAATACAATACGCCCGTGCTTTCCAGCTGTAAATAAAACGTCAAAATGGCTCAAAACGACCGTGGAGCTACATGGAGCAAAGAAAGAGGGGAGAAAGGGAGAGGGGGAAAGAGGGAGGAAGAAAGGAGGAAGAGGGGAAAAGGGAGGGGAAGAGAAGGGAAGAGGGAGAAAGTGAGGGGGGAGAAAGGGAGCTTCGTTTTCTTTGTTTCTTTCTCAACTGCCTTGCGCGTTTTATACGATTCGACTGAATAAATGACCACCAGAAATACAGACTGCACATTGACAACAAAAAGCACACACACGTTGTTTCATCCGCCATATTCTCGGAAGGAAGCTACTCGGTAACCACGGAAACATTTCGCACACGCGCATTTCAACTTCCGTGAAAGAAAACCGCAAACATTTCTCGCTAGTGTGGACAGATGCACTAAACTGTACCGGTATACTTTGTATCGATACAGTTATACCACTTTCGTACCGGTATAAGTGTGAACACAGCATTTTAGATAGCACATCTGAAGTAGCACAGTGTCCTCATACAAAAAAAAAAAAGACTGTAATCTGTGTAATTGTTTGCTGGGACACTAAGTGTTTAAATGTAGACTGTATCATAAGTTTTAAGAGGGAAATGAGTCGTCCTGGATGTAATGAGAAGGGCCTGGGAACAGGCTAAGAATAGAAACACTAAAGAGTGTTTCTTCCTCAGGTGGCTCCATATTGTTTATTGAGACAGGAGGTGGATGGTGGGGAGAGAACAGCTTTCAAACACACATAGAGGGCAAAGGGGACGAGAAGGTGGGGGGAGTTGAAGGCTTGGGTGGGATAGAGAGAGGTCGTCTGGGTGTTGCCGCCTATTTTACTCCATTTCCTAAATCACCCCCGACACACACACACACACACACACCTCTCCAGCTGGATTGGTCTGAACAAGTTTCCCACATACCTTCTCCAGCCTTTCATGATGTTTATTTAGAGGCTTCGACTTGATCAGATTTTTTTTTTTACAAATCAATGTTTTTTGGCGATAAAATAAACAATGCGTGAATTAATTCCAATATTAAACTTGGTGAGTCATATCAGCTGAAACACTGAATCATTTAACGTTCAGCCAAGATTTAATTTTACATAAACTTTCAATCTTACTGGATTCACAAGAAACACACAGTTGTTTCAGCCATATTTGTTTATTCACAATGGGACTATTCAGCCATCAGGCATATGGCTTGCATTGCTTATTCCTTGGACAATTCTCCATCTTTTGCCCTCTGCTCCTTTGTCAAGATATTTCTCCCACTCTGAGGCACCTTTATAAAAGCTAATTAAACTGTCAGTGCTGTTCTCCGGACACCCAAGTGACAGATGGACTCATGACTGTGTCTCCAGTCCCCTGATTGACTTAACAGATCCCAACTCCACCCATCACTCCAACACCCAGATGGGAACAGGACAGAAAATGGCTTTCCCAAGAAAATGATTAGTACGTTTAGAGTTTAGTTATGTTCGGGACAGCTGGTTAAGTACTCATGTAGTGACACAAAATGCACATACAAACATGTCCGATCTACTGTTTATCTGCTCCTACCATGAGTGAAGAGTTGTTGATTTTATAATCCTTATAAAAATCTGATCATTCAAAAAGAACTTATCAAATTGTGCAGTAGGCTATTGCAATATACCTAATTTTCTGTCATTTTATTACAACTTAGAATGCATTTTAAATTCAACTGGCCTGAAGTAAGCTGTCAGCCTACATATGTTTGGCTTTTCGATCTGAGTGTGTTGGACAGGAGACCATGTTCTTTGCTGGTCCATGTGTTTTGCATTTACCGCTCTAAAATTTCTAGTTAACTCTGTTTAACACCTGCTTTTTATATGCATGGGTGTGCTGTATCCTAAATATAATCATAATGTCTAGCATTAAAGCTAGACGGCCTTTCGACTTCATAAAATCGGTGAAATTTAGTTCCCTCAGAAATTTGATCATTGTGATATATGTTTATTTCTGTGATATTTCACAAAATATCAGGCCATTCTGTGGCTGGGAAGTTATTTAATTTGAGGGGATTCCCGAGCAAATACTGTGCATGAAATCGCTCACTTCGTGCAGTCAAGCAGACAGAGGTAGTCCGTGTGCTGCGCATGCGCAGGTTTACCTTTGACCGTGCACTGACAGTTACATCATTCTGTCGCTAAACGAACAGCTGATCACACCGAGGTGCTCGCTGACTGCCAATATTTATTAGTTTGGTCCTGCATTTCCTTTCCTTCGCAACATAACGTCTTTTCTTCTCGCTTTCCGTTACTGTAGTTGGTCTTTCACGTTTCATTCGTGCACTCACAGCCTCCATTTTTCTCTCCTGTTTCAAATTTGTATCCCACAATGCCTTGCGCGAACGGGGAAAGCCCACCGCGTGGTGCATGACGTAGTATCTTGAATTGCTTCATGGTGAAGCAGGAAAAAATAGCGGAGAATTTAGGGCCATTTGGCCTTAAATTCATTAATTGTTCTATTTAAAAAAACTAGTGCTGTCAAAAATGTTGCGTTATTAACGCGTTAACTTGACTCAATTTTAACGGCGATAATTTTTTTATCGCGAGATTAACGCTCTGTGACATGATGTAGGTTTTTCATAAGCTTTTGAAACTGCTAGGAACTTGGAACAGAAACTTTGCTTAGAAAACCGATAGCAGCTAGACTGTAATGCCACGGCCCGTACAGCCAGAGTCCTCTGCCCCCCCCAAAGAACCAGCGCGGGCAGGGCGCACTAGTAGAGATGGGATTTATGGCTCTTTGATGGGATCCGCATCTTTGTGATCCGTTCTTTGAAAAGAGCCGTTCAAAAGACTGGCTCATTTGGCTCTTTTTAAATATTTATTCAGTTTTAAGAAGACAGCGTCTAAAGAAGCCAGATCCCTCTGAACTGTAAACTCAATGCTATCCCAGAAATCCTTCCTGTAATATGCAAATTTGGCCGCTTCTGATTGGACAGCGCGACGCATCAACAGGCAGAAAGTGTAAAAGTACAAAATGTGTTAAGTGAGCTGAAACAGTAAAGATCAGATTCAATGCAATATTTATCAACAAACAACTTAAACTTAATATAATAGTGTACTTTATATTATAATCAAGCATGTCAAGCCTACCGTCACTGTGAGTTGTAGACTAACTCAAGCAGTAGATCACTTCACTCATGGTTCTTTTGCTAGCACCGGTGCTCGGCTTAGGTTTCACTTTGCAGTGGCTGTGTCAAGACGTGTTATGCTTTGCAATAAAAAAAACATTGGTACAAAGCAAGCCCATTCACTTTTTTATGCTGATAAGAGAATTACAATGGTTTTTCATGTGACAAAAATGTGCGATTAAATTGCGATTAATCGCGAGTTAACTATGACAGTCACGACATTAATCGCGATTAAATATTTTAATCTCTTGACAGCACTAAAAAAAACTAATAAAATTGGAAGTCTGTGATTCAAATTCAGTAGCTTTTGGTCCACTAAACAAAAATAATTTGGCGTCAGGAAAAATTATTTTATGACCTACACTTGAAAAATCTGAAAGGCAGCCTTGCTTTACAAAGTTCACCACCAGAAGCAAAGAATAACCACCATATGTCCCACTGCAATCTGTAATTAGGCAAATTTAAAATTAGATGAAACAAATAGGTTAATTCTGTCCTTTTTTTCTCCATCTGCATACTTTTCAATAGATCTTATCTGTCTTCATTCAGGACCTGTTTTATCACACAGAGCATCAGTGAGAGGTAGCAGGGGAGATGATCTGTAAAGCCTCCAGTGATGTGTTTAACAGGCTATGAACTGCTTTCGTGATAGAGATGAAACATAGGTGAAACTGGGAAGGGTGTGTTAATTTCAGTAACAGTCGCTCCTGACAGAAGCATTAATTGCCACACCTTGGTAGCCGAGTAGAAATTTGAATGTGAATTGTTTTGCCAGTTGCGTCTGATGGTGAGAGCTTCTCCCTCTTCTGTTCTCATCTCATGAATAATTAGTCAATTCCGCTTTTCAGGAGTAGCATTAAGCTGAAAGTTCAGTTCCGATGCACTGAAATTACAATTGACATATATCCAGGATACACTCCTGGTGAATTAAATCCAGTCATATTTCCATATGGTGTTGATCAGAGGGATTGAATTTGACAGTGATTGACCCAACTGAGACTGTGAGTCCACGTGTGTGGTCGTATCACTTTACTCCGAGTAATGTAGGGCTGGTTTGACTGGGGCAGGAAAAGCCAGACACCATTCTTAACCTATCTACCATGTGGTTTCCGTGGTGCTCTAGGTATAGGCTTTAGATACAAGTGAAAATCTAATGACATTAAATTTTAATAAAACATTATTTTTATAAGATTTAAAATGTAATAACACACTATAGAGATCTTGCAGTCACGTGACCAGAAAGTACACAACCGCCATCTTGTCGGTCAAAAACACCGCTGAATACTGCTGCACTCGTGTACAGAATGGATCAATTTCAACCGACGGACTACACGGCTCATTTTTCTAATGAACAGATAACTAAATATGTGTCTAAAATAAACGATCTACAGATTAGTGACCCTTATGGCTTTCCGGACGGAGTTTTCACGACCAGATTTTGAACTGCTAGCGGAATACCCGGACGTGTATAATTACCTCATTAACTTTCCCTCGCTGTTCAGTGGTGAAGCACTGCGTGCTTATAAATCTCTGGACAGTTATCTTTACAGAAATTCAGGATTTGTCAGCGACTCAGATGTGGCATCTTGTAAACAAGAATCCTCATTGGATGGGTAAGTCACTTAAGTATTACTAGTACTGATACTAGATGCACTGACCAGCCGATTATAGAATAGAATAAGGTAATTCCAGCTGTAATTCCAAATCGTCCGTCTTGTTTACATGGATCTGGCGTTGGAGAGAGAGAGGCTTAGCAGTGGAGGTTTGAGTGGCTGTTTTCTGAGCTTAGTCAACAGGCCGGCTCTGCCTGCAGCCTCTGCTTCTGCTTCCGCTCCCGGCGCCGCCTCCTTCGCTTTGCTTCCGATAACAATCCACGGAGACCCCGCTGGTCTCGCTATCTCGTCCGGAATGTTTTTTTTTTTTTCTCGTCCGGAATGTTGTGCATGCGATGGAAATCGCTACAAACCATCATTTTCTGCTGGAAACCAATGTCCAGTAAGTCCATACGGTTGTAGTGGATATTGAAGTCCGGTACAGACGAACAACACGCAAAAATACACACAAAAAACATAAAAAACGTGCACAGGTAGGGAGAGCTTGTAGCCGCAGCCATTAGAAGTAAAAGCAGAAGTAGAACCAGAAGTAGAAGTAGAAGGCAGAATATGGCGTTTGACCGACAAGTTGGCGTCTGTCACAATCTGGATCGGCTGTGATGTCACATGCAAGCGCTCCATATGATCATCTCTAGCCACTTTATCCTGTTCTACAGGGTCGTAGGCAAGCTGGAGCCTATCCCAGCTGACTATGGGCGAAAGGCGGGGTACACCCTGGACAAGTCGCCAGGTCATCAATGGGCTGACACATAGGTGGTGTTTACATTAGACCGTATCAGCGGATCATCAGATTAACGTTTTTAAAACGATTCGCGTGCACACAGCAACGCCAATACACGGATACGCTAATCACATGACTAATTACGGCATGCAAGTTGAAATGTGTCAGTGTGGCTCAGCGCTTCCTCCTCAGCGGCTGCGCTACAAATCACTCCGCCCTGAACAGCGAGTGCCCTCTGGAGGGTGCGCACTCCAGCCCTGCGCAGCTCACAGAGCGCGCGAGTGAAGCGCACGAGCAGTGATTCGGGACTGAGCCGCTGTGTGTGTGATCCCAGTGCATATCGGGTATGCGCAAATCACTCACCACTTGCAAGTGGAAGGATGGCAAGCCTAAAGACAATCATAACTACACAATGGGCAGTATTTGCCTCTTACCATGAACAACATTAAGAATGGCAAAGCATTATATTCATACTTTTATACTCTTTAATGAAAAACAAAAAGGTGATACAAGGCGGAAACAATAGCAGGAAGTGAAGTCCGCACCGTTTTTCCAGCAGTCGCGTCACATGACCAACGTGGCATGAACAACGCCAGCGAATCAGGAAGGTGGATGTCACAGTGACGTTGTCCAATGACGACGTCAGCTAGAGCTCAGCACTGCGTTTCCTCGTATCTCAATGTTTACACAGCACCGGATCAGATACGAACTGGGTTGAATACGTGGGCCCTGGCGGATTCAAGTTGTTCTGCCTGTGGAGTCATTTCCCGGCATTTTAATGTGAATGGACAGTGCATCCGCGACGAAAACTAGACGGATACGGTCTAATGTAAACACCACCATAGACACAGACAACCATTCACACTCACATTCACACCTACGGTCAATTTAGAGTCACCAGTTAATCTAACCTGCATGTCTTTGGACTGTGGGGGAAACCGGAGCACCCGGAGGAAACCCACGCGGACAACATGCAAACTCCACACAGAAAGGCCCTCGCCGGCCACTGGGCTCGAACCCGGACCTTCTTGCTGTGAGGCGACAGCACTAACCACTACACCACCATGCCGCCACTATATGATCATGTGGTTATATATTTCATTTTGTTATTATTATTAGATTTATGTGTATCTAATAGACATTTGTATCCTGAATGCAGAGAAATAAATGCAAGGAAATAATGAAACATAAAATAAGAAATAAATTCAAGGTGGGCGGCACGGTGGTGTAGTGGTTAGCGCTGTCACCTCACAGCAAGAAGGTCCTGGGTTCGAGCCCCGGGGCCGGCGAGGGCCTTTCTGTGTGGAGTTTGCATGTTGTCCGCGTGGGTTTCCTCCGGGTGCTCCGGTTTCCCCCACAGTCCAAAGACATGCAGGTTAGGTTAACTGGTGACTCTAAATTGACCGTAGGTGTGAATGTGAGTGTGAATGGTTGTCTGTGTCTATGTGTCAGCCCTGTGATGACCTGGCGACTTGTCCAGGGTGTACCCCGCCTTTTGCCCGTAGTCAGCTGGGATAGGCTCCAGCTTGCCTGCGACCCTGTAGAAGGATAAAGCGGCTAGAGATAATGAGATGAGATGAGATAAATTCAAGGTATAAATGAGTTGGGAATCTATATTAACAGCAATATCATCTTACTAAAACATCTTGGCTTTCTTTTGAGATTTAAGAGATTGAGTAAACAGTGTCAGTTAATCCTATTTTAA
This sequence comes from Neoarius graeffei, assembly GCF_027579695.1. Taxonomy (NCBI): domain Eukaryota; kingdom Metazoa; phylum Chordata; class Actinopteri; order Siluriformes; family Ariidae; genus Neoarius; species Neoarius graeffei. The sequence goes on along the minus strand of NC_083592.1, from coordinate 41,843,016 downwards.
GTGACTGAGAAAGTAACAGAACAGCTATGTTTTGAGAAACTCAAATTCAGCATCCTTAAACAGATTTTAATCTCAGGAAACACTTCTTTCCTGCTTCAACAAGCTACTAAAATCAAGCCGTGATTCACGCTCATGTACTGCAAGTCTGAGCAGACGTTTCCGTGTTTGCAGTCTCATGATGGTACATGTGAGAATTCAACGCATCCAGTGAGTAACGAAGCAGCAGACCACACTGACCTGACTTTGCCCTGTGCTTACATGGGCTTTGGCACAGACTCAAAAACAGTTTTAGCAATTTATCTAATGATTACTGCACAGGAAGATTTATATTTTAATGTAAATCTTTTTTAACCGGGTTAGTCCTACTGTGATAGGTGGGCGATTCCATGACTGAGATGCCATTTGCTACTGATATGGTATAAGGTTTATAAATGTGTGTAAAGGTAAAAAAAAAAAACATTTTAAACAAAAGTAAAAATGTTCTTCATAACAATCTATATCTATCTCATCTCATTATCTCTAGCCGCTTTATCCTTCTACAGGGTCGCAGGCAAGCTGGAGCCTATCCCAGCTGACTATGGGCGAAAGGCGGGGTACACCCTGGACAAGTCACCAGGTCATCACAGGGCTGACACATAGACACAGACAACCATTCACACTCACACCTACGGTCAATTTAGAGTCACCAGTTAACCTAACCTGCATGTCTTTGGACTGTGGGGGAAACCGGAGCACCCGGAGGAAACCCACGCGGACAACATGCAAACTCCGCACAGAAAGGCCCTCGCCGGCCCCGGGGCTCGAACCCAGACCTTCTTGCTGTGAGGCGACAGCGCTAACCACTACACCACCGTGCCGCCCATCTATATCCATGTTTCAGTCAAATAAATTAAAACGTTAATAAAACCTCTCTACAACATAGAAAACAGTATTTTTCCCTGTCTTGGCCCACTAAAACTACACTTTACCTCAAAATATAATATTTTTGCACTGGTGTATGAATCCATTTAACATCTCACACTAGAAACGTGCTTTTCAATGATTTAGCCATTATTGGTTGTAAAAGTTTTTACTTTTTAGTGTCCTACACTAAAACATTCACTCAACTCAACCCTGTTACTGGAACATAAGTCACATGTTCAGCATCATGCTCAATGCTGCATCATTTCATCATCATTTCCCAATGGGAAGAAAGAAAGTTCTCAACTTTTTCTCCTTTATTTACAAAGATAATGTAATACTGGGGCGGCACGGTGGTGTATTGGTATTAGCACTGTCGCCTCACAGCAAGAAGGTCCTGGGTTTGAGCCCAGCAGCCGGCGAGGGCCTTTCTGTGCGGAGTTTGCATGTTCTCCCCGTGTCTGCGTGGGTTTCCTCTGGGTGCTCCGGTTTCCCCCACAGTCCAAAGACATGCAAGTTAGGTTAACTGGTGACTCTAAATTGACCGTAGGTGTGAATGTGAGTGTGAATGGTTGTTTGTCTCTATGTGTCAGCCCTTTGACGACCTGGCAACTTGTCCAGGGTGTACCCCGCCTTTCGCCCGTAGTCAGCTGGGATGGGCTTTAGCTTGCCTGCGACCCTGTAGAACAGGATAAGCAGCTACAGATAATAAATGGATGGATTTACAAAGATAATGTGATACTGGGGTGGCATGGTGGTGTAGTGGTTAGCACTGTCACTTCACAGCAAGAAGGTCCTGGGTTCGAGCCCAGTGGTTGGTGAGGGCCTTTCTGTGTGGAGTTTGCATGTTCTCCCCATGTCTGTGTGGGTTTCCTCCGGGTGCTCCGGTTTCCCCCACAGTCCAAAGACATGCAGGTTAGGTTAACTGGTGGCTCTAAATTGACTGTGAGTGTGAATGGTTGTTTGACTCTATGTGTCAGTCCTGTGATAACCTGATGACTTGTCCAGGGTGTACCCCGCCTCTCACCCATAGGCAGCTTGCCTGCAACCCTGTACAGGATAAGCAGCTACAGATAATGGATGGATGGATGTGATACGTTTCCCAGAATGACTGGGTCCCAAGTGCATGCACAACACGTTCCAAAGGATCCCCGAATGTAAATGCACTTTTTAAGTCTCAGTGAAGGTTAGGCTGTGCTGAGTCGCTGTGTTGCTCATGTTCACTTCACTAGATAAGAATGAGCACCTTGCTGAAATAATTTTTTTTTTTTATTCTTACCTTCATGGAAATTAAGTGAGTATACCATAGGGTTTTGACCTCTCTGTTTGACACTGAGTCCCACCAAATTTTTTTTCACATTTTTCCCTTCTATGTTTGGAAATTTCTCTATTTTTTTCCGCTGATTATGAATTCCATCTGTCCATCCATTATCTCTAGCCGCTTTATCCTGTTCTACAGGGTCGCAGGCAAGCTGGAGCCTATCCCAGCTGACTATGGGCGAAAGGCGGGGTACACCCTGGACAAGTCGCCAGGTCATCACAGGGCTGACACATAGACACAGACAACCATTCACACTCACATTCACACCTACGGTCAATTTAGAGTCACCAATTAACCTAACCTGCATGTCTTTGGACTGTGGGGGAAACCGGAGCACCCGGAGGAAACCCACACAGACACGGGGAGAACATGCAAACTCTGCACAGAAAGGCCCTCGCTGGCCGCTGGGCTTGAACCCAGGACCTTCTTGCTGTGAGGCGACAGTGCTAACCAGTACACCACCGTGCTGCCTGATTATGAATTCATCTCATCTCATCTCATTATCTCTAGCCGCTTTATCCTGTTCTACAGGGTCGCAGGCGAGCTGGAGCCGATCCCAGCTGACTACGGGCGAAAGGCGGGGTACACCCTGGACAAGTCGCCAGGTCATCACAGGGCTGACACATAGACACAGACAACCATTCACACTCACATTCACACCTACGCTCAATTTAGAGTCACCAATTAACCTAACCTGCATGTCTTTGGACTGTGGGGGAAACCGGAGCACCCGGAGGAAACCCACGCAGACACGGGGAGAACATGCAAACTCCGCACAGAAAGGCCCTCGCCAGCCGCTGGGCTTGAACCCAGGACCTTCTTGCTGTGAGGCGACAGCGCTAACCACTACACCACCGTGCCTCCTGATTATGAATTACTTTTGGTAAATTAAAAAATTTGATGTCTTTGTTTCGTTCAAAACGATTTGCAGATCCAAAAACGTAGCAAAATCTTCCCGTACCGATCAATAACAACTAACTCGGCTGAATGAAGCACTACAAGTGTACCCCCTGTCATAGCGCCGTAGTTACCGTTGCTATGGGGTCACATGACAGTGCAAAGCCTCTATTTCAGTTAAAGACAACAGCAACAAATCGATAGTGTGTAAATGCAAGCTAAAAGTTAATCATATAACCTAACGAGGCTGAATTGAGGTTGAGCTGCAGGAAAGCTAAAGGTGAAAAAATGCAGAGCAGAATTCAAATGTGAGTTCTTAAGCGAGCCGGGGAACATGTTGTGGCATTTTTCATCTGTAATATCAAAGCAACTGTTACTTAAGACGGATGACATTGACTGTGTCCTGCTTTGACTCTGGGAGAAGAAAACGTTCCTCTAAACAAGTATCAGAATGTAGCAATTACAGTAATTACAGTCGTTGTTTTGTAGTTGCTTAGATGTGCGTTTTGAGTACTACGAAAGTCACAATGATACGTTTATGAATTCAGGAAAGAAAGGTATATTCTGATCCAGGCCCAGAAAGATGGCACACCTTCAAAGAACATGAAAGTAATCTGAAGGAGTGATAATGTCATGTCTCTGTAAACAAATTCTATTATTAACTCCATAAGCGTCATAGGCGTGTGTGTAATTGTGTTGTTGTTGTTCTACAAACACATTGTTTTGCACGTCACGTACAAAACGAGCATTTCTTTACTTGGATAACACCATGAAAACGCTTCTTTTGGACAAGATATTCGACAGTTCCTGATGAATGACACAGTAACACAGTCATAACATTAAAAAAAAACAAAAAACGCCAGTCATAGCAACAACAAAAAATCCAAAATGTTCGCAATAACATGGTGAACAAGAGTTTTGTGATTTTTCCTCACACTTGTAACCTGTGAATGATTGTCAGTTTCACCCTCAGCATTCTACTCTGTCAGGGAGCACTAAGCAGCGGTGTGAATCCCCCAAGGAGGCCTGCAGAAACAAGGTCAGCTCCTCTCAGAATGAGATCCTCCTCTGCAGTTCGGAGGAAATACTTTGGTGCACTATAAACCCATTCAGCTGAATCCGATTTTATTTGTAAGGAGCTTTTAACATTATACATTGTCGCAAAGCAGCATGAGCGAAATCTAGATGTACAACCCTGATTCCAAAAAAGTTGGGACAAAGTACAAATTGTATATAAAAACGGAATGCAATAATTTACAAATCTCAAAAACTGATATTGTATTCACGATAGAACATAGACAACATATCAGATGTCGAAAGTGATACATTTTGAAATTTCATGCCAAATATTGGCTCATTTGAAATTTCATGACAGCAACACATCTCAAAAAAGTTGGGACAGGGGCAATGAGAGACTGGAAAAGTTAAAGGTACAAAAAAGGAACAGCTGGAGGACCAAATTGCAACTCATTAGGTCAGTTGGCAATAGGTCATTAACATGACTGGGTATAAAAAGAGCATCTTGGAGTGGCAGCAGCTCTCAGAAGTAAAGATGGGAAGAGGATCACCAATCCCCCTAATTCTGCGCCGACAAATAGTGGAGCAATATCAGAAAGGAGTTCGACAGTGTAAAATTGCAAAGAGTTTGAACATATCATCATCTACAGTGCATAATATCATCAAAAGATTCAGAGAATCTGGAAGAATCTCTGTGCGTAAGGGTCAAGGCCGGAAAACCATACCGGGTGCCCGTGATCTTCGGGCCCTTAGACGGCACTGCATCACATACAGGCATGCTTCTGTATTGGAAATCACAAAATGGGCTCAGGAATATTTCCAGAGAACATTATCTGTGAACACAATTCACCGTGCCGTCCGCCGTTGCCAGCTAAAACTCTATAGTTCAAAGAAGAAGCCGTATCTAAACATGATCCAGAAGCGCAGACGTCTTCTCTGGGCCAAGGCTCATTTAAAATGGACTGTGGCAAAGTGGAAAACTGTTCTGTGGTCAGACGAATCAAAATTTGAAGTTCTTTATGGAAATCAGGGACGCCGTGTCATTCAGACTAAAGAGGAGAAGGACAACCCAAGTTGTTATCAGCACTCAGTTCAGAAGCCTGCATCTCTGATGGTATGGGGTTGCATTAGTGCGTGTGGCATGGGCAGCTTACACATCTGGAAAGACACCATCAATGCTGAAAGGTATATCCAGGTTCTAGAGCAACATATGCTCCCATCCAGACAACGTCTCTTTCAGGGAAGACCTTGCATTTTCCAACATGACAATGCCAAACCACATACTGCATCAATTACAGCATCATGGCTGCGTAGAAGATGGGTCCGGGTACTGAACTGGCCAGCCTGCAGTCCAGATCTTTCACCCATAGAAAACATTTGGCGCATCATAAAACGGAAGATATGACAAAAAAGACCTAAGACAGTTGAGCAACTAGAATCCTACATTAGACAAGAATGGGTTAACATTCCTATCCCTAAACTTGAGCAACTTGTCTCCTCAGTCCCCAGACGTTTACAGACTGTTGTAAAGAGAAAAGGGGATGTCTCACGGTGGTAAACATGGCCTTGTCCCAACTTTTTTGAGATGTGTTGTCATGAAATTTAAAATCACCTAATTTTTCTCTTTAAATGATACATTTTCTCAGTTTAAACATTTGATATGTCATCTATGTTCTATTCTGAATAAAATATGGAATTTTGAAACTTCCACATCATTGCATTCCGTTTTTATTTACAATTTGTACTTTGTCCCAACTTTTTTGGAATCGGGGTTGTAGATTTAAATCCCTAATTGACGTAGCCAGAGGTGACAGTGGAAAGGAAAACCTCCCTGAGACAACATGAAGGAGACGTCATGCAAGAAATCACACTAATATTTAAGTTAAACATATTAGGTGTGTCAAAGCGATGTTCAGTATGAGCAAATATGGACAAAGTACCCAACTTCATTACTTAAGTCAAAATACAGATCCCACTGGTTAAATGTTACTCCGTTACAAGTGAAAGTTGTCCCGTCAAATTTTTACTTAAGAAGAAACCTTTATTCGTCACATGCACACTTCAAGCACAGTGAAATTCATCCTCTGTATTTAACCCATCTGAAGCAGTGCACACACACCCAGAGCACAGTCAGGGGTTAGGTACCTTGCTCAAGGGCACTTCAGCCCAAGGCCACCCCACGTCAACCTAACTGCATGTCTTTGGGGGAAACCGGAGCAAACCCACGCAGACACGGGGAGAACATGCGAACTCCATACAGAAAGGCCCTCGCCAGCCGCTGGGTTCGAACCCAGAACCTTCTTGCTGTGAGGCAACCGTGCTAACCCCCACCCTACCCTTAACCCTTGTGTGGTGTTCGTATTTTTGTTACTCAGCCAGTGTTGGTGGGTCGGGTGGACCCGCTGCATTTTGGTGCTTTAAATTCAACACAATCAAACAATTTTACATTAAATACTTAACAGATGTTTACTTCACCCCAATTACAAGCAACATATTGGTAAACAGCATGTTGGGTGGTTGACATGACATGGCCTTTTTTTGGTCCAATGTGTCAAAGATAAGTAAATTATAGAAAAATATGTCAAAAACAGTGGTGATATTGTTCAGAAAGTGCTGTTTTATATGAACATACAGAGCATTCATGTGATTAATTTTCCATTTTTTCACAATTTTCAACCAAACCAGAAAAAAACTCATATGGCGTGACTGTCCCAAGCACATTTCACAAAGTTTGACTTTGAATAAAAACAAACAAAAAAAAGAATTCATTTTCTGTTTATTCAATCATATATTGATAACCCAGATGTCTACTTGTGAGGCTACTTGGCTAAAAGTTCAGACATAATATTCTGAAGCCACCCTTAACTAAAACATTTTGTCCCAAAAATGGATATCATATGGTGTGCCGCCATATTCCTTTTTTTTAAACGGGCAATTGTTTGGAGACCTTTGGGGAGTGGGGGTTCTCCTTCTTTCAGGAGGAAGAACGACACCTCAGAAGGACACTGAAAGTTAGAAGGTGAGTTATCTCTCTTCATGTTTTCAAAAAAATCAAGTATATCCAGCATTCCTGCTTCAGTTCCCTTTTGGTGCAACTCATTTTACACAAAAATGCCAAAATGAAATTACTTTTCAGTCAATCTCATCTCATTATCTCTAGCCACTTTATCCTTCTACAGGGTCACAGGCAAGCTGGAGCCTATCCCAGCTGACTACGGGCGAAAGGCGGGGTACACCCTGGACAAGTCGCCAGGTCATCACAGGGCTGACACATAGACACAGACAACCATTCACACTCACATTCACACCTACGGTCAATTTAGAGTCACCAGTTAACCTAACCTGCATGTCTTTGGACTGTGGGGGAAACCGGAGCACCCGGAGGAAACCCACGCGGACACGGGGAGAACATGCAAACTCCGCACAGAAAGGCCCTCGCCGGCCCCAGGACTCGAACCCAGGACCTTCTTGCTGTGAGGCGACAGCGCTAACCACTACACCACCGTGCCGCCCTACTTTTCAGTCAATATTATCTTTAAAACTATATTGTCATATTGTAGTTAGCATGGTTTTAGCATGTTAGCATAAAGGCACATTGCATAATATCATGCCAAGTACATGAAACCTCATATGGTGTGACACAACATCATAAGGTGTGACAGGGTTTTCTTGTCACACCATATGATTATTTTGTCACACTATATGATATGAACTGCATTTAAATACATAAATAATGCTCTTAGATACATATTTTATAATGAATAGTTAAGTTAATGAATATTTTGTCCTTTTAACACATTTTGATACTATATTATTCACAAATGTAATATTTACCGTATACACTAACTCAATTTGGTGAATCTCTACTTCCATAAGATCCCATTTTGAAGCTGAATACATGTTAAACTACAGTATTTTGCCACTTAAATGTTTCCCTTTATTTATTTATTTTCAGTTTGAGGTAGATTTCAGTAGATGGCGAGAGATGGTGAGTAAAGAAAGAACAAGGAAATACAGGGAGAGATTAAATGCAGATTCTGTAAGGCGAGAGGAGGTCCTGAGGAAGAGACGAGCAAAGTAAATGGAAACATTTAACTTATTGATGGTGATGCAGGGGGCTGCATCAAATAGCCTATGCCAGTTGTACAATGTGCAGTTATGTTGAGACCAAGTTGAAAAGCATATTATACTCGGAAAAACTCGGCTCAAAGAAAGCTCTACAGATAAACATACACTACCGTTCAAAAGTTTGGGGTCACTTTGAAATGTCCTTATTTTTGAAAGAAAAGCACTGTTCTTTTCAATGAAGATCACTTTAAACCAGGGGTGGGCAATTATTTTTTCCATGGGGCCACATGAGAAACAGAAAATTTTGTGGAGGGCCGGACCAAAAGGTTGAACTAAATTCTGCATAATATTAATTGTATTTCTTTATATAAAGCAATAAATAACATTGTTTTTACAAGCTGCTAAGACTGGTAAGAGTCTGGAAAAAACGAGGTTGCCTTACAAAAAATGTCATTTATTCAATCAAATTTCCCAAAACAATGGTTAACAAAATGTGAACGTTTGTACCTTTTTTTTCAGTCACATTCACCCCAAAACACAATAAAGACATCACAATATTGTCTTTCTACTCCAAATATCAAGCAAGATACATCATATTATAATAATGATGCCCACATTTGTAGTCTAATCACCTCATTTGGTGTTTTTCAGTTTTTTATTTGTTCAGTGAGTGAAATCTAGTCTCTGTTGGTCGAGTGCATCAGAGTCAGGTTGAATGTCTGAGGTGGAGATGCGAAGCACAGCTGACAGATGATCATCAGTCGATTCGGTGTAGGTATCAGATCTACAGATCGGCTCGGGCTCCGGCGCCTGCTGGTGACGTCACACTATGTGATTGGCTGGACCGTTTGAAGGATGACGTACAAGTTTGTGGTTGGTCTGGACAAATTACGGAAGTAGTTATCGCGGGATTAGGTTTCGTGGGATTTCATGTCATGTTCATGTCGCGTGCATTGCGTTTTTGTTGAACACAACTTCAGAATAAAAGCAATGCACATTCAGTCCATGCATGAGGTAAAATTAGAAAATACGTTTATTTTGTAATTTCTAATTAACCTTACGCGAGCCGGTCAGAATGAACCAAAGGGCCGATGCGGCCCGCGGGCCGTAAAATGCCCAGGTCTGCTTTAAACTAATCAGAAATCCACTCTATACATTGCTAATGTGGTAAATGACTATTCTAGCTGCAAATGTCTGGTTTTGGGTGCAATATCTCCATAGGTGTATAGAGGCCCATTTCCAGCAACTCTCACTCCAGTGTTCTAATGGTACAATGTGTTTGCTCATTGCCTCAGAAGGCTAATGGATGATTAGAAAACCCTTGTACAATCATGTTAGCACAGCTGAAAACAGTTGAGCTCTTTAGAGAAGCTATAAAACTGACCTTCCTTTGAGCAGATTGAGTTTCTGGAGCATCACATTTGTGGGGTCGATTAAATGCTCAAAATGGCCAGAAAAATGTCTTGACTATATTTTCTATTCATTTTACAACTTATGGTGGTAAATAAAAGTGTGACTTTTCATGGAAAACACAAAATTGTCTGGGTGACCCCAAACTTTTGAACGGTAGTGTACATACGCTTGCACGAGTAGGCACACTGTTTTTAATGATACATCATCCGCACACTGTTCATCATCAGCTTCCTGTTCGGTCATTGTTTTGGTATCATCCTCATTTTGAAATGGATTTATGCATTAGGCCACACCAATTCAATTAATTGGTTCTCGGAATCGCCGCTTGAAGAAAATGCAAAATGAAAAAAAAAATCGAAATCAAACTCCCGCCAACAGAAAAGGTCACGTGACGTGAGGTCACGTGACGTCGAAAACCAATCAAATCGCCCCTTTCACTTCTGATAAAGACTTGCGGAAGAAGCATGCCTGTGGAGGGGAATCCTGCAAAGCCTGTGTTTGTGATTGTTAGGATATTCAGCGAACAGAAGCGTAAAATCTTTGACAGGTGTGTTGAAATTCTGTTTACTGGTTTGCCTGTATTGTTTGGTCTATTTCCACCGCTAATTTTACCATCAGAGCATTTTTTAAATTTTATTTTTATTTTTATTTCGCCCGCTCACTTCATATTTTTCCTGAAAAAATCCGAGAACCAACTAATTAAATTGGTGTGGCCTTAAATAAAAAAAATGTTCAATGATTTACTAAAGATGATTAGAATTCATGTAGCTAATATTCAGCAGATTAAAATAAAAAGTGCAACATCAAATGAATACAGTAAGTGGATTAATTAATTTGTTATAAACATGATTCTTTGCTACTTTGAGTAGAAGTCACTGTTCCATAATAATTTTCTGATTTTGCTGTAACTGAAACAATGATTCCAGTCACTTGTCAAACTGTTTGGTTGTTTGGTTAACGCAGGTAATACAGATTTTTGCATAAAGATTGTTGTGTGGTGTGATTCATCATATGGCGTGACACCATGTCATTTGGGGTGACATTCAGAATTTTGAAAAAAAAAAGGCTTTTTGGTTATTAATCATAAATTCATCAGTGTGGCAGATGGGGAATAGTGCCAGCAAAGGTTACAAGCATTTTGGTACTTTTATAACAAGGTATACCCAAATTAATTTGAAGTATATTGAAAGATTACGAGTAATCATCTTTCTATGAGTGTTGATAAAGTAAAACAATCAAAATGTAACATATAAGAAATGATATACTTTTATATAGTAATGACAAAGAATCAGGATAAATTGACTTACAATATCACATTATACCCTTTTTTTAATTTAATGCACAGTAACATTCATGTCACACCATATGACAATTTTAATCACTAAGTCCATAAACTAGTGAATAAATGTAAATTTCAGGACAAAATCTGCAAGACCACATATATATTTGGAAATATAAGAGTTGGTAGAATATAATCCAATGAATTCCATGACTTAAATTTGAGATTTTTTTTAAAACTTTTTTTTGGCCAAATATGTCAACCACCCATATATGGTTAATATTTGCCCTTTACCTTTGTTAGATTACTTTTATTAAAAAAAAAAAAAGTGCTACTCGTTTTTTGTTTGTTTTTTAATAAAATTTAATTTTACAAAAAGAAGATCAATTACAGTCAAGATATGAGTGGAAAAAAAGATGTTTATCTTCAAATGAAGCAAGGTTTTTCATAACAACTGATTTTTATTTCTTTGAATTTCATTAGAAATTTAACCCATTCAGTTCAGTTTACACAACACAAGCTGAACACATACAGTAACCATTGTCAGTCTAGACAACACATCATCCCCATGCTCGTCTTCGTTTTGGGACTGGCTGATGCTCCGTCTCATCCTCTTCTTCAAAGTCACTGTCAGACTCTGAATTTTCAGAAATGTGATCCTTACATTCTGAAACGTCTTCCTCTACATCATCAAAAGCTTCTCTCTCTTCCACAATCATTTGCGAGTCCATCTGAGCAGAGAATCTTTTGGCCATCTTGATCAGTTGTGATAAGGAGCCACATTGGAAAAGCTATATTTATTGTGTCCCGCCCCCAATTTATGGGAACTTCTGTCTTGGTTCCCGCAAGACAGAGAGTAAAATGTGTAGGAATGTGAGAGCAGACAGGTGTCGGTCCTTGAACGGCAGGGGCAGAAACACAAAACTCACTCACACACACACACATACTAACAGCAGGCCCAGACAGGAGGAGGACAGAGTGAGGTGGTGTTTACATTAGACCGTATCCGTCTCGTTTTCGTCGCGGATGCACTCTCCGTTCACATTAAAACGCCGGGAAACGACTCCACAGGCGGAACAACTTGAATCCGCCAGGGCCCACGTATTCAACCCAGTTCGTATCTGATCTGGTGCTGTGTAAACATTGAGATACGAGGAAACGCAGTGCTGAGCTCTAGCTGACATCGTCATTGGACAACGTCACTGTGACATCCACCTTCCTGATTCGCTGGCATTGTTCATGCCACATTGGTCATGTGATGCGACTGCTGAAAAACAGCGCGGACTTCACTTCCTGCTATTGTTTCCGCCTTGTATCACCTTTTTGTTTTTCATTAAAGAGTATAAAAGTATGAATATAATGCTTTGCTTTGTCATTCTTAATGTTGTTCATGGTAAGATGCAAATACTGCCCATTGTGTAGTTATGATTGTCTTTAGGCTTGCCATCCTTCCACTTGCAAGTGGTGAGTGACTTGCGCATGCCCGATATGCACTGGGATCACACACACAGCGGCTCAGTCCCGAATCACTGCTCGTGCGCTTCACTCGCGCGCTCTGTGAGCTGCGCAGGGCCGGAGTGCGCACCCTCCAGAGGGCACTTGCTGTTCAGGGCGGAGTGATTTGGAGCGCAGCCGCTGAGGAGGAAGCGCTGAGCCGCACTGACACATTTCAACTTATGTGCCATCTAATTAGTCATGTGATTAGCGTATCCGTGTATTGGCGTTGCTGTGTGCACGCGAATCGTGTATTGGCGTTGCTGTGTGCACGCGAATCGTTTTAAAAACGTTAATCTGATGATCCGCTGATACGGTCTAATGTAAACACCACCTGAAGGTACACACTTTTATTAGCCCCGGGTCCAGTGGACCCGAACATCCTGTATGTAATATAAATGTGTGTGGGGGGTGGGGGGATGTACAGTGTGTGGTCATCAAAAATGTGTTCTGATATATGTTCTTCACAGAAAATGAGCCAAGGCCAATGAGTCTGAGTTTGAAAAAATAATTAATTGTATCATTGTTCCTTTGATAAAAAATTAAAACGGGTCCTATAGTGCGACCCGAACACCATACAAGGGTTAAGTTAAAGTACTGAAGTACTTGCTTTTAAAAATACTTAAGTATTAAAAGTACATTTTCTGTCAATGCATCGTTGCATTATTGCCACAACACTTACAAAACCGAATGCTGTTACCAAAGACAGAAATGTGAATTCACAAAATGAACGCATGCTGTGCCATCATGGTGGTTTAACGTTAAGCTAGCTAGTCAGTGAAGCTCCACCTGACATGCTAGCAAAGTCTTTTCAAACTCGAAATCATATTGGGTCGCTAATGCTACTAGAAAAGAAAAATTTCTACATTCTGTTTATTTGGCAAGATTATGCTAAAACATATTTCTGAAAGGACTTCAGATAAGTTAACGTTATTCACGTTAGCGTAACTCCGTTTTTACACGCTAACTAATAGTGTCCAAGTTAACTAGCTATGTGTTAACGTTAGCCGTGGACAAGGTGATGACAACTTGGCGGGCGAATCCATAGAAAGTCATTTGACTAATCAGACTGCACAGCTATTGCAATGTTCTCGCTAGCTCTAAAAGCACAGACAACTTCATTGCAAGCTTTCTCTTGGAATAAAACGTTTACAGACCTCAATATGCTTCCGCAGGTTGGACAGCGAGTTTTTGAACGCCGTGATGTGGTTTGTTTGAGGCAAACAAAGCAAACATTTAAAACGAAATGAATCTTTAATCCGTACAGAAAACTGAAACATGGGTTTATGGGTCATAGGTGTGCGTACATTTCCCAGAAGAACCGCCTCCTTCCATTCTGCCATCAACTGATCATGTTAAATAACGCTGCTGAGAAATCACTGATCTTGATTTTATACAGTCTATGGACGTGACGTGACCCGAGTGATTACTGATAGACTGTCTCAGTGTCACCTGTGAAAAAAAACAACCACGTTTTAGAAAAGAAAAGAAAAGAAAAAAAACATCCACTTTCAAAGCAACGAGTAATGAGGACCTTGACAGAAATGTAGTGGAGTGAAAAGTACGATAATTTGCCTTTCAAATGTAGTGAAGTTAAAGTCATAAGTTTCAAAAATAATAATAATAATAATAATACTCAAGTAAAGTACAGATACTCAAAAAGTGTACTTAAGTACAGTACTCAAGTAAATGTACTTTGTTACTGTCCACCTCTGAGTATGAGCATATTGTGAAGAAAAGTCACAGTTTTTAAGATTACAGCTTTGATTCTTGGGTATAAAACTTCAGCAGATGGCTGAGATTATAAACTGAAGCAAGAGTGTAGTGTGAGTTTTGGGAAGTGTATCCATGTGGGATCTTAATGTACCTCCTCGTCGTCAATGTACACACACCAGGCTGTGAAACGCATCACGTCTTATACGGTCCAGTCCAAGATGCAGTAGCTCTGCTGATTACCACACACACCTCCACACCGCAGGCGTTCACGAAGAACATTACGTTCTTCTCACCAGTAGTTATAGGAACAGTGGGCCTGGAGTGTAGGTGTTGAATGTGATAGCTGTGAGCAGTTGTTATTGTCAAAAGTAGCACTTTCTGCAGAATGAAAGAGGATACGATCAGTTCTATTGTCCTGTAGCCTTGGCAGGATCTTTTTGGATGCAGATTAAGGAGATCATTCAGAGACATCTTTGCGGTTTCAGGAAGCACATACCCCTGCTGATCTGTTCAAAGTGTGAAGGAAACAAATTTCCATGTGTAATAAATTAAGATTCCATCCTAAGTTTTCTTCAGGTGAAGATGCTGCAAAATTTCATTTTATCTGCACAAATATATCAGTAGAGGACTTCAAGCGAAGTCGAGTCCAGATAACCATGTTATTTTAAGCCAATAACAAACACTATACCACTATCAGTCATACTTTTTCCATTTTCAATACAAAACCAATATCAGTTCTGAGTATCATCTGACAGTCAATAGCAAGCCGAGTCTCTGCTGTGTGATGCTAAACTTGTCGTACTATTGAACAAGAGTACTGACATGCAAGATCTGCATCATACCTTCGCACTATAAAATATACCCGTGAATTAGATCAGATTTAACACAAGCTATAATTCATATTATGAACACATTACATTAATGGGATTCAGCAGACACTCTTATCCAGAGTGGCATACAACATACCCCGAGCAGCCTGGGGAGCAACTGGGGGTTGGGTGCCTTACTCAAGGGCACTTCAGCCATTCCTGCTTATTCAGGGAATTGAACTAGCAACCTTTTGGTCCCAAAGTTGCATCTCTAACCATTATGCCATGGCTTCCACAGCCAGCATTTAGTGTAAGCCAGTTCTAGTCAATCCCAATACTCAGTTTTTACCACTGGCACACTATGAACAAAATTATTATTATTTTTTTCTAGTGGAAGTAATGCACAAATAATATTAACACATATGGGTTATCCATGCCAAATCAACAAGAGGTTATGCTCGACCATCTCAGATTTCAATTAAATTTGGAGGGCTCAGAGATACTATTAAAAGAAGTTAATCCCCAAAATTTGAGCTTCCTATCTCCAATGGTTTCAGAGATACAGGCATTTGAATTTTTCGATTTTTTTGTTTTTTGCTCAAAACATACATATTTCAAAGTGCAATATAATCTTTATTATGCAAGATAGAAACCTAAAATTTTGCACAGAGAGACTCAATGTCTTGTACTACAAGCTTCAACTTAGAATTTCAATGGTCATTGTATATTAGATGGTGATTTTAACAAGGAAATTAAAAAGACAAATTTGCATTTTTTGCATTTTTAATTCATTCTGGAAGCTTGCCTGTGGCAGTAATGCTTAAACTAAGAATGTTATTCAAATCTACACAGAAATATCTACCAATTTCAGTTTTACCAAGTCTCCACTATTCCTAGTTTGTTTGTAATAGGGTTTTGAAATTCGCCGATTTCTAAAACATGCCATTTTCAGTAGCAAGAAATCCAATGTGGGATAGCAGTTAGGAACTTGTAAATTTTTTTCAGTAATCCCCAAGACCCATATTTTATATTTCCAAATTTTTATTCTGTGTCTCTCAAGTATTTTTAAACTACAGGGGTTTAAAAAAAATCCATTTTCACCAAATTCGAATTTTTGATATATTTTCATATAACTGATATTTGAGGGTTAATAAATGCTTCAATAAGGCTCAAGTAGGTTAGGAGACATGTTTCTTCCTCAATTTTAAATAAAATTTCAATTAATGCTCAGTATTAATTATTTGTAAATTGATTTTAATCTAAGACTGTGTAACATTAGCAATCAATGACCAGCTATTGTGTACCAGTCAACAGCCAGCCTTATCAATATCAACACAGCACAATAGGTGACCTTTGATACCAGAACAGGTGGCTCATATCTTATAGTTTTAGAGTCTGTAAACTGCATACTTGTTCAGATAACATTATATTGCTTGGATTATATTAAATACATTGTAATACAGAGCACTGAAAAAATTTACCAATGTTATTAACTGAATGCGTTTCTTTGCAAGGATTGAATATTTTGAATAGTTGACTAGGGAATTTAATTGTAGTTGCTTTCAATTTGAGATCAGTATAAATGAGTTTGTTCTTAGACATCTAGAAATGGCTGAACTTCCTCCCTGTTCTTTAGGAACTGGACTAAAGAATGATTCTGACTGCCATAAACTAACATACAACAGAAATTGTAAGTTAAGTGATTTATATGAAAAATGACTGACTTCTTTAGTTTTTAGATATATATTTACTGAAAAATGTGAAATGTTCATATATTATTTAGCTTATTTCAAAATGATATTTTTAAAACCATATTTCTGTGACATGAACACAAGTAAAATGTTTCCTTATCTATACAAATCATTTCGTATTTATCAGTCCTTAATCATCAATAAAATGGAAATAATATCAAAAATTTGAATTTGGAAAAAATTGATTTTTTAAACACCTGTAGCTCAGAAATACTTGAGAGACACAGAACAAAAACTTGGAAATATAAAATATGAGTCTAGGAGATTACTGAAAAAAAAATTTACAAGTTCCTAACTGCTATCCCACATTGGAATCCATGCTACTGAAAATGGCATGTTTTAGAAATCAGCGAATTTCAAAACCCTATTACAGACAAACTAGGAATAGTGGAGACTTGGTAAAACTGAAATTGGTAGATATTTCTGTGTAGATTTGAATAACATTCTTAGTTTAAGCATTACTGCCACAGGCAAGCTTCCAGAATGAATTAAAAATGCAAAAAATGCAAATTTGTCTTTTTAATTTCCTTGTTAAAATCACCATCTAATATACAATGACCATTGAAATTCTAAGTTGAAGCTTGTAGTACAAGACATTGAGTCTCTCTGTGCAAAATTTTAGGTTTCTATCCTGCATAATAAAGATTATATTACACTTTGAAATATGTATGTTTTGAGCAAAATGCAAAAAAATCGAAAAATTCAAATGCCTGTATCTCTGAAACCGTTGGAGATAGGAAGCTCAAACTTTGGGGATTAACTTCTTTTAATAGTATCTCTGAGCCCTCCAAATTTTATTGAAATCTGAGATGGTCGAGCATAAATTTGTCAGATATTTGTTGATTTGGCATGGAATGACCCATATATATTTTTAATTGAGTAAGCAACTTTATTTTTTTCGCGGTGCGGTTTCCATCAAATCCCACGCTCTGATTGGCTGGTGAGCGGGTCCGTATCCTACGGTACGGACCCCAGTTACGGACCCCGGTTACGGACCTCTGGCAGCTCGCTCGTTCACAACAACAAACATTAGTAGCAATTTTTGTCAACATTTATTTTCACCTTTCTCAGGAGAATAGCATTAATTTTACAGCATGGATAGCGATAACGACAGTCTTCACAGCGAAAGCGAGTTTTACTACCCTGAGGAAGAAGAAATAAAAGAAAACATTTCAGGAGAAAGCTAAAAACCTGTCACTTGCTAACGCCGAGCAAAAACATGGCTGAATCCTGAATGACTCAATTTTGTATAAATAGGGGACTACATAGGCAGCAAAATGTAGTTTTTCTCCTGCCATGGAAGTGCACTTGTATACCAAGGAGGAAGCCATTTGCATTACAGCCGTGAATGAGGATTCAAAATGGCGTCTCGGCTCGGTTTTCCCTTTCGGGTGCTCTCGTTTTCTGTTAGAATTTGGTAAAGAAAAAAATAAATATATTATTTACCAGCTTAAGGTCAGTCCATATGGTGAAGTACTGTGACCTCGGTCAGTACTTTCAAGACCTCGGTCATGGTATTTCATGATACGGACCTCCCAGCTGGTAAATAACATATATGTATTTCATGCTCTGACTGAAGCATATTAAAAAGTAACTAAGGAGATGAGCTCTTATCCTCTGACCTGCAATAAGAGAAAGAAAGCTTTTCACTGAACTTTTTTGGGGATCTGTTTTTGTCCTTTTGGCAGCTGAGCATTCAGGAGCAGGTTATATGCCATAATTTGGAACTTGGTATTATGAAATACAGGATGAGTCCACAATAGCAAATGCCATGTTTAACAAAGATCTGTGTATTTAGGTGAAATGTGACAGAAATGAGGTGGCACTGTGACCCAATGGTTAGCACTGTTCCCTCACAGCAAGAAGGTTCTGGGTTTGAACTTGCCAGTCAACCGGGGCCTTCCTGTATGGAGTTTGCAGGTTCTTCCATACCCTTTTTCGACCAACAGGGAATGAGTTTGTGAACCGGTTTCATTCAGGATTCTTTGAACCTTGGTGCCAGCTAGCAAATTAGCCCACGTTTTCACTAGGTTTGAACAGAACCATTGTAATCAAGGATGTGTCATGAACGGAGGGTGTTGCACAAAACACAACAGGAGTAAATAGTAGTCGCAAGATGGCGGTGTGCATTGAGTATCTGCAAGCTTTTGTTCTGTTATGGCAGATATTTGTTTTCGGTCCATTTTTTTCTGTAGATGTTTTTTTTTCTCTTGTGTTCTCTATTATTGCACTCCACTTCCTCTCCAAACTCATGACACACCCACTGATGTCGTCATGGTTTGTGCTGGAAAAAAAAAACAGTTGTATTTTGCTTCCACCTGGGAACCTACTTTTCAGGTTCTGGACCAATTTATTTTTGGTAGAATGCTCTGTCGGGTTCAAAATTTAGCGCACAAACAAGAACAGAACCGTTTCCCTGTTAGTTGAAAAGGAGTACCAGTGCCTGAGTGGGCTTCTTCTAGGTTCTCCAGTTTCCTCTCACAGTCCAAAGACATGTGGATTAGGTCAAATGGCTACTCTAAATTGTCCATAGGTGTGAGTGAGAGTGTAAATGGCTGTCTGTCTCTTTGTTAGCCCTGGGATAGTCTGAAGACCTGTTCAGGGTGTACCCCGCCTCTTGCCACAGGGTGTATCCCATAAACCACAATACAACAACCTTGTATAAAGATTGGTGGGGGTTTTTTTCCTTTAAGTGTGCGATAAGAAACCAATATAACTGTAGATAGCTTTTGGGTTCTTAAACTTTTTGAAGTTAATGACCCTTTTAAGTGTAAAATAAATTCCACAGACCTGCGTCTTCTTCTTTAGTGTTCTGCCTCATGGTAGGTTCGGCTCTGACATCCATCAGAGTTTCTAGGGAAGAATTACAGTAGTGGTTTCCTGTTGCCTTCTACTGGATTATTATAGAGGTTTTCTCCTCTCAACCGTTCACACTTATGGACAATTTAGAGTAGCCAGTTGACTTAACCATATGTCTTTGGACTGTGGGGGAAACCGGATCACCTGGAGGAAACCCACACAGACATGGGGAGAATATACAAACTCCACACAGAAAGGCTCTCGTTGGCCACTGGGCTTGAAACCAGAACCTTCTGGCTGTGAGGCACTGCACCACCGTGCCACCCCACAAACCTACTTAGTACTGATTTATATCATGAACATTACTCATATTTGTACAATAATACTTTGTATATTTATTAGAGCTTTCTATTCCTGAACTTTCCATCGATATAACGCATTCGGTCCAAGTTGACACTGGTTATAGCCTGACTAGTTTTTAAGCCCATTCAATCCAATTCACCAGTCAAACAGGCTAATAACTGTAATAAATCATCCATCCATTATCTGTAGCCGCTTATCCTGTACAGGGTTGCAGGCAAGCTGGAGCCTATCCCAGCTGACTATGGGCAAGAGGCAGGGTACACCCTGGTCATTGCAGGGCTGATACATAGAGACAAACAACCATTCATACTCACACTTAGGATCAATAGAGCTACCAATTAACCTAACCTGCATGTCTTTGGATTGTTGGGGAAAGCGGAGCACCTGGAGGAAACCCACACAGACACAAGGAGAACATGCAAACTCCGCACAGAAAGGCCCTCGCTGGCCACTGGGCTCAAACCCAGGACCTTCTTGCTAACCACTACACCACCGTGCCACCCTGTAATAAATCATCCATCCATTATCTGCAGCCGCTTATCCTGTTCTACAGGGTTGCAGGCAAGCTGGAGTCTATCCCAGCTGACTATGGGCGAGAGGCGGGGTACACCCTGGACAAGCCGCCAGGTCATCGCAGGGCTGACACATAGAGACAAACAACCATTCACACTCACGGTCAATTTAGAGCCACCAGTTAACCTAACCTGCATGTCTTTGGACTGTTGGGGAAACCGGAGCACCCGGAGAAAACCCGCACAGACATGGCGAGAACATGACACACAAAAAGGCCCTCATCAGCTGCTGCTGGGCTCAAACCCAGAACCTTCTTGCTGTGAGGTGACAGTGCTAACCACTACACCACCGTGCCACCCTGTAATAAATCATCCATCCATCCATTATCTGTAGCCGCTTATCCTGTTCTACAGGGTCGCAGGCAAGCTGGAGCCTATCCCAGCTGACTACGGGCGAGAGGCGGGGTACACCCTGGACAAGTCGCCAGGTCATCACAGGGCTGACACATAGAGACAAACAACCATTCACACTCACGGTCAATTTAGAGCCACCAGTTAACCTAACCTGCATGTCTTTGGACATGACACACAGAAAGGCCCTCATCAGCCACTGGGCTCGAACCCAGAACCTTCTTGCTGTGAGGTGGTGACAGTACTAACCAGTCATAAATAAATACTATAATATATTTGATAATGTTGGGTTGTCATTCATCTCATTATCTCTAGCCGCTTTATCCTGTTCTACAGGGTCGCAGGCAAGCTGGAGCCTATCCCAGCTGACTACGGGCGAAAGGCGGGGTACACCCTGGACAAGTCGCCAGGTCATCACAGGGCTGACACATAGACACAGACAACCATTCACACTCACATTCACACCTACGCTCAATTTAGAGTCACCAGTTAACCTAATCTGCATGTCTTTGGACATGACACACAGAAAGGCCCTCATCAGCCACTGGGCTCGAACCCCGAACCTTCTTGCTGTGAGGTGGTGACAGTACTAACCAGTCGTAAATAAATACTATAATATATTTGATAATGTTGGGTTGTCTCATCTCTAGCCGCTTTATCCTTCTACAGGGTCGCAGGCAAGCTGGAGCCTATCCCAGCTGACTATGGGCGAAAGGCGGGGTACACCCTGGACAAGTCGCCAGGTCATCACAGGGCTGACACATAGAGACAAACAACCATTCACACTCACGGTCAATTTAGAGCCACCAGTTAACCTAACCTGCATGTCTTTGGACATGACACACAGAAAGGCCCTCATCAGCCACTGGGCTCGAACCCAGAACCTTCTTGCTGTGAGGTGGTGACAGTACTAACCAGTCATAAATAAATACTATAATATATTTGATAATGTTGGGTTGTCATTCATCTCATTATCTCTAGCCGCTTTATCCTGTTCTACAGGGTCGCAGGCAAGCTGGAGCCTATCCCAGCTGACTACGGGCGAAAGGCGGGGTACACCCTGGACAAGTCGCCAGGTCATCACAGGGCTGACACATAGACACAGACAACCATTCACACTCACATTCACACCTACGCTCAATTTAGAGTCACCAGTTAACCTAATCTGCATGTCTTTGGACATGACACACAGAAAGGCCCTCATCAGCCGCTGGGCTCGAACCCAGAACCTTCTTGCTGTGAGGTGGTGACAGTACTAACCAGTCATAAATAAATACTATAATATATTTGATAATGTTGGGTTGTGATTAAAAAAATCTTGCTCAGTTTGAGAACCACTGCTGTATCTCTGGAAACTCTAAAATTAATATGGATTAGGAAATACTGTGGCTGAAGTAAACAACGCAGCACTTCACTTCACATAATTTAGGTTTATTATAGTAAAAGAGGAAAATACCCTGAGAAAAACCTACGGAATTCACCACTTGGGCTATAAACACAGCGCTGCACTTTCTGTTCATTTCCCTTTCCGAGTCTGCCGAAGCGTTTCTTGTTACAGTATACATCACTGATGTAATTGTCAGGCGCCTGCGCGGGGGCGCGCGCGGGTCTCGTGGACGGCACGGCAGCTGCTCTGATTGGCTAGCTTCAGCTCGCGCGTCATCGCCTACTATCAAGTCCTCGGCGCGCGCGCTTCCACTACACACAGTCACTCAGAGAGTGGAGCGCGATTCCTCCTGAACTGAGCGTGGGTTCTTCATCCTCAGGAAGAGTGGTCATCCTCAGGAAGAGTGGTCATCCTCAGGAGACGCGCGGTTACGCGGATTTATCGCTCTTTCTCTGGGCTTTTCACTCAAATGTAGGCGAAAACAACAACAACAATAGCATCGGGTTTTGAAAGCGCGGTTGCGTGTGCGCGTTCCGAGCCGCTCTTTTTGCACTTTGACCCTGAGAAAACTGCAGAGTTGGACTTCAGCCTAGAAGAAGACACTTTGGAGGTGAGATCACTGACTCGGGTTCAGACAGTGCGCAGGATAACGTGGCGGTTTGTTCGACAAGACTGTGCGGGTTCTTGTAAGGAATCGGTGGTTAAACTTACTTTAAGATGATCTTACAAGAAACACTGTAACCTGGGCAGGCGCGTGCACGTGTTTTCACCTATTTTATATAAGGATTTGCATTTAAGCAGTCTTTACATTTAGATCCAACCTTAATGCTTTGATTCCCTGGTTAAAAGGCTGAATGTTTTCTCTTCATATTACCAGGGAATCAAAGCATTAAGGTTGGATCTAAATGTAAAGACTGCTTAAGTGCAAATCCTTATAAAAGACAGGATAACACGTGCACGCGCCTGCCCAGGTTACAGTGTTTCTTGTAAGATCATCTTAAAGTAAGTTTAAATTTGTCAAAAAAACACATGCTTTAGATCTGATATCCTGATGTTAAAAGGCTGAATGTTTTTTCATATAGCATCAGGATATCAGATCTAAAGCATGTGTTTTGGACAAATTTAAACTTACTTTTTAAGATGATCTTACAAGAAACACTGTAACCTGGGCAGGCACGTGCACGTGTTATCCTGTCTTTTTTTTTTTTTTTATAAAGATTTGCATTTAAGCAGTCTTTACATTTAGATCCAACCTTAATGCTTTGATTCCCTGGTAATATGAAGATAAAACATTCAGCCTTTTAACATCAGGATATCAGATCTAAAG
Source organism: Neoarius graeffei (assembly GCF_027579695.1). Taxonomy (NCBI): domain Eukaryota; kingdom Metazoa; phylum Chordata; class Actinopteri; order Siluriformes; family Ariidae; genus Neoarius; species Neoarius graeffei. Next base: position 41,819,552 of record NC_083592.1, on the reverse strand, counting down.
CATGTGTTTTTTTGACAAATTTAAACTTACTTTAAGATGATCTTACAAGAAACACTGTAACCTGGGCAGGCGCGTGCACGTGTTATCCTGTATTTTATAAGGATTTCCATTTAAGCAGTCTTTACATTTAGATCCAACCTTAATGCTTTGATTCCCTGGTAATATGAAAAAAAAAACATTTCAGCCTTTTAACATCAGGATATCAGATCTAAAGCACGTGTTTTTTGACAAATTTAAACTTGCTTTAAGATGATCTTACAAGAAACACTGTAACCTGGGCAGGCACGTGCACGTGTTATCCTGTCTTTTATAAGGATTTGCATTTAAGCAGTCTTTACATTTAGATCTAACCTTAATACTTTGATTTAAACTTACTTTTTAAGATGATCTTACAAGAAACACTGTAACCTGGGCAGGCGTGTGCACGTGTTATCCTGTCTTTTATAAGGATTTGCATTTAAGCAGTCTTTACATTTAGATCCAACCTTAATGCTTTGATTCCCTGGTAATATGAAAAACATTCAGCCTTTTAACATCAGGATATCAGATCTAAAGCATGTGTTTTTTGACAAATTTAAACTTACTTTTTAAGATGATCTTACAAGAAACACTGTAACCTGGGCAGGCGCGTGCACGTGTTTTCTTGTCTTTTATAAGTATTTGCATTTAAGCAGTCTTTACATTTAGATCCAACCTTAATGCTTTGATTCCCTGTTAATATGAAGATAAAACATTCAGCCTTTTAACATCAGGATCTCAGATCTAAAGCACGTGTTTTGGACAAATTTGGTGTTTATTCAAGAGTAGCTTAGAAACACAGCTTATTGCACAGGCTATTTCATATCCATCCCAGTTTCAGAGGGTAATGTGTGATGCTGTCTTGTTTTCATTAAAGGATTCACAAATACTGCGGTTAATCTCTCCTCGGCTCTCCTGAATGTGGATTGAAGTTACACTCAATACTCCACTACAATCCATTGCATGTGTTTACAGATGGTGTTTTGCCCTTCTAATAGACCAACATGATTCAGTGAGCTGTTCTGTTCGACCCCCCGATTTGCGTCTGCCTGGTTACTCGAAGGTTCTCAACAGTGAGCAGAATAATTATGAATACAAATCTGCAGTGCTTGCCAAGGCATTTCTTCCCACAGCATGGCACAGTTTAGTAGTAATTCCAGTGAAATAAGATCTCCCGTTCTTCCCAGCAAGAAACATAAACCCTCACACACGCCTAGTGTGCTGGAACAGAACCCAAAACTGTCTAAGGATGTTGCTTTTCATCTTAAACGTTAAACGAAAATACAGAGCGGGCATCTTTTGCATGCTGCATTAATTGTTTTATTGTTCCCATGACTTGTTACCTAACTACTGTAATGGTATTGGCTGGCTATGTTTTTTTTTTTTTTTTCACTCTTGTACATCTTGTGGCAGATTCCTCAGGGTTAAAGTACTGTAAACAACGAGGAGCTCTGTTTGCTTAGTTCCCTCCGAGTGCCTTTCAGCACCACCTTTGGCACAGCTGGGTCTAGAGAAGTGTGGGAATGATGTTTCTTCCTGTCACTGCGGTTGTTTTTTGGACTGATTTGTGACGCTATCTCAACCTCATTCAGTTCTTAGCACCTTGTGGCCTGGGTGATAGAGTTTATACTTTTGTTTAGCAAGTATCTACCACACCTTAAAGTGCCATTCCACCATTGGATGTATTCTTTGGCATAAAATACAATATATTTTATGACAACATGACTAGACAGAGAAATCTTTTAGCTTCAAAATGATATATCAAACATAATTTTTTGACAACAAGTATATTAATTTTGTGACCAAAGTCACCTACCCTTTTAATTTCCGCGCGGTAGTGAAACGTGATGTCATCGGCAGGTTCCCCTTCTTGTGTACCACGTCACGTGTGACGTGGCACAGATTATCAGCAATGGCGGATAGAACGCGATTGTCAGCTTCGGAAAAGAAGCGAAGGAAAATAGCGAGTGATGCCCAAAGGAGACGGTCGATGGTGAATATCGGCACAGCAATCGACAAGTGGAAATCGCGTTCTATCCGCCATTGCTGATAATCTGTGCCACGTCACACGTGACGTGGTACACAAGAAGGGGAACCTGCCGATGACATCCCGTTTCACTACCGTGCGGAAATGAAAAGGGTAGGTGACTTTGGTCGCAAAATTAATATACTTGTCGTTGTCAAATTATTAATTTTGCGACCAAAGTCACTTACCCTTTTGATTTCCGCGCGGTAGTGAAACGTGATGTCATCGGCAGGTTCCCCTTCTTGTGTACCACGTCACGTGTGACGTGGCACAGATTATCAGCAATGGCGGATAGAACGCGATTGTCAGCTTCGGAAAAGAAGCGAAGGAAAATAGCAAGTGATGCCCAAAGGAGACGGTCGATGGTGAATATCGGCACAGCAATCGACAAGTGGAAATCGCGTTCTATCCGCCATTGCTGATAATCTGTGCCACGTCACACGTGACGTGGTACACCAGAAGGGGAACCTGCCGATGACATCACGTTTCACTACAGCGCGGAAATTAAAAGGGTAGGTGACTTTGGTCGCAAAATTGATATACTTGTCGTTGTCAAAAAATTATGTTTGATATATCATTTTGAAGCTAAAAGATTTCTCTGTCTAGTCATGTTGTCATATATTGTATTTTACGCCAAAAAAATACATCCAATGGTGGAATGGCACTTTAAGACGGAGATGGGAGTACCACAACAACAAAAGCTGGAGGCAACAGAGCTTTTTGTATTAATCATGTTCTATCCACTTGATGATAATGTATCAAGCCATGGCTGAAAGGTTAGGGAAGCAGCTTTGGGACCAGAAGGTCACTGGTTTGATTCACTGGACCAGCAGGAATGGCTGAAGTGCCCTTGAGCAAGGCAGCTAACCCTTAACTGCTCTCCAGGCTGCTCTGGGTACGTTGTACGTCGTTCTGGATAAGAGCGTCTACTAAATGGCATTAATGTGCTGGTGTGTGTGTGTGTCTTGAATACGTGGTCTACTCCAGTTTCCAAGCACATCTAGGGAAGTGTCAATTTCCATGTTGTTATGAGTTCCCTATTTGTAGAGAAAGTCCCTTATGACTTCTCTCGTCACAAGAAACATAGTAGACATGTGACCTTTAGAAATTTCCAGTTTTGAAACTGTTATATATAGAGTCTTTTGACAATAAATAGAATTCATGATCACACCTCAGAGAGTAGTGTGCCAATACTTGTGGTTTAGTTGTTTTGGTTTGTAATCAACCACCCATTCGGGTGATGAAACTATCAGCAAAAAGTTCAGGATCAGCTTCACTCGGGAAACAAGCCATGACCCGAAGTACTTGCACCTGCATCTGAAGAGCAAACGCAGTCAGCTGGCCCACTAGTAATTAGCTCCTGCTTTGTTTTACACTTTTATAGGATTAGCTTGGAAGGCAGCTGACACTTCTCCTTGCGAGTCTGAAAAAAAGGTTTGTGCTAGCAACTGGGACTGGTTTTCCTTCCAAGCTGTGACATCATCTTGGTGGCCTGTGGAGAGATGCACAAAAGATCTTACATGTTGCCCACTGGGGGCGGCACGGTGGTGTAGTGGTTAACGCTGTCGCCTTACAGCAAGAAGGTCCTGGGTTTGAGCCCAGCGGCCAGCAAGGGCCTTTCTGTGCGGAGTTTGCATGTTCTCCCCGTGTCCGTGTGGGTTTCCTCCGGGTGCTCCGGTTTCCCCCACAGTCCAAAGACATGCAGGTTAGGTTAACTGGTGGCTCTAAATTGACCGTAGGTGTGAATGAGTGTGAATGGTTGTTTTGTCTCTGTGTCAGCCTCGCGATAACCTGGCGATTTGTCCAGGGTGTACCCCGCCTTTCGCCCGTAGTCAGCTGGGATAGGATGGGACAGGATAAGCAGCTATGGATGGATGGATGTCAAGAGGTCAGGAGGAACAAGGAGAACGAACGAACACGGAACTGATAACTTTGTTTACACTCTTGAATAGCTCTTAATGACGACAACCGGAAGTGTACCAACACGATGGGGCGTGTAGCGCCACCTGTGGCTCGGGTGCACAATGTACCTCACACAATAGGTCGATTTCCTTGTGTGCATGTAGGATTGGATTTCTCTGGCACCCCTGCTGGGACTCTTTGCTCGATTACCAACAGTAGCTCGATTTGGATGTGCATGTAAACGCACTGACTGATAATAATCCTACAGATTTTAAATGATAATTGAGAGGTCGGTTGTGGCCGGGTTTGGCACCAAACTTGTATTTCTAAGCAGAACGATGTGGGGTGTGTTTTTGCTGAGAATGATGTATTCTGAAACTTGTTAAAACATCATCAAACTGCAGTTGAGACTTTGGTTAACACATTGGACCAACGTTGGCTAGTTTTCACACCGTCAGCATTTAAGTATCTTGTTGCAGTGACAACATGAACTTCTCACAAACAACAACATTTTGTAAGGGTTGCAGAGTTTTAAGGTACATTTTTTTTTTTTTTTTTAAAGAAAAAAGCATTGCATGTGCATGGGGAAGCCGTGGACATGGTTCGAGAAGCAGCTTTGGGACCAAAACGTTGCTGGTTTGATTCCCTGGACCAGCAAGAATGGCTGAAATGCCCTTTAGCAAGGCACCTAAGCCCCAACTACTCCCCTTTACGTTGCTCTGGGTATGTTGTACATCGCTGTGGATAAGAGTGTCTGCTAAATACCATTAATGTAATCCTAGTCATTGATTATTGTTCTGCGATGGGTTCCCCAAAAGCCTCGTAAGGCTAAGAGCGTCTTTTCTAGGCGAGAGAGCGTTCATTGTGCTGCTCGCTCATCCGTTTAACGATGATCTTTGTGCTGCGGTGCTTTTGAGAAACTCAGGCCTGGTCTGTATCTTCTTGACGTGGTGAAATCGTGGAACACATGCTACAACAGATGCGTGTGGGGGCGCAGCTCTGACTTTTAGCACCCATTTTAATGCTAATCTCTATGGTGTTATGAAAAAGGCGAGAACAGGGGTGTGTAGATAAAACGTATGGCAGCCCCCTATTCCCTGAATACCCATGTCTAACCCTGGCACTCTTACGCCTGCAGCTAAATGCGGGCCTGAATAGGCAGGCGTCCATTGGGGTTGGCCATTATTTGTAGGCGCTTTGTGCCGTGACTAAGAAGCCCTTTATTGAGAGGCCCATGTGTCCTCTGTCTCGAGGAATCTGCCTGCTCCTATGAAGCAGTACCGAGATGGCACTACCTCTCATCATCTCATCCTAGGACATTAGAGCTTGGATTCACATAAGGCTGAATACAGTACACAAACTCCTTTGACTCTGGAAGCGCTCGAGGTGAAGGGTTGCACGAGGCAGAAGTCTGCGGAACGAACCACTTCATGTCTTAGTGCTACAAGTTTAAACGTTTTCAGGAGCACTGCTTCTCAGAGGTCAACGTGTTCTGTTTGTCTCATTTCAGTAAATAGGTTCTCTGTACTGAGCTATGCTGAGTGGCCACGTGAATTAAGAGTGAATTAGATGCTTATTTTGGTCCCTAGTTACCGTAGGACACATTACACCAGCAGTACACAGTTCTGTTGTGTTTATTATGGTGGATTAGAACATTTGTGTGTGAGATCATGAGTGCTTCAGTGTGGATATTAAGTGAACCGGGCAAGGTGTTTGCAGATCTAGATTAAATCATAGGATGTATCCCCATGAGTGCGCCTCCAAAGAAGAGTAATTTTCCACTCAACTTCCCATAATGATTTCAGGGACCTTGTGTTTCATGCAGAGGTAAACAAAATCTTGACTGTCAGTGTGGACTGCTGTTAAAAAACACCCGGTTGGCAAGACTCCTCAAACTGTGGGCTAATTCTATCCTCTCTGGCCTTCAACAGAACAAAATGCCTCAAACGCCACCATTTCCAGTGACGTTTGGGTCCAGTGGCTACAACAACAACCTCTACAAGACAAAAGAGGAGGACTACAGCGGCTTATATTACCATGACAACAACCTGGTGTCCGGGTCTCTGGAGGACCTCATTCAGCACCTCGTCCCCACTGTTGCTTACTATCCTGACGTGAGGACTGGTTTATCTTTCTTATGCATATAGCATAGCATATACAGTCAGCTGTTAAGCCTAATCATTACTCTGTGTATTAATTGTGTACAGCTCATTTGCATAGGGCTTAATTAATTCTCCCTCATCCGAACCCACAGAGGACGTACATCTTCACGTTCTTGCTCAGTTCCCGTCTTTTCATTCATCCCCATGAGCTCATGTCGAAAGTCTGCCACTTGTGCACAGACCATCAGAAGCTCAGTGATCCTTCAGCAGACAAGGTAATGATATACCGTGATCTCAGTACCATACTCATAATCACACACTTGGATTATATGAATCCAGAACTTGCACCTGATTTTGTAACGGGATACTGACGTCTTTTGGGCTCTGATTTTTATTAGATGAGAATCAGAAAACTTGCTCCCAAGATCTTGCAGTTGTTAACAGAGTGGACGGAGACGTTTCCTTACGATTTCCGGGATGAGAGGATGATGAGGAGTCTAAAAGAGTTAACGCATCGGTTGAGCACTGGAGATGAGGTGAGTGTGTCATCACAAACGGTTTAGGACGCGAGAACGTCTGTTCCAACTACGAATATTACTTTTTATTCTCTCCACATTCACTGGATGTGAGCAGTCGTGCACTCTGATTGGCTACTCTACTACTAGGATACCAGCTCATATACCGCGAGTAGAGAAAAACAAAATGGCAGAGTGTTTTGCTGAACTAACCGAGGACGAAATAGAAACTCTACTCGAAAACGAAACCTGAAAAAAAACAAAAGCAACAAAATGTGGAATGAAAGTATTTGATGATAAGAACATATCTTTATTATTATAACATTTTTCACAAATTGCTACTGTCATTTCACTGATTTTGTTTACATTCTAAGCGGAAATTATTTTGTCGGACGTTTTGGATAAAATTTTTATTTATCGAATTTGCAAAAAATAAAATTAAAAATGCGTTTTTTTTTTTTCAAAAATCCAGTGGGCGGCACGGTGGTGTAGTGGTTAGCGCTGTCGCCTCACAGCAAGAAGGTCCTGGGTTCGAGCCCCGGGGCCGGCGAGGGCCTTTCTGTGCGGAGTTTGCATGTTCTCCCTGTGTCCGCGTGGGTTTCCTCCGGGTGCTCCGGTTTCCCCCACAGTCCAAAGACATGCAGGTTAGGTTAACTGGTGGCTCTAAATTGACCGTAGGTGTGAATGTGAGTGTGAATGGTTGTCTGTGTCTATGTGTCAGCCCTGTGATGACCTGGCGACTTGTCCAGGGTGTACCCCGCCTTTCGCCCGTAGTCAGCTGGGATAGGCTCCAGCTTGCCTGCGACCCTGTAGAAGGATAAAGCGGCTAGAGATAATGAGATGAGATGAAAAATCCAGTGAATGTGGATAGAATAAAACAGTTATTCCACTCAATCTCGTCGTACATGGCTTATAGCCAACTCGGCACTACGCGCCTCCTCGGCTATCAGCTCATGTACGACTCGATTTTGTGGAATAACTGTTAAATATCACTAAAAGCCGACAGTCTTTGTTTCACAAAATCCCACTGCACACCCAAAAAGCGGCGAAGTACTGGAGGTCCCAACACGTGGGGTGAAGCAAGAGTCACTTCTTGGGGGAGGGGAGCAATTTCTCCAGTTCTGAAGCAGTTTGTCGTGTCTGACAAGGAGAGAGAGAGAGAGAGAGAGAAGAAAGCTCTATTGTTCAGCTGCTTTTGTCTTCTCTGGTGCTCCTCCACATGCTGCATTTAAATAGTTCCATTAAAGCTGACTTGAATGTCACTGCTTTAGCATTTATTTTCCAAAAAGGGGATTTTTTTTTTTTTGAAACTGCTGAAAAAAAACCCACCTCTGCATATTGTTAGTTGTAAACTTCACATAAAGTGGAGTACACTACGGTGAGGAGCTCTGTTTCTGCACGGGATTTAACATTTTACGTTTCATGGATTTATTTACGCCTCGAAATTGTCCTCCATCTTAACTGGTCATTTTTTCATTCTGTGCTTAGGAAAACAGTTCCCAGCTACAGCAAGGAAACCTGATTTTGCAACAAGCTATTTAAAGAAAAATAGATTTAGCAAAGCCTGTTGTTGCTATGTTTCATGTATTGAGGTATTTCACCCACGTGACCAAGTCATGTGATGCTGCCATTTTGGACGGCACGGCTCGAATCGGTTTGAATGCGAGGAAGGCGACAAACGAAAAACATAAAAGAAAAAGGAGCGAGATGCAGAAAACACCTTCACTATCCAGCGACGTAGGGCATTTACAGGGCGAGCAGAGGGAGAGGTATTTGCAAAAATTGAGGTTAGCAGGCTTAGAGAACGACGTTTGTACAGCTGCGGCTTGTCGTCGCTTAAAAATGGCGATCTTTCGCCGTCTTGTTATTGTTGTTGGTCTTAACAACTCCACCCCCCCGCTGACGTAAGCGGTTCTTTCCTCTGGCCCAGCAGAGAGTTGGTGCTAGCCTGGAACCGGTTTTTCTGGCCCCAGAGCCAGTTCTTTGTCAGTGGAAACAGAAAACCCGGTTCCAAACTAAGCACTGGCTCCGAACCAGCCCTGGAACCGATTTGGTGGAAAAGGGGCATACTAGGCTATCAGCTCATATACCGTGAGCAGAGAAAAACAAAATGGCGGCGCGTATTGCTGAACCAACCGAGGATAAAATAAAAACTCTATTCGAAAACAAAACCCCAAAATATATATAAAAAGCAATAAAATATGGAATTTGATGGTAAGAACATATCTTTTTTTTTTTAAATTATTATTTACAAGTATTATAGCATTTTTCACAAATTGCTTTGTTTGTTTGTTTACATTCTAAGAGGAAATGATTTTGTCGGACGTTTTGGTTAAAGATTTTTTTTTTTAAATTGAATTTATACAAAATAAAAATGCTCAGTTTCTCAAAATCCAGTGAATGTGGATAGAATAAAACAGTTATTCCACTCAACCTAGTCGTACATGGCTTATAGCCAACTCGGTGCTACGTGCCTCGTTGGCTATCAGCTCATGTACGACTCGATTTCGTGGAATAACCGTTAAGTGTCGCACTCATTTAATCTGGATATTTGACTGTGCAGACTGTTGGCAGTCGAAATGCATTCGTGCATCAGATCAATGTTATGTCTTTTCAATACAATGCAGCGTCTGGCACTGTAAGTAGCATTTCGAAGATTCTGGGAGCTAGGAGTTCATCACAAGTGCATTCCTCCTACAGGTTCCTGTTATAGCTTGTATGCTTTTCCTTCATCTATACCTCCTTATTTGTAATGAAGCAGCCAGTTAAGCCAGAGCTTGACTGGCACTGTGCTGCAGAACTCGTTTTCTGGCTCGATCGAGCCTATAATAAACACTGTAACATCTGTCTCCAGACCACAGTTCAGTCTTTAGAGTCCCGCTGCTCTGAGACTGTCATTATGGATGTGGTCATATATAGGGAAGGCAGAGCCCAGCGTAACCAAGCTCTGTGATTTGTGCCTGACCGGTGGCTTCAGTTCACCTTTTGCACAGGCCGTGTTTACGCCAGAGCACAGCGGGTTGTGCCGCGAAGTCAGCTGTCACATATGCAAACGTCAAGCGAGGAGATGGCACACAAGTGGCTCTTTCTACAACACGCAAGAAATTCCCTGCTGCTTCAAAATGTCAACCAGTTATCTTCATGAATTCTTTCTAAAAATAATCACCCCTTGCTCTTTTTTGTGGTGATGCCGGAAGCTTTCCCATATGGTGGTTCCTGAAGAAGCATCCTTTTGATTTCTTACAAATTGGCCTCATCTGAGCAGAAGGAAGTCTACTTTGAAGAAAAATCAAAGCTTAAGAGACATTTTTTTTCCCTTGAGGAATTATTTACTCCCTGTATCAGATTAAACCAATTAGCATGATCCTTGGGATCTTGTTAGCATGATCCTTGGGAAGCCATGGCCTAATGGTTGGAGAAGCGGCTTTGGGATCAAAAGGTTGCCGGTTTGATTCCCTGGAAAAGCAGGAATGGCTGAAGTGCCCTTGAGCAAGGCACCTAACCCCAGGCTGCTCCGGGTATGTTGCATGTCGCTCTGGGTAAAGAGCCAGTAATGTTCTGCATGGACTCTAGGAATTCAGGTTTCTTTAACCCAGAGCAGCTTATATCCTCCAGGCTGTGAGGCCCCAGAGAACCAACAGTCTGTCATTACCAGTTCATCACTAGATTGAAAGACTGCCTTCAATTTCCCATTTACCTTTCCTGAGCTTCACAGAAATCCAGCCAGCTGTATTTCACCTCAAGTCCATGACAAGACATGTTTGACAGAGTCATGGCTTCAGGTTATGAATTCAGATTTGCAAATGGTATAACCGTCTTTAAATCAAGCGTCTCTAGCAAGTACTTTAAACCGAGAATATTTACAGAATAAGCAAGCCCCTCGGTGATCTAGACAGGGTGATCTAGACTGTTTACTCCTCTTGCTACAGTCAGTGAAATGTGTTACCATTGGACCATGCTAGTTATGTAACTGCTTCTCCTGAACCGTGTCCAGCTTGTGTTATTAGATTACAGGACCCAGGGGACATGATTCACAGAGGAAATGGGTAGCCCGCCAGTTCTATTAGAAGGTTTCTAAGAGGTTATCTGTGGACAGCATTGCTCTTGCGTAATACTGCGGGAAGTTTTTATATAACCACCTGAGCCAGCAGAACTTTAGATCTTTTAACTAGCTGGGGTGGGTTTCCCAAAAGCCTCTTAATTAGTGCTGTCAAAAACGTCGCGTTATTAACGCGTTAACTTGACTCAATTTTAACGGCGATAATTTTTTTTATCGCGAGATTAACGCTCTGTGACATGATGTCACGCCCCGCACAGCCAGAGTCCTCTGCCCTCCCCCGAAGAGCCACGGTGCTCGGCTTAGGTTTCGTTTTCCCGTCGGCGGCTCCAGCCCCACTTTGCAGTGGCTGTGACAAGACGTGTTATGCTCTGCAATAAAAAAAAAAACATTGGTACAACCAGTGTTCGAACTATGCCGATATTTTCGGGGGGGTCCCTTATTTTCCCTTGGGGGGGGGGGTGCTTGCGCTTGTCTCAGAGCACGGCTCTCCATCGCACGCTCACTTCGGATATGCAAATGCTTCCTGTTACACACGATTGCTATGTCAATAAACATCATTTTGCCAATATTTTAGAGACCCCCCAACATTTCCCAAATCATGTTTTCAAGGGATCTCATGTCTGTTTCAGGGGATCTCGGATCCCCCGAGTACCCCCGTAGTTCGAACGGTGAGCAAGCCCATTCACTTTTTTATGCTGATAAGAGAATTACAATGGTTTTTCATGTGACAAAAATGTGCGATTAAATTGACATTAATCGCGAGTTAACTATGACCGTCGCGACATTAATCGCGATTAAATATTTTAATCGCTTGACAGCACTACTCTTAGTGCTAACTAGGAGAGAGAGTGTTCATTGTGATGTTCACGCTACCATTTAACGATGATCTTTGTGCTATGATGCTTTTGGGAAACCCACCCCCTGACCAGTCAGATCAAGTGGTAATTTAATTTAATGCTTGACCAATCAAATGTATTATTTAAAAAAAAAAAAAATTACACCTGGGTTCTTGCCCAAAGTGATAATCACATCAGCGGTTTTGCTTTGGCTAATCAGACACAAGGTACACCACCACACTTCCTGGAGCAGTTGGGGGTTAGGTGCCTTGCTCAAGAGCATTTGAGCCAGTCCTGCTGGTTCAGGGAATCAAACCAGCAATCTTTTGGTCCCAAAGCTGTTTCTCTAACCATTTGACCATTGCTTCCCTGTCAAACCGGGGGGGAAAAAAATCTCTTCATTTTACACCTGACGATCCCGTACACCGAGTACCACCATCACTGCCTGTCTTCACTGATAATGTTGTATCATCATGTTTCAAAGAGGATTATTTGATTCTTTTGGTCATCTTTCTTATCTCTGTAGCCCACATCCACATCCTGTTGGTATTTTCTGATTGAACATTGCCGTATAATGTTCAACACTAAAAGGTCGTAAATTTTGGTGCAAGCTCAGCGCTAATTTTGCCCTTCCTTCTTTGGTCTCTCTAGGTCTATCGGAAAGCGGTGCAGCAGATGATCCAAACCCTGATCCGTAAACTCACTACACACAGTCAGTATGAAGAAAACTTGGCCAAGATCAACGCCACAGTGCCAGACAGACAAATGGTTTTGAAAACCAAGCCTCAGTTTATCCAGAGAGACATCCTGAGCATCTGTACTGACACATTCACTCTGGCTCAACAGCTAACACACATTGAGTTGGTGAGCATTCACGGGACATCACTCTTCCTGGTCTGACAATCCTACCTACATAGGTTAACTTCATCTTTTCTTTCTTTTAATTTTCCAGGAGCGACTGAGTTACATAGGACCTGAAGAATTTGTCCAGGCGTTTGTTCAGAAAGACCCGCTTGACAACGAAAAGGTAACATTACTGTTCAAGCGTTAAATGAATGGGGATTTATTTATTTTTTTTTACTTCTCCCTAGTCTCACCGAAAACAAATACCAAACTCGAAGAAATCAATGTGGCTAATATTTGCGTTACCCTGAGGTGATACTGTGACTTTTTACTCACAGTAAACTGAGAACCTCAGCCATCCACTCACTGTTTTTTTTCTTTTCTTTTTTCCTGGCCATATCCTAGTCTCTCATGAAACTCCCATAACAAGGTCAGCTCAACCCAACCATGTTGTCAGAAAATACTTGCAGTCAGCTGCTAAGCAACAGGCAGTGGAATGACGCATTGGCGTGCTTTTTCTTGTATGGTGTTAGTCTCTTTCAAGTGCTTGAATCTCAGACATGCCTCAGTGAGGCTGTCCATCAGAAAGAGACATCAGGCTGGGCCACCCTTTGTGTGGGGAATAGTCTGGTCAATGCAGAGGAATGCATGGAATGAGCAAGAGAAAGAAAGTTTGAAACTTGCACTCAAGAAAATGAAATGCAAGTACTTAGCCTCTGTCTGTCTGTCTGTCAGGCATGGTCCAGAGTGATTAGTGAGTTATTCTCAGAAGTGACTCTTTACTGGTGTGCTCTCCTGTTAAGCCATGAGGCTTTTTAAAAAAAATCTCTTTTTTCAAACAGGGCTTATATGCATTTCTTCTAAAATAACCTGCATTATTCTATCCACGTTCACTGGATATGAGAAATTGTGTGCTCTTGATTGGCTACTCTACTACTAGGCTATCAGCTCATATACCGTGAGTAGAGAAAAACAAAATGGCAGAGCGTGTTGCTGAACCAACCGAGGACGAAATAAAAACTGCTCTAAAACAAAACGCCCAAAAATATTTTTAAAAAGCAGCAACAAAATATGGAATAAAAGTATTTCATGGTAAGAATGTTTTTTTTTTTTTTTTTTTTCCAAGAATTATTATTGTTGTAGCATTTTTCACAAATTGTTACTGTCATTTCACCGGTTTATTTACATTCCAAGCGGAAATGATTTTGTCGGGCATTTTGTATAAAGTTTTTATTTATCGAACGTGCAAAAAATTAAAATGCTCTGTTTCTCAAAATCCAGTGAATGTCGACAGAATAAAACAGTTATTCCACTCAATCTCATCGTACATGGCTATGCGCCTCGTCGACTGTCGGCTCATGTATGACTGGATTTCGTGGAATTACTGTTAAATATTTATATCACAGTACAGTAGACCCCCGCCTATTCGCGGTTCAGTATTCACGAATTCACATATTCGCGGGATTTTATATAGAACATATCTCCTATACATTCGCGGAAATCTCAGCGATTCGCGGTCATTTGCGGCGAACATATCGAACGTTTACGCACTGCGAACGTTTACGCACTGCTACATTCTCGGAGCCGAATGCTCGCTCGCTATTGGCTGAAGTTTGAATGGCGGGCTGCTGCTCATTGGCTGATACGAATGAGCGCATTGTACAGTACAGTCTCGCGGTTCCCGTAGTTCTTTTTCATGGTATATCAGAGTCTTTGACTCATTCGATATCATGCTAGCTGAATGGAATATATGAATGGATATACCACGAAGCAAAGCCAGCCAATATTATTTAATTATTCCACCTGTCACACAAACTAAAAACACATGGAACGAAAGGAAACTGTGTAAAAGCATCATGAAAAAAATGCTAAGATATGGTAATAATGGTGCCCTATGTAAGAAATAAAGCGAGTGCGGTACTAGAAAATCCATCAAAGAGTTGTGATCCATTACATTCCTTTCAGGTGTTCAACGCGTCTCTCTTTCAAAATTCTCTCAAAATCTTCCATATTTAACGAAGCAAACCTGGCAGCCATGTTTGTTTACAAATTGTCACAGTCGCTCACTTGCTAGCGCAGAAGTTTTACATCTCTGACGCGTGATGTCATGTCTTGACAACCACGCAATATTGTAAACCATATTCAACACTCTCCATTGGCTAGAGTGACGTAATACATGTAGGATAAGCGATATGCTAACAATATTGCATGCTATCAAACCCAATGAACGAAACATGCTAGAAGGGAATAGAACACATGCTTTTATTCCATCGAAAAAGCGTCCTGTATGTATAATAATACTGAGTATATTATCGATGTCTTTCTACACTACCGTTCAAAAGTTTGGGGTCACCCAGACAATTTTGCGTTTTCCATGAAAAGTCACACTTTTATTTACCACCATAAGTTGTAAAATGAATAGAAAATATAGTCAAGACATTTTTCTGGCCATTTTGAGCATTTAATCGACCCCACAAATGTGATGCTCCAGAAACTCAATCTGCTCAGAGGAAGGTCAGTTTTATAGCTTCTCTAAAGAGCTCAACTGTTTTCAGCTGTGCTAACATGATTGTACAAGGGTTTTCTAATCATCCATTAGCCTTCTGAGGCAATGAGCAAACACATTGTACCATTAGAACACTGGAGTGAGAGTTGCTGGAAATGGGCCTCTATACACCTATGGAGATATTGCACCAAAAACCAGACATTTGCAGCTAGAATAGTCATTTACCACATTAGCAATGTATAGAGTGGATTTCTGATTAGTTTAAAGTGATCTTCATTGAAAAGAACAGTGCTTTTCTTTCAAAAATAAGGAAATTTCAAAGTGACCCCAAACTTTTGAACGGTAGTGTACATGTCTTAATCTTGTTTTTGTGCCATGCTTCTTTAAGACTGAAAATTTTCTTTTCAGAATTGTTTTACTCGCAAGAAAGCCAGCAACCTTGAGGCATATGTGGAGTGGTTCAACAGGTTGAGCTACCTGGTAGCTACTGAGATCTGCATGGTGAGTTCATTCCATCAGGACACATTCTATCTATGCCCTTTAGTTACCTTTGCAAATTAATTCATGAAGCCTATTTAATGAGAGATAATTACAAAGTACAATAACGTCAGAGCAGCTATATAATTTTCAATTATTTTTTCCCTAACCCCAGGGAAGGGTTGTCCTTTGTTGGAGTGTTTTGTTATTAGAAAACAAGACACACTCCTTGCTTTCTGTGGTGATGTGTGTGGTGGTGTTTTTTTTTTTTTTTTTTTTTAAACAACTTGCATGACAAACATTTTGCGCTTTTTTTTTTTTTTCCCCCCCTACCATGCAGGCTGTGAAGAAAAAGCACAGAGCTCGCGTCATCGAGTTCTTCATCGACGTGGCACGGGAATGCTTCAATATTGGCAACTTCAACTCTCTCATGGCCATCATCAGTAAGTGCTTTAATTTGTGTTTTTCTTAGCTCTTTTTAGAAAACCTTTTATTGCCTACAGATATGGTTAAGTGTTTGTTCAGCTGGATCGGTCAATTTCTAATCTGTGTACAACCCATGATAAAGATGCAAGAATACCAGACTTTTTTGGGGAAAAAAAAAAGTAATCATTTGTAATCGGTGTGAAATAACCGTCGTTGTGCCTGAACCTTATTGCGAAAAGTCAAATTTTGAATCGGCATAAAAGACGGGTCTTCTTTTTAGTAGTTCTGTGGTAGGAGTGATAAAATGCACCTTCACTAGGTCTATTGTAGGTTAGTATAACGTTACTACTACAGTGTACACGGGTGAAAACGCAGATGCTGCGTTGGAGCCTGGGATCTACACGCAGATGGTCAGCACTGACCATCTCGATAGACGAAAGAGGGGAAAGATGGGAGGAGTGAAACCAGCTGGCCTTTTCTAGCATTTTCCCTAGAGGCAAACCAATAGGCCAATACTCTTACACAAGAGTTTAGAGAGAGAGAGTGTGTGTGCATATATTAAAGTCAGCAGCAGAGAACAAAATAGTCATGAGAAAGGTTTACTGTGTGGAGGCTAGACCATTGTGCTGGGTGAATAGGCCATGAGCACGCGTCTTGGCATGAGGCCGGATCATTATTCTCACCATTTTCAAAGACAGTAGATAGAAGAGGGAGATGGGACAGATCTGTACCCAACACCTGTCAGCACGATAAATGGGTTTCTTTTGTAATCGTGTCTGTAGATGGTATCAGTTTTTTGTTTGGGGTGACGGCGATGTCTTTCTTGACTTGCAAGAAAAAAAACATGGCTGCTTTTTAAAAAAATATGAGTAGAATCAATGTTCTGTGAATTAAAAAAAAATAATGTGATGGACATTAGTCATTATAAATCTACTGTTTATTTCTCCTGCCTGCCAATCCTCCAGAATGAAACCAAAAGATCGTATGCCTCCGTAGTCACCCAGCCATCGGATAAAGACTACTGAATCACTCTTGCTTTGGTCATCACTAGGTGGATCAGCATAGTAGAGCTTGATCAGATAGTCTAACCAGACGTTTAGGGGGAAGTGATGCGCACACGAATGCTTTTGTTCCTGAGAAATGGAAGCTTCAAAACTGCAGCTGTGGCAGAAATGGGACTTGGGTGTTGTCCTGTCCTGTGCTGACCTGGTGTGTGTGTCTTTTTGTTACAGCTGGCATGAATATGAGTCCAGTATCACGCCTAAAGAAGACCTGGGCCAAGGTCAAAACAGCCAAGTTTGATATTCTGGAGGTTGGTATTTTTTTTTTAATGTATTTATCATAGTGTGTGTGTAGTGTGAGATATGAATGTGTAGGAGCATGCGTGGGGATAACAAGAGGAGCACAACAACGTCGAATGACTACACATGTCTTACAGCAGCACTCCAAGCACATGTTGTGACTCAGGCATGCATGTGGCTCAGCCCACGCTAATATAATATACAGAACCATTCATTCCAATTAAATATCCCGCGAGTTCATAGTTCGGCCTTTACGTAGGCTTGAAAATGTTTAAAAAACAATTGATTCTTCGTGCACACTGCT
This sequence comes from Neoarius graeffei, assembly GCF_027579695.1. NCBI lineage: Eukaryota > Metazoa > Chordata > Actinopteri > Siluriformes > Ariidae > Neoarius > Neoarius graeffei. The sequence continues at coordinate 41,802,236 of NC_083592.1, read as the reverse complement.
TATTTAGCATCTACAAATGATTGCTTCACCTTTAGAGTCAGTGAGCTGGATAATTGACTTTTATAAAATAAACATACACCCTTCTGTTAACCACCACAGTCCCGGGGTTCTTTCCAGATTTCAGGGCTTTGGCATTTCAGTATGTTAAGACAGTTTGGGAAAGGAGTCTTCAGGGAGTTTGCTGTCTACATACTCGCAGTCCTCCATCACTCGGTGATGCATTTTCCCTCCAGCGGACAAGCGCTAGTAAAGCGATGTTCTCTTTTTCCTTACAAACTCTGAGATCTGAGGGTTTGAAGATTAAAGGGTTTAGGTGGCTCTTTGTCTTCCCTGTCAAAACCTAGAGCGTTCAAGCTGCAGGCATTATCCTACAATGGACGTTTGAAGAAACCCTGCCTTGTTGTCGTGGGATTAATTTTGTTTCACACTCGGGTCATGTTCAAACCACTTGGACATCTTGGGCCAATTTTAACGTTATGTATACGTGATGTTCCTGTGCAAGAACATTCCGAAGCAACTTGTGACAAGAACCACTTATTTCAGTGTTTATTTGTGTCACCCCACCAGATTTCCATACCAGATGCTCAGATTCTGGATTTTGAGTTATACCTGCTGCATTAAACTACCAAGTCTGCTAAGCCTCTGCATGCAGGAAATACAAACCAAAGTGAAATTGGACCAAGGGAAGTTACTATAAATCTGACATGAAATCGTGTGGGCGCAACCCAAAATGGTCCATTTTCCAGGCAGAGAGCCTTCAAAATGTCCATGTACAAGATGTTTCAGCTAGGTCTAAAGTGTATTTTTAGACCAGAATGACAATACTTATATAATGGATTTGCAAATCAGCTATAGGTAATTTAATTTGATACCTCATTGATTGGTTGGCACCGCGCCAAACTCCTTTTTGGCACTGTGCCAATTATGTCAGACAATTAGTCGCCGACGCTCTGTTTCTAACATGGGATCGACTTTAACCTGTACAAAATATTACCAACAAAACCAGAACTGTTGTTGATAGTCATAAAATATGTTTTTACTCTTTTTCTAACCTCTGAACATGCAGTGTTGAAAACATGGAGACCAGGACTCTGAATCAGTCAGTACATGTTCAATGAAAAGATGCTGTCAAGTGTTGACTCATTTCTGGTTCTGGACAGTAACTACACGGTAGTCACTGAAAACGAGTCCCTGTCTCAAGTCCTCTAGAACCAGCCTCAGTCCAACACAGCAAGGCACAAAACACGTTTAGTCACGGTCACTGCCAGGATCCATCCCAGTGAGCTGTAGACAGCGAAAACTGCGCTCGCATGATCGACGCCTTTTTTGACTACAAATCAAAATGTCATTTGCAGATTTTTATGGCCAAAGGAAGATCTATACTTGTTCCAGTCGTGGATGATGTTAAAAGTGGTAAATGTATCCCGTCGGGGCGCTATTGAGGTGATTATTCGTTGATCGTTACTGGATCAGCCAGCAAAAACGGTGCAAAATATCACGCGCTTTCCAATGCTGTTTCTGTGCATTCTTTAAACAGGGCATCTGGTACAAAAATCCCGTGGCACGACACACATCTACACTATCGTTCAAAAGTTTGGGGTCACTTTGAAATTTCCTTATTTTTGAAAGAAAAGCACTGTTCTTTTCAGTGAAGATCACTTTAAACTAATCAGAAATCCACTCTATACATTGCTAATGAGGCGGCACGGTGGTGCAGTGGTTAGCGCTGTCGCCTCACAGCAAGAAGGTCCGTAATCGAGCCCCATGGCCGGCAAGGGCTTTTCTGTGCGGAGTTTGCATGGTGTCCACGTGGGTTTCCTCCGGGTGCTCCGGTTTCCCCCACAGTCCAAAGACATGCAGGTTAGGTTAACTGGTGACTCTAAATTGACCGTAGGTGTGAGTGTGAGTGTGAATGGTTGTCTGTGTCTATGTGTCAGCCCTGTGATGACCTGGCGACTTGTCCAGGGTGTACCCCGCCTTTCGCCCGTAGTCAGCTGGGATAGGCTCCAGCTTGCCTGCGACCCTGTAGAACAGGATAAAGCGGCTAGAGATAATGAGATGAGATGAGACATTGCTAATGTGGTAAATGACTATTCTAGCTGCAAATGTCTGGTTTTTGGTGCAATATCTCCATAGGTGTATAGAGGCCCATTTCCAGCAACTCTCACTCCAGTGTTCTAATGGTACAATGGGTTTGCTCATTGCCTCAGAAGGCTAATGGATGATTAGAAAACCCTTGTACAATCATGTTAGCACAGCTGAAAACAGTTTAGCTCTTTAGAGAAGCTATAAAACTGACCTTCCTTTGAGCAGATTGAGTTTCTGGAGCATCACATTTGCGGGGTCGATTAAATGCTCAAAATGGCCAGAAAAATGTCTTGACTATATTTTCTATTCATTTTACAACTTATGGTGGTAAATAAAAGTGTGACTTTTCATGGAAAACACAAAATTGTCTGGGTGACCCCAAACTTTTGAACGGTAGTGTATCTGCAAAAATCCCTGTGAAAGAACAGTAGAGAGAACATGTGTTGGGTTGGTACCAGAGAGAAGTGCCTCAGGTCACTGTTGTAGCAACCTAATGTCCTACTCTCTTTCTGTAGCACCAGATGGACCCATCCAGCAACTTCTACAACTACAGAACAGCGCTACGTGGGGCAACACAGAGATCTATAACTGCACATACCAGCAGAGAAAAGGTAAGGCTGCTGTCAGTCAGCAGCTGACAGTCGCTGCGCAAGTTTTTCTTGTTTTAAGCCAGTCATTTCACCTTTACACAGGACATGCGTAGTTATTCTCCATCTTTTGTTTTCTTCATGTTCGTAAAACTGCTTTTATTTCCGATCTGCTATATATATATATCGAGCAATTGTAAGCAGTAAACAGGATCAGGTTTGTTGTAATGATACATAATTATGCCATTTATGACACAGAGGAAGATTGTATCACAAGATCGTAGCTGACAATGTTTCAGCCAGCTGTAAAATGAGGAGCGTATTGGGAACATTTTGTGAACTGAGATCATCTGTAACACTGCCCTCACTGGGCTTTTGTTATCGCTGCCATCAAACCCTCCCAGTATTCTCACCAAACTGCGTCTGCTCTCAGCTCCAGCCAAAAAAACGTTATGTAATGAAGCGTCCTCAGAGGGTAAAGGGTGGATGGACCGAGCCATAAATGGGTCCGAATTTTCTGGGCGAGACGTCACAAAAGGGGGAGGGCGCATGCTGTTTTTTTTTTTTTTTTTTTTTTTTTTTTCCCCCTGAAAATGTTCTGTTCTCTGAAACAACGTGACAGCTGGCCTGTTCCAAGAATGATGTTGACATGGGATGACTTGCTCCAGACTGCCCGCAGTTATCCAGTGTTTAGTGGACATATGCTGCATTCCGTCATTTAGACACAAACACTGACGGTTTTTGTCACACTTTTGTCTCATTCTCGAAGGTGATGGCCTTTTGTGAAAATGGAGTGGGAAAGAGCTGTATTTTCTGTGGCTATAAGACAGAATGTTCCCAAGAAACCCTGGAATGTTCACCTCCCCATCTTATTCATTGGGTGGGGGTGTTTGTTGATGGAGCTTTCTCCACAGTAGTGGTGACTCTGCAACTTTGTTTTGCCCAAATCAGATCTGTTTTGGATTTGGTCGTCACTTGGGGGACACACGGGAACTAAAGCAAATCATGTTGTGTCTGTGTGTATAGCAGACTATAAACAACCAATCACCACAGAAGTCTGTTAATTCTGCATCGTTTCTCTGAATGTGCATGTAAATCTAGATGCATGATTTTCCCTACTGAAAATTTTGAATGTAGTTCAATTACTTAAGATAAGCCTTCGTCCTATTTATTCCTCTCAAATAGAAGACACAGTGGGCCAATATCAGCTTTGGGTTTGGGGTTAACGTTTTTCGAGTCTGGCTTCAGCTGATCCTAAGGTTGACTCATCTTACATACTCAGTGTAGTTCCTCATCAACAAAACAAACCTATTACTGTGTGTTACAGTTGTGTTGAATTGAAACTACAAAGATAGAAGTGTATTTAAAATGAGTGTGCATTCTCTGAAGAGCAATGCGGGGTATTTTAAAGATGCAGCATAGCTTTAACATCATTTCTGTGTGTGTGTGTGTGTGTGAAATCGTATGGGTGAGTTAGCCTGAGGTGCCATGTGAAATTTGGTGGATGTTTGGTAAAAGTGCTACTGAGCAAAACTCCATTCATTCGAATGGGGCCAAAAATGAATGGAAGTTTATGGTGGGAAAAAGGGATGCGTGAAAGCCAAGGAAAAGACAAGTGCATGTCTCAGATGAGGGGATGGATATATGTGGGAGGACTTGGCCTGAGGCATCACGTGATGTTTCATGAAGGTTACTCAGGTTAAAAAACTGACAGAGTGAAAGTTTTTCTCCCGAAACTCCATTCATTTGAATTGGACCAAGAATGAATAGAAGTGAATGAGGAAAAAGGGATCAGCGAAAAGAAAGGGGGGGGAAAAAAAAAAGTGTGGGTCGGAACCGATTGCATTTACGCGTCGGGGGAGTTGGCCTGGTGGGTCTCTGATGAAATGTGTCCGAGCAGGACGACTTGAAAAGTGAGCCCCATTTAATTTTCTATGGGGGAAAAAAAAACAGAAAAATGACAAGAACGAGAGAACAGGTGCATCGATCCAAAAGATGTATACAAGCACACCATTCCCGATGAGACCGCACAGTTTAAAGGTAACCTGGGGTCTCTCTAGCTCGAAAACTGCGGGAGAAGAAACTGTCCAAAAATCTGGCAGAGGAATAATGCTAATAAAACGTCTTTTAATTAGACGTTGCTGATGTTGATGACGGATGACGGTGATGCAAATGTTTACACGAAACCCTTTTATAGGTGAATACCTGTTGTTCCCTAATGTGTAGCCTCAACATTATGAGACATTTTATTAATTTTAATTTGGTTTCAGCGTCAAGGCTTATTGACCCGTCAAGATTTTTTAATTTAAATCCAAAATTCTGCTTTAATATTTCTTTTTGCGTGAGACTGGTGGCTGTTCTGATCATTTTCTTTCTGTATGGGCTTATGCATTTTGCTGTGAGGGATTTCAGCTCAGGTGTTGCGTGCCAGCTGAGCTCTTGTTTCATTTACAAGGTGTCTGCCTCCTTTTATGAGTCATTGTAAGTGCACACTAGTGTGGTAGAAACAGGTGTACTTCTTGACATGTTACTTTTTGAGGTCAGCTAAGGTTAACTAATCTTGTAGTTTTCGTCTGTATCTCATAATCGAAGACCAAACATGACCTTATAGTTTATGTTCACAGGACTGAACTGGCTTGTTTTGTTCAAATGCTGCCTGGGTTGTTTAGATTCTTGCCTAGTAACTAAAATTTACTTCCTTTACAACTAATGTTTGTTGACTCATTATGCTGTTTTTCCTCTTTCAGATTGTCATTCCATTCTTCAGCCTCTTGATCAAGGACATAATCTTTCTAAACGAAGGATGTGCTAACCGGCTCCCAAATGGACATGTCAATTTTGAGGTATGCTCTTTTTTTTTTAAGTTCCTTTTTATTGAGGGAAGTGGAAACAATTACTGTCCATTTTAATAGTTGCTTAACTGCGGAGGAAATTGTTAGCTAAGCATAGCAACGGCCACATCCACATACAGGCCACTGTTGCACGCATGCAGAATGAGGAAGTCTGCAGTTTGCAGTATCAAGCTTTTGTGCTGTGGGTGTCTGCTGAATGCTAAGACACAGGGCTGGGCTTTAACGTTTTAGTATCTTGCTATTGTTTTGCAGAAATTGTGGGAGCTGGGCAAGCAAGTGAACGAGTTCATGACCTGGAAGAAAGTGGAGTGCCCGTTTGAGAAGGACCGCAAGATTCTGCAGTACCTCCTCACCGCTCCCATCTTTAGCGAGGATGGTAAGCCGGTTCCTTCATGCTGAAAGCACATGGTTAAGATAGTGGCAAGTCCTGCTGGAGGGATCTGACCATTTTTTCAGTTTGGGATTTCGAACCTTAACACTCCATGAGCTAGTGTGTAACTTTAAAAAGAACAGTATTCCTCATCAGCTTGTCCACATGTGCATAATCTAGAGAAAAGTCTAGACCAGTGCTTCATTTCTAATACGTTTTTAACACTTTGAACTATGCACTATCCTTCTTTTACCCGTAGCACATGACTGTTTGGGTTCTAGCCAACTAATGCAAATCATTTCCTTAACGCCATAACTTTTCCCTCTCGTTTCCTCCTCAATTTGGTCACCTCCCAATTCCTACCCACCAGCCAGCCCTCTGTCATACAACAGCTCCCAACTGGGCAGGGAGAAAGTTAATATGTACTGCCTTACTGTGCAGCTTAACACACTCGGAAGAAAGCTTGATCTACCCTCTTGCGCATACAGTACTAGTCAAGTTTGGACACACCTTCTAATTTAATGTTTTTCTTTATTTTTATTAATTAAAAGTCACTTCATGTCTTAAAGTAATGATGGATGTCGTTTCTCTTTACTTAGTCGAGCGGTTCTTGACATAATATGGATTACTACAGTTCCGGAATAGGGCTGTTTACTGTATTTTTATTATTTACTGTTTGATCTCGAACGCATTAAGAAGGCAAGAAATTGCACTAATTAACTTTTGACGAGACACCTGTTAGTTGAAAAGCATTCCAGGTGACGACCTCATGAAGCTGGTTAAGATAATGTCAATAATGTGTAAAGCGTCACCACTGGCTATTTTGAAGAATCTAAAATATGAAACTTTAAAAAAACAACAAAAAACCACTTGTGTACACAATTCCATATGGTATTTCATAGTATCGATGTCTTGTGGGGCGGCACGGTGGTGTAGTGGTTAGCGCTGTCGCCTCACAGCAAGAAGGTCCGGGTTCGAGCCCCGTGGTCGGCGAGGGCCTTTCTGTGTGGAGTTTGCATGTTCTCCCCGTGTCCGCGTGGGTTTCCTCCGGGTGCTCCGGTTTCCCCCACAGTCCAAAGACATGCAGGTTAGGTTAACTGGTGACTCTAAATTGACCGTAGGTGTGAATGTGAGTGTGAATGGTTGTCTGTGTCAGCCCTGTGATGACCTGGCGACTTGTCCAGGGTGTACCCCGCCTTTCGCCCGTAGTCAGCTGGGATAGGCTCCAGCTCGCCTGCGACCCTGTAGAACAGGATAAAGCGGCCAGAGATAATGAGCTGAGACAGAAAAACCTATGAAGGAGTAGGGGTGTAGAAACTTTTTTGACTGGTACTGTGTATGATCTCAGTTGGTTAGTGTCGCTGTGACTGACATGAGAGAGTAAATAACATCCCTCCCACCCAGACAGCACGGCCAACCTGCTGACTAAACACACCCAGCTCTGTAATCTATTTAGTGACTACGCATCATTTATACAAGAACTCCCAGTGCTGCCTCATACCTGTCATTAGTCAATACCTATCAGATTTGACACAATCAGACAGGCGCATGCCTTACACACATCACGTGCTCTGATTAACTCATGTGTGAAGTAATACCTCTCGTGAGAAAGTGCAAGAGATAATAATGAGTCAAAAACAAGGTCTCTGATGAAGTGACACATTGTATTCTGTGTCTTATCTGTTGACAGCTTTGTACCTGGCATCCTATGAGAGCGAAGGACCGGAGAACAACATGGAAAAGGACAGATGGAAATCTCTTAGGTGTGTGAGTGTGAACATTCAATCATCACAGCTGAACAGTTGTTTATGATAGCCTTTGGGCATTTGTGGCCAGACTTTTTTTTTTTTTGCTGTGACTTTTACATGTTGATAAAAGCCGTCTGAGCACAGTGTCCCATACAGATGTACAGTTAAGTAAGGAATAAAAACACTTGGTGGCAAACTGTTCCAGGAAAATGGAGTAGTGTTCAAAATGAATAAAATACTTCCTTAAAATACCTTTACATTTATAAGAAAAGCATTCATGGAACTTGTCGATCTAGCATTAGCAGCGAGAACATCATTTCCATTAATGTGCCAAGTTGTGGAAAAACAGTGGTCCAGCACCATATTGAAAGGCACAGCATGGAACACTGATAATGTGAGCAAAAAATGACTAAACGCAACCCCTCCCCAGAGTCTGGCGAGGGAGAGTCCACTTGGCTGCGTATGCAGTCACGTTTCCTAACAGCCGTCCAAACCGTACAGGGAGGGGTCGATGGAGAAAGGGTGATGGATAGAGTGAGGCATTTTCCCCACTGCGACAGGATCTGTCACATTACGGGATTCTGTGTGGATCAGCAGAACGTGCTCAGGCCCAGGCGGAGGCAAAAGCACAACTGTCAGTGTTTCAGTGGGAGGAAATTAACTCTGTAGTGGACAGAGAAGAAGTGATAAGCGACAGGAAATGGGACACATCAGCTGGTGTCTGGGAGACGCATGCCCTGTGTCCGAAATCACTCCCTAGTGCACTCATAGTATAGGGCACAATAATAGAATTATTACACCCTATATAGTGCACTCATAGTATCCCACAATGTAGGGATCGACCGTTTTTTTTTTTTTCAGGGCCGATACCGATTATTATGGAATTGGGATGCCGATAACCAATATGTGCAACCGATAAATGTAAACATTATAATTCACATGAAATTAAACATAGCACACACTGACACAGACCTTCATATCCATGAAATGTATGTTTAATTGTAAAATTGAACATGAAATTTTGTGCAGGGAGATGCCAGCAGCATTTGTACAATAAAGTCAAACATTAGTTAGAATAAAATGAGAAATAAAATAATAATAAAATATTCACCAATAAAAAAAAATAAATCACTCCCTACTATATTACAGCTCACCATTTTCAGTGGAAAATAAATGAAAATACACTCTTACCAACTTCAAGTAGTTTTTAAATAACAAATCAAGTGTAGGGAGCTGCCTGCAGCATTTTTTAAAAAGTAAAATCAAACATTTATGTAACAGCTTAACAAGTAACCATCTACATTCTAATGCTTTTAATGCCCAAGCCTAATATTCCCAATTTAGGAGGATTATATTGTAGTGAAGGAAGCATTACATGTAGTTTCAGTGAGACTAGTTGGTTGTAGGCTAATTCAAGTGCTTCCTTCCATAAGCTAAGTTTGCCTGGCTACACAGATGCAAATGGACAATTTTAACGAGTAGTAGATGAAGAATGTAAACATATAATGATGTTGTGCTTTTGCAACTTGTGTGTTTGTGACTTATTGCGGCAAAAGCAGCGTGTCCTTACCCTGAAGTGGGATCTGCTTCTGCCGGAGTGCCCGTACGGCCGCCTTGAAACAGTTCACAGCGTTTAGCTACGCGTGTTGATTGGCTGTATCCCTTGTGCCGCTTCTGCCCGAGTGCCCTTATGGCCACCTTGAAACAGTTCACAGCGTTTAGCTACACGTGTCGATTGGCTATATCTCTTGTGCCAAACAAATCAGATGTTGTGGTGGGCGGGACCGTGTTCTTGAACTCAGAGAGGCGAGTGCAGGAAAGGACGTGCAGTGACAGTCACGTTAGGAACGAAATGGCTGCAAAAAGGCATGTTATCGGCATATCGGTGGAAATTATGGCCGATACCGACAACCCTAAAAATGCAGAATATCGGCCCGATATATCGGCCAGGACGATTATCGGTCGACCCCTACCACAATGCACCGTGAAAAGTAGTGTACAACCGATGGTCACTAACCAAGCAATATGCATCGTGGTTGCACTGCAAGAAAAAAAGTGTGTTGGGGTGAATGGACGGAGGAAGAAACACATTATAAATGGACATTCAGGTACAATTACAAATAGTAAGAGAATAGAAAAAAGCTAAAATGGAATAAGACACATAAAATGCAAGAATAAGTTACAGTGCAAAGTGAGGAATTAATCAAAAGCCTCAAATTTGATTTAATAAAAGGCAGCGGCAAAGAAGAAAGTATTCAGCCTTGATTTAAAAGAACTGAAAGATGCAGCAGACACAAAGTACTTTGTATTGATTAATGTGGGAAATACGCTCAGTATAATATGTATTTATCACAAAAATACATGCATGTATGTATTATTTTGAAAACCCACCAGCCGACTGATCTGGCATGTTTTAATTGTGCGACAGTAATGACGTAAATACCGGCGCAACGGAGTAGTCAAAGTTTTTTTTTTTTAATAAATTTTACCAATGTGCTCGCTATATAGTCCTCTATATAGTAATTCCCTATGTAGGGAGTAGTGAACGAGTGAGCAGTTTTGGACACGGGGATGGTTTTGGTTTTAATGCAACGTTGTCGGTCTGATGAGTCTAGTTATATATGACCTTGATTTAAAAGTCACACCTGATAGCACTCACTGTGCTTTTGATATCAAAATCAGATTTAAAGTTTGAAAATGAATGTTCCCTCATACGGCCACATTGTCCTGATTCATCTCTGTGGACTTTTTGCAGGTCCTCTCTGCTAAACAGGATGTAGTTTTCCTGAAGAACTGAAGAACCCAAGTCCAAGTCGGCATCATTAAACTTCTGGCAAGCCAGCTGAGTCACCATTTTTCCCCCCCCCTCAAGAAGTGAGAAGTAGCCCTGAATTTTAAGGGAAATGACAATCACTACTTTAAGTTTTTCTGTGTGTGATGGAGACCTGGATATTTCAGGACGGTCTTTCATCACTTTGTAAAGATTATCACTTATCCGTTAAATACGATTTTTTTTCTTATGCCAAGTTATTGTTCTCGCTTGGCTGCAACTCATGATACATTTTCTGCTGTCTCATGAGGCGTTTGGTTGCTTTTGAGTCGTCTTCTGAGTTTGCTGCTGGTTAGCCAACTCTGGACAGATTATTTAAAAAAAAAAAAAACAAGACTAATATTAAAACCAGCATCCTGTGTACTAGTACTGTACATTAATAGTATACAATATTAATTTAAGTATAGACTTATTTTGTTCTTATTTTTCTGTTGTACATGTTGACTTTTTTTTTTTTTTAATACCCGAGGTATTTGTAATGCGTGTGTGAGCGACTGCCAAGTGAGGACGAGAGCCGCTCGTCAAGGTCTGCTGAACGCACTGGCTGCGTTCGAGAATAAAAATGTCCTTTTCTGTTGTATTATAACCTTTTTTTGTGATATTTTGTAACATTCTTATTACCTTTTTTATTTTTTTTGCCCTGTTCGTAGGGATTGATGAAGGAGATACAAACACATGCGTTCCTTATTAGCAGTGTTACTATAGAAACACAAATTTCCTCTCGTTGAACATAGGAACAGAGGACTGTATTCCACTGTAATACATCACAACACATCCATCTACCTCCTGTCTACACAAGCTAATTTTGCTATTATGCTTTTGTGGCCCCCTGGTGGTCATTCCATTAATAAATAAGAATTAAATTAATACATACTGTAATACACTACACGCTCATTAGTGTAGAACTAGTTCAGCTGCACATTACTTTACAATTATATGGTTTTCCTCATTTGCAAATAGTTATTTTTTTAAAAATGGCTTGTTCCTGTTCCCTAATTATACCATGTTGTCGTCTTTTTTTTCCTTTTAAATATTATGATTTAAAAAAAATAATTTTGTTACATTTTGTCCTGTGTTCATTTGTACGTAAGCATGTTGTAGCTACCAGATACTGCTCTAATATTTTATATTTATCAACTTTGTATGAGGCAGACTCATTTTCAGGGTACTAGCGTACAACATGAAGTTAAAGAAGTCAATATTGCCGATTGTCTAGTGTACCATGTTCATTTTTGTTTTCTGCTCATGGAGAATGTTCCAAAGCTTTATGAAAAATAAAGTGTTTTTCCTTTTCTGTGCACACTTATGTATTTTCACTGTTTTGATGGGTAAGAGACACCCTGAAATAGTTGTATAGACAAAAAACAAACATTTCAATAAAAGAATTCTTGTGTAAACATGCATTTTAGTGTACTCAATGGACATTCATTTTATTCTGTCCACATTCACTGGATATGAGCAATCACACGCTCTGATTGGCTACTCTACTACTAGGATATCAGCTCATATACCATGAGTAGAGAAGAACAAAATGGTGGAGCGTGTTGCGTGTTACTCAAAAACAAAACCCAAAAAATACAAAAAAAGCAAATATGGAATGAAAGTATTTGATGGTAAACGTATTTTTTTTTTTTCAAGTATTATTATTATAGCATTTTCACAAATTGCTCCTGTCATTTCACTGACTAGTTGACATTGTAAGTGGAAGTGATTTTGTCGGACGTTTTGTACAAAGTTTTTATTTATTGAATTTGCAAAAAATAAAAAATGCTCTGTTGGCAGCATGGTGGTGTAGTGGTTAGCGCTGTCGCCTCACAGCAAGAAGGTCCGGGTTCAAGCCCCGTGGCCAGCGAGGGCCTTTGTGTGGAGTTTGCATGTTCTCCCCGTGTCCGCGTGGGTTTCCTCCGGGTGCTCTGGTTTCCCCCACAGTCCAAAGACATGCAGGTTAGGTTAACTGGTGACTCTAAATTGACCGTAGGTGTGAATGTGAGTGTGAATGGTTGTCTGTGTCTATGTGTCAGCCCTGTGATGACCTGGCGACTTGTCCAGGGTGTACCCCGCCTTTCGCCCGTAGTCAGCTGGGATAAGCTCCAGCTTGCCTGCGACCCTGTAGAAAGATAAAGCGGCTAGAGATAATGAGATGAGATGAGAAAAATGCTCCGTTTCTCAAAATCCAGTGAGTGTGGATAGAATAAAACAGTTATTCCACTCGATCTCGTAGTACATGGCTTACAGCCTACTCGGCACTAAGCACCTCGCCGGCTATCAGCTCATGAGTCATGTACGACTCGATTTCATGGAATAACTGTTTAATGTAATTTTTAAAATATTGACATAGCTAATAAATTGCCAGTTGATCAGATATATCAACATAGGTTATGTACACTAACTGGGCATTTACAGGAACCCTTGTACACCTGTACATTCATGCAACTATCCAATTAGCCAATCACGCGGTAGCAGCAAAATACTTGAAATAACCCGCATACAGATCAAAAGCTTCAGTTAATGTTCACATCAATCATCAAATGTAATCTCGGTGTCTTACTGTGGAATGGTTGGTGTCAGATAAGCTGGCTTGAGTATTTCTATAACTGCTGATCTGTTGGGATTTTCACACCCACAGTCTCTAGAGTTTACACAGAATGATGGTGGTGGGGCATCCATTGAGCAGCAGTTGTGGGGGTGAAAACACCTTGTTGATGAGGGCTGAAGTCAGAAGAATGATCAAAAAGATTCGAGCTGACAGAAAGGCTGCGGTAACTCAAATATCCTCTTTACAGCTATGATAAATGATCTACATTGATTTGAGAAATATAACACAGTGGACTATCTACTGTAATTTCTATGAAAATGTTTATCTACAGTGGTGCTTGAAAGTTTGTGAACCCTTTAGGATTTTCTATATTGCTGCATAAATATGACCTAAAACATCCTCATATTTTCACACAAGTCCTAAAAGTAGATAAAGAGAACCCAGTTAAACAAATGAGACAAAAATATTATACTTAGTCATTTATTTATTGAGGAAAATGATCCAATGTTACATATTTGTGAGTGGCAAAAGTATGTGAACCTCTAGGATTAGCAGTTAAATTGAAGGTGAAATTAGAGTCAGGTGTTTTCAATCAATGCAATGACAATCAGGTGTGAGTGGGCACCCTGTTTTATTTAAAGAACAGGGATCTATCAAAGTCTGATCTTCACAACACATGTTTGTGGAAGTGTATCATGGCACGAACAAAGGAGATTTCTGAGGACCTCAGAAAAAGTGTTGTTGATGCTCATCAGGCTGGAAAAGGTTACAAAACCATCTCTAAAGAGTTTGGACTCCACCAATCCACAGTCAGACAGATTGTGTACAAATGGAGGAAATTCAAGACCATTATTACCCTCACCAGGAGTGGTCAACCAACAAAGATCACTCCAAGAGCAAGGCGTGTAATAGTCAGCGAGGTCACAAAGGACCCCAGGGTAACTTCTAAGCAACTGAAGGCCTCTCTCACATTGGCTAATGTTAATGTTCATGAGTCCACCATCAGGAGAACACTGAACAACAATGGTGTGCATGGCAGGGTTGCAAAGAGAAAGCCAAAGCTCTCCAAAAAGAACATTCCTGCTCGTCTGCAGTTTGCTAAAGATGATGTGGACAAGCCAGAAGGCTATTGGAAAAATGTGTTGTGGACGGATAAGACCAAAATATAACTTTTTGGTTTAAATGAGAAGCGCTGTGTTTGGAGAAAGGAAAACACTGCATTCCAGCATAAGAACCTTATCCCATCTGCGAAACATGGTGGTGGTAGTATCATGGTTTGGGCCTGTTTTGCTGCATCTGGGTCAGGACGGCTTACCATCATTGATAGAACAATGAATTCTGAATTATACCATCAAATTCTAAAAGAAAATGTCAGGACATCTGTCTATGAACTGAATCTCAAGAGAAGGTGGGTCATGCAGCAAGACAACGACCCTAAGCACACAAGTCGTTCTACCAAAGAATGGTTAAAGAAGAACAAAATTAATGTTTTGGGATGGCCAAGTCAAAGTCCTGACCTTAATCCAATTGAAATGTTGTGGAAGGATCTGAAGCGAGCAGTTCATGTGATGAAACCCACCAACATCCCAGAGTTGAAGCTGTTCTGTATGGAGGAATGGGCTAAAATTCCTCCAAGCCGGTGTGCAGGACTGATCAACAGTTACCGCAAACGTTTAGTTGCAGTTATTGCTGCACAAGGGGGTCACACCAGATACTGAAAGCAAAGGTTCACATACTTTTGCCACTCACAGATATGTAATATTGGATCATTTTCCTCAATAAATAAATGACCAAGTATAATATTTTTGTCTCCTTTGTTTAACTGGGTTCTCTTTATCTACTTTTAGGACTTGTGTGAAAATCTGATGATGTTTTAGGTCATATTTATGCAGAAATATAGAAAATTCTAAAGGGTTCACAAACTTTCAAGCACCACTGTAAATGGGCTGTACATGAATAATTTTGTCTATAAAAAGAACACCTAAAAGAAACCTGTGTTGACCTTTGAAACCTTCATGTAATAGAACATTATGTGAAGAATCACTGTACCTTTGTTTGTAGTTACACAAACTAATGCCCATTTGTTAAACATCCTGTTATAAAAGCATGAAAGAACGTGATCAGAAGAACTCCCGGAAGGTTCCCAGAAGGTTAGTTTGTTATTACAGCAAATAATACCTAAAGTTGCCATATAACCATAAAAGAATGTCATGTTTTAATGTTTCCAGAACATTTTTTGGGGGAAATGCCGACTGCTGACAAGTTCAGAAACTGGATGTAGTGGTCACCAACATCATTTCTTCTTTTGTCCAATGACTAGTGATGTGTCGATGACGACAAATGAACATTGAGCCAAATCACCAATATGAGCCCTTCTACTTTCTCTACTTTGATCAAAAACGCCTCCATAGAAACCACTTCAACTTCGGAGCTAGGTGTTAGTGTGAATGAAGAGATGCATGTTTTGACCAAGTAGCAAAAACCAGAGAAGAAATGCAGAAAATGTGAACGTATTGAAATATTGAAAAACATATCATAAAACTACAGGAGAAGGGTAAAGTGCATGGGGAGTGAAGGCTAGCCCGTCTGGTCTGAGCCCACAGAAGAGCTGTGCTGAGAGACGGTGTGTCAACATCTGTACTTTGATGGCTTGATGTCAACAATGGTTTGATACTTTGATGTCAACATCTGTACTTTGCTGGTGTGTCAACATTGTGCACTTTACTCTTCTGTACAAAGGTGTCCAAATTAAGAGGTGCAGTATAATCTAGCAAAAGTGTATAATATTGAGCTACACGGTCAACCTTGCAGAAAATATCATATCGGTTTAGTAGCTAATTAAACAGCAACTACTCAGCCACTCATGTATAAAGTGTACAGGATTACCATATTCTAATTCTGCATCAGTATCAATTATTTAAAAGTATCATTATTTACAAATCTATTCCATCTTCATTACAAAAATGAGGTTAAATATATATTTTCAGGGGAAACATCATTGTTGCGGTTAACTTTCACATTTTCAAAACAGCTGTATTTCTGACAAGTTATAAAAATAACAGTGTTTACCTGTTGACTTCTCATGCTGACACACCATCTCTTGGCACAGCTCTTCTGTGGGATCAGACAAGACGGGATGGCCTTCGCTCCCCATGCACTTCAATGAGCCTTGGGTGCCCATGTCACTATTTCACCGGTTGTCCTTCCTTGGACCACTTTTGGTAGGTACTAACCACTGCATACTGGGAACACCCCACAAGATGTGCCATTTTGGAGATGATCAGACCCAGTCATCACAATTTGGCCCTTGTCAAAGTCACTCAGATCCTTACACTTGCCCATTTTTCCTGCTTCCAACACATCAACTTCAAGAACTGACTGTTCTCTTGCTGCATAATATATCCCATCCCTTGAGAGGAGATAATGTTATTCACTTCACCTGTCAGTGGTTTTAATGTTATGGCTGATTGGTATTAAAAAATAAGTAATAGACGAAAAGAGTTGACTCATCGCTGAGCTAAGCCACATGATCTGACTCACTAAAAAGAGTCAGAATTCCCATCACTACCAACAAAAGAAAAAAAAATTCTTCTTATATAAAACAAAACTTTTCAAGTTGTAATGTATTTTTTTTTAATATTATGCTGTGTTATGGGGTTGTAACACTGTGGTGTTACAACCCCATTTCCAAAAAAAGTTGGGACACTGTAAAATAACCCTAAATTTTATTGAAAATAGTACAAAGACAAGGGGCGGCATGGTGGTGTAGTGGTTAGCGCTGTCGCCTCACAGCAAGAAGGTCCGGGTTCGAGCCCCGGGGCCGGCGAGGGCCTTTTTGTATGGAGTTTGCATGTTCTCCCCGTGTCCGCGTGGGTTTCCTCCGGGTGCTCCGGTTTCCCCCACAGTCCAAAGACATGCAGGTTAGGCTAACTGGTGACTCTAAATTGACCGTAGGTGTGAATGTGAGTGTGAATGGTTGTCTGTGTCTGTGTCGGCCCTGCGATGACCTGGCGACTTGTCCAGGGTGTACCCCGCCTTTCGCCCGTAGTCAGCTGGGATAGGCTCCAGCTTGCCTGCGACCCTGTAGAAGGATAAAGCGGCTAGAGATAATGAGATGAGATGAGACATTTGAACACATTCAGAATTTCAAAAGCTGCCTAAACCAACTGTGTGGAGAAAACAGTGTCCCAGAGAAAGGATTTGTCTCCATCTATTGGCACCTTGAGTTGATTTTTTTTTTTCAGGAGAAAATCTGATAATTTGGGATGTGTACAATTGATATGAGGTAGATGAAAGACCATAAATCATGCATTGTGACAGATTAATATTTATATGCAAGATGCAAAGTTATAAAAAAAAGTGCAGATCATGGTTGCATTGGAGCTATTATTTAAAAAAAAGTCCTGCTAGAATAAATCTTTAAATATAAAATAAAATAAACTGCACAAAAGGGGATATGAGAACCTCATTGTCTTTGGAATGAGTTGTGAGAAATTGACAGAGAAAATAAAAAAAAATTGAACAATTTCAATAGTTTGGATGTACTTGCTATGTATGTATATTTACTAAGATCTAACCGTATTAAGAGTTTTCAAAACAAAGCTGCAGGGATTTAAAGGTCACACTTTTTTCCTGCAACATTTATGTGCTGAATTATTGATTATTTCCACAGACAGAAGCTGTAGCTGCACTAATGTAACATCCTGGCTGTGATCCAGTTAAATGCACACAGATCAATCCAAATAACTTCACTGATAATATAATACTGGGGATGACTTGCAGAAGGGAAGAGTTCACAGCAACATTCTATTCAGAGCAAATATTTGAACATCTGAACAAATAACTCGGTGAATCAGAATTGACATTCAGGCTATCTTAAGTGCATCAATTACACACTTTACATAATTCAATAAGTGACGCATGACCGGCTGTCTATGTATTGAACATGTGATTATGTAAGCTTGCAAGGGGTCAGTGGGGATTTTTTTTCAGGCTTGAGGATGTTTTCTTGTGCGCAATATGAAACAGGAATGTAAAGTTAATTGCATGTGTGCATTAACTGCAGCATATAATGCACTGACCTCAGATGCCCATAGATGTTAATGTTATTGGTCCATCTTGAGCTTGGCCCTGAATATTTGTTCTTTTTATGCTCTTCACACAAGTCCCTAAATCCTGAAATTTACAAAACTGATTGTTTTTGTTTCTTGGGTTTTTGAGATATTCATTCTATTTTGTGTCTTTTGATAGTATTAAAAAAAAAACCCTCAAAAGCAGGGATGATGTGTTTGTTCTTGCATTTCAAGTACCTAATCTATTAATAGCAAAACAATGAACCAGAATTAATGTCAGCTGCGCCTTGGGTTATTAACTGTACAGGAGCATGTTGCATAGATTTGCATGTATTTATCAAACAAAGCTTTAAAATGAGGATTTGTGCAATAATTTACAAGGATTATGAATTTAGAATTTAGTAAACATTGCTCAGAAATGGCAGCAAAGTTTGTTGCACTTAAAAGCCACTGATTTGTAATTATGGTCCAATTACCTTCATCATCATCATCATCATCATCATCATCACTGAGAACATTCACAGTACTGCTGTTTTCCATATATCACTAACAACTTTTTAAAAAATACTTCACAAACCTTTTGTTTAGTAAATATAATAGCATAATATAAAATTAAAACAAAGTTTTCTTTACCTCTGCATACCCTTAACTGTAATCATCATCATCATCATCAATAAATAAAAACAAATAAACTCTAATGGTGCAAAGTCATGAGTCACTTTTGTGCCATTAGAGTTTATTTGTTTTTATTTTCTTATTTGTTTTCCATTCAGTACTGCCATTTTTGCACAGTTTTTATCTTTGTTTATCACAATTTAGAGTCACCAGTTAGTCTAACCTGCATGTCTTTGGACTGTGGGGGAAACCGGAGCACCCGGAGGAAACCCACGCGGACACGGGGAGAACATGCAAACTCCGCACAGAAAGGCCCTCGCCGGCC